>NC_047544.1:862696-1591947 GCF_012275295.1 Melopsittacus undulatus
TATCTGAGCTGTTCAGCTGCCCTGTGGTGCGAGGCAGCTGGGAATCTGTACGACAAGAGAAACTTGGGGAAACATGATGGTGATTTCCATCATCCAGTCTCACCTTCTTATCTCTTCCCCAGACACAGGAGATCCAGGTCCCCTCTCACTGCCCAGCCCTTGGGACCATGATGCATTTCATAGCAGGGATTGCCTTCTTGGCTGATTCTGGAGGTCCACCTATGGCTGACCTTCAGGAGCAATCAATCCTGGATGCTACCAGTTCTATTATACTAATTAGCTAAAAGATAATCTGCGTAGAGGTTTTGGGTCTATACATGAAGCTGAACACCACTTCAAATCTAGGCTTGTTCTGTTTGATACTATTTTATTACTACCTCTCAAGCAGCTTTTGTAGCTTCTGCCATGCAGAGAAGCAAGCCAATAAGGGCTGTGGTTAAATCTTGTCCTGATTCAAAGCA
Organism: Melopsittacus undulatus; assembly: GCF_012275295.1. Classification (NCBI taxonomy): domain Eukaryota; kingdom Metazoa; phylum Chordata; class Aves; order Psittaciformes; family Psittaculidae; genus Melopsittacus; species Melopsittacus undulatus. The sequence goes on from NC_047544.1 coordinate 863,158, forward strand.
GTGGAATTGTAACAGTGGACATGAATATTATATTCCTAAACACATTAAAGAAAGGTCTGTTATCTTCTAGTAGAAAGGCTGAGTAAATATTTCCCTCCAAGTTTTAATCTTTCAACCTTTTCCTCCATGTTATAACAATCCCCTTTGTTCTTGCTTACTTTATTCCAACAGGTTTTCCATATGTAGAGAAAAACCAATTTTCTCCTGCATGGCTTTCAGTTGTAAGTCAATGGCAGATTTATTGGTGTTTTCCAGCAGTGTGTTACATATCCCTTTATTTATATGTGCGATCAAGTACTGGCCAGGTACCTGGTAACTGAAAGGGTATTTAGGTAAATAAATGTCACCCTTGCTTAGAAAGAGAAATAGTACTAGAAAGAGATTAGATTTATTCAAATATGTGGACAATATATAGGAGATCCTAATGGGTTTTTTCTTCTGTGCAGGCTGTACATTACAATGGAGAAAAGAGATGCAAGATACTCTTAGTAAAAATAATTGGTCCATATTTCTAGGGCTTCCTGATGACTAAGTCATGAATTATGTCACAGGTGGGTTTTTTGCATACATACCAGTCATTTATTTAAAACAAGTGTCAGTAATTTATAATAGCAATGGGTGATGGGCAGGGAAATATCCGCTAATCTGTTTCCAAGTGAATGAGCAGTTGTGAAAATCCTATCCCAAGAGTGATTTAATCTTTAGAGCCTATGTAATTTTCATTAAGGGAAAAGGCAGAAGTACAGGCAGATCTGCAAGCTGTCAGCATAGCTGAGTTTGTACTTCTGAATGAGATTCCTCAGGGACAGGATGTACAAGATAGAGAAGAGGACATCGGGAGCGCTTTCTCTCCATACAGACAGTTGATGCAGGAGGGCAGAAACAAGGAAATAATCTGTATGAATTTAGAAAAGAAATGGAGATGAGGCATTAAATGGAAAAATCAAGTGTGGTAAGATCTAATTTTTTATTTATTGAGAGAATAAAGTACCTCTGAACTACCTAGGGAGGGATGCAGCTGTATTGGATCAAAGGGGAGAGTGTGCCATGGAAGGGAGATGGGAACATAGGGTGAAATCAGTGTGGCTGTGAAGAAGAGGGGAGGGTATTCCCCAAACTGTGCTGGCGAGGAGGAGGAAAGCTACAGGATGGAAGGAGTGTCCAAGGAGGAAAACCCAAACAAGATAAGTCACTGGCAGTGAAAACCCCCAAATTCCACAGTATATTGAGAGATGGAGACTGGAACGGGGGACACTTTGCAGAGTAACTGATGGTGAGGAGTGACTGCTCTCAATAACTTACTGACAAGTTATTTATTCTAAGGCCCCGCAGGGGAACATGAAGAAGGTTAATTAAGAGCTGAGCTGTCTACTATTCAAGGTGGAACTGTACTTTTAAAGCTCAAGTAATACAAGTGTTGCTTTAGAAGAGGTCTCAAACTCCAAGAGCTGCTTTTCTTTTTCCCCTTAGCTCTTTCCTCATTCTGATTTTGCTTTTCCTGACTGTGCCTTCTTCCTATCCTACAAACACACAATCTTCCAGCCTCTTTCCTGGGAATCCCACAGGGTGTGAGCTTGGTGGGCTGTGTCCGTGCTGACACCGGGATGGCTTTGCCATGGAGATTTTGGGTTGCTATGGCAACTTGCACCTTGTCAAAGGCAGCACCGAGGGCTGAATTGAATAAAAGGAGCTTTGCAAAAGTGAAACAGCAAAATCTCAGGATCCAGTATTTAAACATCAAAAAGAAGCCAAAAATTATCCAGGACTGGTGCAGTCCTCCTGTGCTTTAAGAATAACCAAATTAAATACATAAGAGTTAATAATAAGAGTTCTTTTAGTTTAAGTACTTGTAACTAAAAAATCTGTTTAGGAACTGTCACTGCAGAAAACCAGTTGCTGTCTTTCTGCTGCTAGCAAATTTAAAGGCAATCAGTTCAATGGATCTTGTTGCCTCAGTTTCCACAACCATATAATGGGCATGAGAAACAGATGGAAGGAAGATGGTGGTGGTGTGGAATGCTTCAAGGAGATCTAGTCTTATATGTAGGCAATGCAGTCGTGTGTAGCATTGTAGTTACATGGCTTTGCCCTCTTGCCTTTGGATGGGAAATCCCCATCTTTACACTAAGCCAGTCAGGTACCACGTAGCTTCCAAAACTGGAAGACCTCCAATCTTTGCAAACAGACCACTTGGATATACCAGGTATTGTCAAGGAAAGCCAAAAGTCCACTTACTGTATGTGCCACTCAGAGTCTTAAACATCTCTGTGATGTATGAGAAAATAACTGGACAGATCATCACAATCTTTTCTTTGCTTTATTTGGTTTCATTTTCTCCAGAGCAGAGAAGCTGTTTTCATGTATTTCCATATGTGTTATGCAAGCTCTGAATGACATTTTAAATTATTAATAAGATACAAGCTTCAGGCAAAATTCCTTTTGAACCATTCCTCAGTGCTTGAGAATTTTTATCATGTTCATCTATGCCTTTAGTTTTTAAATAAAAATCCATATGGAGAACCCAGTCAATAGAGTTGCAGGTTGTATGGTCATGAATCTATATGTAGCTATTTTTCTTACCTATAGTTAAAAGTGTATATATATATATATACCTCTATCTGTACATGAGTTGTTCCAGCAGTAATGTGTGCTTGTAAGAGGCGGATGTATGCTATGCAGGAAGGGTTTTGTGCAATGGTAGGTGCAGGTATTTCTTGGTGGAAGTGGAGATAAAAACAAAAGGAAAGTGCTTTTTTGGCTGCCTGCTTTCAGCAAGGGGGTCTTCTCTGAGAGCATTTGAACTGACAGGCTAGCAACCTGAATAAGACCACCTGTAACTGCAGCCAGTCACTAATATACAGTCATCACTACATTGGATGCAACAATAGGTTTAGTAGAGGAATCTTGAGAGAGATGGAGAACATTTCAAAGGACAAGTGAAGGTGACCTGGCCTTACCCTGCTAGGATAGAGTCACTCTCCACTCTTTAGGCATGTTTACACTTAGACAGTAGGACACAACAGGGCAGATGAGAAGTGCCTTGACTTTACATCCCATTGGAATGTTGTTAGGATGGTTTTCTGCCTTTGTCCTCCTCATTGTTGCTTTTGTTGTCCTTTCTCTCTTCCTCACTTGGTCGAATAACATCTTCCCAGCACCTCTTATAGCTACTTCTGGTCCTACACTGGGTTATAATCCAGGTTGGATGGGGCTTGGACCAACCTGGTCTAGTGGAAGGTGTCCAGCCTGTAGCAAGGGGGTTGGAACTGGATGAGCTTTAAGGTCCCTTCCAATCCAAACCAGTCTGGGATTCTATATAAAATGATAAAATTTGCTTAAAAGCCTACTGTTGGAGGAGTTCATCCTGAGCACACCCTCGATGTTTGAAGAAGTTTGCTGTATGCTGGCATTTGCTGTTGCCACTTCAATTCAGTGTATTCAGGCTACTGGTGAATGATAACAGCATACACCATTTATAAGTCTTTAGCACTTACTTTGGAGTTGTGGTTGCTCAGCAAATATTATGGCATGGCCTTTATTCAGCAATGATTGGAGAGCAGGAAATTGCTAGAAACAAGTTCAATTGGGGAAAAAAAGGCAAAGAAAGGAGGAACCCCCTTGGTCTAGAAATTACGATATACAAAACCACATATTTCATTTCACTGTAAAGATGTATTTCAACCCATTTCAGAAAGATTAAAGTTGGCAGCTTTGCAATAAGATGATTTTTTCCATCTTTTAAAGTTAATGGCATGATAGATATAACTTTTGTCCCTGAGAAGTCAAGCTCTTTTCTCTTCCCCTTTTAAGTGGTATTTTCTTGAAAGGTACAATCAGTTGCTTTTGTTGCAGGCATCTCAACACGTACTTTCTTGTGTGAGTTAAAATCAATGTCTGATATAATCTCTGTTGGAAGTCAGAAATGAAGCTGCTGGTTTTAGCTCCTAAGTGAAGATTCTCCCTGGCAGCGTTCCTTTCCAGATGTCTGAAGTTTTATCCCTAAAGCAACCATGGAAAATAAGTTTTAAGGGCCTCCAGCTGCTACTGAAAAGTTTTCAGGGCCTTGTTTTGGTGTTGTCTCTGATTTCCATGTTTGTGTTTCAAAATATGCTATAATGATGACTACTGAGGCTTCCGTAGGCCAGAAGTTGGGGGCCTTCCACATAGGATGCTGCTCGGTTGTGTGGATTTGTACTGGCAGGAGAACATTTGCTGGTTTGGAAAGCCAAGATTCAGGAGATAATGACTGTTCTGTTGAAAATAAATAAGTAAATAAGCATCTGGAGAGAAGATTCTTTCTGGTGGCATTGATGGAGTATATGAGTAATGTCAGATGCTTCCCAGGAGATCTTCCAGATGAGCTCACTCCCAAGCTGCCTATTAAAGAAGATGAAATAATTCTGTCCTGTCTGCTCATGGGAGGCTTACAGACAGATCATGGTTTTAATGGTGAGGTCCTTTAGCTACTCTTGTGCTAGACACTATTCAACATGGAAAGTTGCATCTCTCTTGGATTGTAAAAGGGATTTGGATTAAGCCCACGAGGAGAGCTTGGCAGGCTTTGGGCTATTCATACCCCAGAGTGTCTAACTACCTGCAAAATATCACATCTAATGTTCCACAGCTTGCTCTGCTGTGGAATTAATGGATGGGCAAAAGGTCATTGTGGATGCCTGGGAGAAAAATGAAGCTTGCTTTCCTACAGGCAGTGCAGGACCCTATGGGAAGGGCCATCTTCTAAGCCTTGTCACTCACCTCTTTGCTGAGGCTGCTTTGACAGGGGCTCAGTTCTATTAGCTGCCTTAAAAATAAGATCTTTCTGTAACAAAATACACGAATCAAACCTCCTGCCAGGGAGTTTTCAGCACAAATGGGAGAGAAGAATTGCAGCTAGTCACATCCTTAGTTTTTGCCTATGGCCTGGCCATGTAGTGCAGTGATAAAATCAGCTGGACCCCATAGAGCAAACAAGCAAAATGGCTATTTTACAATATATAAACAATTACAGGATGACATTTGGCTTTAGGTTAATTTCTCTGCCTGCTCTGGAAAATTGCCATCTGTAAGCAAGCACATTGACTACCTTCTTTTCAAGGATATAGGAAAAAAGGGCTGAAGCACCAGCATTTCAGATAATGACATCAGCATGATTATGGAGTTATGTTAACTTCAGTGGCAGGTGGAGGAATAAAACTAATCTCCTATGCTAAGCTGTGCTGCATAAATAAAGAATCCATTTGTTTGATATATTGATTCTCTGTGAATTGCTTGCCAAGAAGATGCTAACATCAGCTTATTTGAATTAATACGTGGTATTAGAGGAGGAAACCAACATCAGTATTCCAGCATTTTGCACACAACCTACAGTAAGCCAAGGTTCAGATTCATTGTTATGTACTCTCCATTCAGGAAAGCCCTTGTACCCCTTGGGCAATGAATATTAAGCCTGGAATGTTTAAATATAAGCCTATAGGATGTTTTAAGGCAGTCTGTTTCTGTTGGTGCTAGGGTCTGGCCTGTGCAAAGCTGCCCTGTTATCCAGCTGTTGGTGCCATGTTTAGCGGATTATGTTTGACCATGGGTCTTGTTTTAGGGTTGCAGAAGTGAAAGGGACTGTGTTTGGGATCCACTGAAATCCCCCATTCCTTTCACTGCAGTATAAACTGAAGTAACTACAATGTTGTTACCATTAATGGCATACTGGGGCTGTTCAGCCTGGACAAGAGAAGGCTCCAGGGAGAACTTAGAGCAGCTCCTGTGCCTAAAGGGGCTACAGGAAAGCTGGAGAGGGGCTTGGGACAAGGGCCTGTAGGGACAGGCCAAGGGGAATGGCTTGAACCTGCCCGAGGGGAGACTGAGCTGAGCTCTTAGGCAGAAGCTGTTCCCTGTGAGGGTGCTGAGGCGCTGGCACAGGGTGCCCAGAGAAGCTGTGGCTGCCCCATCCCTGGCAGTGCTCAAGGCCAGGTTGGACACAGGGGCTTGGAGCAGCTGCTCCAGTGGAAGGGGTCCCTGCACATGGCAGGGGGATGGAACTGGATGAGCTTTAAGGTCCCTTCCAACCCAAACCATTCCAGGATTCTGTATCTTTATGCCTGAGGCAGTTCCTAACATCAGTTTTGTTGCATGACTCTCCCCAAAAACACATATCAGAAACACTTAACACTTTGCTTTTTCATTTGTCTTTAGGATCTGTTTTGTATTTGTACAGCTCCTGGTGCAATGCAGCTACAAACTGAAAAGGTGCATGTGTCAAGTAACAATCTGGAAAGGCAATAGTATTAAAATAGAAGTAATCAAATATTCTAATCATGCAAAATCCTTAATTTAAAGGATGTGAATTGTCCCATTTCACTATAGGAATACTAATTCAGGGTCTAAAGTTTTTAGACCAGATATTTGTTAGAAAGTCTAGACAGTAACAGAATTAACTCCTAGAGATCTGGATATAAATGGTTTATTATATTTCAGCCCAGTGCTGATCAGGATGACCAAGCATCAACCACGAGAAGGGCTCATGGTAAATTCACTTTGTATTTAAGTGAAAACCCATTAGGAAGAACAGAATTAGAGGATGCTTCCTTAGTTATCCTGTAACAGTCTGTTAGATACTGTCTTGGACTTCTTGCCCCATTTCTTTTTCAGACTGTAATTTCTAAAGGAAAGAAAAGCAAATTGCCATTTTCAGCTCACCAGCAATGAAGCACTGAATTCTTTAACAGAAGGGGGGAAAAAAAGAGCTGCTGGAGTACAGAACTGAGTTGTAGGCTGCTCACTGATGCTTGCTAAATTGTATAATGGGTTTCAGCTTCCCTTCATTGCTCCAGCTGTTGGCTTCAATCTGTTTTTGTGGTTTGATTAAAATAAGTTCTTTTTTTTTGGTGACTTGTCAGTTGCCCCGTGTCGGATAACAGAAATGAGCTCATCCTTTCAGCTAAGCTGAGTCAAGGTATCTGATCAGGAACAAATCACTAAAATACCATGATACTACAAGGATGTATAGTGATAGGACAAGATGGGAATGGCTTGAACCTGCCAAAGGGGAGACTGAGCTGAGCTCTTAGGCAGAAGCTGTTCCCTGTGAGGGTGCTGAGGCGCTGGCACAGGGTGCCCAGAGAAGCTGTGTCTGCCCCATCCCTGGCAGTGCTCAAGGCCAGGATGGACACAGGGGCTTGGAGCAGCTGCTCCAGTGGAAGGGGTCCCTGCCCATGACAGGGGTTGGAATTGGATGATCTTAAGGTCCTTTTCAACCCAAAGCAGTCCATGATTCTATGATTATTTGAAAGCAGCAGTCTTCTTTTTTTGTGCAGGGTGTCAGGTTGAAACAAGCCAGAAGAATACAACTTGGGCATAGAATGAAATATTATTCCCATTTTACGGCTGGGGAGTTTTAGCACAGGCAGTTGAAAGAACTTCCACAGTCTCATATAAGAGCAGTCAGAATCTGAATTCAGATTTAGTTCCAATAAGCAGCTTTTATCACAAGATTGTTTTTCTTCTTTTTATAACTTGTAGTTATAGCATATGCATAAATAACCAATAGGAACCCCTCTACTTCTTCTGTTCCATTTCTAATTCTAATCTTAGTTACATTGGCCAGTTTATTATCTGAAATATTTACTTTCCACTATAAATGGAAATGACTTCTTTCCCTTCTTTTTTGTGTTTGATGGTCATAATATCCTCTAGTATTCTATTACTTCTTGGTACCTGTGATAGATCAAAATCATATGTTTCTCTCCCTGTAATAAATTAAATTAGCTTTAATAGGAAACTTAAGTAGCTGTAATGTTATTTTTGGTTTGTTTTTTATAAGTAATGGGTAAACTGGACTTTCTGTAGCTGAAATTGTTTTCTGAATCATTTATCATGCTGTGTAAATTAGTTTAAGAACAGGAAAATAACCATCCAATGTCATTCTGAATAGATTGTATATTTATAGGGACATTGTTCATTAATTTTTGAGGACAGAGTCTGAACTGCTATTTGTCAGGCACATTGCTGGTTCAATGCTGGTTATACTGCAGTCACTTAGGTCCTCTAAAACCTTGCTGGAAAAGAGGGAAATTTGGATCAAATGATGCTTTAAGCATCAATGGAGGTAAAAAGCTCTTTTAAATTTATGCCAATTGTCACAGAGAAAATAGGTTTACCTATAGTGTGAATTTGAGGACCCTTCTAAAATATTCCAAGTGGAAAGCTTCTCCTGCAGTTCTGGTGCTTCAATTACAGTTTCAACATTGGTTTTTGTTGCTCTCATAATTCACCAAAGCAAGAGTATTGATCAGAACACAAAGTATTGGTGATTCACCTTGATGCAGTTTTGTACGTCTGCTTTGTGCTTTAGGTTTATAACAAATGTTTTGACACTGAGCTGTTGACTGATAAATATCTTAATAGCTTCTCAGTATGTTAAATGTCATACACTTAATTGCATAGCATAATTCTCTACCTTGCTGCAAAAATAGAAGCGTGGAGTTTGTCATGGTTGGTTTGATGCTTGTGAGAACTTGCTGACATGGGACCTCTGATGTACAGCAAAGCAACAGGGGATGGAGAGTGGGGTTTTGGTGAGAGATAGAAGTTGCTCACTGCTTTGCAAACAGGGTGCTTTGTTTGCACTGATCACCATGAATTCAGGCTTGGAATTAAGGTGAAATGCTGCTGCAGAACTTCACATCTTAACAACAGGTCTATGAGCTGTTGCTTTCAACCTTGCTTCTCAATTACCTTTTTCAGCACACATCTGGTACCTGCAAGGCATGATGCAAGTGGAATCAGCCTTCAGAGGGTGCTTTCTACCTAAAAGGGTCAGACATTTGATGGAGTTACTCTAGTCCTGCCCCATTCTGTGGCTCGAAGAAGGAAAGCTGGGGGAGAAGAGGAGTTCTGGGTACGCAATGGTTTAGCTCAGTGCTAGACTGAGCCCTCCTGCAATCCCTCTGGTTTGTGCTGGTGGCTGGCAGAGGACCATGGTGCTGCAAGGGCAGTCAAAAAGCCTTTCATTCCTTCAGCAAACCCGAATGAGAAGAGAAAAACATAGCAGTGGGATTCAGATTTATTATTCCTACTGTTTTTTCCAATTCTGATTTTCCTATTCTTTCTCCTATAGTGACTTTCAGATCCTTCCTCCCACAAACAGCGTGTTGGCAGGATTTCCTGTGTATGTACACACTGCTGTGTGCTGGTATTTCAGAAGATGGCATGACTCAGTGTGGTGAGGCTCATGCCAGTTTGTTTTACTCCTTGTCCATTCTGTGCCTCCTACCTGTTCCCTGAGTGCCATGACTTAAGGAGAGATGAAGTTCATCCTTATGCCAGAAAGTCTTCTTGTGCCTGAGGAGCAGATCTGTCAAACACGGTGCTGGCACAAGAGCTGTAGATGATCTTTTAGGTATTCAGATGGTCAATGCTGCCCAAGGCAAATGACAGCTTTAATATCTACAAGAGGAACAGCCTCAGATCCATCATTCAACACAGATCAGCTGTCACACAGCGTAACAGCATCTTGCTACCCTGGGGAATCCTGAAATCCATGGTGTTCTCGTGATAGGTTTATGCTTATCCACCGTGGATATAAATTTTTACTGTAGATACAGAAGGATGTGAGGAGCATAATTACCCATAGGAAAAACACCAGAAGTGCTCAGCAATAAACCAAGTGCTTTTTATTTATAGGTCTTGGAATGAAGGGTGTATTTTGTGGGCTAATATAGGCATGTTTCAATAACCAAGCTAAGTACTCCCAAATAAGAGGAAGTTATCAATACCTTAAACTTTAATACATGAAAAAGTAACACCAAATGCACAGGATATGGAGCAGCAGTAATTTTAAATGTGATTTTTTTTTGTTTAAAGCATTTCATTAACTTGATGTTATATTGTTGTTTTATTCTGGGTTCATTAAGTATATACAAAATAGCTTTTCGCTTCATATAGACTGTGGGCTTAATGAATATTCTAAAATGGTGTTTTATTAATATGCCACCTTAACGAGTGGAGAAAAAAGGCTCCAACCACCTTTAAAGTGTGTTATTTGCAAGGCAGCAGGAGAGAAGCAGAAGGTACCAGTGAATTTCAAATCCCCTTCAGAAAATAAAAATCCAAAGTAATGGCTGCAGCTATTTGTGTCAGGCATAAAAATTGATATAACATGTGGTAAACCTCCTATTGGGTATTATTACAAATGATTGATTCCTCTCTCCCCCTACAGTTTAGATGGCGCAGTGCTTACTGTACAAACAACGCAGGCAAAGTCAACATGTTTTACAAGTAAATAATTTACAGCCACTCTGCGGAATATGGAATCATATTTTACACTAAGTGACATTAATTAGGGGAGAAATATTCAAATGGTGAAGAACGGGGAGATGACTGTTGCAAAGAGAGGTTTTTTACTCGCAGTCTAAATGCAAATCAGGAGCTGGGAGAGTCACGAACACATTGCTCTTGAGGGAGAAATAATTCCCATTAAGTACCCAGCTCTAACATTACTGTAAGAGTTGGGAATGTGAGCCAAACCCAAGTCAGTGACGGGCTTCAATGCTGTCATTGAAGGTTTTAGATGCGTTTTAGATCTGCTTTAATTAGAGGTGAGATATAGCTCATAGTCTTGGGTCTTAATCCCATAAACATTAAAGCACGTGGTTATCCTCACCCACAGCAGCAAAGCAAGTGGCTTAGCAGGATTAGTTTCATAGACTCGGTAGAGACTGCTGTGGTTTAAGCTTGCTCATAAGATGTGTGCTAGAACCACACTAGAAACTCCTGAGTTGATCCTCATGATAACTTTTGACTGAAGTGAAGTTTTTGAGAAAGACTTAGTGATAGATTACCTACCACTTCCCATCCTCCATCAAAAAGCTGTAGTGTTACAGTGATAGCAAAGAAATCTGTGTGTCAATTATGGATCTGCTTTGAGCCACTCTGCAGTTCAAAATGTGATTTGATATTAAGAATCTCACTTGCAAATAGATACAAACCAGATGTACTCTGTTAATATTCTGTAGGTTTGCAGAGGTTTGGGTTTTTCCAGGTTTAGCTTTGCTTCAGAATGAAGAATTTCTTCTGCTTTTTACATGCAGTAAAAACAAAGCCCAAATATGCAAGTTGATTCCTCCACATACTTAAATCAGTGCAACTCTCTTGTCTGTTGAGGGTTACATACGCTGGTGTAGAAGAGGTTTTGACCATGTGTATCATACACATGCTGACCTACATAGAGCATGAAACGAGCAAACCATTTGTCTGCTAGACTGTTAAAAACCAGATATTTAATAAATAGTTTTCTTCTTTGGTTTGAAATCAGCTTGATACGATGCCCCATCCCTGGCAGTGTTCAAGGCCAGGTTGGACAGTGCTTAGAACAACCTGGTCTAGTGGAAGGTGTCCTTGCCCGTGGCAGGGAGTTGGAACTAGATGAGCTTTAAGATCCTGAGGAGAGCTGAGCTTAGTGTCTCTGTGCAGTGTTTCTGCTCTAGAAACCTTTGTTGGTTTAAGCCACCTTCTGCAGCCTTAACTGGATGAAAAGGCAGTGGGATATATATATATATACACACGCACACATGTAGAAGGTATAATACTATCTACAGTATAAACCTGTATAACAGAAGTCTATGTGTAGATATGTACAGTTTAAAGCAATAAAGGGCAGTGATCATCAAAAATAACTAGAAATTCAAAGGCAAAAATTAAGGCAGATAGATGTGGACATTGATCTGTGCAGAAACCAGTCATTTGAGATACAAAGCCTTATTTAGCTCTTCAAGTTCACAGTATGTACCCTAAAAACTACCCACTGGCTGATGGAGTTGATGATAGAAAGGCCTGGAGATCAAGTTTTATGTGGAAAGTGATTTTGTTGGTTGCACCCTAATGAATGGGTTTTAGGATGTTAGTAGCATGTGAACATAAGATGTTTTTACAGACTTCAACTTCCAGTAATCAGAGTAAAGAAAAAAGAAGAATAAAATACTTTCCCCTTTTATGTGGAAATAAGCTTTATTTTGGAGTCAACTGTAAATCTAATCAAGCAGTATTATATTCTAAATCACCACTTACAAAAAATTGGGGGAAAAAAAGAGCTTTTCAAGACTTCTTTTCACCCCCACATTCACTTAGAACAAATGCACACAATTACCTCTAATAAAACTAATGTGCCATTGATGTAGAACAGAAGGCTTCTTTCTCTTGCAATTGGGAGGCAAACTGATGGCATATAATTTTCTTACAAGCATTGTGACTAATCTGGCTGATTTACTTTGGGGTTTCCTCGCTCTCTCCACGTCACTCAAACCCAGAATTCACATATTAGACATAAATTAAGCTCTAATAGCACAAAAATAAACAGAAACAAAACCCTAATCTGCCTGCTGCTAATTGCAGTTAAGTGGCCTCCTACATTGGCACTTAGTAATTGGGAACTGCTGATGTTTGTACATTGTGGTGTTTAAAATGGAATGTTCATGCTCCCTGGAAAAGTAATTAATATTATGAATGATTCTATCAAATATCTGCTAAAACTGGCAGGATAATTAAGTAACTGTTCTGTTGCTTGACATGCTGCAGAAGCCTCTGCTCTGCATTGGGCTGACAGCTGCAAAATGCTCTAAGAAGGTGCTGACTGCTAAGTTAACTGGGGAAAGGATATCTGTGGAAGGGAGGGAAGTGTTTGGGGATGATGGAAATGGTAGGAATCTGACTGAGGCCCCTTTGTGCCAGTTCTCCAGATACTTCCATGGTGCCTGATTTATTAAAGTCAGTGGCAAGATGCTGTATAAACCACAAAGATTTCAATCTAAATCTCTAACTTCGACGTTTTAACTGTGTCTTTTGAAAATAGTGTAGTTTTTATATTCTGAATTGTTTTAAAGCTTGCAGATGTACATAGGATCATGGCTTTATGATTATCAAGTCCATCCCTTCCCCAGCACTGCCAAGGCCACCACTAACCCATGGCACTGAGGGCCTTGGCTACACAGTGTGTGAACACTTGCAGGGACAATGACTGCAACACTGCCTTGAGCAGCCTGTACCAATGCCTAAGCACCCTTTAGGGTGTAAGTCTCCCCTGGTGCTGCTTGAGGACATTTCTTCTTCTCTTTTTCCTTCTTACTTGGTATTTAATGAGCTGGTCCATCATTATATTCTTCTATACCATAGAATCATAGGATGGTTTGGATTGGAAGAGACCATAGAGCTCATCCAGTTCCATGGGCAGGGACTCTTTTCACTAGAGCAGGTTGCTCCAAGCCCTGTCCAACCTGGCCTTGAATATTTATATCAAGAGTATTTGTTACCTAATACAGTTACTTCTCTTTTGGCAATGCTGACATAAACCCAAACCACACTTACTGATGCAATAACAAGCCTGCTAACAAATTGCTACCTGCCTTTCTGCCCAAGAAAACTGTATAATAGCAATAAGTTAATGCTATTTAGTGGTGAGTGGGGAAAAAAAGGAAATAACTGTTTAAATAATTAATGGAAAGAAAAGCTGAGGGGTCCTGAGTTACAGAGACTGGTGAAAAGCCATTGCAGTGTAATATCAGATCAGAATGGAAATGATGTATATACCCTTTTCATGGTTATAAATAGTTTCACAAGGTTTTAGGCGGTGAAGAATGTGTTGAAAAAAACCTTCTGTAATCTCCTGAAGTGTGAAAATTAATCACTGATAAGTGTTTGACGGCGTGGGCTCCGTATTCCAGTGTGAAACTTCCCTAGCACTGAAACTTCCATTAATTTTCAATTTCCGATTTCTATTTTGCTGAGGCTTATTTGGATATTTCATGGAAAAATCAGACATAGACTGATTGTGATGAATCTTTTAGAGGGAATTAAGAGCCCCTAATGTGCCTCTGGTTTTGGTCCAGCCTAAATACGCTTGTGGCTTTATTCCTTCCTCTGTCTACACATCCTTTGTTGTTGGGTTGGGTGTGGATCATCTGATTGAAGTGCTGCAGATGAGCACTTCAGCACCTGGCATTGTGCAGAGTGAGATCAGTCTCACCAATGAAGTGTAAAAGCACTCTTATCTCCTAGTGAACCATTCCACTAACAAACCAGGATGAGCTGTACATAAAACAGTACCATTTAACAGGAATTAAACTGCATGGTTCTCTATGTGCCTGTACATCACAGTGCTGTTTATGAGTTGTGGAAACCTTTCTGTGCCTATTCAAGCTCTGTGCTTCAGAACTTCTCCTGGCACCCTCAAAACACTTGGCCTTGCAGAAACAGGTATGATCTTACCCTTTCTGATCTCAAGAGCTCTTTCATGTATCCTGCCAGCCTTCAGGGGCAGCCCAGTTCTTTAGACATCACCTTGAATTTTCATCAGCCTTTGCTAGCGCCAGAGGAGGGATGTTGGCATTTATAGCGTGGAGCTGGTAGAGCCCAGTGCTCCTTTCTCAGGTGAATGTGTGATCCCGTTGCCAGTTCATGACACATACTGTGCTATACTACTGCACTGTGCATAGATGATAATCACTGCAGTCTATGTACTTCAGTAAAATCAATAATCCTACTACAGCTTCTTTTTTCTTTTTTTATCCATCTCATTCTTTCAGGGCAAAAAATGTGCTTAAAATAGCACTGATTTTGTTTGGGTAGGTTGGATCTCTTTTTGTTCTCTCCTTTTTATAGGTTTTAGTTGCATCCATTCATGTTATTTTGTCTGTTTGCTACCTTATTGATCCCCAGCTTTCATGGACTGCATGAACTCCAGAGGCCCCTGCATTCTCCATCCTCTAGAGCCTGCATGTGATAAAGACGAAAACACTATGTCTGATTATGCACTGTGCTAAAAGAAGGGTTGATTGATGATTTAGGCACTAAATTGGCACTTGATTTGTGAGGGGAGAGACAGAGCTCTCCTACAGGGTTTCTGTGTGATATCAACAACCAACTAGGTTTTAAAATAACTTAAAAGCCTCAGCTGTGAAAATTGCATTGAACTCCTGTCTCTTTGGGTTTCTTAAATGCTTATATTCTTAAAAATAAGTATCTATCCTTAATTCCTCGGTGTCTCAAACGTTTTCCTGCCCACTATTCCTAAATAATATACATGCGGAAATACCCTTGTTATATCTATGTATGTGTTCATGGATTCACTGAGTAAGCAGAAATTACAAGTACCTTTGACATTACAAGCATTTCTTCTGCTACCTGTGAAGATGAAAAGCTTGTCAAATATAGAGGAATTTATGTTTATATCTTTTTATTTTCCAAAGATGTCAAGAATTAAAACTTTTGGGGTACTGTCTATCTTGTGGAAGAGGAAACTTAAAGAAGAGAGACTTCAAGAAGTAACATCACACAGGCCCAGGACAATGTTACACTCTTCCTACTCATTCTTATAAGTTGAAGGTCCACTGGGTATACAGTTTCTTCTGAGATATGCTGCATGATGTCAACAAGTGTGTGTGAAGCACAGACTGTGGCTTAGCCATATGGTAGCCTTGCCACACAGCCACACTACAACTGATGGGTTGGAGCTGTATGTATTATAATAAACAGATTATTCCTGTTAAATTAGCTTGAACATCTCTGGGAAAATCAGTCATGCTCCAACACTGAGCTTGTCTTTGGAAGCATAAGAGGTATAGGGAATGTTAAAGGCTATTTATTTATCTGTAATGAGTTTCCAAAGGTTGAGTTTCGAGTTCTTTATATCCACGGCATTTGGCTGCATAACGTCATCTAGTGATGGCTGCTCCATGCTGTTAGGAATCATGGAATAGTTAGGGTTGGAAAGGACCTTAAGATCATCCAGTTCCAACCCCCCTGCCATGGGCAGGGACACCTCACACTAAACCAGGGCACCCAAGGCTCTGTCCAACCTGGCCTTGAGCACTGCCAGGGATGGAGCATTCACAGCTTCCTTGGGCAACCCATTCCAGTGCCTCAGCACCCTTACAGTAAAGAATTTCTTCCTTATATCCAATCTAAACTGCCTCTGTTTCAGTTTTAACCCGTTACCCCTTGTCCTGTCACTCCAGTCCCTAATGAATAGTCCCTCTCCAGCATCCCTGTACTTTACATAAAGCTTTAGTAAAGCACGGAACACATCTGAGTGCTTCCACCTCCTTTCAGTGTCCTTTTCACTTTGTTTGTATAGCATCTTCCATCCAGGAGACTTCTTTTTCTACTCATTAATACAGAGACAGTGTTTTATTATCGTAAAAGACTAATTTTTGGTCCAAAAGCAGGTGCACCTCGTAGCTTTAGATCTCTCCCTTGGCATCCTATCAAAGTCTTAGTATTTTGACAAAACCTTCTGGAAGGCATCAAACAGTGTTTTATAGCAAGGAGAAAAACAGGAGAGAGAATGCCTGATTTTATTCTTCTTCCTGATAGCATAGAAATGTGTTCTTCAGCTTCTTGTTTCCTTGCCCCCACTAATGCCCTTCCTTGCATTGCTGGTTTCAAACTCTTGACAGCTCTTCAGAATCAGGAGAGACTTTGCATGATCTGAGTGATAATTTTCAAATCACTTTGTGGCTGAAAGGAAGTTTAGGGAGCATTATTTATTCAAATTACAAGCATGAAGGACCACATGGGAAATATGGAAGAGTGCCTTCTGTAAATGACAGCTTAGGGAGACTTTCCAATTGCAGGAGACAGCTGTATCCCCAAACTTAATCTAATTACTATAGTATAGTGAAGAATGTCACCCTGAATAAAACTGATACCATCATACATGTCCATGGTAAATTTTGACTTACATATGGCTGTGTTTGGGATAACCTTTAAATCTGAAATCCAACTCGGGGCTGATGTGATGCTTTTGTAATCAGAGGAATTTGGGCATGTGGAATCTCTG
Source organism: Melopsittacus undulatus (assembly GCF_012275295.1). NCBI lineage: Eukaryota > Metazoa > Chordata > Aves > Psittaciformes > Psittaculidae > Melopsittacus > Melopsittacus undulatus. The sequence goes on from NC_047544.1 coordinate 879,980, forward strand.
CTCTGAGCAGATGAGGTCTGCTCACAGCTGTATAAAGTTCATATTAGCCCTTTCCTGGAACACGTCCTTCCTTCCTAACACATGTAACAAGTGGTTTATAAACCTGTGTTTGGTTGCCTTTTTCAAACCCCACAGTTCACAATGTTTTCCAGTTGCGTTTCAGAACTGTATAAAAAGAAGGAAATCACTCAGCATCGGTGCGCTGCCCCCATATGCTTCTCCTGTTACGTTGCACATGAGCAATTGTATGATGACTTGAAGAGCTGAGTCTCTGGAAGGGCTTCATTTTCACTGCTGGAGTATGCCAGCGAATCTGAATATTAAATCAGATGGAAACCAGCAGCGTGAAAACATGCAATCTGCTTTGGGCTGAAATACACATCTGTCTGATGTGTACTGCAGGTCCTTGGCTCCCACTAAGGTTGTTTGAGATAACAAAAGAGCATGTTTTGAAAGCTCTGAACATTTTTTGTTTGGCTTTTTCTCTTTTCTCATGTATAAAATGCTGAATCGACTGTACTGGAGCCAACAGCTTCTTGATTTTCCCCCAAACCTGATTTGACAGAATATAGAAATGCCATCTTTCTCTTACCCTGTTGACCCAACATGCTCCTACCCTCCTGGTACTGACAGTGCCTTTCCTCCTGAAATGTTCTCTTAGCTAAAGAGAAACACGGATACTGTTGGCTTCCTGTATCTGCTTATTTCCCAGTGAATTCAGGGGAGTCAAGGGAACGCACAGCACCTCAAGGACTGATCTCAAAGAGCAATCATGCAGGCATTGTGTGCATCAGTTAGCGAGGAATGCAGGACCTGATTTCTGCCAACAACAGGTACAAGCTGCCAGGGTTGTTGCTTGCTGGGAGAATCCACGTGCAGCTACTTGGTGATAAACAGTGTAAGAGTAACTGTTGTGTGCAGCAAGGAGGTTGCAGACCTGCATTTTAAAGTGCTGAGGAAGACTGCAGGCCAACCTGGTGTTCTTAATGAAAGCATCCTTGAAAGATGGAATGGGTACAGATGTGTGTGTGCTTAGACTGTATCCAGTGCTGATGATTTTCTGGGGCTAGCTGCTGCACAGCAAATGCACAAATGGCTGTTGGATGTGTCTCTTGCAGAACTAAATCTTTCACATGGAAGTGTAGTAGGAAAAAGAAACTCTATAGAAATATCTTATGTTTTGATTTGTCAAAACTATTTGGATTTCTACGAAGCTCTTAACAGCTACTTCAAGGACCCTCCCTAAGGGGACAGATCTGTATCAGGTAGGGAGGTTAGATGTCATTGCTGACTCAAGGCTTCCCATGTTTATCATTTTTGTTATACAATGGCACACTTGTTATACAATAGCACGAATTGCCCACAAGTGCTTTTGGTGAGAGTCAGTACCAATGACTGAGGGCTCCAGCAAAGCTGAATCCTGGGAAATGGCAGCCTTAGAGACCTGATTCTGTTTTCTTTTCACCTTTGTGAATTACCTTTATTAGGGACAGACACTGCAAATGTGAACACAAGAGGGAACATAGAAGCTGTCTAATCATTTTCAGCCCAACCCATAAAATCTGAGGAGGTTTGTCTATACCCAAGTGTTTTGCTGTTGGATTCAGCCCTCCCAGGTACTGAGCAAAGCACAGAATGAATTGGAGGAGCTCAAAGTTTCAAAATATAAGACCCTTAAGCCTTGGTTCTGCTCCTGCCAATAGCAGAATTTGCCTTGATTTAGAGGCCAGGCATAGCTGAAGCCAAAAACCAAATGGGTGCACATCAGTGGTAGCATCACGCTCTGTAGATGGCATGAACATCCGGAACTGTGCTGCTAAAGATTACTGTGGGGGCATGGAAGAAGATGAGAACAGAGCTGCTGGCTCCAAGACCTGAGCTAAAAATCCCTTTGGCTGTGGACAGTTTATCTGCTAAAATGCCATGATGCCAGAGGGTGGGTAGAATGTCAGTGCCAAGGGACATTGATGCTCCCTGTACCAGGACTGGCTTCCAAAGCTTTTTGCCATTCTTGCCTTCAAGTTGTGGTTTCAGTCTCATTTGTGCCTGGCAAATCACTAGCATCAAGATTTTCCCTGTGCTATAGTTTGGGCAAAGCTTGAAAGTGGCTTTTTTCTTTCTTTTTGTTTTATTTGTTTTAAATAGAGTAGCAAAATGTTTCCTCTCTTGTGAAAAGCTGTCACCTGCAATATGGATGATGTGTCCTCTGCTTCGTATCTGGTCAGCTATCACTTCAGGCTAAAATCCTGCCTCTGTTCTGGTCTTAGTGCATTACTCCCAGTTCAGTTCTGACTGAAACCAGCGAGGTGATGTATGTGTAGTGCTGTACATGGAAGAGATATTAACCCATGTGGTTTTAAAACTCTGTGTAGGTGTGTACAAAGGCACATTTTGTATATGGGGGTATGTACACACATGCACAATTCCTCTAGCGTCATGCTCCTGGTAAGAAATGCAACAAATCATACTGGTGATTGACTGGGAAATGTTCTTTTCCTGTTGTTACAGATACAGTCATGTTCTTTACGAATGGATATCCAGAAAATAAACAGTACATTTCTCATTTGCAAAAGCTCAAAGGCTCAGCCATAAATTCTCGTGTTCCAGCAAACCAAAACTACTCTATTACACACACAGAGCTGTAACTGCACTCCAGTGTGCTTATGCCTCTGTTCCACAGGGCCTATTTTGTAAGAATAGCTTTATTTGCCATTGCTAATGGCCAGCATGGATGTTTACCAGATATAGACATTTTAGTTTCTGTTCTATTACTTACAGCTTCTCTGAATACTAAAAATGCCTTTATTTATGTTGCAGAATAAGTGTTTGAGGACTCTACCATAGATGTCAAGCCTCAGACCACACCAGTGTTGTATCAGAGGTATATGGTGCTAGTTCATGTTTCCCAGCCTGCATGTGTATTCTCTGATGATGAAGTTAAGTTATATTAAATGCTAAGTTTACTCAAGAAGTCCTGTTTGGCTCATGACCAGTGCATGTGGCTCCTGTGCAAGCTGCTTGACCAGGTAATAACTGTCTCAAGCTGTCCTGTTTCTGATAATACATGGTAAGTAGTTGTAATAATAATACAAGACAAGGCAGTTGGTTTGGTCTGTGGATTGGATGAAGGTTCTATGCAACATACTTGTTCTTACCACCAGTGAAACCAGTGACAGTGATTTTGTTGTCTCCAGTAAGCTTAGGATCACGTCCCCTCTGAGAGATGCAGAAAACATTAGTGGTGAGTTGATATATAAAATGACTTTGATGTTGCAGAACTGCCACAGCCATTTCAATGGCTGTATAATTACATGTCCCAATAAGCAGTCAGAAACCATTATATGAGCTTTGATAATGGAGAATCTCAGATGTAACCATGTGGAGATGTGTATATGTCTAAATATGCAGGTGTGTTAGTGGGATTTTCAGGAGCATCTGCTTGGGTTAAATGCCTAACTCCATAGAAATCAGTCCTGGATTAAATATAGTCTGTGCACATCAAATACATTTAGGTTCCCAATTCCTACTAGGCATTAAAGTGTCTTACAGGTTAGGATCCTGTGGAGAGTTATGCATCTGATCTTTGGGAATCTAGGTCTGTTCCTGTATTTTTTCACAAAGTCCTGTGCCTTTCTGCATCATTCAGAGTGTAAAGCATTTTGAAACCTAAGAACATCCAGTCTCTAAAAAGAACACTTTGTATGGCATTTATTTTGTACTAACTTTGGGATAAAATGTACTCAGAAGATGAATTATTGTTGTGGTTTGGCTCTGTTTTAAACCGAGATCTGCCATTAAAGTGTACAGTTGTGTGTTCCCCTAAACTTCCCAGAACATAGCTAACAATAATGATTTGTCTTATAAGGCTCCCTGAATATGGTTTAGGAAGCGAATATCTTCATTTAAAGATGAGCATCACCGGAGGTGTTGCTGTTTCAAGTGTCAGGTAGGCAGAAGATCAGATCTTAATTATTAGTCTCTAAGCACCACTGATTTCTGAGTTGTCTGCTCCAGGCATCATTTGTTTGGTACATCTCTGACCTTGGTTCATTTGACTGATAACAAACTTTGGGGGGGGGGGGTTTGGGGGGGGAGGAATAAGCCCAGTGAATATAATTAACATCTTCTTAACACAATTATTTATGCAAGAGCTGCCTCCAATTCATTTGATGGCCGGAATAACGTTTGCAAAAGCGAAATCCTTGTTGAGGTGCAGCTACACCAACCTCTTTCCAGAGCTTTGCTGCAGTTTTGGGGTGAGATGCTTGGTTGATGCCAGTGGCCTCCAGCCATAGAGCTGCACTGATCCACATCAACTGTCCTGTCAGCAATGAATCTGAGTTTATACCTGCAGGCCAGGTTCATCAATAGTGTTGCTTGGTGCAGCTTCCCTTGCAGTGTTAATTATGCAGTTCTCCTAGAGCCTGAATCTGTGTTGACTTGGAAGATAAATTAGCTACCTTTGCACTTGCCATTGGCCTTCCTTTGTTGGTTAAGGATTATCTTATCCCCCCCTCTTCTCTCTGTGTATCACAAAGTCAATTAACTCTTTTCCCATCGGACCTGAAATCTATAGGGGGAAAGAAACCCAAACCTAAACTTCTCTAAAGCTTGGACTGGAGTTTAACCAAATGTCTTTGCAGCTCAAGGCAAGTTTTATTTTCCCTGTAACCCTGAGAAGCCTTTGTTCAGTCTGGTTTTCCACCTGAGGCTGGATTCTTTCCATGATTCTCACTGATTTTGTAGGTTTTTAGTTTCAAAGAATGTTTTTATTGTTTCTCTGTATTTTGTCTCACATAAAGATACATTTATGGGAGTGAAAATACTAATATGACAAATTAGGCCAACATATACCTATTCTGATACATTAGAATAGGTATATTCATAGGTCTTTAAATTCTGCACAAGACAGAAGGTGGATTTAGATGAGCTCCTAGGCAGAAGCTGTTCCCTGTGAGGGTGCTGAGGCGCTGGCACAGGGTGCCCAGAGAAGCTGTGGCTGCCCCATCCCTGGCAGTGCTCAAGGCCAGGTTGGACAGAGGGGCTTGGAGCAGCTGCTCCAGTGGAAGGGGTCCCTGCCCATGGCAGGGATTGGAACTGGATAACCCAAAATCCAACCCAAACCAATCTGGGCTTCTATGACCAACAGAGGCATTGAAATTAATGGTTGGACCATATGATCCTTGAGGTCCCTTCCAGCCTGATATTCTGTGATTGAAATTAGTGATTAAATTCCAGCTCTGTTATCACAGAAGGGTTACACAGCTTCCCAGGCAGTGAGCACTGTTGCAAACTCCTTGCCTAATGACTTCCCATTGCAGCTGGTGGAGTGGCAGGGTACAAACAGGGTCTGATTTGAGTTGTAAAGGTGTAAATTTTCTTGGGTTGGAGGCAATAGAGCCTCTCCCAGCTGTCTTGCTGTGCACTACAACTGCTGCACCTGCTGCAGCCGAGTCCCTGAAGGCTGTGAATCACTGCCTCTTAGCAAATAACCCAAGCCCTTGGCTTCTTCAATCCAGAATGCTTGGGAATACTTCTTGCAGAGCACGAGTCGTGCATCCTTGTAAGCAGGTTGTATTTCTAAAGGGATTACAAAGGATTATGATGAGTTAGTAAGATCTGTGCATCTTCTCCGGTCCTCTTGCTTGCACAGGATTTATTGGTTTAGAAAAGTCCTGATGAAGATCGTAGATTTTCCCAGAGACAGCAGGGAAATTAGTATTCCTTTTGCAGACACCCTGGTTCCATTCCTCCACAGTGACACTTGCTGAATAATGTGTTAGAGCTCTCAGTGACTCTTTCCTAGAGACCTATGAAATCTGCAGTGATAATTACCACAGTAGGAAATGACTACAAATAAATGCAGTTTCCCCCTTGTTTTAGCAACTTTGAGACTGCACTTTCTTTCCTCTCTGTTACCAAGTGCATAGTTCCTAATTTTGTTTCAGTATCATTAAAATGATTAGATTTTGATTCATAAGATCTATCCACCTACTTAAAGATGATTGCGACATTGAGTTAAACTGGAGCTGCAGCTTTGTGCGGAACACAGTTGCTGTATGGGCTGAATTATAACCAATTTCTCAAATCGCTAAAATTGGTTGTCCCAGACAAGCACTAAGATTAAACTCACCTCATCTGATATTAGGCATTAATGTAGTCAGCCTTGCTTAATGCACTCCCACGTCAAATCTGACTCGCCTGGGGCTGGCCCCTCTCATCCTCTGCTGTAGACTGAGTTTAACACATGCAGATTCCTAATTTAGCTGAGTCCATGACTAAGTGTGAATGTGACATGACAAAGGTACCTGCTCCACTTTGTTCAGGCCCTCAGATAAACAGTGATCCATAGGATGGTGCTGACTTGTCCGGTGTGCTTCTAAAGCTCCAAAGATTTCTGTTCTCTAAGGTGTCTCTTTGGATGAATGGGTTCATCTTATTGCTATGGTTCTTTGTTGCAGTTCTCTTCAGGTTCTCTGGCTTGGAGCAACTGTTTGTCTCTTTCCTTTGCTGAAAGAAAAATAGTCAAGTCCTCACTAAGTTCTGTTCTGGTTTTTATTATTCCTTTTAAGAGATGAGTTGAATGTATTTGAAAGCAACCAAACAAAAAACCTAACAAGGTTTTAAATCTTTAGACTTAGTTTTATATTCCAGAAATTATCCATGTATTAGGATGCTGAGTAAAAATAGCTGGCATGTAAGATGTCTCAGGACACTGTTGTCGCAATGTAAATAAGATTGGGTTATACTTCTCCCTCTTATATCCAATATGACTTAACTAAATGTTGCACGTATTTCCAACTACATGATGTTGTTTGATTGACCATAGCAGTCTGGGGGTGGGGGGACCCACACACAAAGAAAACCCAGAAGAGGAAAACTTTGAGTCTGATTCTGATATAAATAACACATAAAGATGGTGCGAAAGTAAATGTGACTCTTCCATTTATTTAATGGTATGGTATTAAACATGTTCTCTTTACTGCAGTGTGTAAGTATTCCGTATATTCTTTTAGTGATCTCTTCCACCACCTTTTTATTTGTTTTGCATTATGTTTTCAGGTGCCAGTTGTTTATGGTCACCCCACAGTTAGAGATGCTCTCTGCAGTTGCTGTTATGGGATCAGGCATGTTCTCTGCTGCTGTAAACTGCCACTGTTGCATTAAAGCCCAGTATTTGGTCTGTGGTTTGGGGGCTTTGTAAGGATCTGGTAGATCTGTGTTCGTGCTATTGCACAGAGGGAAATTAGAAGAGATTAATTTTTGTTTATCTCCTTTCATGGGCAGGTCCCATATTTGTAATACTCAGGTTGTGTACAGATATCAGTGGAAGTTCTTTAGGGATATATATCATAGAATCATAGAATGGTTTGGGTTGGAAAGGACCTTGAGATCATCTATTTCCAAACCCCCTCCCATGGCAAGGGAGTCCTCACACTAGACCATGTTGCTCAAAGCTCTGTCCAACCTGGCCTTGAGCACTGCCAGGGATGGGGCAGCCACAGCTTCTCTGGGCACCCTGTGCCAGCGCCTCAGCATCCTCACAGGGAAGAGCTTCTTCCCTATCTCCAACCTAAACTTCCCCTGTTTCAGTCTGAACCCATCAGCCCTTGTCCTATCCCTACAGTCCCTGATGCAGAGCCCCTCTCCAGCATCCTTGTAGCCACTGGAAGCTGCTCTGAGGTCTCCTCACAGCTTCTCTTCTCCAGGCTGAACAGAAAATGTTTTCTTTTATAAGAAAACCCTGAGGGATGTCTCTGAGTTGCACACTGAGCTCTTTTGCAGCAGTGGAATTGCAGAACAGAGTTTGAGCTATCTCTCTGTGCTGCCCATAACACAACGAGGAACCCAAATCCCACCTTCTGAACCCCATTCCAATGTCTGAGCCCACAGGATAGTCCTCATCACCATTCCCCATTGGCATTTCTCTTTTCCGTGGATTAAACCAAGTTTGGATCCGTAATTCAGCTCTAAACTTCGCTTGTCACCTGGGCTTTGTGGGCCAGCTGGATCTCTGCTTCAGCTAAGCTGTGGGTAAGCCGCTTAGCCTTTAGCAGTAATTGAATCAAAGCCAAATTCCCAGGCCCAGAAGGTTCATCCCTATTTAAACAAAGAGACAGCAACGTGTGTGTATCTGCTACTGAGGAGGAGGAAATTAGTCCTTTGAAATTGAATCCAACTGGGAGATTTTATGTCTTTACAATTCGTGGACTTTCCAATAAATGTATTTTCGTCATGTTACTTTGCTCATGAAAGTGCTTTCCATGAGTTGGTCTGAAAGACTTTAGGAGGATAAATCCCTTGTCATTAACTCAGCAGGGCAAGTTGTTGCCTTTAGTGGCCACTTTGAGTCATTCTAATTTTCCAGCAGCATTTAATTTATATACTAAGTAGGTAACAATCTAGATTCAGCCCAGCACCCATCCCCATGGAAAACTTTGACCTCAATGCCTTAGTGTAGAGGTGAAAGCTGTTCACAAAGCTCAAGCAAGGAATAACTGAGGTATACTGTCTCCCATCAAACTGGGATCACTGAGTCCCTGCATTCTTTGCTGCATCCCCATCATGTAAGACAGATAAATGTGAAGGCAGCTAAAACTGAAAAGCTTCACAATTTTTTACTGCAAGTTTAAACCAAACAAGAAGCCAACATCAAGATTTCTTAAGACTGAATTTGACAGTTTAACCTATAAAATACTCCTCTTCTATTTGCAACCACTACTTGCTTCAAATTCATTTGTTTTCTAACCTGTTAATGTGAAATGAAGCTTGTTTTCCAGCAGTGAACAGTTCTGGAGCAGAGCTGACACCCATCTGATGAAGGAAGTGTGTACCTGGGGTATGTGCACCTATGGCTGTCATTTTATACTGCTGGTTACTAAAGGTGGAGCACTTTCCCATTGCTCCATACGCACATCCACAGCAGTCACTTTTATCCAGCTGTTCCTTCAATCTATCTGGTTTTAATCATCTGTAATTATTAAAATGTTATGCTTTCTGATTGGATGTCTGTTCAGGGAAGCTCAGATGAAAGTCAAATATGGCAACATTTTTCTTTCAGTTTATTCATAAGGCCTCAGGAAACTAATGAGATTTATTCTGTGAATTAGTTTATAATTGTGCTTTAACTGCACTGTGACATTTAATAATGTCAGAAGGATTTTGCTTTAGGCAGAGTGATTTCAGCCTCTGTAGAAAATTAATTACCACTTTCTGAATAAACTACTTTTTGTGTGTGGTGTGTGTGTGAGCTAAGCTGCATTTTCAAGGTTAAGCGGCTTTCTTGAGGGGAAAGGAGAAGAAACAAGCTGTGGCTTTCTGGTTCACATACAAGAAGCTGTGTCAGTCCCAAACCAGAACCTATTACGATGATCAGATTGCTTTTAAATGCAGCCTTAATTTCCTTGTTTCCCAGTGTCCAGAGCTTGTGTGCCTGGTCTGGCAGCTCCTGTCATCTCCAGCAGTGGGACCTGCTCTTGTCATGCTTCCCATTGGTAGATTCCACTGCTTTGCTTGTACAAAGCTTTAATGAGAGCCCATAAAATACCTGGGAATTGTCTTGCACAAATACCACCTTATACTAATGCACTTAACATGAGGGCACTGCCTTATTCTCCCTCTTTCATTGGGCCTGCAAACCTTTATGTCAGTAATAGCAGCCTGAGTTGTATTTACATAGGGGAGCTAGAGGAAGAAACAGCTATTGGATTTACATGCTTTTTCAAGTGTGACTCAAGCTGAACATTGACAAGGCTTTCTTAAAGGTGATTAGATGAGGATAATAGACAGAAAAGGTGAGGAAAAGCTGAAAGCTTGATATCCAGGTAATTTCAGATGTGCTTATACATGTGTTAGATTGTGAAATGAAATACATGGAGTTTGAAATGAAATACATGGAGTTGTTTGGAAAAAAGAAATGTTGTTTTTGAGGTTCAAACATTGCTATAAGCTTGCAAGTGCCTTTTATTCATGTGTCTCCTAATAGGAACTGCTACAATTGGTGTAATTGGTGCTTTGCTGTGGTGTCAGGAGTAGGTAACAACACTGGAGTGTGTGGGCTTTGCAAGGGTGTAAAAACATTCAGCTGCTCAAATGGCAGGTCAGATGCATTAATGATTGTCAAAATGACAGCTGCATTTACATGCCTTTTAGCCAGATCACTTTACATCACATCTAGTATTTACTGAAGTCAGGGGAAAAAATGGCCTTTGCTTTAAAGGGAATAACTCCTTGATGATCCCATTCAGGCTTCTACCAGTTTTAAACTTGTGGCTACTCAGCACACTCTCATTGTCCCACATACTATTATACCTCTGTTCAAGAGGAAGCTCAGTAAGAAATGGCTATTGTCTAAGCAACAGAGCAAGGCAGTGATGTGCAGGGAGATCTCATCAGTGCATTTTCTCCAGGAGGATTCTCCACTATTTGCAAGTCATCAGGGCACTAGCTCTGATCTGTGGGCACAGCACCACAGCCACCAGTGCATCCCACTGGTGGGGAAGTGGGGTTTGTGCATTGACTGTCCCCCAAAGCTGTAGGGAAAAGCCACAAGGGTACTATAAATTGATTTGTCTCTCAAAGTGATCATATTGAATATAAAGGATACTGGAAAGACACTGGCTTAGAGGTTCATTGATGCTTTGGGAACCAAAGGTAAACAAGGCCAAGATGAAGCAAGCCAAGCCTGCATGCCAAAGGGTGAGTTTCTCTTATTTACTCTATTCTTAACATTTGTTGCTCTCCATTCACCTACTTTGCAGAGTGTATTTCTGCCCTCAGGTGGGATTTTCACTGTTTCATTGTCCTTGCTAGCTTACAGAGCTGGCTGGCTTGAGGCAACAAAGAGGGGCCCTCCCCAGGGTGATGGATTTAGGCTCTGGTTCTTTGGGAGCCCCAAGGCAGACTGTTAAAGTTTCAGCAGACCTCTGTTATTGCAGTAACAGGAACCTGCTAGGAGCATCAATCCTGCTTAGGGATCCTCATGCCATGGGCTATCATCGGAAAAGCCTCCATCCTTCCAATAAAATACAAGTTAGCCCTGAAATTCATGCCACAATCAATAAGAGTTTTATTGAGCTAAATCTCAACCCATTTCTGCCTTTGGAGGTTCATAGATCAATCTGATATTGGTAGCTTTGTTTTGATACAGCTCTCTCATTACTGCAGCTTCTCCTGCACTTGGTGCACTGCTGTCCATGGCTGTCACAGGTGGTAGCAGTGCAGGTTAGGTGATTCTGTTGGCTTGATCACAGCCATTCTATATCAGATATGTTTGATACTGGTCTCAGATCAAGTCAGATACAGCCACTTTCCTTTGGTGCTAGACCTCATCAAAAACATAAGTGTTGCCCAAATTCCTCAGTTTCTAATTAAAACCCCACATTTTAAAACAGATGATTTCTCCCAAATATTTAATCATGAGAAGTTTCATTATAACAGCTTCTTCAGGGTCCTTCCAATTAACTTAACAATAACTGTATCTTGGGCTAATAAATGTTCAGCTGCGGGCTTTGAATTTATTAGCCCAGGAAAATGGTTATTGCCTCGTAAACAGGAAGCACCTTGAGGTGATTTAATGACTCATGTTTCGTTCACCCTTCTTAAAGTTAATCTAATAAACAGCTGAGAAAGATATTAGAAGTATAAAAGCCAACAACAAACTTTCCACTGGCAATTGCTTAATGACAGAATTGTGTTAATACATGTTTGAAGAGTCAATCCACAGCATTGCAGAATAATCTAAAGTTATCACTCAAGTGTAATTCACAGAATGTTAGATAACTTCTACTTTATTGTGGGAAGAGATGAATAAATAATTGTTATGGTAATACGCTGCCTTTGCCATTAACATGATGTCCTACATCAGTGTTCAAGGACTGCACCTGAAGACATGCAAATGAATTGCATATTCTTAATGAGGATAACAACCTGCTCATTGCATCAGGCAGAATCTGATGTCAAGGTTGTGGGATTTTGTTTCAGTTTTAAAATGCTGGGTAGTATGTTACAAAAAAAGCCCCAAAGAACTTACTGTGTTTTTTCATACCCATCCTAGCAAACATCTTCCTCTCTGGTAATGCCTGACAAGTAGAATTTGGGGTGGGGGCAGATGGGGTGGCTGTGAAGGCAGGCTGCTACAATGACAGGCTCGTTTGGGTTGGAAGGGACCTTAAAGCTCATCCAGTACCAAAGCACCCCTCCAGGTTTCTTGTCCCTTTAGGCACTTGGGAGCTGCTCTAAGGTCTCCCCAGAGCCTTCTCTTCTCCGTGCTCTCAGCCTGTCTCCAGAGCAGAGCTGCTCCAGCCCTGCCTTATGCATCTTAGTTTAATGATTATTTCAGTGTGGTCCTGTTCTCGCATCCATTCGAGATGGATTATTTCGCATCCATTCAGTTCTCCTTTACGTTTGTTGCTTCCCTGTTGCAAAATAGGGTCTTGGAGTTTTGCAAAACACCAAATGAGCCAAGGACATCCAACACCATCTTATTAAAATCAGAGATCTCACATGCTGTGTTTTATTGTGAATGAGTCAGGTTCTCAGTACTAAGACCACTTTCATGAGGTTGTTTGGGCATTCACAGTGTGGGCAGGTAACTGGGGTTTCTAGGAAATTCATGGATTTAGATTGGAACTTAGCCTTCCAAACCTCTTGGACGGTGAATTTTTCCCTATGCCTCTGAAATCTTAACCTACAAGCCTTATTTCCCATTAATATCTACTCTGTCCATGAAGAATAAATGATATATTTCAGCAAGTTTCATTAATATTGATGAGCTTTACATATGGCTAGTTAGTATTCAAAGCAGTTCAATTTGTTAAACAGAAAGAGTTTCAACCATTAATTATGTTCTGGTCATTCAATTTTCATCAAATTGAATAAAGTAATGTGATGGAACAGAATGATGTGTTTGCACCAGAAATATCTTCACTGTTTCCACCTAGGACAAAAATGTCTTGCTCAGCATTTTCAAAGCACATACGCACTCCCCCCATTTGCATGGCCTATATTTCAAGTATTTATTTGGTTTTAGTAAGGTTATGTCCAAAAAGAATATGCATGTTCCTTTGTGTTGGAAATCTTACTCCTTATTGCTTACAGATGCCAAACCGAAGCTGGTAGGGGACTGGGTTTACTTAGTATTTTACTTACTTGAGATAAGAGCCAAGTTTAATTTCATGTAGGGAAGAGTCCTACAGACCTCTTGCATTAGAGTAAAATTGGGATTCAAGATAATGTCATTCTTTTTGGATGAGAACTGCTACAAGTTTTTCCACTTTCTCTTAAAATCCTATAGGAGTGTTGTAGTGAGAGAGAAGGAGCTGAAAAAGGCAAAATGGTGTTTTCCATAGTTACCAGCTTTTCATAAAGGGAAACATTTCTTTGTACAATAGAAACGATTTTGACGTGTATCTGTGCACACACATGTATTTGCTGAGGAAGCTGATCCTAGATGGCAGAAATGGACTGAAACTGTATTTTCTGTCCTTGAAAAGCAAAATGTGAATTTAAACATTTGAATTCCATGTTATTAGCAAAGTAAACCTGCTTCCTGTTTCACCAGATGAAAACATATTGGAGTGTTTTAACTGTGAATTACACAGAACATTTAACAGGTATAAAAGAAAGTGAGGACACAGAGGGGGTCTTCTTTGCCAGTCATCTTCAGCATTGCAGCCCATTTGGAAGCATCTTATCAGTGCCTATTTGAGTGTTTCAATTGCACACTTGAAAAACACCTCTGTGTCTTATGATGCCATCGCACAGTGAATGAATCCAACCCAAACTTTGCATTTTGGCAACTAAACCAGCTGTGAAATACTATTTTAATTAGAATCAAGCAGTTTTGCTTGGGTTTCAGCTGTTAATGAACTGTTGGTTGAAGATTAACTTAGTACGGGCCGAAGGAATGGTTATTTAAGGTACTGCAAAGACAGTGATGTTCAGACTCATGGATCATTTAAGCTCTTCTAGAAAGGTTATCCTAAATTAGTATTTTATGATGCTTACTGCAGCTATGCAGAAAGCAATTCTTTCATTTTTCTTTCTCTAAAGAGATGTCACTTGAGAGACTCAGTAAATTCCTAAAATAAGTCTTCTGTCATTACCACCAAAGTACTTCTAAAGCGTCAGCAATGCTCTGTCATTAGCCTGGAGTAAAACTTAGATCCTTTCCATAGTGTGTCTCAATGTTTGCCTTGTGGGCCCCAAGAATCATTGTCAGAATGGGGGAGGAGGGTAAGATGGAGAATGGATCTTAGATTTAAGTAAGATTTTTCTCCTTTCCGTGTTTCCTTGAATAGCTCAAATGCAGGTATTCACCAGAGGAATCATTAGTGCTGGTAACTCCGTCACTTTGACATTAAAAAAGTAGTGTAGAATTGACTGCTGATTGCTGAAGAGCTCTACCAGTGCACAAATGGCAGAATATAATGGGGTTTCCCTGTTAAATTATCTCAATGCACTTGCATTGCCAGCTACTGTGTAGTCTTCCCCCTTCCCCCTGATTTATGTGCTCTCTGTCCATGAGTCTTTAGACTGACACTGCAGTTGCCTGCAGCCTTGTTATAAGAAAAGGGGCTAGAAAAAGACATCCATTACTATTCAGAAAGCAGAGAACTGGAAATGACTCTTTATCCTTGCTTTGAACAGGGGGTTGGACCAGATGACCACATGAAGTCCCTGCTAGCCATAGATGATGCTCTGACGTGGAAAAGGATGCAGTGTAAAATAGCTTGAAGTGGAAGGGGTATCATTTTATTTACAGTCAATGAGTTGTAGCTCTGCTGAACAAGAAAAACTGAAAAGGTTTGATGTTGACACTAGTAAGGCCATCTTCTCATAGCTGATGTAGGTTGCTTTTATCAGAACAAAGTTAATACACCTACCACTAGTCACTTTACTCAGCAAACAATTCTGACTGTTTTGCTTCTGAAGTGCTTTCAGCAGACTTCAGCATATGAGAATACTCTGGGGTTTATGCTTTTATGTTTCTGTTGGCCTCAAGAACGGCTTGAAATGAATCAAGTCCTCTTTTCATTTGTTCTTGTTCCCTGCAGTCAAGTACCTATAGAGCACTACTGCAGTCAAGTAGCCAGGTGTGACCTGAGCTCTTTAGAGGAGTAGATTATGAATTTGAAGAGTATAGATCTAAGGCAGTTGTCTGCACCGTGTATTTTGGGGTAAGAATGAAGTAAATTCTATGGAAAGGCTGTGGTTGTGTTTTGGCTCTTTGAAGCTTATAAGTATGGCTGTGTCAGAGGGTGGCCTGCAGCAAGATGTGCCATGTTGGAAGGCTTCTCTACAAGATTCCATTTTCAATCCCAACTCCTTTAGGTTTTGGGACTAAAATTGCCATTCCTTGGGATGGGCTAATACTTGTTTTTTTTGTGATAGGAAGAAGATGCCTGCAGCTAGCAGGAATGGGTGAATAATGCTGCAATTCCAGGGCTCAATCCAGTGTTTAAAGGTCATTGGGAAGGTTCCCATTGGCTGTAAATAGCCCTGGATCAGTCCTATGTCAGGATTCCTGAAAAACCTAAGATAGTTTTGTATTTCCATATTGATCACAGTTCCAGTTGCAGTGGTTTGTTCCAAACCAGAGGCTTGCCCCAAAGCTGAATGAACTCAGGAGACTCCTTTATTCAACCAGTCCTTCAATACCCAATCTTGCTTCACCATGCTGCTGCAGTTAAGTTAAATTACTCTTAGCAATTACTGCTTTATTCCAACAGATGCCATGATATGAGTAACGTTGGAGTAGCTCGGATGTAGCTCATGTGATGCTCTGCAGTGAGGAAAGGCAGCTGCTGGAAAGCACGCTCCTCTTAGGGATGCACGTACAGAAAGCATTAATCTTCTTTAAGGAGGCTAATGAAGTATTCGAAGATGTGAAGGACTGCATTTTATATCTATTAAAATTAAGCCCTGATGAGACAGCTTTGGCTAAATCCGGGTCTTCAAACAAAGTAGGCGGCCTGTCAGGAACCATTTGGGGAATGTCCAGGAAATGTTATTTAAACAGAAGAAAAGGCTATAGAATCACTTGCATTCAGAAAGCAGGATAATCCCTTGGCTTTATTACCAAGTAAGTTTGATGTAGCATTAAAACAAATTTGCATTTTAAGACCTAATTCCCTCTATTTCCTCTTTAGGGTAATCCTCTCTTTTAGAGAATTTTTTGAAGCACACTTGGATGGCTTGTAATAGTGTTCCTTTGATGAGAGGTGGAATCAGTATGTTAAAGTGTGTGCACCAGAGAGATCTTAGAAAGATGGTGCTTAGAGAGACATGATGTTTAACTACCTGCATCCTGACTCTTAAGTATATTCCCCTTATCTGCTCCCAAATAGAAGTGTTTCCTGGAGAATGATAAGCAGTTGTAGTGTAATCAAGAGGAAGTCCCTTAGCATCTGTGTGTCTTAGCTGTACTGCTACTGATAGAGTATTTACAGGGCTGTTGTGATAGAAAATATACACATGTAGTGATGCTCAAAGGCATTGCTTACTGTGAATTGAGCACAGGTACAGAGAGAGGAGGTTGATGGAATTTTAGGCTGGGAGCCTGTATGGCCGTGAGTGAAAGCACTATTTCATATCATAGCCAGCCACTGCTGACTGTGTGCTTCCAGGTCTGAGAATGCTTTGTGTTTTTTCCCTTTTCCTTTCCCTTTTCATTCCTCTTTCCCTTTCCTTCCCTTTCCTTTTTCCATGACTTTTTTTAGTTATGTTCCTCTGTTTTTTCCCACGTATGAAATGTTCTTACTGATAGCTTCCTATTGTGTGATCCAGAAATACAAAGCACTCCATAGGTACAAGAATGCTTTTTCTTTCCCCTGTTAATAATGTGATTTTGGGGAAGAATTTACAACTTCTGTTCCACTAGACTCTATTCCCAATGCTTCCAGTGTTTAAAGAACAACTTCAAGTTAACCACATTTGTCAAATGATGTAATTTTTAACAGATATAGTGTCCTAGAGGCCACACTACAATGGAAAATGTAATCCTGAAAGTTCTTAAGTTGCCTTGATACATATCCACTCTTTTGTCACCCGAGAACATTTCAAGCTCTGTAGGTGACGTGCACTACCTTGGAAGCTATCTGTATTTATTCTTAGGGTCAGCTCTTCCTGAGGGTGGCATTTGGACCAACAATTTGTCACTCTGTTCATGGACCATAAAATAAACTTCAGTGCCTCAGTTCTGCTAAGTCTCCAATAAATGTTGTGCAGGAATTGGTCCCTTGGCTTTATACTCAGAAAGCTTTTTAAATCTGAAGGAACATGAATAGGAGATCAAAGGAAGCATTGGAAGATGACATGCATGAGGAGAGAATTTAGAGCTAGAACAGGGCCAGTGATTAGGTGTTGTGAAATACTGAAGGTCTGGGTGTAATTCTGGAGGACTTAATACAGCAGCTCCTGGGCTTTCCTTGGGAGCAGCTGGTACGGGGGGGCTGGTTCTGACAGCAATGGGACAGGAGGGATCAGGAACACAACCTGGATGGGCAATTCCCAATCTATTAGAATCTTCCCATAAACTGCTGTTAAACTTTTATTATCTTCTCAGTTCTATTATCAAGTAGCCCAAACCAAGGAATATTCAAGGGCATAAGAGAAAATACCTTATTTTACTTATTTTTACCATACATATTGCAAAATGTTTTCTCTTTTTCTAATTCCCATGAACTCAAATAGTTAATGCCTTCTTCTGAAGACAATTAAAACACGAAATCTCTTTGAGCAAGAATTACAGAGGTGTGTAATAATTGCCTGGCATTTCCATACACTCCGAAAGCAGGCTGAAGCTTTAAAGCAAGCATATTGTCCCATTCATCATCTTCCACACAGCGTTTTTACTTTTAGCAAGGGACATACATCATAAGGCTCAGCAAGTTTTAGGAATGGGTTCTCAACGTGGACAGATGGTGTGTAAGATGCCTGATGAGAGGGCTGACTTTCTCAGAGTGTGGCAATGTCAGAAGAGAAGACAGCTTCTTGGGTTGTTGTCTCATTTACCATGAGTGACCAGTGTTTGAAGTGCTTGAGCCCAGGAAGCAGCATTGATGTGAAGCAAATGACTGCCATCTCCTATGTGCTGGCATCTGAAAGAGTGGCAGAATATGTGAACTTGAGGTAATGGCCTTGCTAAGCCATAGACAGAGCTGGACTTGGCCAGCCTGGACAAGAGAAGGCTTCTTAAGGGGAGACCTGAGAGCAGCTCCAGTGCCTAAAGGGGCTGCAGGAAAGCTGGAGAGGGGCTTGGGACAAGGGATGTAGGGACAGGCCAAGGGGAATGGCTTTAACCTGCCCGAGGGGAGACTGAGCTGAGCTCTCAGGCAGAAGCTGTTCCCTGGGAGGGTGCTGAGGTGCTGGCACAGGGTGCCCAGAGAAGCTGTGGCTGCCCCATCCCTGGCAGTGCTCAAGGCCAGGTTGGACACAGGGGCTTGGAGCAGCTGCTCCAGTGGAAGTGATCCCTGAACTGGATGAGCTTTACAGTCCCTTCACAAGCTGTTCTGTGGTTCTATGGTCTTTAAAGCATTTTTTTCCTCCCTACTACAATTGGGAATGACTTCCTAAAGGGACCCACTACACATTCCAGAACAGAGATGAATTAACAGCATGATTTGCACCATGAGCAGCCTCACATAACTTGCAAGATTTTTGTCCTTTGAAACTAACCACATACTTCTAAAGGTCCTTCTGATCCCAACTTCTATTTTCTTTTATTCAAGTACAACATCATTTTTTAATCAGCTTGTGTATACATTGAGCATGCCAAGTGTATTCAGTTGCAGTAGCTTCCCAAGCTGTAAATCCACACCAGGCAGCTGCTGGATTTGCTGTACCCAAAATAAGATTGCCCACATCCTGGCACTTGTATTTTAACACCAGGAACTGGAGTTGGCAGCAATGAAGCTTTTATTCTGGTGCAAAGCAAGGAGAAAGGGAAATTACTTAACCTCTTCATTTCATACAGGAGAAGCCTGCAGTGTATTTGGGAGCATCCACAGGCATTGTTTAGGATCGTTCTGTACCATGTATTAAGCAGGCAGGGAACAGAAAGACTATAAGAAATCTTTCATGAGTATTTTAATATCTAAGTGCTGCTTCGATATCTCAATATCATTTGTCCAAGAATGGGTTGAATACTGAATGTGTTTGAATACTGAACAGCCTTCAGTGATGAGGGAGCTGAAAGCAAAAGTAATGCCTTTCACTCTTTATATTCCACGGACATTTGTCTGTTTTCTTTAATATCTTGGCTGAGAATAACCCTGCTAATTGAAGCTCTTTCTTTTACCTGTTGTGCAGAGCTTTGTATAGGTTACATTTTGATTAATCTCTTTTATTCTAATGGCCCATAAATGAGTTACATGGATGGAGCTGACAGCTTCCTACTAAGAAGCCTTATGAATTGCTCTTGAGAGGGACTATCAGTTTCCTTTTCCTTTCACTGAAGTTGCTCTTTTTATAACCCTTGTGAAATATCTTCACTTTAATGCATTAAAATACTCAGAAAGAAATGAAGTCATTTCTGGCTACATCTGTCTGTGTTATCTTTATTATAAAGCACTTATTTTCTCTCCCCCTTCTTCACACATACATTAATAGGCTCTCAAATGGTTAACTAAGGGTCAGTGTCATACCACATCCCTAATGCCTAAGGAAGGCTCCCTATTTTCTGCTCCTGAAAGGAAGTTAAAGCATGACTGTAGATTTGTCAAGGTCTTTGATACAAGCAGATGCAATTAACATTAATTGTTCAAGATCATTCTTGTTCAAGATCACTCTGGTATTATTTCTCACTAATGAAAGTGGAGAGTTCATTAGTTCTTTCTTAATAAATGCATTAGTCAAATACCCTTTATCTCCAATGTGAGGGGGCATTTGGGCTATAGGATACAGCACTGAACCTTGAAAACACCTTTGGAAGGGAAAGGTTGCAGATGTTGCCACAGGGTGGTAATAGGCACTTGCCTTTGTGTCAAGGAAGCCTCTATGTTAAATGTCTCTAAGGTTGTCTCATGTTGTGGTAATGATCATTGTGGGGTAATTGGCTGGTGTTGGTGCACTGCATTTTCTTTAGATGGAAAACTTTGTGCCTGAATGCTTTTAAATGAACCAATGGACCACCAGAAACTTGTTATTTGTGACAACCAACGGCCAGCAGGGTTGTGATTGTGCATACAAGTAGCACATGCCAGTGGCTGTGGATCAGGACTTCTGGTAGTGGCCCACAGCTTGCTTCCATCTTGGCTGAAAATGGAACTTTTTATATGAAACAAGTTCTATTTTAGAAATGGGAAGCATGGAAGCCCTTTCTTGTGTGAGTCTCTGATCAGATTTATCATTTTTAGATGCTCCCTTGTTCCTTATGTGGGTGCTGATATTCATCACCAGTAAATAAAACTAAGTGGAATTGAATGGGTTTCCAAGGAGCTGCCTCTTCAAGGTGTTGAGTCTTCATGCTGAGGTACAAGGAGCTTTTACATAATGCAGATCACAATATAGCTCTTAATTTTCCATCTGAGATGCTCAGATGCTTCCTGCTGTCTTAGTCATTAATAAAATAAATTAAACTCCACTATAAATACATTTAAAAGTTTAAATCTTAATGAGGTCATAGAGGTGGAAACAAAGGAGACAGATGTATCAGTGAAACTGGGGAGCATTGTGCAGTCGGCAATGGGAATAGTAAGAACCATCCTCTGCCTCTGACAGCTAAAGCACAGGACTAGAACTGTCCAATCTGGTAGCAGTGGTGAGGCTGTTATCTTGTTGATGCTGAAATCTCAGAGATTGTCAAAAAAGGGAGAGGAAAAACATGGGTGTGAGAGTTCCACCATCATTGTGCTTGAGATGACTGTAAAGACTGACTTTGTGGCAGTTATAGTCTTGCTTTAGAAATGAACCTGTCCACCAGCAGTAGAAGATCCTCCTAAAGCAACAAACCTGGAGTATCTTAAGTGTTCAAGGCCAGTTTGGGCAGTTCTTGGAGCAACCTGAATGATCTTTAAGATCCCTTCCAACCCAAACCAGTCTTGGGTTCTATGATCATTGAGTTTACCTTACTCCAGAAAGCCAAAGCAGCTCATGGAAAAGTTTCTGTTGTGGGTTTGTGCATCTGCCCTGAGCTATAGGAAACTAAAGCTATTATTTGCTTTATTACAGATGTTCTTAGGGGTAGGAAATTTAGTTTTTAAAGACAATTCCTGCCTCATCCATCCTTCCCCAAGTACAACAAACCCCTTTCTCATTAAATTGCCTTTCATGCAACATCAGCCAGTAGCAGTGCAGGCTGGCAAAGCCTCATCTCCTCTCTTCCTCTGTGGACTTGTAAAAGGGCAAACACCTGCATGTCCTCGATGTAATTAGGATGTGATGGGGACAGTGTCCTCTTCCCACCAGCTGCCAGTGAGCCTGCTGCATGGCTCAGGCAGTCCTGAAGCACTGAGCAAGGTCAAAAATTCTGTGAATCCTATTAAAAAGCATATGTAGGAATGAAAGCTTTCTGCTCCGCGCTCAGTCCCAAAGACATACTGTGAATCTCAGCTGGTCAGAGTTGGACAGGGTTCATCTGTTCCATGCATTTAGTGCCAGAGATTAAAGAACATGAGCTAAGCTGGGGTGGCTGAGTGCCCGTGTGAAGTGCAGAGGGAAGAGCTGGGTAGATTAAGGGCAATTGGATCAGCGTGACCGGGCCCCTGAGATGCACAGCAGTCCAGATGGCAGGGTCTTAGTGTGAAAACAAGCAATGAACATATTGTGAGCAGTATCAGCTGCGTGTTTTCCTTACAAGAGAGGCTCAGAGTGACTGGAAATGGAGATTTCAGACTGAACCCCTTGTTATGTGGAGGGCACAAGGCTTTGGTACAGTTTTATCAGCCAACCTGTTCCTTGTATTAGAATTAAGGTTTAAGAATTCAGGAAGCAGGAGAAGCCACTTAATGCATGAGGAGACATCACCATGGCCTGTGTTTTTCATTTAGCTGGAGGCCACCACAGATTTCATTGCCAGAGGAAGGGACCAGGAGAACTGTGGGATGCTGCAGTTAAATCAACAAAACCCTCTATCACCAGTGAGATGATGGCAGTGTCTCAATCCCATTTTATCTCTGTAACATGTTTATGGTGCATCACTGCTCAGTGAAACACAGGGATCAATTCCACTTTATCTTTGTACTCCCAATTATTCTACCTGATTTTCTTGTGTCAGCACAGGAATGTTGTTAAACAGAAATCACTTTCTTCTTCACCTGAGTGCCATTAAACCCAGAGATGGGAGTTACCCACTACAAGATCTACCCCTTTTGTAGCAAATAGAGTTTAAAAATGTAATCAACTATTGACCTAGTTTGTTCACATAAGTTTTAAGGAACCACTTCTTAGGGTAAATCAGGTTTTAAATCAGGTTTATGTTGGATGGGACCTTAAAGCTCATCCGATTCCAAATCCCTGCCACAGGCAGGGACACCTTCCACTAGAGCCGGTTGTTCCAAGCCCCTTCCAACCTGGCCTTGAGCAGGTAGACAGCTTTAAACAAATGCACTGCTGTTTAGAGATCATATACATGGTAACAGCTGTTGAACTGAGGTTTGGAGTTCTTATAGAAATGCTGCACTACAATGAAGGTTTGGCTCAGATTCGGGCTCAGCGTTTTTGAGGATGGGTTTTGTGGCAGTGAGGTTTTGGACCTTGTCACTGTGTCAGAGAAGAACAGAATTTGTAGAGGCAACAAATATGAATAAGGGGTTTTTTACTTGTAAATAGAAAGCTGCAAACAGTAAAAGGTTGACCTGGTTGGCAGAAATATATGCAAAATGCTGTTGTGCTTTTCTTCATTGTCAAACTAAGCCTTCAGATTTGTCCCTGCTGTCATGCTGGAGAAATCCAAATACAGGGATGTTGTCCGGGAAGTTAGGGACCGGGTTAGGAAAGCTAAGTTAGAGCTCAACTTGGCAAGGGATGTTAAAGATAACAGGAAGGGATTTTATAGGTATGGAGCGGCTAAAAAACAGACTAAGGACAATGTAGGTCCCCTCCGGAAGCTTTTGGGAGAGCTGGCTACACAGGACTTGGAGAAGGCTGAGGTTCTGAATGGCTTCTTTGCCTTGGTCTTCAATGGCAAAGGCTCTGACCGCAGCACCCAAGTCTTGGAGGGCGGACGCAGGGACTGTGAAAACCTAGACCTTGGGCCCACTGTACGAGAGGATCTGGTTCAAGACCATCTTAAGAACCTGAGTGTACACAAGTCTATGGGCCCTGATGAAATCCATCCGCGGGTCCTGAAGGAGCTGACGAATGGAGTTGCAAAGCCACTGGCCATCATATGGCCAATCATGGCAGACAGGTGAAGTTCCTGATGACTGGAAAAAGGGAAATATAACCCCTATTTTCAAGAAGGGGAAAATGGATGACCTGGGGACTGTAGTGATAGGACAAGGGGTAACAGGTTAAAACTTCAACAGCAGAGGTTTAGATTGGATATAAGGAGGAAATTCTTTACTGTTAGGGTGGTGAGGCACTGGAATGGGTTGCCCAGGGAGGTGGTGAGTGCTCCATCCCTGGCAGCGTTCAAGGCCAGGCTGGATGACACCTTGGGTGATATAGTTTAGTGTGAGGTGTCCCTGCCCATGGCAGGGGGTTGGAACTGGATGATCTTAAGGTCCTTTCCAACCCTAACTATTCTATGATTCTATGATTCCTCCTTGACATGGACAGAGTTCACCCCCTGAGTGAAATCGTGCTGGGGAATAAATACAACACAGGCAAAGTCCTGTGCCCTTTCAGCTACAAAGGGCTGTGGTGGCTATGCCTGGGTCTAAGATGTCAAATTCATTACCTGAAGTTTAATTAGCTGTAATTGGAGTGACCTCTAATTTCCTATTACTTGACTGGAGTATACTAACACATGCCCTTTGCCTGTTCAGTCTGTCTTCCTGTCCCTTAAAAGCAGTTGCTGATGCTAATACAAGATCTATGGGAATGGCAGAAAATTAGCAGTCATTTCTGCATCTATTTCAATTTATGAAGAACATGAGACCCTTTGACTTAGAGGAAATCCAAGCAGATCAGGTTCTGGGCCTCCTGTTCTGTAATGCATCTAATTAGTGCTGATACATGGGTTGACTTGCGCTGAATGGTTACTAATGAGAGCCTTCAGCTCTGCCCCATAGCAATAAACCACCCCTTTGAGTTCTCCACCTGCTTCCTCCTCATGAGAAAATTGTTCATTTATTCTCTATACAGAATGATATCCTTTCCTAGCAGGAATAGTATTTCCCTATTTATAATCATACAGTCCTCATAGGGCTGTTGTAAATACACAGCTGTGATAATAACACACCTCTACAATGTGTTTGTATGGATTGTTCCTTTAAATAGTCCATCTGACCAAGGTGAAATAACTTTTCACTACCCAGATTTAGGAAGCATTCAAACACAGTTAAGGAACTGATTTTCTTCATTGCTTTGTTCCATCATTCTCCCTCCTTCTGGTGATAACTTATGCAGCAGGCACAGCATCTGAGACTCTCTTCTGTTTAATTTGCTCTTAGGATATCATCATGGCAGTCACACCAAGAGCTTCTTCTGGGAGCTGGGCTGCAATTGGATCTATTTGTTAATGCAGTCACACTGACAATACCCTCTATCACATAACTGATTCAAACATAGCCATGTTCCCAGTGTGGTCTAGCAGGTAAACATGCAAGAGATTAAACAAGAAAATGGGAAAATATTGCCCAAAGGGTAGGAAAGGAAGGTGATGTAGAAAGCACTAAACCCTAAGGGCTTATGCAGCTGGAACCATTCAAAAGGCACTTGGCAAGTAAAAGAAACTAACAAGGTTTGGCTGAATTAGCAGCAAGATAGGAGACCTCCAGGGAGAACCCAGGTGCTGCAGATGCTTTGTTTCAGCAGGTGCTGCTCATTCTCCACATAGGTATTTAATCAGTGCCCCAGGAGGAGCTGGGAAGGAAGAGAAGTGCAGGGTTGCTTGTAGCATGTGTTGTGGTGAGTGCAGCTGCAGTGCTTCTGTCGCCCATTGGTTTTAAGCTAGCATGCATTTGTGTTTCTTCACCTTATTCATCCTTCAGTTAGAAGTCCATTTGGAGATGTTGGTGTCTGAAGGTCTTTGATGAACCAAGGTAAGCCTTCTTCTTGAGCAGCCCGTGACGTGTTGTCTGTGTATTGAAAAGTATGTTTGGGATGAAAGGAGCCCTTTGGTTGTTGTGCTAGAAAAGCCTGTGCTATGCTATCAAGTGAGCATGTTGATAGACTCTTCTGATAGGTACGAGATGGGTCCCTGTTGCTTATTTACTAACTGCTGTGGTGAAAGTGGCAGTGCTGATATACAGTGTGAGTCTTCCCCTTGATTTTGGTGTTGTTTACCACCCTAACATCCTTTTTGTCTTCTCTTGTTGTGCATAGAGTTTATGGGAAACATTTTTTAAGATAGTAGGAGTGTTCTGGGACTACTCCTGACTTATTTCAGTTGTGCTTTACACCACTTTTTACAGTGCTATGAAGACTAGAGGACCTTTTACATGTCTAGAATCGTATTAGAATGCATAAGAATGCAATCAAGTCCTTGCCCTTAGAAAGTCCATATAATGATCTAATCCTCTAGCTGCTAGGCAGACAAAGATTGTGCCCTATGCTCTTACATACATTTTAGGATCCCATCATGTCCTGCTGGCCAGGAGCTCAGTTGATGGTGGCATCTGCTATCCTGCTTTTCCTTTGATATCCCTTTTAAAACCCTTTAAGAAATGTGGACTCTCACAGTACATGTTTTTATCAGTCAGGGATGAGGAAAGTAATCCCTCCCTTCCACCCCCTGGTAGCAGTTCAGGAGCTTCCCTGGGTATACTCTGTAATATGTGGCTGTGCAGAAGTGCTATTGTTTTTCTGTGTGTAACTTGCCCTTTCTCAGCTTCTGTGCTGTCACTTTGTAAAACCTGCTTGTGACAAATGACATTAATAAGTCTTTTGCCACCCAGACTGATTTGTCTGCTTGTCTGGGAGCTCAGACAGGATCAACACCTCTATTTCAAGAGCCAATGTGGTGCTGAGGTTGAGCTAGAGACCTCAATTCCTTTCCACTCTTCCTCCTGCTTGTTTGCAACCAGCAGCTCTACCAGTCCCAGGGAGACTTCAGGCCCTGTTTATTGTTTTCTACCTAGTGCTAAGGAGAGGAGAACACCAACACTCACATGTATGTGATTATACAAGTCCTCTCTTTTCATCTCATGTGCTTTAAGTAAACTTAATCTTGTGTAATATTTGGTCCTTTTTCAAATGCATTAATTCCTATAGAGATCAGTAGTTACAAAATAAACTAGAACCTAAGTCTCAAATCCCTCTCTATTGTGAAGGTGTTTGCAGAGGAGAACAGCAAGAAGATCTCATCTGAATCGACTGCAGTAGGCAACAGGAATACAAATGCTGCACAAAGCAGGGAGTTCTACAGTGTTCTGGCAGCTCAATATAGAGGGAATCCGAGCTATTAGATGTCTATTTGAGGTGGAATGTTTGGTGTAATCACAGGGAATCTGTTGCCTCTTTAAAATTCATCCTCCTTTTTTCTGCACTCTAGTCTTTGGTGCTATGAACCCTTCCTCTGCACTACAGTGATCTTGCATAGCCAAGTTTAAAGGGCTGTTTCCAAGGTCCCCTTTGGGCTATCCAGTTTTACGTAGACAGGACACCAAGGAACACTGAACTGCCTATTACTGTAGAGCAGAAATGGTGCTGCAGCGAGATTGATAGTGGCCATGTGCCTCCATATACAATGCCAGCTGCATAAATTACAGCCTCTTAAGAACAAGGCATAGCTAAACTTCACCTAAAGGCTGGTTGTGGCTCTTTGAGTTCTCTCTAATGCAGGAGTATGTAAATATACCAGGCTATGAAACCTGTATCTGAGAGTGGGGAGGGAGTGTAGCTGGAGTATAAGCAATTGCAAATGGCAATGAAATCTCTAGAAGCCACTGTATTTGAACCACACTGGTTCTCAACCAGCTTGGCATTTGTAACATGGCAGGATGTTTTATTAGGATCCATTCCCCCAAGGTGAATTAAAAGAAGGATTAAAGAGCCTCTATAAATCAGTTTTTTATAGCTGCCTAAACCACCTGCAAACCATTGGTGCTTGTTTGCAAAGTCTACCATCATTCTGCTGTCAGATTGATTTGGGTTTCATTAGCAGAGCTGGCATTGCCTGTGCTGGCAGGATGTCCCTGCTGCATACATTACTAGGAGTGTAATTGTAAGCAATGTCTTAATTTTGTCAACAGCATTCCAGAGTGCCAATGAAACCCTTTATGCACTGTTTTTTAATTGTCTTGGCTGGATGTTTTCTCAGTGAATTTTACCTCAATGGGAAATAATGGGAAGAATTACGTGAGGCTGTAGTAGTTAATGCAGGCAGGAAGATGCTGTATGTGAAACCCATGAAGAACATTAACCAAGGGAGTCTCCTGTATTTGTAAACAACTTCTAATTCAAAAGGCAAAATAACCAGTACTGAGGATAAGCAAAGGAGCATGTTTGGTAGTATAGAGGCACTAGGAAGTATTGCAAATCCAAATCCTGGAGGAAGAGCTTGGTTTCCCAGGGCTGTGCAGCCATTGCACCATCAGGAGGTTGTTTGCTCAGATCAGTATTTCTCAACCTGGCACAAAGTCTATAAAATCTGTATGAGCCTGCAGCACATTCTACGTGACCAAAATAAGTATCCAGGGGCGTTGTGCTTCCCTTCTCCTGAAGTTCTTAGTGATGTTAGCTGCATTAAACATATGGAAGAGGATAATGGGCTGCATGGTCTGTGTCTTCAATTTGGTGAAACGTCCCAAAAGTCATTCTGTATGAATGAGGTGTCTATAAATATGTAATTAATGAACACGAGAGAAGCTAACAGCCAGCAATCATGTCTGTGTGCTATAAATCCTGAGTACTGTATGCTCAGTAAGTTACTCTGTACCACAATTGATTTTTACAGCTGAAGATTTCAAGTAGAAGGAGTCTTTTCCTGTTTGGCTGTGAGTAAATGTAGGTAATGCAATCAGATTCAAATTACGACGGGAGGAAATGTGTTTGCCCTGTCAATGTGGAGAGTTAACGTTGTGGTGTGTCCCCGCACAAAGTAAAGTCATTGATAGGTTTATTCTTCACTCAAGAGTGTTCATTATTAGCAATTTCTGAATATTAAATGGCATAATAGTGGATTTGTTAACTGTGAAAGTAGGAGTCCTTCTGTTCCAATTTAAAACCCATAGCAGATTTTGCTAATGCCTCCTTTACAAATAAGCACTTATTTCTCTGATAAACCAAAGGTAGAGCCAGAGGGTTCTTAAAAAGCTCTTCAAGGCTGCTCTGCTCTGCTCCAGCCCCTCTCCCTCCTCTCTTCCTGTAAAGCTCTGGACTGACATGACCATTGCAGGAAGAGCTTTTCACATCAATCAGGACTGGATTCTGCTTGCCAATACCCAGAGAGCCAATTTAGCTGTCTACTCGAGTGTGTGATCTAAGTCACACTGAGGTTAAAGCCTTATCTAAATCCTGTTAAAGCCAATGCCAAGACCCCATAAACTTAATTGGGTTTAGTGTAGATCTGCTTTATGGATTTCTTTTTGTATCTTAGCACTTTTGGGTTTTGATCAGGAAAGTACCTCTTGATGAACTATAGTTAAACTTGTCTGGGACAATACCATGTATGCTTACCTTGATTCCTCTTAATAGGAGTGGCATATGTAATGTGTAATCTGGGAACACAACTAATTCATCCATATACAAGAAAAACTATCCACAAGAAACGAGCCTGATTTTTTTTGCCACTAAACCCGACTTCCATTGATAACCCGGTAGTTGTGTTTTATGTTGGGCACCTTGGATTGGGATCAGTCCAGCTCTTGTTTACAGGTTTTGGAATTAATTTTAATGAATGAAAGGCTAAACTAATTAAAATTAATACATCTTTGATATATTTTGATTAGCTGCCTTAGATGTCACACTGCTGAAATCCTGTGTACAGAGAGGGCATGGTGTTAACTTTGCTCATGGGGGAGAAATTTGTTATCATTCAGCATCACAAGAAGGTTCTCTTTCATAATGTACCTGTATTTCCACTGACTTCAGATTACTTAGTCCCCCTCACAAAAAAGTGGCTGTGATAAAAGCTTTATTTGTATTTTATTTGCATCTGTATTTGTTTAGATAGGTTTATGGAGGTAAAGGTAGAAGCAGTTGTGCCTTGAGTAGGTAATGTCATTTGCACCCTACATGATGTCTTGTATTAAACACTTGGTTTTGACAGTGGGCCAAGCTGTAGATGCCCTCTGTTGGCAATTACTTGATTGAGTGAATAATCTTACCAAGTTTGATACAAATAATCTTACAACTGAGTGCTTGCTAATGTGATGGGAGTTTTGGCATTTAGAGTGCTTTTCAGTCCTCATGATTGATCTATAGACTGGAGAAGGAATGAATTGCAGTGTTACTAGCATCCTTGATAGATTAGCAGAACTATCAAATATAGGACTTGTCATTGGCTTACTTGTGATTCAGGGCTGGGGTCCCAGTTCAGTAGGGTTTTCTGGTGGGTTAACACAGTATGATGAATGCTCCATGAGAAGCAAGTGTTGGTGATACATCTCTTGCACAAAGTGTTGAATTCAGTAGGACGTTTTGTGTTTGCTTCCCAGAGACTATCCTTCTATGAACATGTTTTATTCATTAGCTCTTGTGAAGAAATAAATGACAGTGATTATTAAACATTTGTAGGGTTTAATTTATTCCGCTTAAATTCTTCTGTGGCTTAATAGCTAAGGAAAAAGTTTGCAAGGTGATAGTGCAAGACTCCATCTGTTCAGATAGATTAAAGGAAGCAGAGAACAACTTTGAAAGGATGAACACTAATGGTGGTGTTATTGCTCTTGCTGAGTTTAATTACAGAGAATAGGGACCGATAAATATGTCTACACGACATATTGATTGCTTGGTGAATGTACACATCTATTTAAAGGCAAAGTCAAAGATGTTCCAAAGGGATATGACCCATCAAGACGAGCACAAAGCTGAAAGGAGAGTATCTGGCAAAGCGGATGGTTAGATTTGCTTTCCATGCTGCTCTAAGCTACTGTAAAAGGTCACTCAGTGCATCACATGAGTAACTGTATGTGTGCTTCACCACAGAAGGGCTGGGGTTGGTAGGGGCCTCTGGAGGTAGTCCTGTCCGCTCTCCCCTGCTCAAAGCAAGGTCAGCTAGAGCACAGGATCACATATGTCCATTTGGGTTTTGGCCATCTAAAAGATGGAGATACCACAACTACTGAGGGCAACATATTCCAGTGTTTGAGTACTTGTCCCTTATTCTGTGTTTGGGCAGCAGATAACAATTTATCTCTTTACTCCCCCATCAGGTACTTAGACACACTGAGGTCCCCCTGAGCCTTCTTTCCTCAAGGCTGGAGAGCCTGACATCCTCACCCTCTCTGTATCTGACAGATGCTCTGATACCATAATCATCTTTATGGCTTTTCTTTGCTCTTTCTTGAGTGCCTTAAGTGAACGTTTGGACTCTGAATGGTTTAGGTTGCATTCAGGCAAGTAATTTCATTTCCAGTTTAGGATTTTCTTGTCTGTTTAAAGAAAAACAAGTCAGGAAACCTCAACCAAACTGTCTTCAGTCACTTAAAAGCTTTCAAACTTTCTGCCAAACTTGCACTAAACTCAACCCATCATTGTTATAAAGAGGGAATTTAGCAAAAATAACAGATTTCCCCAGAGAGACCAGTAATTAGAGCTTGTGATGGTGTTTATAATCACTGTGAATAGGGCAATAAGTGTAATTTAGTAGCACTCATTTTCATCATGAAGGTTGCAAATGTGTGTTTTCCTTTCGGTAAAGGTTAGCTGGGTGTTTGTCTCCTGTAGGAACCAAATGCCCTGAAGACCCTGGATTCTTACCCAATTATGGCTGATTTCCTAACTAAGAGTTTTTAGATATTAATTTTAATGATTTTTAGATCACTTGCAAATGCCAGCAATATTGCTCATGAATCATTGTCCTTTCTCTTAGCTCTCCTGGATTAATATAAATTCACTTTAATTACACTTGGAGTTGGAGCAACTGCATTTAATCCTACCTGGTTTTTGAGGCAGGTATTTAGCTCAGTACAGCTCATTAAAAAGCAGTGGTATAGGTTAGTGGTGTGATTAGATGCAAAAGGAGATACTGGGGGAAGGGGAATTCATGGGCTGCTGGAGATAATGCAGCTTGCCTTAAGAAGGAGTATACTTCAGTTATGCTGTATGGTTTTCTTTTGCTGTTTTCTGTTGGTATCATGTGTCAGCTTTGTGTCCATAGACAGGGGTATGACTGTCAACACCTTGTATTTTAAATATGTTGATATTTTCATTTGGATGTTAATGGTTTTCTGTGGAAAGAGCCAAGATCCATGAGAGTTTGCAGTTAGAGGGTTGAG
Source organism: Melopsittacus undulatus (assembly GCF_012275295.1). Lineage (NCBI taxonomy): Eukaryota > Metazoa > Chordata > Aves > Psittaciformes > Psittaculidae > Melopsittacus > Melopsittacus undulatus. Next base: position 911,467 of record NC_047544.1, read on the forward strand.
TCAGTGGTGTTTGATATTAGTGATTCCATGTCTTTTTGACTAGCCATGATGTATGTAGGCATTCCAAACCCATCCCTTGTGTGAAGGGAGCTCCTCTGCCACCTTGGATACCTACTGGGTATAAGCACCATCATTTTATATCCCTGCTGTGTTAGAACAAATGCAGGGGAAAAAATCAGCTGCAACCAAGCTGTGTTGAATATGATAAAACTACTTTTGATTTATATTGATGGGAAGCGGAAGCCAAATTGAGCCCAAAGGTGAAACCAGAGGTGTGAAATCTCATGTAGCCCACTGCATCTTTAAGAAAACATCTATTTTTCTTGCTAAGTATCAATCCAGGGGAAAAGACCTGTGTGTGCTTCATTTTTCTTTGCTGACTTTTTGATGTGATTAAATTCATGGTGCTGCAATGAAATATTGCCAAGAAGTCCTCGCAGCACAAGAAATAGTGCAGTGTTCTTCCAAAGCCAGCAAGTGCCCAGCAGCTTTCTCTTTAGCATAATTAGTAAAAGCACTGTCCCACTCTGACCTGTAAATCTCCTTTTCTCTTCATGGGGCACTTCTGTTAAATGCTATCTTCTTTCTATCCACTGGCACAACTAAACAGGCAAAATGTTAACACCTTAGCACTCGGTGAGACATTTGGAGTCTGTAATCAACAGAGAACTTCTGCTTGCATAGAGTGATTTGATTTCTCCAGCCATTCACTTCTGGGTGGCTGATGAACTCATCATTTTAGGTGCCTGATGGGATATTTATAGTGGCTGTGGGCTCTTTTTATTATTTGAAAGAGAAAAATCTTGTTGTGACTCACATTTCTTTGCATGTCTCAGTTCCTGGAGGGAAGTGTTGCTTCTGGCATTTGACTAGGCGCTAAAACACTTGCTTCTCAATCCTTTTACAGTGGAAAAACACTTCTGTGAAAGACCAGTCCTACTGGCTTGAGAAGACAGGTAGTGTCATGGCTGAAGCACTGTCTAAGCCTCTGGCTTTATTTTATTCCCACTCTTCAAATTGCCCTGACACTTGGAACCACCAGAGGGAATTGATCTGAAGGGGAAATAACTGACTCGCACTGATTTTGTACTTTAACCAGTTTCAAGAAGAAACCCACCTTCCAAACACCCTCACTAACTTATCTTGAACTGCCTGATGCTCTGGCCCCACTCTTATTCTCCTATTTTTACTTTCCTTAAAGGTGATTTTCTTGGATTTGGATTTATTTCCTTTCCATTTGGTCCTATGCTGGATGTTTGGGTTGTTGGCTGTATGCAGTGACATGCACTGCATGGTCCCTAAGTAGATGGTCCCTAAGTAGAACCATGGCTCCTAGTGCATCCCAGCCCGAACCTTAGCTCCAAATGTTTCTTTTCTAAGTATTCATTGAAATCTAAATTACCAAGGTGATCGATTGTAGATGTAACTGCAGACTCTTCTTTCATGAAGCCATGGCAGGATTTGCTTTCTTAGAAGAAACCTGGAGCTCTTCTGAAACAGACCTGTCGCCTTTACATTGCCGGTGTGTAGTAGATAGGATTGGTTATGCCCAGGTCTGTATTGAAAGGCCAAGTAGTTATTTTCAGGGTCACAAAGTGAGAAAATGAATGAGCTGGAAATAGGAGCTGAGAGTCTTGATTCTCTATCTTGTGCTCATAAATACTCTGCCTTCCCCTGCCACCTCTGCAGGCACCCTTTGCAAAGGTATTCAGCTGAACAGAACATAAATGCACAGGAAGACTAAGCAAGGCTCATAGCTTTTGAAAGACAAGAATAAACTTTGTTTCTTGCTGCTGAGCTGGTCACTCATCCCCCAAACCCTGGAGTCCTCTTAGCCACAACTGGGCAACATCTCCTGATGTTCCTGGGAAGTTGAGTGGTTAGAAAGTGGTTTATGAGACGTGGAAGGATGTGTTTTGCGCACTCTCCTTTCTGACATTGGAAGAAGTCACTAAGCCACTTACTTTTTCAGTACATCACATAAAATGCAAAGTGTATTTGATGAGGAGCCACTTACACAGTTCTTTACAACATGTAGACAGAGTTACGAGGCTGGGCAACAGCTTTGTTGATGAAAGAATAAAGAAGTCGCTTTTCCTTCTTCCGCCCTTTGAAATGGGCTGAATAAAAATTTTAATTACTTGTTTGTCTATAAATAATTCAGAGAGGCTATAGGTTGGGCTTATACACATGCACACGAGTGAGATACATATCTGGTGCTGGAAAATTGCTTGTGCCTCTCATAGATAGTAAATTCTCCAGGTATTTATGGGCAGTAGTAGAAGCTCCCGTGCATGCTGACAGTGAAATAGTTTGTCAAGGTGATCAGCAAAGGGCAGCAGGAAAGAGCCTTCTCTTGGCTGTGAAGGCAACCAAGTGTCAGGCTTTCTCTAGGTTGTTTTTTTCCTATAGAGAAGTGACTTACCTTGTGGGCAGGAAAAAAGTCCTCACCTCTACAGGCTGAACAGTGTCAGATTGCTCTGTTATCCATAGTCTTGCAGCCATTCATCATCATCACATGTTCTTAATCCCTTAGCTTGGAGTCCCTTCTTTCCTCAGGGTTTGTAGAGTTTTACGAATGTCCTGTATTCTGCATTTCTGTTTTTATACCTGCCAGCACAGTTATGTCATCAACAAGATGACAGAAAGGTCTTGACTTGTGCATCTGTGGTGTGCAGCTTATGCTGAGCTTTGCATTATATACCTCCATGTGGCTGTTCCCTTACACATGCACATCTCTGCCCAGTCCTTCCCCTCTCCCCAAGAGAATATTCCAGAATATCTGGAATAATCCCTTGCAGGATGTAGTGTGAAAGGATTTGTAGGTGAATTCCTGTTTGAATACAGGAAGATCGATAATAGAAGATATGAAAGAGGAGTTGTGAATGAGAACAAGTAATTGTATATAGAAATCCATGACTAGGAGTTAGCTACCTATCAATAAAGAATGTGTGTTGCTTTATTTTTTGGGGAAGAAAGGAGGTTGAGTCATATATCAATTAACCTTAAGTGAGATAAGTGGCTGGGGATTAATTTACTAGATAATACTGGAATCTGCAAGGATGGGGAGGATTTGTTGGAAACTATTTAAAGTATAATTAATGTTCCTTTTAAATACACAGAGAGATAACAATTAGTTGAAAAAATCTTTTTATTAGAAAATGGAACATTTTCAAAGGAAAATAAATGTTTAAGCATCCGTTCCCAGCTGCTGGAAGTGATGTGTTTTCATGCAAGACAAAGGAGCTTTCCACAGTTACACAGGAGAGGATCATGTCCTCATGTTAAAAGGATGGAATATAAATGCTGAGCTGCTGAGGGTTTGTGCAGGCTGCCCATTAGGAAGCTGATAATATTAATTCGAGCTCTTTTGCCTGGCATGGGGCCTCTGCACTTGCATTTGGAGCAGGATTTGCTTTGTGCCCATTGCTGTGATGCACTGAATCGTTCCCTGGGTTCTGAGCTGTTTCAGTTTCTGCTGGCTTCTCTTCTTCCAGGGGTGAGGTAGCAGGAGAAATCAGCAGCAGTTGTCTCTGTTTACCCTTTGGGGCAAAGTGCATCTTCAGCAAACGTAAATATTTCGATTGCTAATTTATACCCTTGGCATTCAGGGTGACTTTTTCAAGTGACTGACGTGCTGTGATTAGTTGCTCGTAGCCTTGTAATTAGCTGAAATGGCATTTACATTGCTTTGCCTTGCTGCATGTTTTGCTGTGTGGGTAAGCACTGGGAAGGAAAGCATTCATATGGGTACCACTGCACATGCTGTTTAGCTCAGGGACAGAGCAATGCATCAATAATAAAAGCAATTCTGTGCCACCTTTACTTATAACACCATAAAAACTGAGCCTGTGTCTAATTTGTGTGTCCTTTGAGAGTCTGGAAGGACCTGACCTAGGAGAATTACACCCATTGAGAGTCTTCCCTGTGTGCATACACCGATTGCTTTTGGTTCTATTCTGCCTTTGATGGGTTTTTCATTTGAAGATCTCAAAACCCTTCAAATTGTTCTGCCAAGTTATTCACCTCCAAAGCATTTAGAGGTGGGTTTTTTCCTGTTTCTGCTGTGGTTAATAAGCTGCAGAAAGCCCATGCTTTATGCTGTGGATCTGAAGTAGTGTTAATGTGTATCTTTCCACTGAGGTTTTGATTTTGTGTCTTCTTGTCTGGCATGTTTATTACCCAGGTTCTGCAGTGTCCCTCTGATGTATTGCAAGTACTTTGTTGAAAAGAGGTGATGTTTATGGGTAAGAGTCAGATCCTTTAAAGGAATTAAGCATCTAAGCTCCTCTCAGACATCACCTGCATGGTACAGGAGGCAACGTGTTGGGATCTGTTGTCCACTCTGTTGTGGCTGAGCTCCTTTTAGTTGATCAGTGTTATACCTCAGCTTCTATTGTATCGGCTCTGGGTTTAATGCATTCCTGGTGCTGGTAGAAGCATGAAGTTTGAGCCAGCAGGTGCTCTCAGGTCTGTAGGAGAATCCTCCAAGACTCTTTGCTATCCATTTAGCCCTGTGGGCAAGTGCTTCTGTTTAGCTGGAGAAACCAAATTATGAGAGATGCTTTTTTATCATCACTTTTACATAGGAAGGAGTGCAACAGTATTTTTGCCCATCAGTAGGATGCAAAAGTGCCTCTTCCTTCTGATTCCTATATAAGTGGATTTCACATTACTCAATTCAGTGCATTTCAGTGATTGGAAATGTCAAAGTGATTAGGGAAAGCTGGCGTTTTGAAAGTGCTGGAGTGTGTCTATGGCTACACAGCCTGGCAAGAAGCTTCAAATTATCTTAAGCTGCTAAAACACAGGCTTTCTAACCCACAAATGTGACATTAATTTCTCTTGTGGTGCAGATTATGGAGGAAAATGCCCCTGCTTGGCTTCCTCTGGTTATGTTGTGCATTTGTAGCAGTTTCTGAGAGACCCAAATCCACAAGATTTATTTTGGGTATGAAAAATCTGTCTTACAATAGCTGCAGTTCAGTATTTGCTTGCATTTAGCCAATGTACTGAGATCATAATATTGATGATGGCTTCATTTCCCCATGAAAGGTGATGTTTCCTGATACAGTCTGCAGCTCTCGCCTTCCAACCAACTGTTACTCAGAGCTATGCAAGACTTTTTCCATCAGGAACAGGTTGAGTATAGCCTGGCTTATTTAGGAAGTATGTGTGCAGGCCAAATTCAGATTGACTTGAGGCCAAGTTAAACACCTGAGCACCTGAATGCAATGTGCCTGGCTCTTTGTGGTGCTTTAGGAAGTGTGTGTTAGACATCAGGCTCCTGTCACAGTGAACAAAAAGAAGCATGACCCTGGCACCATCAGAAGATGATTCAAGCTTCTGCAGAAGTGCTTTTAAAACAAAAGAAAAGGAGATCTTTATTCAGCCTCAGGCGAGTATGAAGTAAGCCAAGCAGCTTTACACAAAATGAAGATATTCAGTGTGCTTCCACCCAGATGATAGTTTTCTAACCATGTTTCTTGATGTGCAGTTAAATATAATTCTGACTTAGCAAGGTTCCTGGTGCTGCTGACAAATTTGGTTTTCTCCTTTGCAAATAAGGTTTTAGTAAGAAGAAGGTTTTTCTCCTCTTGTGATTTATGGTAACTCGCCCTTTAACAGAGCGCTTGCTTCAGGTTGAAGTCTGTAACAGCACAGCTGATGGAGGAGTTTGGGCATGAAGAAGTTATCAATATTAAAAATAGCCTTTCATGTCAGCAGAGCCTTCATTAAAGCAAAATTCCATTATTTGCTAAAGATGTTCCAACCCTGTTCTGCTCCATGTGTCTGTTCTGTTGCCAGGTTGCCCTTGGTGAGGATTCTTCTTACTGTTCTTACACGTTAGCTTCTGTGATGACCAAAATAAGAGTGGATGTGTTGTAATGAAAAATAGATACCTGATTTGAGTAACAGGGAGGTGAATGGGGTGTAGGGTGTGGAAGACATTGTTCACATTCAGTTAAAGGCATTTACTGCTGTAAATCATCTCCAGGTCTGCCTTAGAGTTATCTTGCCCCAGCAATAACTGAAGCCCACCTGAGGGGCAGAGTCTGGGAAATAAATGATCTCGGAATGGATCATTGCTGCTTAAGTAAGCATAAAACATCCATGTATTTTCCCACAGTTCTGCTGTGGGGACAATAAAAGCTGTCTGGTTTTCCCTATTTACTGTAGTGGGTTAGTGGTAATCACCATTTATGAAGTCACTCATAAGAAAGTAATAGCCTGAGTACTGCTTTGGGATTAAAGCACATCCTTAAATGATACTATAAGGAATCATTTGTGTAATGCAACACTGATCTGTAGCCCTGAGATGGGTTTACATCCCATGATTGACCAAACATTGCTGGCTTTATTGCCCATGATGATATGTAGTGTTCTTGTATTTTTCCTTCTGTGGAAAAGCAGCTTTTGTGGCTGGTGATGTTTGGCATTGGTGGAATGAACAGGGCAGTGAGTGGAGTTTTCCTCATCCAAGTGATGGACAGTGATGTTCACACCAGCTCCAGATCGATACTGGGTTTTGCTTGTGCCAAGTGACTGCAGTTGCCAAAGGGGGGAAGGGAGCTGTGAAGAGATGAAGGTTAAGAGCTGGGTAGGTGGATAACTGGAAAACAGCCAGTTGCCATTTATCTTTGTAATGAACACCCAGGACCAAATTCAGTGGCAGCATTACGCCAAGTGCTTGCGTTAGAAATCATAGTGACAGTTTATTTGCATCCAGGGAATGCAGGGAACGAAGTCATACAGCCTGGGGCCCTCTTGAATAAATGCAGTACAAGATGAATTAAAAACTAATAAAATGGTTCCTAAGCCAGTTTCTATGATGGTAATGGTGAAAATGTCAGCAGATGGGATTGACTTTGTAGAAGAACCTTCTCAAAACACATAGATGAGGCTGGAGTGTTGGTTCTTAATGTTGGATGTGTTGGAACTTCTGTAGAAGGAAGTTTTAGACTAGTTCTTGAAGTACTTCACAAACGTGTTTCTATGTTAACAGCAATAGGCTGATACAAACACTCTTCCTCCTTAAACACTCTTCTGTGCTCAAGAGACATGATCATGTTTCAGTGTTGGGTATGAAGTGACATCTTGGAAACACAGCAGTTGAAGAGCTGTGACTTTCGCACTGTCAAGCAGTGCCCTGAACAACTGACATCTCATCCTCATGTCTCATTATGGAAACCACGGCCTCTAGGAGCATGCAAATAAGCCCTCTCATTACTAAGACATGGATTCCAGGCAGGTCATACTTACATTTGACCCAGGGGGTTGGTTTTCTTTCTTCTAAGAATCTTAATTCATCCTTGTAGATCAGAAACAGCTTCCCTGATGGTCTTCTGGATTCTTGGTAAAAGCCTTTAATTTGGAGCAAGGATGACAATTATGCTTAAAAGAGAGCTACAGAGATGGTTTTGCTGCTTTGGATGGCTGAGCTAATTCATTATTTGTATAGGAATCTTTTTTACTGGATGGTCATCCCTTCAGGACTGTAAATCTGATTAATTTGAATACATGAGATTTGCAAGAGGGTGCTCGTGGTTTGCTTTAAATATAGCTAGCAAAAACTTCATTGCTTTTTAAGTAACTTTCTGGCAGGTCTGCAGTTAAAGCTGTAGGCAGCATATAAAGTCCAAGAAGAGAATCTGGTGATTAAAAATGAATTTCTTGTTTCTTGGACAGTACCAACAGCTTAGCTTAGGTTATTTAGGAGAGGGCATCTGTCTCCCTGCCTTATTAGATGAGGGAGGAGGCAGATAGAAACACAAGGAAGAGCCAATCTATCCCCCTACACTGCTTCCACTTTGCCAAAAGGTGCTGTACTGCCTGTTCCAGTGGGCTGCTGCAGCTGGGAATACATCTGCTGCTGCAGTGCCTCTCACCATAGGGGTTGTCCCTGAAGGTTTTCTCTGTACTGGCAATCTGTCAATACAAATATTGACAAGGGCTGTCACACCGTTGGGTATTTTAACCACATCAGCTTCCCCACAAGGAATATGGCCTGCGCAGAGGTGCTGAACAGCAGTTGCACACTTTGTATGGATAACAACAGGCTGATGCAGCTGGAAAAGGAATGTCCCGTCAGCCTGAAGTATTATCTGCAGATAAATGGATGTGATGAAGTTTTGCTTTGTAGTTAGCAGCAGATTTACACTATCTAAATCAAATCCTTGATTTTCGATCCTTTAATGTAGGGTCCTTATTCTGGGATATGCTAGAAGTTATCATGTATCACCAAAGGGCTCATGGAGGGAATGTCCACGGTGCCAGGATTCAGGAGGTGATGCCAATGACTGAGGATGAAGTCAATTTGCCTGTAAACATATGGGAAGGACACGCACTACAAAGGGTATTTCTGAGACTGAAGACCTGGATGGAGATGAGAGAATCTGTGTTTGGTTCCATATGTCAGCATGAGCTGCCTGTAAGTTTTTATAGTTTCTGAATGAATTCCTCTATTCTTGGTACCTGGTGACAGCACAGCTGTGTCCTAGGGCAGTGAAAATAGATGTTAATGAGTAAAGTGGGCACCATGAATGCTTTGCTGCTCAAGGCATCCTAATATATGCTAATAGCAACAAGGAAGCCAATACTTGGAGTGCTATAACTGCTTAAGCAGCTCTCCTGCAGAGATTGATTGCTGGGGAGAAGAGAGCATGGACAGTGGCATGGATGTGGCTGTGTCTGCTCCAAGGGCATGTGCAGCTCTTTGTCCTGAGCTTGTAAAGAACTCAGGCTGATGTTAATGAAAACAGTGTCTGAATTACCTTGAGTAGGAATGTAGTTCCTATAATACATTCCAATGCACGGAATGGCTCTGCCAGCATCTCATGTAAACCTTAAGTGAAACTTGGAGTGGCTGCTTTAAAGGGAAAATAAGACTGCTCTCCAGGGTTTTACTTGGTTTTTAAATGGGGCCTGCGGAGGTGCAGCAAGATTGGCCTGGGCAAAGTAGTTCAGTTTCTGGCTTTATCATTGGTGGAAATTTGATCTCTACACTGGAAAATGGGTATTTTGACGTGATTCTGCAGATCTTAACTGGGAAAAAAGGTTTGGAGAGGAATAGGGAGGGTCTATGGGGCTGAAATTCATTCAGATGATCTGTCAGTTATTGTGTCTATAGCCTTTGGGGGCTGGTATGTTGGATGTGGATGCTGTGTTTTTTCACAGCCCTGCCTAACAGATCTGGCCTTAGTGTGTCAGTAGAGCCTAACAGTGTTTGCTCACGTCCCATCTCTGCTGCAGCCAACTACCAAGAACAGCAGTTCAGCTTTTATCAGCATTTTGATGCAAGAAATGGGAGCTTTCTGGGTGTTAAGAGAGGTTTCAAAGAGAACAACTGCAGGACAGTTCTACTTTCTTCTGCTCAGCTTTGATTAAAGCCTCTTCACAGTTATTTTTAAGAATCACAAGGCATTTGCTTGTTGCTAAATATAAGACGCATGACTCAAAGAGAATGCTGAGGTCCAGATTTTGAGCAATGAATCAGTGAGATGCTTTAAGCTCTATTGAATCCCACTTCATATTTTCAACGTTGCCAACAAATGTAAACAACAAAACTGAAGCTAACATGTTGTTTTGGTCTGTATTTTTAGGATGACATATGCTGCTGAGTCTCGAGAGCACCTCACAGACATGCGAGTGCTTTAATACTGTGCTCTGTAATGATTCATGTATACATGACTTTCTCTCTTCCATCCTAACTTGGGCTTGTGTTGTGCTTCTGAAGGAGATGGATGGTGTTGCCATTGAACACTGCACCTTGTTTGACCATCCCTGCACAGTTTAGAGTCTTTTTAAGGTATTTAGGCATCTGAAGAAGCATATTGGCATAAGATTTTTGGGTTTGTGGGATATTTCTGTTCTTAAGGTGGTTTTGAAAACCCCAAAGAACGTTTCTCTCTATGCATTTAAGCATAAATAAGGCAGGTTCCTTCACAAAGCTTGTTACAGAGAAGCTGCCACTTGTGACAGTGAGAAAGATTCTAGAAGGGACAAACCAAACCCACATCAGTCAAGTTTCTAGGGTACATGACCATGATAATGTCTCATAGATGGTTCATTCCTAAGCTGAATTTTAAGCCATCTTTCTTCCAAGGACTTCATTCTTTTTGCTGAGGCTACAATCTTGTAGCTTTTAGTCCATCTCAGCTGATTCTTCAAAAGGTCCCTTCACATGCTGTAAATATTTTAAGTCCAGATTAAATGAGGGAGCATCAGTGCAAGCATCCAGCTTCCCATACAAATGTATTCTCCTTTTGGAACTGACACAGAGCTATTTCCCTGTGCCTGAAATGCAGCTTAAGTATTAAAGTGTTCTCATTTTTTGTCTGCAAAAATATTGATGCAGCTGACCACCAGTGCTAAACAGTCAGTTACATAGAGCCTAAGGATGTGGCTGAGTGAATTTGGATGTGCATGTCTAACTTGGGTTTATCCTATTGGAAATGAACCCATTTTTAAAGGTTGGTGCATATGTAGCTCTTAAGAAATGAAATTACATGTTGACTTTTTTGTTAGGTGTCTTTCTGTTCACTGCTATTTAATTAAGGTGTAATTTCTTTAAGTATCATTCCATTACATAGTAAAAATCCCTTTACAAAGAGGCTGTGGAAGATTAGCAGGAGGCTTATTCAGTGCAGAGAGAAGGATTTGAGATATCACTGAAGTAGCAAGAATCATTGTTCTATAGTCCTGAATTCCCGTTTACTGTGTATTTACACAGTGTGATTCTCACTTGTGCTAAGGGATTTCCCTATAGCCCTGACAGGCACGAGGTGCCTTTCTGCTCAAAAAGTGGATTTATTTGAGTTTTGAAGTGCCGCCTTTCTGCTTTTCCAATACTGAGACTAAGGCAATTCATACCAAATATACATCACATCTCAAAACTTGCATTGACTCTGGGTTTGAAGCTGGAAATCCTAATCAACCAGAGTGCATTATCAAGCTTGATAAATCTTACCAGACCTTTTAATCACTATAGCTTAGAGTTAGTGCCAGAGCACACAGCCAGCTGTAATATATACGACTTTCGGTAAAGTTGCAGAATTCCTGCAGTTTATTTAGGATAAGTATCTAAGATGTTCTATCCTTGCCTTATGGAAAGGATTTAAGCTGACTGTAAGCTTAAATTGCTGGGTGTTTTTTCTTCCCAATTTAGAGTTTGTCAGGTGTCACAACCTGGGGGTACTATTGTAACAGCAGCAGGTCTTTGGAATAGCCGTGCTAATTTTGATGTGTGTGAGTGCACAGAGACACTTGTGCTCCATTATATGCAATTCCTGACTTTTCCAAGTGCAACTTTTGGCCATTTCCCTGATCCTCCTAAGTGCTGGACTCAAAATCCCTGCATATCACTATGGGTAGGAGCTGAACATCAGTGAAGTCACTTTCTAGCTCAGTTCAGTAAGCTTTAGGCTGAACTTAACAGAGTTCTTCCATATTTTCAGCCCTGATGTTTTTGGCGCTCCATTAGTTCCCGCTGCTGCTTACATGTAAGAACAGATTTAGCATCTCCAGGTACCCTGGAACTGACTTGATGTAGCTGGGTGAGTTGGTCTGTACTGATGGGGTTTGTGCTGTGGATGAGAGCATAAATTGGCACCCACTGTCCGTGCCTGTGACAGCAGCTTGTCCGTGAAGACATGTAGCAGAAGCAGAGGTACTTGGGCTGCTCGCCATCTCCCTCTGGGCATACACAGCTCCAGCTCCAGTAGTTTGTAGATGGCATTTTATTATCATCTTGCTAGCTCTGTATGGGAATGAATCTTGTGGAAGCAGAGGTTGGTCTAGCCAAAGTAATTTCTGCTGTAGAGAGGTACTGTGTTGTCTTGATGTGTTGTGGAGGTGATTGGTGTAGCCCATACTGAATGTCTCTGTCTTGGGGAGCTGCAGTAAGAGTTGTACCCTGCACTCAAAAGCAGGATGGGAAAAAACATGTTCACTTCTTACCTGTGTATCTATAAGATTTTAAACTCGAGAAGCTCTCCCCCTGTTTTCTCTAAAGAAAACAGATAACCTTGGCATGCTCTGTAATTGTCACTCCTCTTCCCCTTGGCACTGCTGGGACACGTGTTGCTCATACCCTGAAGGCAGACAGCAGTGCTAAATTCTCTGTGCCTGTGAGTGTTGCTTTATTATCACGAGTACTCGGGACTGAGCAGACTCTGTGCAGAAAGATATTTCAAACTCCTCTTATACCTTCAGTTTGGGAAATTACATTTTGCCATGTAGTTTTTAATCTGTCAGTATAGACCATACAAAATGACAAGTGAGCATGATTTAATTTTATGATAGCACTGCATTAGATGACCACATTATGTTGTTGTAAAGGAGGGATTTGAAGTAGTGGTGAGCTTTGCTCTTCCTTCCACTTTTGAGAGTCTTGTTTCTTGAAGTCTGACAATAAAATCTTAAGAACATTATGAACAGCTTTACTGTTGTCTCCTGAGGACTGTTTAGCCATATTTGGCAAAATAGGTATCACAGAGGTGCTGAGTGTTTCACATTATTTTGCATCATTTTATCAGGACTTATCAAAAGGTTTTGTAATGGAGACCAAGTCTGATCCTTTATTTCACAGATGGGAAAATCCAGGTGCAGGGATAAGCAGATGGCCAGAATCCAAATCCCCTTTTGGTTATCTGTCCATGCTTGTGCGTATGAGCTGGCATTGATCAGCGGAGTGTGACCAAGAGCTACTGGATATGGCCCATCTACATGCAGAGGCCAAGTACAGCCCACAGGCACTAGCTAGACTCCCAGGGGCTCTGGACCTATGGCCAAGTCCCAGCCACTCATGAACACAAGGTGCATGGCCCCTGGTCCTGGAACTAATGGAGTTACTGTGGGTAACATCAATGTTTTTAGTTACTGCTCAGATGTTTAGACTGAGCAAGGACTTTGTGAGCCTCATGCTCTGCCAGGGAGGAGGGGGAGCCGGGAGGAAGCAGAGACAGGACACCTGACCCAAACTGACCAAAGAGACATTCCATACCACAGCACATCATGCCCAGGAAGTAACTGAGAGTTACCTGGAAGGGCTAGTGCACTGCAGGGTTGGACGAGGTATTGGTTGGTGCTCGGTCAGCGGGTAGTGAGGTGTTGTATTCTCTTCCCTTCTTATTTCCTTTATCATTATTATTATTATTGGTAGTAGCAGTAGTGATTTGTGTTACACCTTAGTTATTAAACTGTTCTTATCTCAACCCGTGGGAGTTACATTCTTTCAATTCTCCTTCCCATCCCTTCAGGAGCAGGGGGAAGAAAAGGGGGGGGGAGTGAGAGAGTGACTGCATGATTTATGGCCGAGCTTAAACCACAACACAAAGGAAGAGGAGGAATATACAAAAACTAAGGCTGAGGTTAAAGTAAGCAGAAGTGGCCACATCTGGGCCTGTGAAGAAGCTAGGGCAACCTCTATATTTGTTTCAAACAGCTCCCGAACAGGAAGTGTGCAGGTAACAAAACACTTTTTGGAGGGTGTTGTTCTATTAAGCTTAATTAAGAAAACCCAAACATCAATAACATGAGGGTTATAATCTTATGGTTTTTATTTTGATGAACAAGCAAATTGCTTCAATCTCTTCTTTGATGCTAAACAATTTAAACCATCTGAGAATCTGATCCTGAACTTTCAGAGGTAAATGACTCCATTTTATCTGCTGCATCATCATGGGAAGATACATGTGCTCACGTGCAAGGGGAAAGAGAAGGGAAGCAGAGTTCCTCAGTGTCCCAGGCAATGAAAAATCCTGGCATTGCAGAAGGGCACGTAAATATTTGGCTTCTGTTTTGGACACTCAGTGAGGGAATGTAAAGCAAGGACAAATAGTTCTGTGGGATCATTGTGCTATCTATCCTACTGAACCATGGAAATGAAATAAAATCATAAAACCCAAGGTGAGCATCTACCGAAGAGTTCCTAAAGGGCTTCTTGAGAACATGCCAAATTCAATGCATCTTCAGGTGCCTTAAAGTTCATGCAGAGAAAACACACTCTGCTGCCAGAACTTATTAGAATGTGCTCTTATTAGAGCTCCGAGGACAATTGCTTGGAAGGCATTTGGTTCAGCTTCTGTATCTTAATTATTGAAGTGATGAAAGTCAACAGGGCTAATCTGATTTGTGGGAGTAATTGAGGTCAGGGGAAGAGGGAGAGGAAGGGGAGGAGGTTCAGCAGTTAATATAAATGAAATGATAACTTTCACTTAGATAAGCAGAGAGCAACCTAGAAATAAGTCAAGTGAATTCTCCTCTAGAATGTATAGGGCTTTGAAGGCAAACCCCATAGATTTTGTAATACTCTCTAATACCCTATAGAACCCTTGGCAGAGAGGGAAAAATCACTCCTGTGCAAAACAATCCAGTCCACTTTAATTATCCTCATGTGCACCATAATTAAAGGAGTCTTAATAAATTAATGCAAACTATTACAGAGAACACAAAGGAAAAATAATCTCAAACCTACCATGAGTTGCAGTGTTGGGAGTCCTGCTGAGAGACTCAGCTGGTTGACTTCCTCTCTGTTTTATTCTTCTCCCCAGGATCAAGTGTTCTAGTTAACACTGTGTTATCATTGACCAGAAGGTAAAGCTGGGAAAATAATGGGAAAAATAATGGTAAGCAAGAGGGCACATTTATTCCTATGAATTTCTTTATTTCTTGGTATTACAATTAGGGGTTAGACATCTCCATCCTAGCTGATGTTTTCATCACATTCCAAAATCGGAATGACTTCACATTATTTAATTGTGAATTGAGAACTATTTCTAGTGTAACAGTAGAGCTTTAACACGAAGAAATTAAGGGAATAGATGGGAAAAGAATAATAATAAGTGTAATAAATGACAGCTTGTGGCCCTCAAATGTGGCAGTCCTATTAAATAGCATTTGCTCACTGATGTGTATCAGATCCATGCACCCTGTCAGCATGTGGCATGAGCAAAACATTCTCACAAATAGTTCATATTTACCTGTACAGAAAAGAGGAATCATCCTCAAGGCTTGTTAGTATGTGCTGACAGTGTAAATAGTGCTGGTAGGGTGCTAATTGGGATAATTCCTCAATATCCGAGTGCAGTTACAGCTTTTGGAATTGCCTCTGACAGGGCAAGGACAATTTTCTACACTAGTGACACAGGGAAGACAATCTGCACTGTGTCGAGCCCCAGCCATGCTTCCAGCAGTCATTCCTCTCCTCAGGTAAGCAGGGACTGAGGGTTAAATTGCCCTGAGGCTTTTAATTTTATGATAGGTATCTGTGCAAAATGTTTCTACTGCTGAGTGTGAAGGGGAAATATCCCTTTTTTTTAGCTTTTTCTACCTTTTTTTTCTTTAAACCCATGGGACTTGCTCTAAGAGCTGCTTATTTGTAAAGGAAAATGAGTTTACTTGAAATCAAAGCAAGTTAGAAGCTGCTTTTAATGCTGATGGTTCCCTTTATCCACAGTTTGGGAATTGGCAGTCTCCAAATACTCATAGTTCGTGGTTCCTTGTGGTGTAACCTATGACAAAGGCTGGGTAAAAAGTTTTCCTGGCCTAAGGAGTAAGAGTGGTTGGTGATGGTGAAGTGGCATAGGGCAGGAAAGGGAACTACCCCTCCTTTTGGGAAGGAGCAGTGCAATGGTTTGTTAGGTAAGAGGCTTGGAGAGATGCAGGACACTTCAATCCCAATGCTTCCTTCAATGTTGCAAGGACAGACCCACAGAAAGTGAATTTATTTGGGGTTTTGGGTTCATTGATCCCCCCTGAGGCATCCAGTGATGTGAGCAAAGGTCTGTAACAGTGCTGGTCAGTAGAAAGGTAAGGCTTGATGCTGTGTGGTTCAGTCTGCATGACTATGTAAGTCATGTTCCTTTGCAGTGATTACAGGAGCTCACATGAAGCTAGGCTTTAAATATCTGCAGGCACCAGGGAGGGTTTGGATTCCGCATAGTTTTTGGATTGGAAATTGTGTTCTTCTCGCAGTGAGATGATCTAAATAGCTGGTATCTAAGAAAGAATTAAATGGATTACCCAAATCTTGTAGCTAAGCTCTTGCATATGACAGAGGGCTGCAGCATTAAAGAAATCCTCAGTTACAGACTGGACAATTAAGGTGGAAGAGCAGGTATTAGGCTTGCATTTACGTTCAGTATTTGCAAGAGTATCTGCAAACTGAAGAAGGCAGCATGATCAGAGTGTCTCAGCTATTCTGGCTCTCCCATATGAGAGACATATGAAGCATACAAGTGCTTCACATCCTCAATTTTCTGGAAAGCTGATGTGTTTTTATAGCTCACTACTTCATGGAGGCTTAGAAATGAAATTGAGTAGCTTCATGTTGAAATTCTTACTGCTTTTGGGTCAGTTTTACCATCAGCACCCATGGTTTGTACTGCTCCGGCAGCTCCCTTCAGGGCTGATAGCTACTGATAGTGCACATGCGTACTTGATCGTACCGCTGCTGAAGTGTTGTTTGAGTTTCTGCTTTGCTTTGAATGTAAATGTGAACTTGATAAGCTCACAAGGACACTTGTGTTCATACAGCATTCATGAATGCATGTTAAAAACTGCTATAAAAGGACGCTTCTTGTCTTCAGCTAAATTGACAGCCACTCTTTCAATATATACGAGTTGTGCTTGAAAAATCAAGACAGGATGGTCTCTTTTCCAGCTAAGAGAGAAGATTTCTTTTTAATGTCTGTATGAGTGAAAATCTAAGCTATTTGCTCTGATGTTTCAAGAGGTAACATCACCTTTTGCTTTGTTTTGCTGTATAACTATGACTTTTTGCTTTGCTTGTCTGTCTTTAAACCACAGATTTCCATGGGTATACACATCTGTGATTAACCTTCCACTGTCAGTCAGAGCCTTCTCAGTACCAGGAGTGTTTATTGTTTAAGAATCCCGATGCTGAGAAGTTGCTGGAAGAAGAGAATTGAAGGTGATCCATTATAGTGAGCAGGATGCTTTTTTTCCTTATAGCTGGCTTTGTATACCTGCTTGCAACATGCAGCAAATCAGGAAGTCAATTCAGCTGGAGAAAATGAGGCTAAAGGAAAAAGGGGGAGATGGGGAATCATCTGCTTGTCCTCAGCCGTTTTTGCCTGTCTTCAGTAACAGGGTATTCCGTGCAGTACCACTTAATGTCTAAGCAGATGCACATTGACTGGAAATGAGCAGATCTTTTCTGCTGGACCAGATTGTGCAGATGGATATCCTGCCCTTAGATAGTTATCAGTGCACACACAGACCGTTGTCCTACACTCTGCTCCTTGCAGGGATCATGCAGACTGTCTTTAATCGGCTTTGAATGAAGCCAGCCAGCTTCACTTACAAACCCAGTCTCGGTTATTAAACTAACTTGGCTGATTTTGCTTAAGGCAGAGTAAGGAGCATGGCCTGCCCTACCTGTAGAGCTTTGCAGAAGGTAACCTCCAGCCCATAACTTATGCTGCAATGCAACAACATGTTTCCCCAAGCTGGCCATTCATGGGACAGATGTCTGAATTGCCTTGGTAGCAGAAGTGTTAAATCAGAGAGAAGACTAACTTGGAAAGAGTTTATTACATCAGCAGGTTTTTTCAGTACTGGCATGAACAAAAGCACACCTTGGACCTTCACTGCAGTAAAGTCTGGAGGTTACCCTAAAAACAGGGTAGGCTAATTTCACGTGTCTCTTAATTCCCAGTCCTTTAGTTCCTACAGCTCTTTTCTGCAGCTCTAAGGCTCAAAACTCCTCCATTCTCACATTTCACTTATTGGGATCTCAAGAAAAACAATGCTTAGAAATACAGCACACTTGTGACAAAATGAGTGATAGCCCAACTCCCAATAAGCTTTGACAAGTGGGCTCCAAAGAACATTGCTTGAATGATGTGAAATGTTCCAGGGTCTTAATTTGGACTTAATTTTCCTCCAAATGCATCACTTTCAAAAGCAGGTTGAGTTTCTTCCAGTGGCATGTTGAAGTTGATGGTGATAGTGCCATCTCTTTAAACTGCTCCACATAAACAGGAAAACACTGTATTTAAATCAGAAACCTGGGGTTATACAATCAGATTGAGATGTCTACCTGAAACTTGAAGAGTCATAACTGTTTGGACAAAGCCTGTTCGCCTTCAATATCCGCAGTGAAGCAGCAAAAGAATGCTCTGAGCAAACACAGTTTGGCAAGGCTTGTTATACTAGGTCACATACATGAGGAAGGATATTCAAAAGGAAATAGAATCCTAGAATGGTTTGGGTGGGAAGGGACCTTAAAGCTCATCCAGATCCAATGCCCTGCATGGGCAGGGACACCTTCTAAGCCCCTGTGTCCAACCTGGCCTTGAACACTGCCAGGGATGGGACGTGGCAGTCTTGAAGGGTTCTCTGATTTGCCCTCTTATTAGTATAGAACTCAAATATTTGTGTCCCTGGATAAAAACCCATGTGTTGTAATACCTACATACCACAGGATGGAGTTACAGCCTTAAGTTTAGATTTTCTTGCCTTCTAGCCAAACTATTAATGTTTGTTAGTAATGTATTTGGGGTTTTTAATACATTGTACTTGCAACAGATGTGTACAACTGTGTTGGGAGAAGATCCTTCCGTATTTCAAAGAGCAGAAGAAGGTTACACCTGGCACAAATCCTGCCTGTGTTGTACGTTGAGGGTGTGGGTTGTACGTGGTGCTTGTCTCATTACTTTTATGTGCTTTAATCTGCTGTGATTCAGTAGTCCAGAAATTCACTTTTTCAGCAGTCCTGTGGACTGTCATGAGTTATGTTCCATATACTGCTCCCATCTAGGAAAATACAGTGAGAAGAACAGTCTGTGCGCGTTGTGGAGCTGATGCTGATGTGTGGGATGGTGCAGCAACAGCAGCACAATGTTACTACTATGACTGTGGGCTGGAGGCAATAATGAGCAGTAATAGAAAATCTTCCAGGAAGGATTGCTGCTGAGAGTGAAATGGAAGCATAAAAGGCATCTTCTGGGGGGGTTTGTTTGCTTTTGTTGTCCTGAAGGAAGAGGCTGTGCTGTAAAAGTAGATGCTCTTGAAATTCTCTCTTTGGAAGGAGATCTAATGCAATGAGGCTGAAATATGGTGGGTCCTGGAGCTGGTTCTGCAATACAGCTGCTGTGATGGGGAGAGGCATTCCCAGAGGTTTCGTCTCCAGGCAGCCAGGTTAACCTTTAGCAACATTAGTATTCTTCAGCTTCTCTGTCTGTGGAAAGGTGATAGGATTTAATTACATACTGAAAAGAATTATGAAACTGAATCTACTTGTGTTTGCAAAACACTTGGAAACCTTCAGGTTGTAGAACTGGCAGTATTAATAACTGCCATCTATAGCACCCTTGCAGCTTTGTGCTTGTCAATCAGGACACGGGAGTACTTTCTCTTGGGAACTTCAGTAATGGCCTTTGTCATTAGCAGAGCTGCTTCAAATGAGATGGCTGTGGATGTCCACAGAGCTGCCTTCATGGGATGGCAACTGTTTCGCTTCTCACTTCCCCATTACTGCACAAACAGTTGAGTTTTTACATCAGTCAAAAAGCTCATCTTCAATTTTAAGTATTTTCAAATCTAAAACAATAATTGGAGTAAATTTCAGTAAATGCTTAATTAAAAGCTAATAAAACCACATTTTTTAGTGTTAGAATTTTTCAAGGCATTTTTATCACTAAAGTTTAATTAAAAACCCTGACTCTTTGTATTCATGAGACAGGTTAGTTCTCAAGGCAAAAGATGTTCTGATATTCCATCTCTGCTTTCTCCTCTTGAGATACTGGTCATCTTTATTTCCTTTCCTATTCAGTACTGTAACCAAATATTAAGTGAGGTCTTGGATGTTATGCGAATTAATGTGAAATCCTGGATTTTGTGAGCTTTTGGACTTTGTATCCTCAAAAAATAATTGAATACATGGATTCTTTATTATTTGGAGATGGTTTTGCTTAGTCTCTTGCCTTGTCACTGCTCATGAAGTGAGGCCAAGTGAGATTGGGTCAATACCTGCATGAGAAATCTGAAAGCAAAGGAATTGGCATTCATGAGTCACTGGTGAGAGCTTCTCTGAACTGGTGCTTTGTAGCACAGAAGTATCTGAGTTCCCATCCTTTGGATGACACATAAGACTAAAGTCGTTTGAGAAGTGATCCAATCTTTGAGGATCGTGCAATGAAAAGAGGAATACAGAGCTCTAACAACTTAAATACTAGATGTGACACTGCTTTTGTCTAATTCATAGTATTTTAAGTGTTCTTCTCAAATGATTCTCTCTTTCCAGTGGGTTCTCACTGGGAGAAATCTCAATTCAACAGCAATAATGTAATGTCGGAAGCAATTTTCTTCTACTGATCTCATTTCTCACATCATCTTGTATTAACCACATGTCACTTTAATATTTTTCTGTGTGTGAATTCCAGATCACTTTAAACTATCTGCTCCAGTATATTGGGGTAGGAGCCTAAAATGCTTCTATGCTCAATCATACACTGAATTTAGGGATGTGGGTATAGGCTCAGTTTTAAGAGGATGAAGGCATTGCAGATTTTAACTTGTGTCCAGGTGTGTATCCTACCCTAAGTGGAGAGATAAGGACTTGATCAATCTGTTCCATTAATTGAGGTGTACCTGTTGGACAGAGTCTTGGGTGATACGGTTTAGTGTAATGTGTCCCTGCCCATGGCAGGGGGGGTTGGAACTTGATGATCATAAGGTCCTTTCCAACCCTAACTATTCTATGATTCTGTATCAGAGCTTTAGATTTGACCTCATGTGGATTTTGGAAGGAAATGACATTTGTTTGTTTGTGTTTGTTTCTTTTAAGAGATATAAAGAAGTAGACTAGAATATAGAATAGAAATAGAAAATAGATATATAAAGAGACGTAAAAGAAGCAATGATTTGTGTAGTCTTTTATTCTTGCCCAGTGCTCTGTCAGCTGGACTTCAATGTCTCATAAAATTCTTCCTTGGCTTCTCCTGCTGGTTCCTGAGCTGCTCCTAGAATAAACAAATGGCAAGTCCTTATTCACAGGGCTCAGTTTCTTTAGGGACACTTTCCAAGCCATGTGTTCTTTAGTGTTGTCAGCTCATCTGTTTCCACCTGCTACACTGTCCACCATGCTTTTGGGAGGACTGCAAGAATAGTATTGACATTTAAGCTAGCTTTCAAAATTACTTTTGGCTGAGTAACATTTTCACAGCATTATTGTTATCCAGAGCCCTTAAACTGATGGGAATTGAAGGGAATGTCATGGAAAAAAAAGACAGAATTATTCTGCTGTGATGTTGGTACAAATGAGAGCAAAACCTCTCCAGAAACAACATGATTACATGGATTTTAGTGTTAGAATGTTGTGCTGCTTCTAAACCATGCATACCTAAAGATATCCAACACTTTATTGTTGAAAGGTACTCCTGAGAATATCACTGACTACTGTTGGCTGCCCCAGGTAACGCAAATGTGACACGTAGTTATTGTGGGGGTGTGAAGTATCTTGGCACTCAAACTATGAATTTCTTAACATCTGTGGTCACCAAGCAGATCTAAAACCAGGAGTTTAGCACTAGTGTGTTACAGTTCAGATGTAGCTTAACACCAAGTATGCAAAATAGCCTAACAGAGCTGAGCAGTCAGTCATAGCAATATGAGAGCATCCACTCTTTGGTATGTGCACAGCCAGATGTTAGAGGGTACTCACAGGTTTCAAGGCAGGAAACAGTAGTTATGGTCACTTCCTTGCAGTTTCCTATACAAAGCCCACTGAGTCTCAGCCAGCAACCTGCATGCCAGGACAGTAACTTGTTTGGTGTAGATGGTGTCTGTTAAAATACATCGTGTCTTTATTTAAAGTCTGAAAACAATGGCAAATTCACTGTATCCCTGGATATGTTATTTGCTAAATCAATTTTCCCATTCAAAAACTGATGTCTGACTCCAGGATGTGGCTAGCTTCATAGAAAGTGCTATAATCCCAGCATTTGCTAGATATCTATAAAGACATCTTTCTTCCGTAGGTACTTCTAGATCATCATAGGCTAATAATAATGGGCTATATCATCTTCCTCCAGTAGATGACTCTAAAGCTGTCAACAGTCATTTGTGTTTATAGAGACAGCAATTAGACTAGATGTTTTTATTAAATTGTGAATGTTACATGAGTAGTATAGAAGAATAAATAACCCTTAGTCAGAATTACACTGGCAGTATATATCATTCATATTTGGGATCATGAAGCATTTATAACAGTTGTTCTAGGAGTGCAGGAAGATTGCTCTTGGTATGACAGAATAGATTCTCTGTCCTATTAAAGATCACTCCCATTGATGCAGAGTAGCTGTTCAAGTGAACGTGTTTTAAAGCAATTAAAACTGTGCTGAGTCTGAGGTAAGGTGGTGAAGAAGCTTTTTGCACCTATGAATACCATGAGAGATCAGTACACTCTCACAGAACCAGTGATTGGCCAAAGTCTGTGCTCAAAAATGGTCCTGATTCGTAGACTAGTTAGGGTTGGAAAGGACCTTTAAGATCACCTACTTCCAACCCCCCTGCTATGGGAAGGGATGTCTTTCCCTAGACCAGCTGAAGGTCTGTGCAGGTCTGTTCACCTCCATTTACTGCTTATCAGTAGCCCTGCAGACAGAGAGATGTAAAGTTCCCAGTTTTATACTGATTTCTAATTGCCATGTGATAAAGAAGTATCAAAGGATTAATTCCTTATATGAAGCCTTTAAAAGATATGCTGGGGTTTTGGGCAGTAATAAGAACCTGCTTTATTAGAAGTAGCTTTGCAGCCTGGTCTGTTGCTGTCAGCCTGAGAAGTATTCCAAAGGCAAAAGGAGAAATAGCAAAATATAGTTTTTGATCGGTGTTAAACTGGATTAAAGAGAATCAACGGATGTAATTGGAAGGAACGCGTGTAGGTTTAAGCAGGTTTTAGAGAACCTAAAAGCTGTTTGTGAAAGGGCCATTTTCCTGAGTAGGCTTAGGATATAGAATTGGAAATCTTTGAAGCAGAGACTCTTAATAATAGAGAAAAAACACCAAATAGTAGTGATACTTCCAAGAACCTTTTGGTAATGTGTGTCTGTTCCATAGAATGACTATACAGAGCATATATAGCTGTGGCATGACATGGTTATGTATTGGGCTGGAGCAAAAGGTAGTAGATTAGCAAGATGCAAAGAAACATGAGAATCTGGTGTTACAGAAGGCAGGATGATGATTTTTTGTGTATCTGTTGAAGCTGCACAGTAACACACAGTGTGTATTAACCATCTGAATAACCTGAAGAAAGTGTCAAAGCTTGTATCACTGGATTTCCTTAAGCTTAGGCTGGACAATGAGTTTTCAGTTGAATGTCCTGAGCAATATTTTTATGATGGGAATGGCAGGTAAAGCTGAACACGTGTTTGAGTTCTGTCAAAATGATTGAAGTGAGAGGAAATGTTCCTGTGGTGTTGATAGGAAAAAAATTCCATAGGACATGTTCTCAGCTACAGCGTATCTGGAGAGGTTTGTGTATGGCAGCACAGGAGACAGGGTGACAATTAATCCTTTTCTTGTTCTTTAACTAGTCATGCCATAAATACAACTGGATATTATGTTTTCATTCAGTGAAATATTCGCTGTGTGTATATTCTGGACCCCTTCCGCTGGAGCAGCTGCTCCAAGACCCTGTGTCCAACCTGGCCTTGAGCACTGCCAGGGATGGGGCAGCCACAGCTTCTCTGGGCACCCTGTGCCAGCGCCTCAGCACCCTCACAGGGAACAGCTTTGCCTCAGAGCTCAGCTCAGTCTCCCCTTGGGCAGGTTCAAGCCATTCCCCTTGGCCTGTCCCTACATCCCTTGTCCCAAGCCCCTCTCCAGGTTTTCTGTAGCCCCTTTAGGCACTGGAGCTGCTCTAACGTCTCCCCTTAAGGAGCCTTCTCTTCCCCAGGGGGAACCAGCCCAGCTCTCTCAGCCTGTCTTCATGTAAACTAAATAACATCTCAGCTTTGAGTCCAATTCTGAACTGGTGCAGTTTGTAGCCACATCCTAAAGCAGTTGAAATGGCATTGACTCAAGTGAAGGATCTAGCTCTCTATCAGCAGATGGAGCATTGGAAATGCATCTGCTTCCAATTTGTGTCTGTTCCTTTGACAATCCAGCTCAATCCCAGAAAAACAGGGAAGGTGGGTAGGCAGGACACAGTCCCCCAGCACAGCTTTATTAACAGCTACCAGTTTCTCTGTATCATTTCAATTATGGTTCCCTGTAATGAGTTCAATATACTCCTGTAATGTTACTATAAAGCTGCCTATGGGTTGACAAGAATATATGGTGTGATGTTACAGTCCTTTCATAACATTCCCGAGTAATTAGGACATAAAATTGAACTGAAACTTTAAACCACATTTCAACTCTGTTCTATGTATATTACTCTTCAGCAAGCAAGGACAGTAATTTAATATTGACTTCTGGCTGCAAGATTACCATATAATCTAAATGCTAATAACAATTAAAGCACAGTGTGGTGATTAAAGTGTCTCTTGGAATATTGAAAATACAGGTAATAAATGGGGTAAAAGTGTGAAGCGAAGCCAGAATTTAAGGGTCTCTTCTGAAGGTCTGTGCTGAGAAAAGCAGCCTGGGTTGGAGGAAAGTTTTGGGTGCAGTTTATGTACTTCTTTCATGCTGAGCTCTCAAACACACAGTTTTGTTTGATATATTTTTATTCCAGGCTCAGTCATATGGAAACCAGACCTTTGAAGGCCAACCCTGTACTCTTATTTTTCTTCTCCCTTTTCTACTCACAATAATTTGTCTCGGGAGAGGTTAAAGTAATAGCTTCTCTCACAAATTGAGAGGAATATTCTCTTTTGACAGTTCTTATTAATGAAATCCATACTTCAGAGTTTTCTAGGAGGCAGAAGAATCATGAAAGGCAGCAAAATAAAGAAAGAAGTGAAATGCATAAACCCTTTAAAAAGATACAGCCATATGTGAAAATGCAGGAGATGTATTAAGCAAGATGCACGCCGTGATAAATGTGCAGCACAAAAGGTCTCTTGGCTCAGCTGTTAGTTCTTCCCAAACTGTGTGTGTGTTTAGCTTTGCTTGTAGCTTCAAGCAGAAGTACTTGTTCCCCTAATATGCTGAATTTAATGGATTTTTAATGGGTTTATTCACAGCTGCATAATGGATCCTGGAATGTATGTGTTGGAGCAATCAGGATCTAGATACTGGATTGGTTCCTGTTATGCACTGGTGGCTTCCTGGGTTACAGGAGATGTTGGAGGTACCCTGGTGCCATGGCTGATGCCAGTGGATCCCTGACCTGTCCTGAGGTCTGCAGTTAATCTGGTTGCTTTTGCCTATACAATAACATATACTGGGGGATGGGGGGAAATGCCTGTGTGGCTTCTGAGTTCAGGTTGTCACATCTGCTATAGTGGCAAATCTTTGGGAACCCTTTAAAGATGTTCACTGATGTGCTGATGTCGAAGGCAGGTCCTAAAGCCTCTGTGTTTTCTTCAGTCAACCGGATCATTTCAGCTGCTGAATTAATTCTCTTTTGAGAACTGAATTATTTGTTTTTAAGTGATTAAAAAAAAGCTTTTGAAGATTGTGCATTTTTTCTCAGTCTCTAAATTTCTCCATCTGCTTCCACAGATGCAGAGTGACCCAGCAGTGCCTGGAACAGTTGTCACAGCACGCAGCGGCTGCCCATGCATCCTTCCCCAGCCAGTGCTGCCTTGTGCCTTTTTTTCAGCCTGGCTTAATTTTCTGCATCGGGGAACTCCCAGGGCCTATTCTGCCCTTTTTCTGGTTTTCCTGTTGTATTTTTGGGGGAGGAAAGGAGTAAATGAAGGATACAGAAAGAAATCAGTTACCAACCCTTCCAAGAAGCTGTTCTAGCAGTTTCCCCCCAGCAGTGCTCCTCTCACCTGCTCCTTGAGTAACAGGGCCCTGAACACTTGATCAAGTTTAGGGAACAGGGACCCATATTGTTAGCGTGTAAACTGAACTATGCTTTTGGTGCAGTGTTTTGTATCGGATAAGGCATTTAAAAGAAACATGATGGGGAAGTGTTATGTTCCACAACAAAATATATAACAATTGACTTGACTTTCTTTGTACTTTGAGAAAGGCAGACTGAAGAGAAACAGTCAATATTGTTTTGGTTTATGTGTTTCAACTTTCTTTGCTGTTCAGATGTCTTTGAATGGTCAGGATTTATACAGGTAGAGATGCTGGTTTGTTTTTCTGTTCTTTCTCTCTTCTGCTTCTCTTTTTCCAATCCCATATTTCAAGGTTTGCTTGGTGCATCCAGGTCGAGCACAAGAAATCAAACCACCACTGTCTCTAGATTTCCCTATGTTGCTAAGATAGGCTTTTGGGAAAGGAGAACAGTTTAAAAACCACAAAAGCCTCATTTATACCATTATAAAAGTTCATTGGTGTCGGAGCTTGAGCAGCTACTGTTCATCTCTAACCAAAATACGTAACCTGCCTCTTCCCTTTGGCATCTTGGGAGACTCCACTGAATTTGGATTGAACAGGGAGAAAGATCCCTGTGTTGCTGTGACTTGGGCATCAGAGGTGGTGAGTTGTCTATGTGCAATACTGTTTAAAGGAAGAGAGAGGGAAAATAACTCCAACATTCTGGTAACCACTTGAGCAAAATGCAAATCAAATGGAAAAGTCTTTTGTGTCTCTTGGTGTGTTTGTGAGCTGGGATGTATATTGCACGTAGATTATTCTAGATGAAAACATTTTGACTGCTTTTCCTTAAAACTATCTGTGCTTGAAGTGCTTCTCTTCATCATAATGGGTTTTCCTGATAAATATCCCTGCCTTGAACCATCTTAACCAAACCCATTCCAAGCTTTATGTCTTTAGAATTTAAGGGTGTGTTTTTAAAGATAATGTCTTTACTGTGGATGTGGAGCAGTACCCATGGGTTGGAAGCATTTATTATTGTTAATAATACATGTTTAACAGATCAGCTTTCTTCTGGAGGTTGCAAAGAAATTGATTAATTCTGTAAATGGGGATTATTTCACCTAATAATGAAATATCCTCATCTCATGGGCAAGAAGAGAAACAGGATGGGGCATAACAGTCTGGCATAAGAGTTACACAATGTTTTATACAGCTGTAGTAGAAGAGAAGAATGAGACTAAGGGAATGGAGCCTCCTTCCCCTGTGATCACAAAGACACTGCTTTGCAAGGAAAAGCATAAGGACTCTTCACCCATATGATTCTGTCCAAGTTGGCTACAAGTAAGAGGTCTCTCTGTGTGTTGTTGCACTTTGGTAAATCCTGATCTAACACAGCCAAACCAATTAGCTAAGAGATTATAATTATAGCCATAAAGATATTTACATACTTAGCTCTCAGTGATACCTCTTTTTCTTTCAGGATCTGGGTCATAATCTTGTTCAAGTGACTGATATGGGCACTTGTTTTCTATTTCATTGCTGAAGCTCCCAAATGGAATTCTCCTGACAGGCAGATCAAATGGTCAGGTTTTTTCCAGGGTATATTCAGTCTCCTAGAGTTCAGAGCCCTAAAAATCCCTGGTGTAGATATTTCAGGGTGTGTGTAGTTCCAACATTTTCATTTGGTGTATCTTTAGACCGTTCTGAACTGCTGAAAGTTATAGCGTAGAAGGGAGGAGCAGTGGAGAACTTGGTGGGAGTGGCACAATTTTGTCAAGAAATGTGGAGAAGAAGCTGCCAAACTTATGTGTGCAGGGAAGATGGGAAGGAAAGGCCAAGAACTTCCCAGTGGGGAAAGGAGAGGCATAATTTGACAGTACCCGAATAGCTGGATGTGCTCTTTTTGCATTGAGTCTTCCTTCATTGAGTAACTCTGAGTGAGTCAGGAAGGCTAAGGGTTAAAGCTTCAAACATAAAGAATGATTTCCATGTTGCTAAAACTCAGACACACAGAGAGCTGTTATCTTTTGTTTACCTCTTCATTGCAAGCAGGCAGCAGACAAAAAACTGAGGCACAGATGGAGATTAAAGTCGTGGGGAGATGAGGAAGGGTTATTTGCATGAAACAACTGAACGTGTGCAAGTAGGAGGATCTCTGGTTATATAGTGTCTATCAAATATACATTGGGTAGAGCATCTGCTTGAGCCCACAGGAGAGAATAAGTCAATCTGCAGAGGATGAAGGCATTAGTTTCAGCTGTGTTTGATTCTTCACTCTGCTGTTTGTAAGGTGTACTGCTTGACATTCCCCAGCCCAAGGGCAGGACATGGAGTTCATGTGGAGCCTCAGGACTCTGATGTTTGATAGGGTGCTGACTTTGTCTTTATGCTTATCTGTGAATGTCTTGCAGAAGATAGTGATAGAGAATTACACGATTTGAGTCTCTTGGCAAGGGGGTTTATAAGACAAGCTGGAAAAACCAGCTGATTTTTATTTCAGTCAGTTCTAGATGGTTGAGCTACAACAGGAGCTACTAATAGAAAATGGTCCCAGAAATCTTTTGCCATATTAACAATAAACTGACAGAACCTGTAACATGCAAGTACCTAGGTGTGTGCTCTTCTAAAACACAGTTACAGTGGTATGGACTGAGTACTCAAGTGAGACTGGCATTGTTGTAGGCAGTGGTGAGTTTAAGACTCTTTGGTAAATGTCAAAATATTGCAATGTTGTCAGGCCCTGGGTCTCTAAACTGTACATTGCTTGTGTGGACCTATTCAAACATACCTGGATGAAATAGGAAGGGGGCTGTTGCCTCAGTAATGACCTGGGTAATACCTAAGATATAAGACAGAGTGATAGGGACTGTGTTTCTTCAGCTTTGTTGGGAGATATCTGTGATCGCTAAGAGAAGAGCTTTGACTTGTGCAAATCCACACTGCCCCTTATCATTGCTAATGTAAAAACTTTGAACCCTTGATTCTGTTTTAAAGACATTTCTGGGCCAATAGGTTTCAAGCTTTACTGCTGCCAGGTGAGTTTTGTTCTCATTGTGGGGTTTGTGTCAGTCCAGTGTTTCTGTATTGTGGATTCTTCCAGAAAGAGGTTATGAATCTGACTTGGGGAACTTAGTTTTGGTAGTTGTTAGAGATGCTGCAGTAAACCCGAGGACTGATCATCTGTATCAGTGTCCTCCTTATTACAGAGGTTATTTCCAAATGAAGAGATGTTAAGGATAAGAAATGCATACATTACTTGTTGAATGCCATTGCTATTTCTTACTGTAATTCCACCGCAGGTTGTGTGAGCTAATGGACAAATAAATTTTGCTTAATTTAAGGTTAACAGAACTGAATTTCTTAACCTTAACTTCAACCAGGAATTAATTTAACTCATTGAATTGAACCTGACAGTTCCATCTGTTTACCTTATTATCTCTATTAATTTGCTTTGCATTATATTTCATGAACGTGCCCCGTCCCTGGCAGTGTTCAAGGCCAGGCTGATGGAGCTTGGAGCAACCTGCTTAGTGGAAGGTGTCCCTGCCTGTGCCAAGGGGCAGGAGCTGAATGAGCTTTAAGATCCTTTCCAGCACAAACCATTCCATGATTCCCTATTTCCTTTCACAGACTGAACTTGACTGGCTTTCCTTTTAAAACCGGTTTCTAGCATTTTACCTTCTAATTAGCACTTCATTTTTTCCCCCAGACTTTAAATTTGGGAAAGTCCAAAGTTTCAAGCACTGGCAGCTGTACCCGTTCTTCAGTCACGAGTTTTAACTGACTCTAAGAGCATTGCCTCCACCCCCTCCACTTTTAGTACTTTGATCTTACAAATTTAGGTTGGTGAGGGGATTTATTTATGCACAGTCTCAGAGCTGGCTCTGAACTGCTGCAGGTGAATGGCAGAACCAAGGGACGTGGTCCTGACTCCCACTTGGGGGCACTTCAGCACAGGCTCCAACAATTCAATATGCAGAACAAAGCAATATTTTAAAACAGTCTGAGAAGCAGGCGAGACTTTGTACTAAAAATAACAAAGACTTTCCCATTGAGCTGCTCCAGCTGAGGACTGTTGTTTGTTCTCAGAGATAATTAGCAGCATCCCCCCAGCTTTCTGAATGGCTTTGTACACCTAACTGACAGTTTAAAAACACAGAGGAGATACAGTCAGGCTACTTAGAACATAACACAAAACACCGGATTAATGAGTCATCTCCCTGGCTGATGGAACAGTAAGAGAAGTCTTGAATAAAAGGAAAAGCCACTCATTCAGTAATACACATCACCTGTGTTTCCAGCTTGTTTACTGCCAGACCATCACTCTCCCTTTGAGCTTCCTTGTCATTACAATGCAAATCCTGAGTCTTCCTGGTCAATGCCAACCACTTCAAAGTTGAGACCTGCTTTTTTGGGAACAGGAAAGAAATTCACCTCTTCAGAAGACTGATGTGAGTGTTCTAGAGCCCATACATACAGCAAAGTATTGGATATCACAACTCAAACTTGGAGACATAGAAGTACAATTTACAGAAATAGTCTTTTGATTATTTTTAGTTTGGAATTCTGTAACTTCTGTGCTGTAATAAAAATAACAATTCACCATCTGTACCAACTGATAAGCA
The DNA here is from genome assembly GCF_012275295.1 of Melopsittacus undulatus. Classification (NCBI taxonomy): domain Eukaryota; kingdom Metazoa; phylum Chordata; class Aves; order Psittaciformes; family Psittaculidae; genus Melopsittacus; species Melopsittacus undulatus. The sequence continues at coordinate 942,006 of NC_047544.1, forward strand.
GTTAATCCCAGTATGATCAGTACACACGAGGACAAATCCACAGCTACTCACACCTTTGTATGGTTGTGGCCTTAAGCTCCATGACAACCCAGCTACCTTCATTTGGTGCATCACTGTTCTGGTACTGATTGTTTGACTTCTCCATCTGCCAAGAGAATTTCTTTTTAATTTCCGTTCTTAAATGATTCATCAAAGTTGTAATGTTGTTTCATTACTAATTCCTTACATGTAGTCCTTGGACAGACCTTTTCAGTCACTGTGACCTATCTGATAGCAAGGCAGTCAATGACTGGTAAGCAAAAAAGAAACTTCCTTTGCTCCAAACGGTTTCCTGGCTCTTAGGAGTTCAGGACCCTCCCAGACATGGGATTGTACATCCTACTGTGTGTATGTCAATGGTTGATGATGTTGGGATTTACATTTGGTTTCATCCATGGTTGTTTAAATATTTGATGTGATTTTTCTCTTGGACAGCACAGGTTGAGTGCCAGTGGCTGGCAAGTATCAAATAATTGATTTCAGCAGCATTTTATTTGTGCTGATTCCTGGGTGACTGCAGCATGACATATAGCAGACAGGTGGAAAAAGTAGGTGTTAAGAGTGAACTATCCCTATCCCAGTACATGTGTTGGAGCTCTGTTTTATATCAGGGAATAATGGGCATTTTCTGCCACATTTCCACAATGACATTAGTGTTTAAAGATTAGGTTAGAGACAAGAACATGGCTTGTTAGATCAAAATTACAATGAATCAAAGGTTTGGATTGTCAGGGGAATGCACATATTAAGTACCTGGTGGCTTTGACTTCTCTCATACATTCACTACTTTCAGTTTTAAAGCAAGCTGCCAAAGGCCATCACTTCGAAGGCATCTGAGTGCACATCTTCCTGCGCTGAACGGGTACAATAACCTGAGTTGTTTCCTATCATAGATTTTGCCCATCACGCCGCTTGTAAAGGTTTTCTTTATCTACTAGATATGCTTTTATGACAGTCTCAGTATTTAATATGATTTCAGTCTCTGTTATTGGCATGTGCATATGAAATGCAGATGAATGTCTCTGCGGCAGAGGATAATGTGACCTCAGGATCTGCTCTATGATTACAGATGATATGAAATTTGTCTTTTGAATAAACTTTTATGACCAGATATAAGGGCAGTTTAAAAGCAGTAGTGTTAAAAGTCAGGATATTTAGAGCTGGAGAATCCAGTCCTTGGAAAGTTCCTATTAGGAAAAGCCAAAATTCCTATAAGGTAAATGTTAATTTTTTGTTTCCTGTTTAATTTCCAACAACTAAAACCAGTATTTCTAGCACTGCCAAGGCAATAGTAATTCTGATCTCACTATGGCTGTATTTAACACTATTGCAAGCATCAAAGGCTCATAATTCTTCACACAGACTTGATATTATGTTGAGATTCTTCATTGCTCAAGAAGCATTACAGGGTGCAGATATTAGAGTTAGTTCTTCAAATGATTGGAAACTGAATGGTTAAATGACATCAAAATAAATTCTGAGGGTCTTAATGTGTCTTTGAAATCATAGAATAGTTAGGGTTGGAAAGGACCTTAAGATCATCTTGTTCCACCCCCCAAATGGTCTTATTGTAATTTTTAAGCATGATATGGAAGAAAATATTCTTGTCATGCTTTGCTGGCTGGCTGTTTACATCCTCACCTAATGCAAACTCCAAGATCTATGGATGCTGGTGCTATAATGCAGCTGCACCTGGGATTTCTGTTCTCTTTGCTCTGCCTCCTTCCCAATGTGAATGATTCTCAATATATAGCTATGTTTCTATACAAATGAATTTTCAGTAGTCTTTGAATGCTTTGTGACAGAACATTCTTCTAAATACAGAAAACATCAATATTTCTTACACAGTTATCAAGTTATTCTTTGAACTTTGAGTATCTAACACATTCAGAAACCATGCATTTGTTCAGCACCCTTCATTCCCAATACAGGTGGTACGAACTTCACCCTGTTTGCTCAGCTGTATTACTCCTTTGTGATTTAGGTTTGTCCTTTTGGGCCTATCCACAATATTAAACACAACCAAAACCAGAACTTAATTCTCGTACTTGAAAGCAAAGTCCTGAGTTTATTCAAGCTCTCATGACCTGAGGTTCTCCAAAGCACTTTTACTGAGCAATGTGAAAGGATTCTGTTTTGATAATCCTGACTCAAAATGAAACACAGTTGAGGCTTTATTCCTCTACTAGAAAGTGCCATAGAAATTGTAACAAATTTGATCAATGCAGAGCTCTTTTGCTTGCCCAAACCACATTTTCAGGCATAGATCACTTTCATTTGTGATGTTTTATCATCCTTTAAATAATACAATAATGCCAAGGAAATAACTCATCAACCCAGCTCTAATTGCTAAAGAATACAGTCATTGGAAGAAACTGGTGATGAAGACAGAGCTTTATTGTTGCTCCGTGTTCCTGGTGACATTTGGGGATGTCACATTTCTTTCTATTCACCATTTTTTGTTCCTTTCTGTGGTTACTCTTGCAAAAACCAAAATGTGCTGAAACCTAAATGCAACCCCATGTGTATTGAGGTTCTAAACATTTCTCTATGGTGGGATAAGCCCATCCAAGCAAGTCTCTTGCAGTTGTTTTTAACTGGGAGTAATGAGCACAGCTGGATTTGCTAACATTGCACCAGAGCAGTGCCCAACTTGTCTGGGTTTCTTCTTCTATTGATTAATATCAGCCCCTTCCAAGAAAACTGTGGTTTTACAGGTACAGCTCACAGGAGCAGTGACTGATGGAACTGAGAGAGAGGTTCTTGCCTGTGCTCTGTACACAGAGACAGGAAGAAAAAGGCTTCTCACACTGGGCTTACAATCTAAGTGGAAGCTAAGTGTATGTGGGAGATGGGCCTCTGGATTAATTCATATATTCCAAAATGAATATCCCCTATTGTTTGCTTGTTTATTACTGTAGTGCCTGCTGATTTTGATCAAGATCCCTGAGATAGATGCTGTGTACAAACATACACTGAATGACAGCTCATGTTGTGCTGTACTTACCTAACTAGAGAAATAAAGCATAGAAGGAGAAAAGCATCTCTGAGTTGCTCACACAGCTGGTCAGCAACAAAGCCTGAAGGATGATGATCGCTGTGGTATATCACTTGCCAGTCTGGATTCCTCAAGCTTTTTTCTCTGCCTTCCCAAAGCACCCGAATGTAGAAATGTGGCAGTATCAGAGAACTGAGACCCAGGAGGTATTAAACAGCAGTGGCAAAGCACAGTAACAAGCAGAAGCAAACAAAGCATCTCTTTGGCAGCATGTGGAAAATGCTCAGGCTCCTTTCTTTAAAACACAGACTGAAAGGAAAAAGAATTCGACTTTATAGTTTAATATAAAAGCTGCTTAGGACTTGGCAAATATGGAGATGTGAGAACACCCTGACCTCTGTAATCGCGGTATCCTTCACATTCATGTTATGATGTTGGGCTGGGTTAAGACCAAAGCCCACCCTGCCTCCTGTTCACCTGCACCTGAAGCGGAACAAGCCTGTATTTGCAGTAGGGATGAAGCCACATTCAGTATGGGGTTAGGTCTGTGGAGCTCACTGTGATGCCCATCTGATGTGATATAAATGTTGGTGCTGTGATTTTTAAACCAGTGCATGAGTCTACATGGTTTCTAATGAGTGCATCTGGTGTGCTCCAAAACCATCTACTCTTAATCCTTTATTTCTGGCTCAAATTTTGGGTGTGCAGTACTTTATTTACTAAATATAATTTTCTAATATGTAGTTGTGGAGCAATACAGTATTTATATATATATGCAATTCATAATACAGAATTAATTGCATGCTTTCTGTATGTGGTGTCACTGCAAATGGCAGGGAGGTTGGAACTAGATGATCTTAAGGTTCTTTCCAACCTCAGCTGTTCTATGATTCTATGCGTGTACTGGAGAGTGATATGCTCCCCATGTTGCTCCCTATGCAACTGCAGTTTAATGGCTAATGAAGAGCAGCTCAGGCAATACGCAATTCAAATCAGTTCAGTTGGTGTCAAACTATATTAAATTTCAGCATGATTTTACTAGGGTAAAACTTGCTGCCCTTTGCCTTGTGCCTTAAATAAAATAATCTTTACTTGCCTACGAGCTCTGTGGTTTGGAAGCAGAGAAGTCACAATGTTTGGAATTCAAAAGCAAGATCAAACTTAGTAGTTCAAGTAGAGAAAAACTACTTTTTCCTAGAGAGATGACTGACTGAAGAGCATAGATCTCATTTAGAAAGGAGGCGAGGGAGAAGGCTCTCACCAGAGTCTGACTTTCTGGCAAATGTGTCATTCTTCTGCTTATTTATCATCTCCCCTTCCTAAATGTCAAGTGTAATAACAAAAGGTTTTAATAAACCTGTCAGAATTGTTTCATGTCAGATGGAGTGAAAAGGTTATGTATAATAATAAAACCAAGACCTAAACCACTACTAAATTGACCTTCAGGAGGAGCCCTTGGTCTCAGTCTCTCCTGAGAACTTTGTGCTTCACTGCGACAGTGCTTAGAAAAAGAAATCTTTGGTACCATGCATTAAACATGTCAGAATCACACACATGCATGCAGCATCTAGTAGAAAAAGAAGTATTTTAAGGTAGCCATTTCAGTACTGATGACTCAAACTGAGGAGCTGCTGACAAGCTCCCATTCTGAGATATGTCAGATAACGAGAAATACCCTGGCACCTTCATGCTCTCTGAAATGGTAATTTTTTCTGAAGCCAACAAGGATGAGAATAGTTTTTTGGACTGAGTTCAGGAAAGTACTTGCCTCACTGCTTGACTTTAACTGGATACGTGCAATTTGTTGCTATTTATTAAAAGCATACAGTACATCTTATCACTGAGTGAGCTGCTGTCCTCCCACGCTTCCTCCAATGCATTTAATTCTCTCCTTTCCATCCGCCTGCATAATCATTCCATTACAATTGCTTGGGAAAGAAGTAATTGGTTTCAAATGTTCCTGGTTGACCAATTTATATTTGAATACTCAGTTGGACACCCTGTATTCTCCAGTGAGTGCTTGATGTTGCCTGTATTAGTGATGGCTCCCTGAGTGATCATCTTAAAGATTTCCTTCTCACCATGCTCCCATTTTTGCTTGACCTTGCACAGGCATATTCATAAGAGGATGTTGTTGTTAAGATGTTCTGAACTGAGTGGCTGTGATAATGTATACAGACTGCCCAGCTCAGATCACACATTAGATGGTATAATTACTGCTCTTGTCCATTTTAATGCTATTTAATGATTTGTATTATGTTCACTCCCAGAAGCACAAAACAAGGGGGCCTCAATGCACAGTGTGCTGAGTGTGTGTCTATAGAAGGTCTGGAGATGGCAGGCGCTGCTTTTAAACAGACAAAGGAAATGCTAGGTCAAAGGAATGAATCTAAGTACTGCTGTATCTGAGACTCCATGGTTGGTCAGTGCCAGAGCTGGGAACAGTCACTTAATGATTTAGAATAGTGAGTTTCTCCCACTAGCAGTGACATTTCTTTACCCAACTGAGTGGTAGCAGATCCTCAGCTGGCTTAGGAGTCTGTGTGTGTTATACACATACCTATGCAGCACATAGAAATGAGATGTGAAGAGCCTTTCAGAAACGTGGAGTTTCTAAGCCTTGCTCACTGCTGAGAAATCTGTTGCTGCTTGTGCCATCCTGCCACTTCTGTGCTTTCCTCTCAGATGTCCATTCATGTTTTCTCTCACCCCATGCCTTGGAAAAAGAAATGAGTGTTTATTTGCGGCAGCTGACCTATTCCATGGGGCAGTGTCCCCCTCCCAGTGACACTTAATATAGCATACCAAAGTGTGAAGTGAAACTCTGAAGTCCTCATTGTGCTGATGGTGACTGATTTTATATCACCTTGGTTTGTCCATGTAATATACGTGTGTTAGAAAAGATGTTCAATTGAAAAGGGAAATGTTTATTAAAATAAATCTACTGATGTCTATTATTTTGTAATTTAAACATAGTTTCAAACAAGCTCTTCTTTTCCCAAGGCCCTTGTGAAAATTAAGCCCATAGTCTAACTAGCAGAGAGTAATGTGTTGTTTGCTATTTCTTCCTTGCCTTTTTTACAGCTGTTTAACACCAGCTCTTCGTGTTTGATCAAAGATTCATGTACCACTTGGGTTGCTCTACTTAGAAGTCTAGCGATCAGCAAGTGCCTTCTGGGACAATGGAATTCAAACACGTCATGTATACTAGTGGTGTGTTGATAACTTCCCAATGATGGGACTCATGAAATATTTAAAGAGCAAAATGTTTTAGGTCAGGTACACACCGACAATAAGTATGTACTGTGCTCTAAATTAGAAGAATGATTATGGTACCAGTCAAAGGCAATGAACATCTTCATGTAGGCGAGTTCTTTTCTGCCCTGAGTCTCTGCATCTAATTTGGGTGTTCTGATTCTTTATGCTGCACTGCCAGCATAAACTCATTGGATTAAACATAACTGGAGCTGAAATTCACAGTTGTTCATCCAGAAACTGCACGAGGCTTTTCCTTTCAGTGATGTATTTTAGATATTAAGAGGAGGGATTTATGGTACAATCTGTACAACAGCTTCAATTAGTACACATGCTTCCTGTTTGTGAAATCTGATGGATGTCATAGCTGTTCAAAATGTTCCATATGGATCCTTTTCACTCTAACCTTCACCTTAAGCCTATGAAATTCGTTGCTAGTAGTTACTGTGTCCTCTGGTTAAGAGACAAGGATGAATGTTAATGAAAAACAACGACTGATTTTGTTATAGCTAAAATATATCCAAAAGGTTAAGCTGTGATGTGTAAAACTTGAGTAGAAGGCAGAAATCTGGCTCTGGAACAGTTGCAGCACAACAGTGAAATAAGAGGCTTTAATAATCACATGAATTTGAAATGAAAGCCAAGGGAAAGAAGTAGCATGAAGCAAAACAATATAATTTGGGGGATTTGGAGAAGTGAGGTTCTGAAGTTCAGTAAGGGCTGTGAAGATTAAGGTAGTAGCTTGAATGTTGTAAAATACAATGAGGGATGGAGAACTGACTCTGTACTGTTTACTTACATTGCCTTCATTTCCTTGATGTGCAGGATGAAAGGCTTGAAAAAGAAGTATGAAAATAGAATTAGAACCCAAAGGAAATTAGGGGGAATGAATAAAAACTGCTTCAGAAATTCCTTTGCTCCCCTTGTTCAATGCTGAGTATTTAAGAGGATCTCCACGGCAGCTCAAGGATTTAGATTCCTGACACAAGCTGTAAATGTGTTACTTCCTTAAGTGACAATGTAAAGGAATTTTATGTGGGGCTTTTTCTCTGTTCAGGGTATGCTGGCTACAGATGGCCAAGATTGTACCGGGACTGTGTTACTGTTATCATTTAATACATGAGAAGGGACTCCCTGGATTTTAACCTGGCCAAGATCTATTTTACAACTGTCACTCATCTCTATTCTAGTGCCTATTTACAAGCCTGAGTCGCAGCAGAATCACGCAGCCAGCCCTTGTCTGGAGTCTCTCCAATTCTGAACTTTCTTCTTGTGTGAGGAGAAATAGTTGTGGAGTTTCTCAGTGATTTATGCTCAGACATTTTTCATCTGGGAACTCTTGAGAATTGTTTTAGCACTCTCACACCTCTCTGATTCATTTTTCTCTGGGAAGTTATTTCTAGAAGGCCAAATTGCAGGGCAGAGATGTATTAGGAGATGGGGGGTGTTAGCTGGCGAAAGGAATAGTAACATTTGTTTCCTGATACAGATAGTGCTTTAACTGTAATTCTTAGCGATAGACCAATTTTGAATTCTGGTGTCTTTTATTCTCTAGAGGATGAGAGATCCGGTTCTGTAAATCACAGCAAAAATGTGGTATCTTTATTGTGTCTTTTTTAAGTTTTCTTATGTGCTCTAGGACTTCACTGAACTGAGGCTTTAGTGTTGGGCTTGCATCTCCTATCTGCTACATTAGAAGATGATGGAAAAGATGTGTTTGTGTGCCAAAAGATTACTTGGTGGTTTAGAGACAAGACAGGCACTTTATTGCTGAAATGTGTTCTCTGGGATGTAGATCCAGAAAAGAATTTACTAGAAAGGGAAGGTGCTTTGTAGTCTGACTAAAAATTATGAAATATGCAGGGCCCTATTGTGTATTGAACTCATCTTGATGGAGAAAGTACTCAGAGAAGAAATAGACTTCTATAATGTAATTACTTCTGTTTGACCCCAGAGATGCAAAGCTCACTGGCTTCACCCTTGTTTAATTTAGTTGTGGGGAACAGATTGTACAGACCTGAAACCCATTTTTATCAAGGCTATTATTCTGATAGAGAATCTTCCTGACTCTTTGTAATGCTGAAATAGAATAAAGGGGCCTCGGTAGAAATGAAAGTTAAAGCTTTGGCAGTGCATGTTTCTGCTATACATTACATTGAAGGTATACATTTTTTCTAAGTTCCTTCTATTAGCAATAAAGATTATACACAAACAATAGCTGAGTGAAAAACTGGAAGCACAGATTTTAGACACAAATGTCTACCACTCTTTATCAAAATAATGGGGTGCAACAATTTTGTGTTGGCTGGTTTATGAGTTAACATTAATCCTTTGTCACTGTAAGTATTGGCAACTTGTATGCAGTAAAAGCTAATGATTCCCAGCTATTAAAATTGAGGTTATAAACAGGAGATTTAAAGTGGGATTCAAATTCTAGTCCATGTCCCAGCATTACTATCCTGGAGAGTGACACTGTTCTTATTTACCTAATTAGCACACCTTGGAGATTTTGTCTTGGTGCCAGTTCCTTGGAAAATGTGGGTGCCCAACCAGCTTTTTAAATAGAAAATCCACTGAATATCCCCAAAACCCTGGGATTATCATTAGCAGAAAAGGCAGAGTTAAAGCACACGTTCAAACTTCCACTAAATCTTTAGTTTCTTCTCTTCTTTTGACCTCCCAGGAAAACTAATGAAGGGATTCTATACTAATGCTATTGCAACTGATAATGTAAGAGAATGTCTTTATTTTCTGGGGAGCCTACTACTGACAGTATTCAGAATGGATGAGCCCTGTGCTTCGGATCAATAGGTATTTTCTTTTAGTGCTGATTTAGCTTTGACTGGAAAGGAAAGCACTTAACTCAGGCGTGGAGAATTTGTAAGTGTGTATATATGTATTCACGGAGATGGCAGTTAGATGACCCACTTTTCATAATAGTATTGAAATAGTAACGTGTTTCAAGTAAATAGCAAATGCCGTCCAGATAGTTACCATAGTAGTGATAAAAGGAGTTTAATTTCAGTCAATCAATTGAATATTGAGTCAATCCCATTAATTTCCACAAAGGTATTTACACTCAAATCATACCGGTATTTGATGATATTTGAACACAGATTGTTCTACAGTTGGCCAACACTTTTTTTTTCCTTAAGAGCATTTATTGAAATGCTTTTAAATCGTTTTTGTGAGAATACCATTGTCGAACATGTGCCAATTGCATTGTTACTGTGAGACAGAGTTCATTATTTATTAGTTTTCTGTATCTTTATGAAGGTAGATAGCCAAGTCAGTGGGAATAGAAGTGTCTAAGAATGCTGCTTAGGAAAAACTTGTAGCCTGACCTCATTTCTTTGGAGGAAGTGGCTCAATTCACAGTTGAGTCCTCCTTGTATTCTTAAGCATTAGAAAAGAAGCAGTTTTCATCTGTCATGTACAGATGAATGAACAAATTCCGATTGATTTGTTCAAGATTTTCCTGGAAACTTCCTGTGCGATCTTGGTTAGGCTTCTGTTCTTAAGCTTGCATACTCATCTTCCATGTGAAATATGCTGTTTAGGATAAAGGCAGTGACTGCAAGTAGAATGCATTAGATATGGCAAGAAGATGGATCTACCTTGTATGGTGTTTTTGCTTCACTAACCCAAATTATTCCACTATTGCATCATTTACCAATTTTAAGTATCTATTACCGAAGCTTCACAAAAAGAAAAGGACTGAAATTGAGTGGCTGTGTGATGTGTTTATTTCAGAAGAAAAAAATACAAATCAAAGATGGTGCTTCAAGTATAGTTTTTAACACAATTGGTCCTAAACTCTGGTGCTCTCTTACACTGATTACTCTTCTTCATTGTCTTGATTATTCTGATCTATGTCAAAGGGTGAACTTCATTAGAACCTAAAAATTAGTAATATCCAAGTCTGCAGTCTGGCAGCCAGAGTCTAGTACTCAATAGACTGTTCACAAAGCTCTTTCTCAACAGTGACTCATGCTCTACATTTTTAAGGGCAAAGGGTCTGTGTTCATGGAATTAACCCAGTCAGCTACAACTGATGCAATTACAGTCTAAAGTCAAGGTCTGGTTCTGCAGTAGTGTCCAGTACTGCAGGGTTATGCAAATCAGCCCTGGGGCCTGGTTTGCATTTAGATTAAGCTAATAAAAACCCAGCAGTAAGCATGGAATTTGATATAGTTTGGAGGTTTTGTTTTTCCCTCCCTCTCATCTTGTTTTTAATAGAAAAGCTCCAGGCCCTTTAGAATCAGAAGCTGTGTTACACTGAAACCCACCTGGCAGCACTACAGTTTTCTGTTCTGTATTTTAAGATTCCTAAAAGGGCCAAGTCTTATCCTAGTACCAGTCCTTTAATGGTCTCATATGATGATGAATCTATGCCTGCAAAGTTGATGACTACATTTAGCTGTTAATGTTACTTATGTTTATAAGCATTGAGCAACTATTGAGGAGCCTCATCTCACCTGAAAGATCAGAAATGTAGCTCTTCATGAATTATCTTTCTTTATCTCTCATTCTCCATCAAACTGCAGGATCTTTCTTTGACAAGTGACAGCTGAAAGGTAGGGCCACTTGTAGGAGTGTCCCTGAAGACACAACAAGGGATAAAGATTCGCTGTTAATCAGGGAAAGGAACAGGTTCTGGGTTTTTCCCCTTTGAGTTGCACAGGCACTGAGAAAGGCACAAGCTTGCTGAAGTATCACAACACATTACTGTACTCCTTTAAAAATAGTGAGTTTTGTTAATGGTTGCTACTAATGATAAATATTTATTTCCACTTTAAACAGGAATGCCATTGCTGCTGTCTTCAGAACGTCCTTGAGTACGTTTTGAGTGTGACTTTAATCAAATGTCATTTTAACTCCAGTCCTATTCTGCAAATCTCTAGTGAAATTCTATTAATTTTCAATTAAACTTCAAGTAAACCAATTAGCATTTTCATTTCTATAGAGCAACAAAGGCAGAATCTGTAATGAGTCTATCCAGTTGTTCACAGAGGAATAAATGGTCTGGATAGATTTCTCCAGTGTATCTTTCTGTGAAACTTTGTCAAGTATATTACCTTTATCATTTTCTTCTCTGCTTTAGGGTCCAAATTGGATTTCTTGTGGTATACAAAACTGTATTCAGCCACTTTTTTTCCTTAAGCTGTATTCCAGTATTCTTTCTCTCTTCATTGCAAATCTCTGATATTGCTTTAGTGTGTTTTAAATGGTGTCTAGCTGAGGCAGGCACTGGAAAACCCTTCTGGTCCTGAACAACTTCAGGACCTCGGTTTAACGGGGCAGCAGAAGGAATTTTCCTTTTCATTCTAAATATGTGAATAAAAGTGTCTGAATTATCACAGCTGGAAACAGGCTCAGACCCAGATCATTTCTGTCTCCATCCAGTATTTCATCCTCTCCACCACTTTCTCTTATTGCTACCTCCTCCTCACAGACAGACGTGATCCCAGCTCTGAAGAGCTTCATTATAAAGAATATATAGTCCCTGAGAGGGAATCCTGGAGTTCTTCCAGGGTGGGTATGGTACCATAAACTTTCATCATTACTTGAAGCTTGCAGCTCTCTGTAGTGGTCTGCCTTGCCTTTAATGTGCTAATGTAACTGCTGGGTGCTGTGGTCCCCTAGCCTCACTTGTGCCAGCTGCAGTGCTTCTCTGACCCTGTGTAGACCTGCTGGAGGTCAGAATGCTTATCAGAAAGCTAATTACTGCTTGCTTTGGTGTGGTTAGTTTTATGCCAGGTTAGCTGTTTGAAACGGATCCACTTCAGCTGCCATGGAACTGCAGCTCAAAGCAGTGTTGTAGCCAAGCTGTAGTTACACTCATCTCATCCAGTGTCCTTTAAAGTATGAGAGAGAACTCTCCCTGGCTGGGCTTCATACTGAACATGAACACTCAGCAAGCTGAGGTTCACCTCCATAATGCAGGACTGTGCTCTGTCATCGGTGCTTTGAGCATCTCGGGTAGTCCCTCCTGTGAGATCCCAGTGCCAGAGCTCATTCCACCAAGTGAGGAGGAGCTCAGCCACCTAATTCAAACAGTTTATTTCTGTTGAGAGCAGAAGAGATTCAGCTCACCCAGGTACAAACCAGAGAGCCCTGTGCTTGCAGGATCATGAGCAGCTCTGAGCACCAGCCATGAGCCCTTCTCTTTACTACACACTACATGCTGTCGTCCTCTTTGCCAGACCACCGTGGCCTCAGAGGGCCAGCAATGGCCTGTAAACACCTTCCTTTGCTGTTTTCTTATTATTTCCCCGATAATATGAACAAAGTGGGTTATTGCTTTCCTCAGCTGTTGGAAAGGTGTGAGTACACAACACAGGCTTTCATAATAAAGCTGTTATCTCCAGAAGCTGACTCATAACACGTTTTTCTCTAATTCAGATGCTTCAAGGTGGTTGCAGTGATCAGAAGCAGCTGGTGGCTCCAAACAAAGCCCTAATTAAAGATCCCCTGACTGTTTTCCACAGCATTCATGAGCTGGGAAGAAAGTATTTGGGGTGTCTCTACTGTTGCTTTGGTGTGTTAAGCCAACTACAGTGAGGTTTTTGCACCCACTGTTAGATGTGATAGCTGACAGGATGTGTATATAATGTGTAAACGAGCTTCATTCACCTGAAGGATGCATAAAGGGTTAAGTTACCAGACTTAAATTGGGGCAGCTGGAGCTCGTTGTAGTGCCTGTGAGCAGCTCTCATGGCAGCTGTGTTGGAGGGTGGTGGCTGGGGCAGCCCTTACCTGGTTTATATGAGGTGAGGTGCCTGTGAGGAGTTGCTGCTGTTCTGTGGTAGCTGAGGGGCCGCTGTGGGACAGCGGGTGGCAGCACCTGAACGGGAGAGAGGAATCCTTCACCCCGAGCCGAGCTTGGCCTCCCGGCTGCCTGCAGTGAGGGGGTTTGGAGCCGGCCTCGACCGGTTCCCTCCTCGTACCTCACAGCAGCACACAAAATGGCCGCCCTATGGGCTTGAGGCGTCGGCGGAGAGGGAGCACATGGCGGGGATGCCATGTCCTGGGACTGGCTCCTCACACGAGGTGGCACTGGCAAGAGGAGGAGGCAGGAATGGAGATCCCAGAGGAAGGCACAACGAGTGAGACAGGTATTTTACTGACACAGCATTTGGCCTTTCCGCATTACAGCCCATGCAGACTGGTGTAGTTAGGTGGCTCTAACTTGTGGAAACTGGACAAATCATGTTAAAATAGAGGTTGGAATGTGTATGTGTGAGCAAGAGGGGTTTTTACAGTGTTTTTTTTTGGTATTTAAGAGGAGAAAATCCCAGACTTCCCGTTCCTATTCCTAATAACATACTGAAAGAGAGAACACAGCCAAAAGGTAATCCAGCCAAGAGGTTAGGTGGATTAGCAATGTGCAGCAATTGCTGTCTTGAAACTTGAAAATCAAAATTAAAGAGTAATAACAATACTTGGGTCTTTCTGATACCCTGGGGAAGAGGATGGGAAGCAGCATGTGGTCATAACGCGTGGGCTCTGGTGTTTGGGATGCTGATGAGCCAAATCTCCCTGTTCAGCACCTATGCTCTGGGGCAGGCATCCAGATGGCAGAGTGGGCACCATGACAATTCCTGAGCTATTCTGGGCAGGTAATCCATGCTGAGCATAGTCAAATTGAATCCACGTCTTGGAGGTTATGTGGGTCTTTCTCATGGCTCTGTTTGTTTCATTTTTAAGTTATCAATCGCATCACTTTGAAATTTCTTTCTACTGTTATCAAAGCTGTTAAGTAACCTGATGAATCAAAAGGTTGAGGTTTGATTTGAGGTTACTTTTGCCACAGAACTGTATTAGTTTGAGTTCAGTCTCTCCAAAGCAAAAGACACCAGAGTTGCACTGCTATGAATAAGAATAGCATCTTTGAAGACTTCTATGTAAATCCTTTTTCATTTTCTTTTGACCTTTTTTGAGTTTTCAGCAAAAAGGTCTATGCAAGCTTATTAATGCTACAGGTTATAGGACTGATGTTGTGTTTGATGGAAAGCCATTCTCAGTTCTAATTTACTTTTGGGTCACATTTCTTTGTATGGTACAGGTTAAGCTTGAAAGAAATGGGGATTTTTTGTGTGTGTGTGTTTTACTTTTTTTCCCCCTATGATTCTGAAGCACTTAACTCACTTTTGTCTGACAAGTCTTGGTGAAAACCAGAATGCATGAACCTAAAGAATAAAAAACCCTTAATATGACTAAGTTTCCCTTATTTTAGTAATAGAAATATATTATGTGATATTATGCTGTGTGATGTGAGAATATGGAAATTGAGCATTAAGTGGGAAAACGGACAATGCTAAGCTGTTCTTGTGCTTACTTTAGGGCTTGGTGCAGGATGCTATGCTTTGGCTGTAGTAACAATTCATGCTCACTTTGTCCTGCTGTAGGCATTGACAGAATGTGCATCACAGGAGAGGCCTGGGCTCTGAGTGGCATTTGCATTTCAGCAGCTGAGCCAACATGCCTTATGTTTTAGATATCTGTTTAGTGAAGCATTTTAAAATGATGGCCTTGAGCAGCCTAACAGCATTGCTGTGACCTCTGCTATTTGGAACTATTGATAATAATAATTTGGGAGTCATTTTGTGGTCCCCTGATGAAAGTGAATATGTGATTAGGTATTTGAATTAATTATGTTGTACTTGAGTTAAATGAGATGCCAAAAGGCTGAATGAGTCCTCAAGGGACTCACGACAAGTTGGTGGCAGAGCTGAGGCTAAAACGTAAATGACGCCTGTCTTAGTCATAGACAGAACTGGTAATTGCTTTAATTTTACTTTTTAAGGAGGGGATGTGTGTTCCAAAATACAGTCTAGGCAAAATACCGAACAGTGAGGAAACAACAACTTTGGATAAGCAATATTTGCTTTATGTTGTCCTCAGTTGTGTTTCTATTGCTTGTCTCCCACAGACTGAGAGGAGATGCTTTACAATGGAAAATGTACCATGTGGACCAAGAGCTGAAGAGCCTATAGAGAGCTCCATTTGCAGATCCTTCATTGAAGGTATGTTATAAACATGCTTTTGTAAATCAATGTAATTTATGTAATTGAGGCAACAAATTAGAGAAAACAACCAAGTGACAAACTATTGTAATTATAGAAAATCAGCCAGCTAATTGAAGTAACAATCTATGAAGAAAATTTATCTATTTAAAGGTTACATAGAGTAAACATGTTATAACTCACCACGTTGCATAGAGTAATTACAAGATGTCCTGGGTTTAGCAGCAGCAGTCAGTTTTTCTCCTTCTCAGTAGCTGGTGTAGCACTGTGTTTGGACTTTCAGCCTGGGAACAGAGCTGATAACACCAATGTTTTTCAGTTGTTGCTAAGTAATGTTTACTCTGACCAAGGACTTTGTGAGTCTCATTTCTTTTGTCATTATTATTATTGGTGGTAGCAGCAGTGATTTGTGTTATACCTTAGTTACTGGATTGTTCTTATCTCAACCTGTGGGAGTTACACTCTTTCCATTCTCCTCCCCATCCCTCTGGGGGCACAGTGGGGATGGAGGAAAGAAAGACTAGGGGGGTGGGGTGAGAGAGAGACTGTGGTTGGGTTTTAAACCACAACGCAAGGGTAATGCTGGTGAAATGTCTTTTTCCCCTTTACAAAGGGGAGAACATAAGTGGAAGTATGAACTCTTAAAGCCTTGTTTTTGGAAGTAGGGTAAAGTTAAGCTTGTGTCATGATTTTGTTGCTGCAGCTGTAGGCAGAAAGTCTTTGAATATCAGGTGAGACCTTAGAACCAGTGAACTCTTTGGGAAGGAGTTTTTATTTTGTTTGTGGTCCTGTAGGAATTCTTGTGACATGAGTTTTAATCACTTGTGACAAGTGTGTCTTATGTTGATGTACAGTGTTTTTCCCCAGATGTACTTGGAATGCTGTTTTCTGAGCTGCAGTAATCATAGTTTGTTATTAAAATTGGTCAGTTATTAATTATTACTGTAATTAATCATTTTGAGTAAATAAGCTCGTCATTTGCATTCATGTGGAATTTTTAGTGCTTATGCTTAACACAAGGAGAAAATGAGTGGGAGCAGAGGTAGTTCTGCTTAGCTACAGTTGTTTTTGACATGGTGTGTAATTATATTTAATTCCATTTAGTACAGTGCAAACGTAGTAAATGAGACTAAGTATAAGCACGACTTCCCTTGTACAAGTATCCCAATATTCTGATGCAGTTATGGTAACTGGAATGGCAGAGGTGGAGATTTTAATATTAGTGACTTGTGCCTTACTCTACGAGAACATTAAGCCCATTTGCACAATAAAACCAGCATTACTGATTTAAAGAGGGTGCAAAAGTGAAGGAAGAACACTGCTGCTTTACCAGTGGACTTGCATCTCTCCTTGGGAATGCTAGGGAAGAAACAGCCCTTGCTGCAGTGTTAACAGAACCTGTACCACTAGGAATGCTCCATGTAAACACTTCGCAAAAAGCTGATGGTATAAATAGCAGAGAAGTGAAAATAGCATGTGGGGACTTGTCCAGGTTCCCAGCACTAGAATTATTGTTACCTTTACAACACAAAGTGAGGTAGTATCAAAGACAATGCCAAGTCACAGTCACCATGATAAAGCATTTACACACGTGTTCTTTTCTTGAAAAGCAGTATGAAAGAGGGAAGAGATTATGAACTTCAAAGAGCTGCCTTTAAACTAGGAATATTTACACACAGACCATGTCATTCTTCCCTCACTGAGGGAGAGCAGTTAGGGAGGAGTTCAGCAGGTAGCTTGGAATAAGGCAGCAGTGAATCAGACAGAAGTGTAAGGATAGCTCCAGACTATTGTTCAGCCCCAGTCCACTTGTAATATAGGTGCCTTTGGAGTCTTTAAAAAGGAAAAAAGTGTGTGTGTGTTTTTTGTTTGTGGGTGGGACAGTCCATCAAGAAGCAGGTTAAATGCATTCATAATAGTGTTCTGCTAAGCAGCTTTCCTCATTGCTTCAAGGATTCATGGAATTGTTTTGGGGGAAGAGGTGGAGGTGAACTGGTTTTAGTCACTGAATGCCTGATGGAATGCACTAGAAGGTGACAGATTTAGGCAAGGTTTTTTTCTGTACTTCTGCAAACATTTGTGCAAAGCAAACACTATCAAAATACAAACCCCTAAGGAAATGAAAACCAAAGTGAAATATAGCATACTTTGATTAGCTTTTTCAATGGAAACAGAAGTAGGCCACTACCCAATACTTTTGCATGTGATTTAAGATTTTTGAGCTAATTTTACTGATCTTTTTCAGTATCTCATAACCAGTTCCATTTCAGTCAGTAGTATAATATGGGCATTTCATTTTTTTTCTGACCTGTTTCTTAGTCTTTAAACATTTACATCATCATTCTCTTTGCCCTTGTATTTACTACATGAGAAGTTGTCATGAAAATATGTGAACTGTATGAGTTATTTGTTGTTACACTGCTCTCACATTACCTGACACAGTTTTGCTTGTTCCTCCTCTCTGTGATAAGATTCATAGTTAGACCACAAAAAAGTTTCCCTGTGCTTATTTTACCCTCACTGTTTTTGATTTGTAGCTGCAGAGGGAAATGGGCAGTGTGTAGCCATTCAGTATAGGCTGAATCTTCTTTTAGTAAGAGTTATGCAAACACATTTAACTTGTTTACTGAACAAACATATATTCACAAAGCTTTGAGTTACACTCTTGACTTCTACTACAATGTAGAGTGGAAATGAACACAAGGCTAAAAGTGGGAGAACGATAAAAAAGGATTATAAAAGAGCTGTATTTTCTTTAAAGAACAAAGCTATTTTACACTTGGCCACAAAACCTTTCTTGGTAATATATATTTAGAAAGATTTAAGAATACTTTAGCATTTCAGTTGTATACTGCAGGATTTCTGAAGCTGTGCACTTTCTGTAGATGCTCGAATAAATGAAATACTATCTTAGTACAGTAATGGAGGACAATACTTAGCTAAGCAACTCTTAATCTTAAACGTACTAACTCTGACAACACCACTGTGAGTTACAGAACTTCTGTGATCCTTTTTTCGGAGTAAAGACTTAAGGAACAAAGAGGCTCAGCCTGAGATTTTCTTTATAGGCTCTTTGCCTTGATGTGAGTGAGAACTATGTTACCCAAACGTCTGCATTTAAGTTTGGTAGTGGTGCTGTACTAACTGGTGCAACATCTAAATTCCTTTAACAAATAAAATAATTAGGAAGTCCAGTGAGTAAGGAATGTTTTGAGTTAAGTCAGTGAAAGTGAAATGATTTGGGTTTAATATGTGGTATGAGTGAATGCTTCTTTGGGAATTAAATAGAGCCTGGACTGCTTTTTAGAGGAACTGGCTGAGCATTATAGGGGGATTATATACTATGATGTCTGGTATAGCACACCTTCAAAATCTGAAATTAGAGTGATTTTTCTAAATATAGAAAAGGGAAATGGAAAAACTTTG
The DNA here is from genome assembly GCF_012275295.1 of Melopsittacus undulatus. NCBI lineage: Eukaryota > Metazoa > Chordata > Aves > Psittaciformes > Psittaculidae > Melopsittacus > Melopsittacus undulatus. Next base: position 960,753 of record NC_047544.1, read on the forward strand.
AAGTCAAGGCATCACTTTGGGTTGTCATTCTAGCAGGCTGTAGCTGGCTTTGTGTAGGGGAAACCCCCCTACACTCCTCTAGTACCCAGATGTAGTAAGCAATCTGTGATAGGTTTAGACTACCTGAAGTGTGCTGAGATTTGTTGGGCCAGTGAATAAAATTGAGTCTCCGTTTATGTGGTTATTCCCTAGAAGTAGAACCTGTGTGGTTTGGGTTGCTGTGCATCAGACATGGCTTACAAAGCTGCCAGGACACAAGTATACACTTCCCTTTTCCCCAGTTGAGCTGGCACCTCTTTAAAACACCTATACAAATAAATGAATTTTTACTACTGCCTTAGTCATATAGTTTGATTGTATGTTCCTGACGGAGCCCTCATTTCAAGTGTGATTTCTTAAAGCTAATAAACTCTATAACTGGCTTATGGTTTTCATTCTATATGGCTTGAACTTTATGATTTTTCTGACCCAGAAACAAGAAAACTTACAGCAGTGCCTGAAGTCTTAGTGCAGTGTATTACTTCAGAGTCCCAGGAAGACATTTTTTCCCCAGGTCAGCAAATACTTGTAGGTTTTGATAGATATTCTCAATTATGTCTCCAAAAATGAATTATGAGTTGTGAAAGGAACAGAATACATACGCTCTTAAGTCTTTGGGGGATTCAACTATGTAGTTCCAGAGCCCTTTCTGAGAGGAGGAGGTTATAAGAACCAGGGAAAGAAAAAGAGCTTTATTACTTGCACTAGCAGTACTAATGAAAGCTGATGTGCAGTGTGTGTCGTGTGTATTTGTAAGTGTATCCATGTTGACTGAAAATGTTTTGTCAGCATGTCTTTTTGAAAGCACAACTTTTCATCAAAATGTGACTTCTCAAGGGAAGTGATTTTTTGTAAGCACACTTTGGTTTTCCTCAATATGAAGACAAATTCCCTATTTACAGCATACGGACACTATCCCTACAGTACCATTCTGTGTCATCTTATGTGTGTCCACTGAGTGTGGAGCTGACTAAGGCTCCAGAGCTTGGATTTCTCCTGCAGCCTATGCCAGCACTCTACTTCAGTGTGTAGATCAAGTCAAATAACTTGGTTTTACTTTTATACTTATTCAGTGGGAAAAATTTAATTGATTTCTTTAGTTGCTTTGAGATTCACTAATGAACACTGTATCCATTGGGTATTTATGTATTTATATTGCCCCATGTTGCAGGTACTAGGTAATAAATTACAGTATGATAATTTCTTATGACTAAGGGTTTTTTCCAAGGGGTTCTGAGATGACTAAGCATCAGATTGCCATGCATTTTCTGTCATAATTGGGTGCTTCAAGAAACCTGCATTTTCATGCACAAAACTAATTTTTTTTGTAGAGATGAGGTGTCATAAAAGAGGTATTTTGTAGTTCAGACAGGCTATATGGGATAACTTGATTCTTTTTTGCTAGTGAGACTATCTTGTAGATGCGTATCTGAAGTAGGCACTATAATATCCTGGTTAGCAATCAGAGGGGTGCCAATACAGAAAGACTTGTCTTACACTGTGGGGCTTTCCTTGACTTTTAGCTCAATATAATGCTGGAAGGAAGAGGAAACCAAGCTGCTTTTGCCTAAGAAAAGGAAAAGGCCAGTGGTATCAGCTGGTCTTTATCAGTAGTGGCAAGAAGGGTGTCTTCACTGTCATCTTTTTATTTCTGTATAGTTTGCAGCCCCTTTCTGAATGGTGAAAACCAGCCTTTTCCTTTACAGCCCATAGAAAAACCAAACCAACCTGTTCTTTCCCCACTCAGGTTGTATTTCTGTTCTTGCTGCTTTCCTCTGGACTTCTTTCACTTGATGTGTCCATATTTTACCTGTCTGTATCTGTCCTAGACACATGTAGTTTTGTAGCTAAATTCATACTTGTAATGGACACAGTTGTGTCTCTTTGGCTTTGAGGTATGAAACTTTAAGTGAATCAGAGCTTTCAAGAATCTGTATTCTTTTTAGTAGTTTAGCTGTATGTGTCTATAAATGTTACTGTTTTTTCTTACAAAGCTTTTAATGCAGCAGGAGAAAAAAAGATATGGTCCTTCTAAATGAAACGGCAGCAATTGAACTTACATTATTTGTGGAAGCCACAATTTGAAGTTGAAGTACTATAATGGTTTTAAACAAGCTAGTGTCTTATGCAAATATAAAGAGAACTTAAATGGAAGCAAAGCAGCACAGTTAAGGAATACAGTTTTAACAGGAAAAGGTGATTTTTATGAGGATTTATTTTACATTCCTAGCACTTATTATACTGCTCAGTAGTGCAGATCATCTTGGCACTTTGCAGTTCCATTAAAGGTGCAGACTTTCAAAAACAAGAGTGTATAGTGTATGGCAGGCTGCAGTTAAAACATTGGATATTGAACAGTAAGTGAGAAGTGTTGGTTTGGGGCATCAAAAAAAGAGAATGCACCAAGTGTATATTTACTATTTAAAGCCCTGTAATGCTTTTTGCTCTGTTCATTGGTTAGGTCGACCAGAGCTGTGTACCATCATGACTAAGCAAGCAGCCTGTTCTGTACTTTAACTAGACTTGTCTAAATGAAGTTATTGTAAGGTTACTCATGGTCCATGAAACAGCTACCCTCCTGAGGAGAAAATAAAACACCTTGAGTGTTTCAGACCAGCATCTTTGATACTACATGGCCAGGAGGTCTCATCATAGAATGTTTTACCTAAACCAAGGTGTGGGAGGGAAACACGCAGAGATGAAATGACCCCTGCCAGATCTTTCTTTGGGAAAATGCACTATGTTTTGGATTGGTTGCCACTGTATTTGTGTTCACAGGGTTATTACTCTTAGGTTCAACGGGATCTGCAAATGCTCTATGTTGAAAAGACGGTTTGGAAGGGTGTTTGAAACGCATAGGAGCAACTGTGCTTTGAAACATATGTAATTGACTGAAACTTTCCAAAAATCCCATGCTTACAGTAATGAACAGAACTAATAAACTCTTTTGCCCAAGCTTCTGTCTGCAGCACCTGAAGTTGAAAGTTGCATGGTAATATGCTTGGAGGGGTATTTTGAGAAGTTATACTGACTATGAAAATAGAGTGGAACTTTTAAGCTCTTGGGAGTTCATAGGTTTTCCCCTCCTCTACTCTGGCAGTATCCATTTACAACTGCCTTTTTTAGCCACAGGAAATCCCTTCACTTGAACTGAAGAGGTATGTGGAGTATTGCCTCTAAAGGCAACATCTGTGCTGCTTTGTGAATCACCAACCCAAAAGGGTGCTGTATATGCTAATCAGCTTAACCATGGTCATGGGAAGGAATGCTAATTACTTTCTGCTGGGAGTGGGTGCTGTTTGACACCTGGGGAAGTAAGATTGAGCCCACAAATTGCTGCATACATCTGCAAAGATGTACTGCTCCAGGTTGTCTTATTCTCTCTGGTTAGCTGCTTGCCTGAATGTGTTTAGGTTTAGGAAAAAGGGAGAAAACCTGCAGTTAATCAGAATTAGATTGCAATGAGAGGTCAGAAATCATCATACAGTGTTGTTAATTATTAGCAGGATGATATTGTATGGTGAAATAATTGCAGTAAACAGCCTAGCTGGAAAAAAATGTTTATGTTTTCATATACATTGAACTTGTTTTCATCTCTGTTATTTGCTTCCTTGTTCATTTCTTTCTTTGGCTATGTAAAAGCCTGACATTTACCACCAAGATAAATACATCATTGTCCTAGGAATTTTTTAGATGGGTGAGAGAACAATGTTGTCTGAAAGACTTGCCAAATCCCTGTGCCTTGCTTGCATAGTTAATAGTATCCTTTGTATGTCTTGGCTATTTCAGGTACTATTTTTCTCGCCTGTCTCTATTTCAGGTGAGATCAGTTGGCCCTGGCCACACACTGGACTAGTGTGAGCCAGCAAATGACTCCCTGATGCCTTGTGTGTCTGTATAGAGCTGCTGGAAAAACCCATTTCTTTCAGAAGACTTTGGGCATAAGTGTTTTTCTCTCTCCTTAAACTCATTCTTCCCTGTGCCTGCCTTTAGTTCAGGATTGCTTTACTTCAAGATGATTAAAAATATGATTTACATATTAATCTTCTCCTCTTCAGTAAGTAAAAAGGCTCTTTAAAGGATTATAAATTTCTGCCTCATTTTACTAGTGCCTCAGTGTATAAGCTGAGGTGAAACCACAATGTTAAGGCTGGAATCTTACACCCCTGTGGAATTCTGACATAAATGTGATCTACCAGGAATGAGAGGTTGATACAGCTGTTTTATCACTTCTTGCATGGACATTTCCACCTTGAGCCAGATCACTGGATAGAGCTTAAATGCGTTCAAAGATAAGCTGTTTCACACCAGCTACGAGGTATGGGTTTATATGTAGAGCATTGCAAAGGATCCTCCTGATAAGTAGGGATTTGTAGTGGTAGCACAATGGTCTGTGAATGTCCTTCTATGTTCTAATTTGAGTTCTTGAAATAGATTTAAGTACTTTGTAAGCCTCTTGTTGTTCCTCTGCCTGGGGTTTGTATTGCAAATAAAAATATGGATGCTAGCAAGAAATTCAGGACAGAGGTTTAATTCCACATGACTTTGTGCTTTTTGCTTAAACTGTAACTATGCTGGAAGCTGTGTTAGAGATAATTTCTTGCAGCAGGAGGATAAGGATTATAGCTTTGATGCTGGATGCAGTAGAGTAACACTTTTACCTGTGTTGCCTGATGCCCCCCCCTGAGGCTCATAGTCTGTTAGCTCCAGCAAAATGTCACTTATAGTTCACATTGTGTTTGAGCATCCAACAGCTGATGGTTAAACAACAGCAGTTATGTCTGTGTGGCACTGTGGCATATCAGAACACCTGAAGTCAGATTACTTCTTGGGTTGAAGAAATAGGCTTTTTCACCATAGTGGTTCAGAATCCTCTTCATGTTCAGTAATAGATGGCAATGTAAAATATTGAATCCACTTGTCCCTTATGATGTTGGGATAATAAAAGATCTCCATCACTGTGTGATGTTAGAATGTTAAAATGCATATTCAGTATATCTTATAAATTAATGGGTCTTTGCAGATGTTGAATTTCAGTTTTTGGGGGGGAAAAGAAGAAAAAATATTTTTTTGAACCTTAAAATGAGTAAATTTAAAACCCATGTACGCAGATGTAACTTGGATCAATAATGTAGTGAGTCCATTTCTGATATCCATATGACACAGCCAGCATTTTGTAAGAAATGACGGGTATTGATTCACACAGTAAGTACAATTAAAACAAATGACAATTCAAATTTTATTAGGGTCTTTTTGAGCTGTTTGGATTGTGCATCCTCTTGGGCTATAAGCAATAGAAGCATAACTGATTCTTGATGTTTGAGGCTCTGTATGTGTGCGTGCTGCTAAAAATCAACTAGAACTTTTGCTTCAAGAAGAAATTGTTCAGACTGGTAAAATGGTTTTAAGAGTTGCAGTGCTCTTAGTGGAGCAAATTGTTAATTGCATTTAGAGGTGTTCAAATTTAGATTGCTTTGTGTTGAATATTGGTGGTGGCCTTGTGTGAAATGAGTCTGTGTGGCTCATCACTGGTGCTGTGAAGTGCAGACAAAGATCTGGATTTGGTTTCCATCTCTTCCACAGAAATACTGGGTGATGCAGGAGAAGACATTCCCTAAATCTGTTAAGAAATGAATAACAGTTGTAACAACTCCAAGCTTGAACCAAGAAAGAAACTAACCCATTTCCTTAAGGGCATTTAGTGGAATCTTTAAGATCTTTTGAGATACAGTCCCAGAGGTGACCAGAGTTCTTCACTGAATAACACTTTGAGGCAGTGTTCCCATACAGGCATTTCTTAAATTACAGTCAGATTCTCTCATTGCAAGAGGAGTTCTGGGAGAACTTCATCTTGGTGATATCAACTTAAAACTTATCTTAAGATAACACTGGAGAGTAGATTGCCCTTCACAAATATGATAAGCAGTGTAATGAAATAGCTTGATAGGACTTTAATAACAAAGGAGATGCAATTCAAGCATAGAAACAAAATACTTCAGCTTTTGTCTAACAAGTTAAAAATTGTGAAAGGGCCAATTATGTGTGCACAGTGCCTTTTATGTGGTAAAACACATTTTTTTGCAACTACAGATCTGTGACTATAAGAAGAAAAATCAAGGTTTGGAGGAGTTATCTGTATCTTTTTTATTATGCTACTAATCCATCCAATTCCTCATACCTACCTACCTATTCACCCTGCTCTTATCTCAAGGGCACTTAAGCTTTTGTTGTGATCCATGTGGGTAGCCATCAACTCATAAATTATACTAGAAAAATATCCATCAGCCTGGCAGGTCCTCAGCTTCAGGCCTGAACCTGAGGTTTATTTCTTCAGTGAAACAGAACTTCATTAATAATGTTGTGTTGTTCACTGTGCATGTTGAGATGTGGGGGTTAAAGGCGATCGTTCTTTAAGTTACAGACACTTAGAAGTCACACAGAATGACAAGCAGAAGTTTTGTTTTTGGAGATGGACATCGCTGCTTTAATATGAAACATGTTCATAGGCTATAAAGAAGTAATTCCAGTTCAGATATAATCTGTGGAAGGCCTATTAGTTTTTTGATTGCTAGGCCTATAGCAGGATTACACAGCAAAGCAGAGAGATTGCATTTGTCAAAAATGACAGAGTTTTTCCAAGAAATCCATACTGCTGGAGCTATAGAAGATTCAACTTAGTTTTCCATTATTGGAAAGCCAGATTTATGAAGCATTTAGAGAAGTACTTACATTACAAGATAAGGTTGGGAAGGACAGAGCAATAGGCTGAACTGAAAGGTGTCTGAAAATGCATCTTTCTTTGGAAAGGGTGACAAAACATGTCTAAGTAACCGTGCAGATGCTGTATGAGGGAGTATTAGCATCCTGTGAAGTTATCTGCAGCTTGATCTGAAACTCAAAGATGTTGTGAAGTGTGTACTGGGGTTTGGGTGGGCTCCCCAGCATGTTGTATGCTGAGCTGTGGTGATGTTGGTTTTCCCAGTCAGATGTTACCAGTGTCCTGTGGTGTGAACATAAAACCTAGCAAATTGGGCAGGTCTGGGGAATGTCAATTAGAGAGAATCCTGGTTGGCAGACAGAAGGGCACGCCAAGTAATCAACCTAATAAATACCTAAAGAAATCCTTCATTAGCTGGGTGGGTTATTCTGTAAATTGGGAAGGACAAATTATTACCTAGAAAGGTTGCAGGAGGTTGGTTTTATGTCAGTGAGGTCTGGCTTCAGGGGAGTGTTTTGCTTCTGCCACAGTGTCTCTCAGCATTTCTAGTAAATCACTTGGGTCTTATAGAAGCTCCTGTGATATTTTTGTGGGTCTTTGTCCTGTTTTTAGATGATGCACTTTCAGGATCAGGGAACAAGGTCATTAAATACTGGTTTTTGGTTCAAGCAGAGTGGAAGATGCTGTGAACTTAAAGAAAACACCCCCCACAGAAAACCCCCACACCTGACAAGCTACAGAACTGCATTCAGATCTCCTTATCCCTTTGAAGAAAATGGGTTTATTAAATCTCAGATGAAAGATAGGGAATTGTTGATGTTATCTCTCTCATAGACACGATCCAATTTAGCTGATAGTGAGCTGAACCTGAGGAGAATTCTCTTAAGTTGTTTATTTCCTTCACAAACACATAGTTAATACTTAATTTGCAACACATGTGCTGTGTTATGTCCCTTTTCAAACCTTTTATCTGTCATGAAGGTTATGGAAAAATGTAGAGAGAACTTGTTACATTTTATTCAGTCTCTGGAAGCAACCTGGGCTTTTTGAAGGTCAGCAATAGCCATGGGTGTCTAATTCCTAATTCAACTAGGTTCTGAATGTTCAAACCCCAGCTGGTGATGCTGCATCAAGTGTCTGTTAGTAGCTTGCTTTTAGATTTCAGTGGACACCTACAAACTCATAGAACTTCCCATGGGAGTCCCAGGTGCACTGCTATTGAGTGCCCGTGGGAGTCCCATGAACAGGAAGAGGATGTGATGGTTTAACTATGTGAATCCAGCAGCTAATTTCTACAGGGATGTCTGTTTCCCTCCTCACTGCACTAGCAAGGTGCATTGCACTCACAAGCTGAGATAGGAGGAAATGAGTGGCTTGTCTGGATCCAGCAGGTAACGTTAGGTAATGCACTGACATTGACATTTCACTGTTAACTCTGATAGTGCCCTTTGAATTTCCCTGTCTGAAATGAGGGCTCTAGAATAGAAGCACTCTCCCATAGCTCATTACTGTGAGCAGAGTGGATGCTTGTTCTGCTTTAACATATAGTCTGTGGAGTCTTCTCACACTACTTAGAATATTGTGGATTCCCTTTAATGATGAATGCTCTGCAACAGGGAGCAAATTGAAGCATAATGACATGTCAGAAATGAAACAAAGTGAAATGAAACACAAATAGAAATAGCAGTTTGAAAATGAAAACTAAAAGGGCTGAAGATCTCCATGAGGATATATTTGATAAAATGTTTCAATTCAGCTTGTTCATCTCCTCTAAATACTAGCATGCTCCTCCCTCTGAACCCACTGCATTACAGAAAGCACTGGCAGATACTACAATCAGATGTGTGTAAAAGAGGTGGGTTTAATTTTCTGTCTGTTATTCACTTGACTGGATCTGTTGTTTGTAATTTGGCATCTGGGTGTCTGCAGATCAGCAGTAATTCCAGTTAGATGTTTGCCTGTTAAAGTGAGATGCCTTGACATGGAGAAGTTGGACATGGGCTGGGTTTTGTTTGGTGCTTCACATTTACCATGCTTGTGCTTCCCAAAGCTAATACTGTGTCGTAGGATAGTTTTTGCTATGCTGACAGTGGTCTTTGTTTGCTTGCATGTGAAGCAAACCATCTAGGGCACCCAACACTTACCCTTTCTAGTATTATTCTATGGTTTTGTCTACCTCAGAGAGTCCAGAAAACTGATTGCTAATGCAGCCCATGTGAAATCTACTGATGTGCATACACAAGTCCATGTACTAAAGCAGACACATTTTGGCTGGACTTGTGTGTGCTTCTTGAAATGAATATCACAACCTTCTGACCAGGTTTTTGTTTAGATACCTTTCTGCAGCACCTTATGCTGCTTTTGTACAGAGGAATTTTCAGAGCTTTCAGTATTAAAGCTCCTTGCACTGTTTTGATTGATGGTGTTTTTACCAAATGCTGTGCTGGTACTTGTGCATACAACATACAAAGTATCACACACTTTTCCCAATGGAGTGACTCTTCTCAGTGAAGAAAATCCATGCTCTGCTCTAGATAACGTAGACCAAAAGTCAAATAAACAGTGAAAAATGACTGGAGTAACCAGGGATTAGCAGCCAGTGCATTATGTTGATTACCCACATTGTCTTCAGCTTAATAACTTCTATTTTGCTGTAAGTCAGTTAAATTGTGTGTGAAAATAGAGAAGATAGAAAATGAGACTGAACAAGAGGGTTAAGTGACAATGTGCTATTCCATATGCAATTAAGAAGGTAAAACCCTCTTGAGGAAAAGAAAGAGGTTTTGAAGTGTAAAATAAAATCCACAATTCTGTTTTAATATGGGAAGCTGAAATAGTCTTGTCCAGTGCTCATCATTAAACCTCTACAAAGCAGCTGATAAAGTACTTTTTAATGCATCATGTGGTGTTTGCAATACTGCAACATTGAAGTGTGAGCTATTGAGTAATCGCTACAAACGGGCAAGCAGGAAGTAGCAGTAATTAATTCCAAGTCATCCCATTCACTGGATCCAGATCCTATGATTCAATACATGCTCTGACAGATCCTGTTGTAGAATAACTTTGTCATGCATGAATCCCTCCTGAACTGATGTGTTCTCATAAGAATATCCTTTCATCCAGGAGTATTTGAAGAGCTGTTTGGAAGGCTCACTTAATATTAGCCCTTACTTACTTATCTGCTTTGGTTATGCCTTGGCAATGATGGAATTTTCAGTGACAAGAAAACTGAAACATGCACAGAACATCTAATTGGAAAGGCCTGGTTAGACTGGGGAGAGAAGTCAAAGTAAAGGAAAAAGTACAAGAGAAAGCCTTTGCAGTGTAGCTGAGCTGCTTACCTTGTATTCTGTCAATCATTCTGTTTCTGTGTTAAAGTTAGGAATTGATGCCCAGAACTCCATTGGAGCCAATGAGAGGTGAAAGTGCTCAGAAACTTTGGAAAAGTGGGCTGCTATACAGGGAAGTAGTCTCATCTAGTGGTTATGGGAAAAGGCCAGGAAATGGGGATTCCTGGGTTCTATTCTAAAATGTACTAGAAAGAAAGAAAGCAAGAAAGAAAGCAAGAAAGACTTGTTGGTTGATGAATTTACTTGGCATCTCAATATGCCATTTGACTGAGGGAAGTGAGGAGGACCATGGCAGATGAGCTTTTGGCCAAACTGACCTCTCAGTTTTGAAAGAGCAAAAGAGTAAATGCAGAAGATGTGTGTGCCACCATCAGAACTCTCTTGTACCAACGAGATCTGAAGCAAACTCAGTCCTGTTTCAGGTAAAACAAGTAGAATGCCTCTGCTGTATTTGTGTTTGAATAGGACCAAGAACAGTTTAGAAGTTGGTAGTTTTCTATTTCAGAGTGCCAAATCCAGGCAGAGGCTAAGGAATCTGTTTGTCAGTCTGCTTGTGGATAATGGAGGAGAAACAAGAGTGTTTGTGTATGTATTCACTAGTAGGTAGCTTAAAAGCATTTGATGGTGGTTCTGTAGTACATTTGTTCATTGCTAATGATCACTTCCATTGTCAGCAGTTTGAGGAGGACTCCCAGCTGTACCTTTTGTTTCTATCAACTACAATCCAGTATTATCTCCTGCTGCTCTTGGCAGCAAATAAGCTGTGATGAAGAATGCAATAGTAAGAGCTGAATCCCAGAAAGCTTGAACGTGGTGCAGTTGGGGAAGAGGAATGCTGGAATGGATTTCTCCTTTCTACCCTTTATTAGAAGAGTCTCACCCTTAGTAGGGCAAATCTGTAGTCTTGTAGCCACTGTGGATCCTTACGGCATCTTGGATACCTGGCTTTGCAATGCACAGTTGTCCAACTAGGAAGATGCTGTCCTGTAGGCTGGTTGGGAGTGGATGATGGCAGGACAAGAGCAGCAGAGCATTGTATATAATTTAGAGTTAACAACCTTTCTCCCTGCATTTTAAAGGCTTCCAGTGAACAGTAATGGCACAGCTCAGCCTGCCTGCTATAAACTGTTGGCACCAATGTGAATTTGGATGAGGTGCCCTCAAGCTAACACAGTGCAGCAGCCTTAAACCAAAATGACACAAGGTTATTGGTCCATGCTTTTTGCATTTGGGGTTGGCTTTTGTCGCTTGTGCGGTACTGGTGTGTATCACACTCCTATATCAGAGATGACATATGTATGGTTTAGGAAAGAGTGATTGATTTCTTATCTGTAAAATAGAAATAGGTGCAGAAGGACTAAACCAGGGATTTTTTTAACTGTTTCTTTATATAATTCTCACTAAAATCAGTGGAAGTTATGCAATGGGAGTAGTTTTAAAGGAGGTTTGTTTAAGCTCCCTAGTGGCAGAAGCAGCTGAATCCTCATCTCTCATGTTGCATACTAGTGCTGTTTGCTTTTCTAACGTTCACTCAGAGGCCAGTCCTTACGTTTAGCTTCTGACATTCAGATGGGCTCTAAGTATGGTAGATACTCTCTTAGGTTTGTTGACTTGTCATGTTAGCAAGCTTTCATTGGCTCAGTGATCCCATCATTAAACAGCCTCTGTGATCCCCACAGGGAATAAATGGTGTGAGCTGGGGACATGTTCATATCTAGTCTTCACATGCTGCGTATGGAATTTTTCATGCCACAGCTTGAAATCTGGGACTGCTTTAGTACTCCTTATGTTGCTTTTACAATGGCCAAAAACACATGGAAATTTTCAGGTGGAAGGCTCTAACAATTCCATGATTTGTTCCACCACCTTCTGCTCTGTGGAACCTTTTCTTGACTACCTGGTTTTCATGTTACCAAATAGTGTAGTCATTTTTCCTGTTGGCACTAAGCAAATGCTGGGCTGGCTGACCCTTCTGAGCAGCCTTTCTTTACCAACATGGTGTGGAGAAGCCGTGTCTCAGTTGCTACATGAGCCTGAGGAACAAGGCACCATTTGGATCTGCAGCCTGGGCAATGTGGTTGAACATGAAGGGCAGCCGACTGCAAAGCTGTTAGCATTCAGCACAGTGCACAGCTCCAGCTTAGTGTTAGCTCTACTATTATAATTCTCTGTTAATTACACAGTGTTGATTATATAACTACTTAACAGTTCCTCCTCTTTTAATGAGCACAGCTGTTTTCTGTCCAGCTTCCACAGGGAAAATTCCCCATCTCTAATTTAAAAGTAATACATTCAAAGGAAACTCCAGAGGGCTCTTGGGCTTGCACTGTTTAATATGTGTTAACATTCATGCTGCCTGCAGGCTTCGTTCAGCCTAGAGAACACTTATGTCCTTCCCCCTTACCCTCTTCAATGAATCTTTATAACCAATAAACTTTATTATTAGCATTAAAAACCTAACAAAGTCCTCGCCTTGTTGTGAATGAAACCATTTTATTTAGGAGACTGATACAAGCTGTCATGTAACTGTGCTAATTTGGGTCCATGCACTGTATTCACTGCTTTTCTGACTAAGTGGACCAGTGAGCAGTTTCCTGCCAAAACCTCTCTGAAGAGTGAGTGATGCAAAGATGTATTTGCTTATGCTAAGGTAGCTGTGAGTTACCATTTTCCAGGAGACAAAAGTATTAATATCTGGAGACTGGGGAGGTTAAGGTGCTAGAGCATTAAAGGAGAGTGATGTGTAGGCAGACAGTGCTGAGCAAAGACCTTCAGGCCATTGCTTGCTTTCAAGGTTCATGCCAGACATATAGCAGTGACAGTAACACCTCAGAGAGCTTGCAGACGACTCCTTGCAGGTTTATGCAGTGGTCTGTCAGTGCAAACATTTTGGGCATGGACAGTTTTCCTTTGGAAAACATGTTTTTGTCAGAATCAGAACATTTCAAACCAGGAAGATGTAGGCTTAGCTGAAGTTTTAGGTGGAAGAATTGTCAAAACAAATCGCTTCAGCACTCTAGGCTTTCACAGAGCTCATTTCACTAAGGTTTTTATAGCTTACTGTTTCAGGTGTATGATAACGTGCTGGCATGTTTTGACTCTGGCAGAATACAGTCACTGTGGCCTGAACAGAATGCATGAGAATGCTCCATATTTTATTTTATTTGTAAAACTTCTGGTCTGTAAGCAGTTTTGAAGGACCTTCCAGGAGGAAGTGGCTGTAGCAGGTCTGTAGCAGTGGCAGGAAGCCTGTAGCAAGAGTTAAGCTTTGTTTCCTAACTGGAAGCCCATGATTTATCCTTCATGGTTCTCTCTTCTAATCCCGAACAAGATCCAGGACATCCTCAATCTGTGAACTTGACCCTCCTAGTTTTTAATATTAATAACTGATGAACACTTGAACAAATGCTTGAACACGCTGTGGAGCTGCAAGTTGATTGTAACCCCCTAAAAGAGTTCTTGTTGATGTGCTTTAAAAGCACCACTCTCATCTGTGGCATCTCTTAATCATTTATTAGTCTGTGTACCCTTTATAGCTGTACCTTTAACATAAATTTAGCCTGCCTTATCTGTTATTGAGAGCAAAGACACTATTCCTAGAAAGATGGTGCTTTATCTGGTAGCTACTCTCTATCTTTGCCATTTCTAAACACTGCACAGATAAATATGTCTCTTTAGCTAGTGTCCTTTTGTTTCTCCAGTACGCTTGATGTAACATACATCAAATTGTTTCCCTCAGGGGGGGCTGTTCAGATGCATCTTGAGTTACATTATGGTAATAATGTTCATTCTTTACATTAATAATTACACCGAAGGCCTCCTGTTCAGCAGAGTATTGTATTTCTTTGATGTTTTCCTTGCTATTATAAACTGCTGTGCTGTTCCTGTGTGTTTCTGCTGACACTGCATGTCACCCCTTCTCCCTGTTGTTGCATTGGGTTTTTTCCTCTCCACTACTTTTGCCTCTGGATAGTAACACATCATATTGGGTAAAATGGAATTAGGGGCAACTAATCCACTCAGGCCGTAGACCTGACAGGTAAAGACAAAGTGGGCATTGGTATTGACTACCACACTGCTCTAGTGAGCTGTTTTAACAAACCCAGGAATTTCCAGGCTCAGTTGCTTGAGGCAACAAAGGATACAAGTGTAAGGTAAAATGACTGTGAAAGAACAGTGTTTACAAGATGAAAAATGAGTTGTACCTGTTTAAGAAAAAGGCAGGTTTATTGTAGCAGTTGTGTGAATGTAGTTTACTGTTGCGTATGTATGGTGTTTATTTTAGTTTAATAACTTTCTACATAATTCCATTGATTTTGCTGGCAATGTACTAAGGCTGATTTTGGCTCATAATGACTGATTTAAAAGAATTGGTTTGTAATACTCAATATTTGCATGCACTGATGTCCAGACAAACAGGGATGTCCATGTTTGAGATGTAACTTCTTTGTTTGTCTTTTTTTGGACCTGAATAATAACTGTTTTGGTCCTGTAAGTTCCCATTTTGAGAACAAGTAGAGAAGAGTCAGGTGTGGTTTATGTAATCTGTTTAAGTTTCCCTAAAGAAAGCTGCAGTCAAATATTGGAGCATTTATTATTAATGCTTTGTAACCTCTTTTCTAAATCAGCAGTGCCCAAAAAGTTTTTATTCTTTTTCTTGTCTTTTTAATGTCATTCAGAGATTGGCCCTGTCATCCCCTGCTTTTTCCTCTTCTTAGAGTTACAGCTGCAGTATCTGCATCAGCTATATTAAGAGTCAAAATCTGTAGTCCACTTATGTGTTGTTGCTTACTTTGGTTCTGTTAAGCAGTTAGAATGGGGGAACTTCCATTTCCTTTTCATGCTCTGCAGGAAAATACTGAAACAACCAGCATGAATGAAGTTGGAACTTCAGTTCCAGGGAGTTGGAACTGAATGAGGTTAAGGCCCTTTCCAATCCAGACCACTCTGGGATCCAGTGATTGCCTGGCTACTGACAATCAGACACACAAGCGATGCAGGGTCAGCCAGCTATCAGATGTGAAGCACAAGGTCCTTCCCCTGCTTTTTGAATTTTATCAACCACAGAAGGATTTGGAACTTCTATCAGTGACACTGGCTCAGTGGCAGATCTAGCTTTTCCCATACTTAACTTACTCTAAACCAGATTTTAGGATAAAACCATTCATGTGTTGAAAACAGTTGGAGAAAGATACTGATAATGTCAGAAAATCTTTAATCTCCCCAAATGGTGATCATTACAAACTTGTCATCTTATTACAAAACCAAATCAATGATACTGGGTTTTCTTTGCTTTTACAGCATAATCTGTGCTGAAGAATTACACTGGTTACTTTGTCAATGCTTCAGAATCCCAATCCAGAGCCAGACAGGGCTCTTTAGGTCAGAAAACTGCCCTCCCACACCTCTGAAGTTTTTATTCTGTAACTCCAAACACCCTGGCTGGCAAGGACAAGATCAAATACCAGCTCTGCTATAAACACATTCTTCTGGGGCTGGATATAAAGCAAACAGGAATCTTTCTACTGATTTCCATGAGATCTATGTATTTACATCTTTCAGGAATTAACCTGTTACGCTCATTCCTGTGATCTACATGTGTAGAAAAATGTCTTAAGTAGGTAGAATGATTTAAGCCTGAAAAATCATTCTGCCACTATAGAAATGGCCTTTGTTACAGACCTGTTTCAGTTAGTACTAACAAAAGACCTTCCTGAAACTTCAGGCCTTTGAGCTAGATCCCCAGACTGCAGCAGTTTGTAATGGTTCTACCAGTTAAAGCAGCAAACCCCACAAAACTCGTGACCACATCCAGAGCTTTTTAAAAACTCCTGCATGGATACATGGAACCTAAATCAAAAGTTAGAGTTCCATCCCTGCTTGTCAAACAACTGTGGAGAAAACACACATAAAGCCAAATACAGAGAAATACAGGCCAAATAATAGAGAATAAAGAACATAATGTCATTGCAAGGATGCAGCAGCATTGATTTAAAAGATGAAGTCTTCCCTCAGGTATTATTCTAGCCCATCATCTTTGCTTTAAACCTGTGAAGATCCATAAGGACAAACATGCTCTTCAGTTTTTCAAGTGACAGGATGAATTCACCTGAGGAGCAGAGTTCAATATAAGCTTAATTTTCATTTTCTCATTGAGAAGTGAAACATATTTAACAGAAATCTCATGGTTTTGGGTTCTGGAGGTCATATCCTCCACTCAAAAACCCCACCAGATGTACAGCAAAGATGTCAAAGCTCTGGTTTGACATCCTGATGTTAGGAAGAGGCACCACTGACCTCCTGCAGTAATTCCCAGCACAGCTAATCTTGTAGGTGCATTGAGCTCCCTGGGGGTGATGGAAATCCACCAGTCAGAGAGCATCATAATTACTGCTGTACTTTGATTTTAATAAGCTGTGAAAACAAAAGCAGGTTAACCATTCAGATGGGTCTGACAGACTTTGTTAAAACCACAGTGTCTCCATGCTGAAAGGTCTCATTTGACACATTTTATCTCCAGGTCAAAACACAGCCCTTCGATCTTTTCCAATGCGGTCCTATTGCATTTACAGTACCTGTTCTCGCCATAACAAAGAAAGATTTGTAAGAGGATAGCAAGGACAGCAGAGGGGAAAACACTGACAAATTAGCTTTAAAAACTATCATTATCTCTAACAGCACTTGGGTTATTTGTTTCTCTTTCTGCTTGGCATCAGTTACTTGCAATGCATGTTGCAACCACAGTGCTGGGAACTGTGCTCTTCCATGGTGAGAACAAAGAAATAAGGAAGAAAAATGTTTCCACTGTGAAGCTATTACCCTCTTTATTTTAGTGATAAAGGAGGACAGTAGAGAGTGATAGAAACAAGATGACATAAATTATCAGAGAACACTAAAGAAGAACAAAGTACTTTAAAAGAACTGAAGCAAAACCCACAGAATGTTTGGCTGCAATAAGAGACTAGAGGATTTTATATGAGAAGTTCTCTCTTGCACTGCATGTGCTGAGGAGCTGCAGACATAGGCTGCAATGTGAGAGGCATTTTCCCTTCCCACCACTACTACAGGGAAGTAGTCTATCTGAAATCCAGAAGAAGATGGAGAAAATGAATCTCTCACTCTGTGTCTGTAGTGAAGCCAACAGCCAATCCTGCTAAGTGAAGTGACATTTTCCTCTTTCCATTGCTGGCAGCTAGACAAAAAGGATCTTATCCGAAAGAAAAGCTTTGTGCCATCCTATCATCCCTATCTGAAACATGGAAGGTAAATTTCAGGTTTTTTACCCTAAAAAAACTATCCTCTTAAACACAGTGTTTACCTTTCTCCTTGCTGCAGTATTCCTGATCTTCTCCTGCCAAAAGTTCCGGGCTAGAAAACAGCAGCTCCTACAAGAGAAAGGAACACTAGGAGCAGATCATGAAGGGGGATTGGAACTGGGCAATCTTAAGGTCCTTTCTGACACTAACTGTTCTATGACTCTATAATCTGTAATAAGCAGCCAAAAGATGGGACAAATATTTGATGTATTTTTAAGTCTTTCAAATAAGAGCTCTTTCTCAACAGAGGCAAAAGCAAAGTTCTAAGTGTTTCAGCTGCAACATTTAAGCATGTCTTTACTTTAAGCCCATATTTCCTCCAGAGATGCTGACACAGACCAAGCAGGATTCTTCCTACAGGTTACTCAAGAAATATTTCATAGAATCATAGAATAGTTAGGATTGGAAAGGACCTCAATTCAAGCTATTCACGAAACACTGGGATAGTAGAAGAATACCATAAGGGAAAGAAGCAGCCAAATAAAGATAATGGCAAGAAATGAGTGCCATGAAAGAGGATTTGCTGTACTGAGCTTAATAGGATCACATATCACCTAAGCCAGACACTGTAAGCAAACCCAGGCAGCCACTACCAGCCTCCTCCCTCTCCAAGGCAGATGTTGGAGCTACAGCCAGCAGCCCCTTGGCATCTGTTTGGAATAAACATGGCCATTTGAGGCTTCTAGGAACTAATGGCTTAGGCTAATTACTCTAATGAGGATCCTGCTTTGCTCTCCCTGACTTCCCTCTTGCTACATGTCTTTTCTCTTTAATACAAAAGCACAGTGTTGGAAGGCCTCAGTCTAATGAGTTTCATGGTGTCTGTCCAGTTCCTCTTGGAGTAACCTCCAAAACCAAACACTAATGAGGCCCCTTGTTGCTTGTGCCTGCACTGAAGCCAAGCACAGCAGAGGTATTAAGCTGCCTTCTTTATTAGTCTGATCTTCAACTGACCCCCACAGTTTTAAACTGAATTACAGTGGTAAAGGGTCAGGTATTAAAAGGAATACATTCAGAGGCCTCACCTCAGACTGAGGACAAATCAAATATTCTAGGGTTTGATGTATCCCTGCCCAGTGTAATTATGGCTTCAGTGAAGTTCACTGTATTGATTTCAAACAGGTGAGAGTGAGAGGAGGCATTTCTGCCACTGCATAAACAGAACTTTGAGGTTAAAATAGGGAAAAGTCCTTGAGCAGTGTAGGAGGGAACTGCATTGGTCTCCAGAAAGGGTTTTTCCTATATTTTACAGTAAAGAAGAGAAAGTTCCTCTTGTTTCCAAGCGTGTTCCCCATGCTGAATTTCCAGCAGAGGGAGGGGGCAGATAAGGGAAACGATAGATCAACTTGGCACAAGTCACAGACTGAAGAGGCTGTTGAAGACATTCTTACTAGAACTTGGCTGCTTCCTCATGCTGGCCCCAAGTTAGCAAAGCCCATGAAGGAAAGAAGGCAGCACATATGGAACAGTCTTCAAGTTAACTGGAGCAGTGAGTTGAGAGTTGACTTACTGGTAACAGCCACCCACAAGTAAATGCCATCTAAAGGAAAGCCAGGACAGCTCAGAGGAGAAAAACCAGACTCTTGTAAATAATTCCTGAGACTGGATAGTTCCAGAACAGAATAAGGACCTTAGGCTGGGAGCCCATTCTGAAGCCTCACCCACCACGCATCAGCTTCATTTACTATTGTGAAGAATGTAAAATCAATAGGGCAGTGACAGTCTTGGCACACATTTATGTTATTCACTCTGCCTGAAGACTGAAGACAGAAGAGTTTTCTAATATGACTGTAGCTTTTGCTGTGATTTTTTCTTTTATCACAGAATCCCAGTGTGGTTTGTGCTGGAAGGGACCTTAAAGCTCATCCGGTTCCAACCCTCTGCCACAGGCAGGGCCACCTTCCACTAGAGCAGGTTGCTCCAAGCCTCCTGGCCTTGAACACTGCCAGGGGTGAATCAATAACATTTAGGAATATAGAAGACAAAGAGGTTATATTAGTTTGAGTACTATTTAAAGAAATACTTGGTCTTAGGAGGACATAAAGCAGTATTTAAAGAACATGCTGTACGAGAGTAGAACTGTAGGTGTCTTGGAAGACAAACACTGTAACGTGTAATTGCATTAAGTCAGTGCTTTGGTGGTGTTTGTCTGTTGTTTTTCATTACTTTTAGTCAGCAGCAGTTGCCAGTAAACAAGGACCAGACCCAGACCTCAGCAGGCACCACAGACATTCTCTGTGCTCATTATCCCTGCACAGCTCCTGCTGAAGTCCATGAGAACACTGAACAAACACAGATACCTGCCTCAAAACCCAGACACATCCCCAGGATTTCCTCAGTGAGATCCTGTTGCTCTCCTTTATCTTCAGAATACAGAGTGGGTGGGAATTTAAGAGCAACAGAGTTCAAGCTAAAGGGTAGCATATAGCAATTGATGTCTTCTCTGATACAAAGCCCACTGAAGTCAGTAAGGATTTTGTAACAGAACTAAAGGTGGAGCAGTAAATGCAAAAAAGAATACAGCAATGAGCAGCTGATGCAGCAGAAGCAGCTATAGATGTTAGTCAATGGTAGTATCAAGTAAGAAAATACCCTTCTCAGGAGAGACTGCGTTCTGAATCTTCCTTTCAAGAGGCAGATTAAGCTCAAGATGTGTCTGTCTATGGTGCAGTGGTGGGAAAAGACTTGGAATGTGAACATCCACCTTGTTTTCTTCTCTTAGGGCTCTACACTCTTTAAAATCTGCCCGTTACTAATCTCCTTTCAGAAGATTTAGTGGGATTTATGTGGCTGCAGAAAGACTCGGATGCAATGAGTACGGGAAACCATAATGTTTATATTGCCGTCATTGGAGTAACTAAAACCTAAGGGTGATGAGTTCAGGTCAGGATTTGTTACAGCTCTCATGATGGGGATCAGCAATGAGAGTGAGCACCTTTCACCCTTCAGGCCAGTTCAGATCGGGGTCAGGAGTAGATATGAGCAGTGACAGGAACACACTGGAACCAGATTCTCCTTCCTAATCTAAAAGCACAGTGGAGTTGTGCTTCCCCTCAAGGCTGCACTGGGAGCTCCCCCAACTGTTTGTACATCTCTCTCCAGGCAGGGACACCAGAACACTTTAAAGCAGAAGACACTGAACAGACACAGAATTGGTGCTGGCTGTCAGCTGCACCTCCCCATTGCTTACAATTCCCTGCTCAAATTGGATCTGGAGAAACAAAACCTTGAATATTTGCAGAGGCACAAAGAATATGCACTCTGCTCACTATAAAAGAACCTGCCATCTCAGGCACACACTGAAGTACTGATAATACAGAATTCCTTTCCTCTGGGATGTGCTGGGGATGTTTGCAATCAGTGCAGGAGCAAAAACCATCCCAGTTAAATATGGGTGCTGCCATAAGAAGACTACATGGCATGTTGTGGACCTGCAGGTATGCTGGGGGGAGTTTAAGAGCAGTATCTATTAAAATAAGGAAGTTAACTCTTTGTGTTCTCCATTGTTAGATAATCACTATATTATCTATGTCCAGTAAGGTGCTGGTCTGTCATGCAGGGCATCTGGTGAGCTCTTGGTTATAACACCAAGTTCTGACACTTTGATTAGGATGAATCAGGTCTTGCTTCCCCTTCTGCAAAGGGATAACATTTTTTCCACCACTGGACAGACTCTTGTAATGAGAAATGTTATTTGCAGGGTGATGCATTCTTATAATTCTATTGCAAATCTCCTTTTCTGAACGTGTTGGGTGTCTGGAGCCAGGCTTTTATGAGGGGGTTATCTTCTTCTTTCCTCTGAAGGTTCTTTGTCTGAAGGACAGTTCTAAGCTTTACTTTTATGGAGCATTTCTTGCTTCAAAAGCTTGAATAACAGCAGTGTTACTGTTACCTTAGTTTGTTAGATTATTCCCTCAAATGAGCTTCCTGTTGCTGTAGTATTGCCAGGGGTCATGATATATGAGGTTAATAATGAAAATTAGAAATCCTTAAGAATGCTTTCTTTTCCATCCCAAAGTATACTTTTTCCCTGAGAGCTCCTTCTTTGTTTGGAAGCAAGGCACCAAAAACATAAAATGATTTGTCTTCACTTTGTCAGCAGCCTACAATAAAACTGCCTGTATGATATTTACCACGCTGGCCACTGATTTTTAATGTGCATTGGAATAAGAACTGACTTTCTTGGGACTGTGATGGAGTAAAGTCAACTGTAGCCTCTTAGTTGCTATTCATAACACAACCTCAGTCCTTGTCTTGTGCAATATGTTACACAAATAAATGATCTCTGAGATATGAGAGCTTGGCAGGGGCTGATGGAGAGCCCTTGGACTGCAAGAGTTCTGAAACTGGTGACTCCTTGATGTGTTTGGCAAGTTGAGTTTGACTGTTTCCAGAGGTGACTTGTTTCTGTCAGCCAGTCCGTCTCCCAGCCCTGCTCTGTTCCATATATGAGGCTGCTGATGTTACGGAATCATGGAATCATAGAATAGTTAGGGTTGGAAAAGACCTTAAGATCATCTAGTTCTAACCCCCCTGCCATAGGTAGGGACACCTCACACTAAACCATGGCACCAAAGGCTCTGTCCAACCTGGCCTTGAACACCACCAGGGATGGAGCATTCACAACCTCCCTGGGCAACCCATTCCAGTGCCTCACCACCCTTACAGTAAAGAATTTCTTCCTGATCTCCAACCTAAATTTCCCCTGTTCAAGTTTTAACCCATTACCCCATGGTAATGTCCTATCACTACAGTCCCTAATGAAGAGTCCATCCCCAGCATCCTTATAAGCCCCCTTCAGACACTGGAAGCTGCTCTGAGGTCTCCATGCAGCTTCTCTTCTCTAGGCTGAACAGCCCCAGCTTTCTCAGCCTGTCTTCTTACAGGAGCTGCTCCAGCCCCTGAGCATCCTCGTGGCCTCCTCTGGACTTGTTCCAACAGTTCCATGGCCTTTTTATGTTGAGGACACCTGTCGTGGTTTAAACCAAGTCCCCCAACTCCCGGAGAGTTAGGAAGGAGAATCCAATGAATGTAGCCCCCATGGATTGAGATAAGAACGGTTTA
Organism: Melopsittacus undulatus; assembly: GCF_012275295.1. Taxonomy (NCBI): domain Eukaryota; kingdom Metazoa; phylum Chordata; class Aves; order Psittaciformes; family Psittaculidae; genus Melopsittacus; species Melopsittacus undulatus. The sequence continues at coordinate 983,240 of NC_047544.1, forward strand.
ATTGCTAAGGCCTAACACAAAACCCCTACTGCCATTCACTACTACAAATAATAATGATACAGCAAACAGCAAGTGAAAAGAATACAACACCCCACCAGCCACCGACCCATAACTCACTCCACCCTGCCTGGCCGAGCACCATGTGCTCCCTCCTCCATTTTCCTCCACAGCTCTACCCCTCCAGCCTTCTCCTTCCCAATATGCGTCCTGGGCATCACGTGCTATGGTATGGAATACCTCATTGCCTAGCCTGGGTCAAGTGTCCTGTCTCTCCTTCCTCCCGGACTCCCCTCCTCCACCTGGCTGGAAAAAAAAACCTTGAACAAAAACACCCTCAAAACATGCTCAAACCATGACAACACCAGAACTGAACACAATGCTCCAAGTGATCTTGAGCTTCAACTCTTACTATCTCTGTCCTTGAAAGAGGAAAGAGACATGAACATCCTAATCATCCTGTAGTGCCTTAAAAATATTGACTTAATAGAGCTGTGATACTGTGAGGCTGCAAAGACAGACTGTGTGGCTTTATGTATGTGTAAACCAGACCCAGCTGGACTCCTTCTTTTCAGAGTTGCTGTTGAGTTACCAGTTATGAACCCTCTCCTAAGAATCTGATGTACTAGAAAGTAGCTACAAAGGGATGAGGAGTCTCAGTGCTGCAGCACATTGGTTGGTAAGAAGATAATTTCATCCAATATACCATTACCAGAAAGCAGTTTTCTGTTGGAACTGGATATTCCTTGATAGATTTAGATCCAGACCACATGGAATTCCATGATTGGGCAACTTTCATCTTCGTGCTTTAAAATAGATGTTCTCTGTCTCTTAAGACAAGGGGAAATAACTTGTTTGCAACAGAAGGTTTATGAAACATGGTGAAGAAATTACTGTCTTAATGTTCAGGCACAGCAGGCGACTGATTTCAGTATGGTTGGGGTGAATCCCATCTTGTGCATTCTGCTGTGTGACACAAGTAAAAACCTTGGGTTTAGCTTTACTATTTCTGGCTTCAGGTTTTGAGACAGTGCCAACGTACCTCTGTTATTTGAATATAAGGTTGTGTATGGGAGACCGCACAGATCAGCACTGTTACAGGATAGGGCAATTCCATGTACACTGTTTGAGCCTTATATTTGCAGGGCAGATGTGCAGAATTCTGTTGAATACAAATTGATGTAAATTTGCTAGAAGGAAGAACCCCAAAATGTGCAGAACTAGTCACATCTGCCATAGGAGAACTGTAAAAATAGAGTTGAGGCTCTTTTTGTACCTGTCTCCTCCCTATCAATTTCATTCACCTCTTCAGCGAGGATTGTCAGTAACCTTGGCAACTCCCTATTTGTTTTCTCTTTTCTCCCCTGCTCCTGTGACAACTGGAAATGCCCTTTTTTACCTTATTTTTCTTGGTGGAGGTGTCAAGCTGGAGTCCAAACCACATTGTGTTAAAGGAGGAAGAGGAAAAGGCTTTTCTAATGTATATTTTATATACCTATAAAGGAAAGCTTTGGAGTAGCTGAGACAGCTTAGATTTGACTGTAATGTTTGAAACAGGGTTATTTGGTGCATGGGAAGTTTTTAATTCCATCTAAAATGGTATTGAAATTAATTCCTGTGCTAAAAGACTGAATGAACGTGAGGAATTCCTTATGTGCATGTGCATTTTCCAGGGTTCAAGTATCCTACGGGATGGCCAAGCATGCCAGGCTCAGTTTTTGATCTGGTTAGTCAAGATGCATTATGAGCACCTAATCCTTGCCTTTTAAACTGGGATGCTGTACCTTGAAACTGAAAACCCTCTGGTGTGCTGCTCTACAGTTATGATATATTACATAGCATTAAAAGCTGTCCACTACTGAAGGACTCTGATGGAAGGTCAGGTTTGTTGATTACAAAAAAGTAATTGAAATTTGTTTTATTGGGGGCAGGGGAAGGAAGGGAAAATGATTTCTCTGAATCTGATAATAGGAAACATTATGGTCATTTATTTTAGTTTCTGTAATTGAATTTCAAAGCCTTCAAGTTCAGGTGCGTGCGCTGCGGATACATCCAATTCAGAAACTTTCTGCAATTCCCTTGTCCACTCTTGATCAATGGTGGTGATTGGATAGATCTGTCTTTCCAAAAGTTGGTTCTCAGACTGTAGTTAAAGAGCAATCTCTAAACTAGTTACAGTATTGACAAAGACCTAACACAGGTCATGCTTCTAATTGATGTTGACAGCGCCTGTAGAGCAGAACTGCTTTGAAAGGCAAATAGAAGATCATTTCTTCCTTCCTGCATGGGCTGGGTAAGGGCTATAGGCATGCTCTTGGATTGTAATTTATCATTTTCTCTTTAACCTCTTCCTAATCTGGATAGAGTTACTTAAAGGAAACTAAAACCAAAGCCACAGGACTGAATTTGAAGCATGAAAGGTTTGTCAACCAGAGTTATAATTGGATGCAATCTGCGGTGCTTCATTTTGTGCTTTGTTTTTCATCAGCCTGAACATGTAAGGTACAACTGCTTTTTGGGTGACATTGCAGGGATGTAATAAGGAAAGGAAAAGCAAACTTGAGTCTTGATCTTGCAAACACATCACTGTGTTTGTTTTATAAATTTGTCCATGATCCAGACAAAAGAAAGGTGATGGCAGGAACCACATTGATGAAGACATCTGCTGAGGACCTGAATGGTGCATCTGCTTGCATGTAAGTTCAGGGCACTGATTAGAACGGTTGTCTTTCAATCTGACAGAGCTGCTTTTGCACTGATAGTCTTTAAGCAGTTAGAAATGTCGAGACTGGCAATGACTTGTTTTCCCTCTCCTAAAACAACAATTATCCAGCCATGACAAGAAAAGAAACAGAAGGTGGTAATTTCTTGCACTCTTTAATTGCCTCCCAAAGAGGATAGAACAGTTACTTAAAAAGACCATGTCTTCATCTGCAGTGTTGAAATAAAGTCATTTGAGGATAACTTAAAAGGACAGATGAAGAGTCTTGGTTTGTTAAGGAAAGCCAGATCTAAATTAGCTACTGGCTCAACAAACTTGCCTATCATTAGGCTTTCTCTGTGTCATATGAAATAGTGCAAATAGCATTGGGAACTAATGCATGGGTTCCAAAAAAGGGAAAAAACAGATCTAGGTAGCTGGTATTTCAGAAGCCATTGGAAGATTTTGTGATGGGAAAGAATGGTTCAGAAGTGAGGGAGCAGGTCTGGGGCATGGATTACTCTGTAGATACACTACAGTCTTCCTGTGGGATCTCAGGTCAAGTGTTTTGGATGTCCAGGGATTCAGCTCTCAACTTTCTCCTTGTGAATGTGTGCTGTTGTCAGGGATTTACACTGGAGACTGAATTCTTTATGCAATCTCTGTAGTCAAGAACATCTCCATTCATCTTTCCAGCAGGCAGCACATGATAGAGGTGTAACTTGACTACACTGGATAAGTTCCACATACTCCACTGATTTTAGAGAGGTCAGGGGGAGATGTTCCCATTTAGGGTTGTTCAGACTGAGTGTTGCCTCACTGATATTCCCTGTGGGAAGCAGGTAAGTGGTTGTGGTCAAACTGTGTGTCATGTATGCTACAGTATTGCTCTCCACATGAAAAATAGTACAGGTACAACTGTAAACAGAGATAAGCAAGTGATACTACAGATAATGTCACATCCAGTAGACTTGTAATGGGAGCACAGACACTAGCTGGACACTGCTGCATCGTTGTTAATGGTGAGGAACTCAGAGCTGAGTATCTCACGTACCCACACAGCCATGGACTAAAGTGTCTAAAGACACTCTAGCTCCTGGTGTCCTTCCTTACAAGAGTTCAGCGCCTAAATGTGGCAATAGTGTTCTGTGGTTGTTACTTCCAGAAGCTGTCAGGAGCTGTGATGGTGTTCTGGAAATACTTACAGTTTAATACAGTTTCTACACACATCTATGTACTTAGAAACCTCACTTGTGCAGGTGGGATGTCTTAAAAATGAACAGCAGAAAAGTGTTATGCTGAAAGTTCTTATGCTGGCTCTAAACAATCACTTGCATTAGTTTCCCAGTTGTGGTCTTGTTTTCCTCTGGCTTAAGGGATGAAGATACTATTTTTCTGTGAACAAATCCTGATCTTCTAGGGACTGGCCTTTCTCTTGATTCCATCTTTGTTAGTTCTCCTTCCTGCTTGCGTAGTTTCTCCATTCTTTGTCACATCTACCTTACCTCCTGTGGTACTGTGTGTGTTTGCTTTCTCTGGGTGTGGGCCTTCAAAAATGGGATGCTCTGAAGGTTTTCAGAAATCTCTTTCATATATTGCCCAAGTGGTTTGAAACTTCTTAAAAATTCCTTTTAACCAAAATGGAAATCAAACTTGAAGGCAGCTCTAATGAGAACCTGCAAAGAATAGTTCCTGCGGGCTGTTTCCTACCTGATTGTTTTAGTAATGCCTCCTTTTAATACTGAGTAACACACACCAGAGAAAGTCCAGTGTTGGAAGTGCTTCTGCTGCAGATGGAGCACGCACTAGAAGGGGAGTTCAGGGAAGCAGCATAAAGTAGACCAGTGAAAACATATTTCACTGGTATAATTGCATTCCTGAAAGGTATTTTTCCAGCATAGAAGCACCTAAAAAAGCATTACCCCATCGAGCCAATATTACTCAAGGCAACCTGCTGCAGCTGCCAGTCATTCTGACTGCATTTCTTAATGAATAGGATGTGCGCTTACCTAAGAGCTGTGTAGACCCTACAACTTCACCCATATAAATCACTCAGTGTAGGTAATTTGTGTTCCACATTAAAAAAATCCCTATGCTATTTCTTTACCATTAGATTTATCATATTTAGCACCTGATGTAATAGGATTTATTCAGTTTTCCATTATTTTCTGAGCAAGTCACATGCAGTTTGTTTAAGAAGTAGGGTTAGCAGAGAGCACACAGCCAAGCGTGGTGGCTTTACTGCAGGTTCTGTTTCTTGCTGCTGGGGAGCATTTAGCAGAACCTTTGTGCTTTTATCTTCTGTTTCCTGGTGCACCTGATGGATGCATCAGTGATGAGACAGCTAAATCAGGAGAATCATCCAGAAATGCAGAAACATAAAGAACATTGTCTACCCTCAGCCTTTGTATGGAATCATTTGAGTGCTGAATTGTATTTATAAGTTGTGTTTCATCTGTGTGGGAAACAGAGGGAACATTTGCCTTTTTGTGGCTATTTGGGGTTTCTCTTCTCTTGATTCCATGTGTTTTGGTTAACTGCTCTGTTATGTGAAACAGGACTGAAAGTTTCCTCAGCACTTGTCAAAACAAAGCATTTCCATTTCATTATTCTCTCTGGCAACAACTAGCACAGAGTGTTTTGGGGGAATGCAATAGTATAAAAAAGCTGGTTATTTATGACTTGTCAGGCATGTTATTGAAGAATCCACCCTTCCATTGCTGGATGACCAGGTAATGACACCTGGTGGAGCTGAGCATTGAGGAGGTTTGTGCACCTGCATAGAAATCACAGTCCTTTAAAAATAGTTCTGATCTCTGAGAATTGCTTTGCCCTTTTTCCTTGTATCTGGGTTCTTTATATTTGACCTCATCACTCTTTTCTCCCTGCAGAAGCAGGTTACATTCTGATAGTGGTGAGGTTGGATTGTTCCCCTCAAAAGCTTTCAGCCAAGATATACTTGTTATAGATTGCTGCTGTAAGAATGCACATCTTGCAGTTAGTCTGTGGGATGAGTGCTCTGCAATTGTTCTTGACCCTATGGAAATTACTTCATTTACTGAAGTCAGGTGCTATGGAAAAGGTTTCAGCATTATAAGCCTCTTGTGCTGCTGAACTGAATTGAGAGCAAAGCCAGTGTTTTAGATCAGCATGGCCCAGGAGTGTTCATTGATATGACCCAGCCTTCATACCTGGAGAATGGCAAACCCTGATCTGTGCTGTGAAATGCAAAACTGGCCCCAGCTCAGGTATTATTCAGTGCATCCAGTTCTTAGTACACAGAGATCCCTTGAGAACATTGATGTCCACTGCTGAGAGCAGTGAGGAGGGAAAATCCTAAAAGCTTATGTGTATGGCTTCATTCTGACAGTGGGGAGGTAGAGGGGATCTTAGGCAGAAGCTGTTCCCTGTGAGGGTGCTGAGGCGCTGGCACAGGGTGCCCAGAGAAGCTGTGGCTGCCCCATCCCTGGCAGTGCTCAAGGCCAGGTTGGACACAGAGGCTTGGAGCAGCTGCTCCAGTGGAAGGAGTCCCTGCCGTGTGGCAGTGGGTTGGAACTGGATGAGCTTTAAGGGCCTTTCCAATCTATTCTGTGATTCCATGACTATGAATTTTCTTTTCATTAACCTTGAAATTCAGCTCCAGTTTGATCATTGTGCATAGCCTGTACTTGTATTACTACTGATGAAGAGACTGTGTAAATGTCAGCTATGGGATGTTTTCATTTACAAGCTTCAATGGTCTGACCCTTGGAAAAGCAAATATGACATCTCCCTTCTACTTTAAATATACCTGATTTGGGGAGGGGCTACAGAGTGCAGTTCACATCTCTGGCTCATTAAATCCTGTGAGGATTGTGTATTAATTTGAGAGCAGCTTTTGCATACAGAAAGCTGACCTGGGGTACTCTGCAGCAACAAACTCAAGGGCAGGATGGGGATGGAAGGACCCAGGTTTTCTGGGTTTCATACAGGAGGCATGGTCTTGTGTGGCACTTACTGAAGTCACCCAAGAGGGACATGGGTCTAGGGACTGCAGAGCTCAGTGCTGGGAGGTTTGTGTTCCAAATCTGTGGACAACTGGAGGGATAATTCAGCTGAAAGCTGTGAGCTAGGAGGAGCCTTTTGTAACCTGAAGGATGAAAAGGGAGCAGAAGTTGGTGTTAAAGGAGAAAGAAACCATCAATACTTAGGGAGTGGAAGAGTTTCTGAGATGCTCTTCAAGCAGCCTTTTAAGGAGCTAAGCCATGCCAGTAAATACTTGCATTGTAGTATGGGTAAGATACACATCCCAGAGCTTATTTTACTTCCTTTTTTGTGGGCCTACTCTTTAATTTATCTCTGTCTCCCCTCTAACCTGAGCATGAAGTGAAGCTCAGTATATCTGTTCCATTGGAGACTGATAGTTTGAAGTATCTCTTGCCTGAGATGATAGTGAATAATCAGAATTATCTGTAAAATAGCAAAGGAAAAATGGGATTACAGCACTGAAACAGTTTCAGTAGCACTAAAGAACTTGAAAAGCCATTCATTGAGCTGATGGAAAAGTTGATACATTGAATGAAATGGTTCAATTTTGCGCCTGTTTTAGCATTTTATGGCAGATTGTGGTTGAACAGGGTTATTTTTTGTTGTTAAGTCCTTTACTTACTGAGACCCAATTCCATGTGGTTCCTGTGAGCCACACTAAGATTCCTACATATTGGACCCTTGTCCTAGTGTAATTTTGATAGAAATAAGCATCATCAAACCTGCAGTTTCAAAAACTGGAGTTTTGTCTGATTTAGACCATCCTAAAAGAATATGCCTCAGTATCGAGTCAGCATCCTAAATTGTATTTCATGAGGAGAGGTGAAACTGCTCAAGCACAGCTCTATTTAAGGTACAATCAGCAGGGAGAATGTATTTCACAGTATTCTTTTAGGGAGCTCTGAGCAAGATGGACAACAGCCTCTGCTTATAATCAAGTTGTTAGATATGAGAAATCCTGTTTTAATAAATTTCTGTCATATAATACAGGAAAAGTTCTTGTTAACAAGTTTTACCCAGCAGAAGAAAACCTGTAATGACAAGTTAGAAGTAACAAGCTCTGCTTAGCACTGACAGGTCAGCTAAGACAGTGATTTTCAAACAAAAAGAAGGTGTCAGTTGTCATAGCCCACCAGGAAAAGGATTATAGAATAAGTGTGCTGAGAGCTGCGGTGCCACCAGCCCTTAAAACACACCTGCCTGTAAAAGCCGCATGACCAAAGGGATTCATCATTTCTATCCTGAGTCCCCAACTCATCCAATGGTCTCTGGTTTAAGCAAATTTGTAAGTTGCAGTTTGAACAGTTATTTTCTGTTTGACAAAGACAAATCTATTCATTTAGGCAACTGCTTAATTGTAAAATTATCTTATTGCATTAGAAAGTTCATTGCTTTCTCAAGTGAGAAGCTAAAAACAACTGACTTGATTAACTGCAGAATAAATCTGAATGAACTGAGTGAATGAATTTGTCATAAATGACATGAGCCCACGATCATTTTCACTATATATTACCCAAGTTTTATGTGATGTGCTGGTACTGCACCAGTAGGAAGGTTATGCAAGATAATCTAATGGCCCTCTTTGGGAAGTTTGTCTTTTCGGGAGATATTTCTAAATGAAGCAAGTCCAAGAAAGATCAGATGAGCAGCAGTGAAATTCAGTGCATTTATCATTATGGAGCTTGAACCTCTTTTCTGACAGCTTGGTATAAAAGTGTACGTAAAATAGCTAACGTTCATAAAAGAATAACACCCATTTCTAATCCAATTTCCCCCAAGTCAGGGTTCAAAGATGACTTTTGGACAACTGAGAATCAAAAATAAAGGTGGTGCACTTTGACTAGAGGCATAAATAGACAACAGAGCTGTAAGCACACAAGAAGCAGTAAACACATAATGTGACACACGGTCACTAAACATATTACAACAGTTGTGTAAGATATGAGCACAGAACAGTCTGAATGCCAGTTTCATTCCTCTATACACTCTAATGAATGGGAAGCAGGCCGAAACACCCAAACCACTTCAATTACTGACAGCAGCTTTACCTGTTACTGGGACATCTGGGTGCATCTCAACTGTACATACAGCAAGTTCCAGTTCCTATAACCATTTACTCAGTTCACCCCAGCTGGCTATTTTCTATATATTGATCTGGGCAGCACAGGTAAAACATAGCAGCAACACTATTTCATGTTAATAAAATGCTTTTCATTATGATTTCTGTGCACTTAATTACAATTATACACTGCTTCTATATACAGCTGGGGGGTTAGTGTATAAATGTTAGAGTAAGAAGCCCTGGCAGTGTTCAAGGCCAGGTTGGACGGAGCTTGGAGCAAGCTGCTCTAGTGGAAGGTATCCCTGCCTGTGGCAGGGGGTTGGAACCGGATGGGCTTTAAGGTCCCTTCCAACCAAACCAGTCTGGGATTCTATGAACTCCACATGACTAAATACCACACTTCTTTAATAAAGATGCTTGTGTGCCACCTCCGAGTGATACAGTAAAGTAAACCAAAATCCAGTTTAGCCAAGGCAGTAGCAGTCTCATCATCTCAGTAGTGAGGACTCTGCCAGGAGAAGACAGTGATGCTGTGCTGGTTATGTTAAAGCATTTGCCTAAAGAAAGTGTTGTTATAGTAAAACACAGATGTTGCTTTAAGAGACAGTTAATTGTGAAGGAGATGGGGATTTTTCGGTGCTTTAGTTGTCTGAAAAAAAGATGCGAAGTTAACAGCTGTAGTTTTGCATTAATATGGTTAAATGCTGTTCCAGGAGACACTGATGGGAGATTTAGGAGATGCAGGATTAGGTGTTTAGTTCTAGATATAGTGGTCCTCTCCACAGCCTGTGGGTGTCTGTTCAGTGATTGAGACCTGCTTCAGGATGGGGACAGAGGGTTGCACTTCCTTCAGTTGGAGGTGTTATCAACTCTGAGGATGTCAAGCATGTAAGAAACTTTTCTGTTTTACTTTTAATGTGTTTAACTAAGAAGCACATTATTTCTATATATCTATATCTGTCATGTCATATAGAAACATTTAACATTTGATTCATTTCATACCTGTTTGAAGCTTCCCTAGTGAAACTAATGTAATTTTGAGTAATGGTTTACTGCTGAAAAAGTGCACCCCAAGAAAGGAAACATCTCCCATTAATCTTGGGAGCATAGGATGTATTATTACTATTAATTACAGTAATTAGGAGGAAAACATAACAAATGAGTTTTAATAAGCCTTTCAGGCAGGATTTTCTTTTAATCTGCAGTCTGTTTTATACCTATTTGTTGTTGTTTTCTCACCAAATGAAGTGAGATTCTCTGCACACTCTGAAATGACCTTTATTTGTTGGCTGACAGATACAATACACAGCCTAAAATCAAAGTGGTTTTTAAGAGAGAGCAAGATACAGGGTATCCTTATGTTTTCAGTACTTTATGTTTTCAGTCAGTGAAGGGACTTCTGCTTTCTCCATCCATGTCTTCCTTAATTCTCCTAATATGGGGATATCCATGGTAAAAGACAAAGATCTTGCTTTGAGGATTGTATTCCCAGTAGTCCAGAAAAACGTGGACTTTTTTCTCTTGCCTTCAACCTAACCAGAATGCTTCATATTCTCTCACTGGTTTCAGTATTTTGGCTTGCATGAGTTCATCTGTTTGTTCAGGTGATAGAAAAGCAAGGTCTGAATATTTCAAGTCCTGTTTGGTAGGAAAATCAGGCAGAACTTTATTGTTTCAGTGTTTATGAGCTTTTCTCAGTTGCCAAGCTATGTGTTTTCATATGCAGTTACACAAACCACAGCAGAAGATGCAATACAGGACTTTTCTTCATGGTTGTTACCCTTTCTCCTCCCTGTTGTAGTTGGTAGTTATTATGAGGGTGACTGTGGAGATATTTGTAGTTTATTCACACAGTATACAGCCAAAACCAGTAACCAGGACTTGGAACACAACTGTGTTTTTACTTCTGAAACATCATAATCCTTGAATTAAGGACAGAGCAGTGGAATTGTTCCTTAAGCCTCTGAAGCATTGAAAATTTCAACAATAAGCTAACTCTCTGCAAGTTTACAGAACTATCAATCACCTAAAATGAGCTTTTCTAGTTCCAATCTCATTTCATTCAAATAGATGAACCCTCATTTTCTCCTGGTCAAACTTTTAAGCCATTTTCCACTTTTTATACTTTTTAAGTTAACCTTCAGACTAATGTATTTGTGTAACAGACAGATACACAATGGCTTTATTTTAGTCTTGAAAGGAACAAATCTACTGCAAATAAGGTTTGGATAATGCTTCTAACTAGGTTTCTTTACCACATTAGTCAACCTCATGATTTGAATGATACCACATTTTAAGCATTCTATTTCTGTCGTAGGCTGTCCGGAAAAACAGCTTTAAACATGAAGAATCTTGGTATATAATTTCTGGTGAGGCAGAAGATGAGCAGTAAGCCTATAATCTTCTATGAATTTATTCACACTTAACAAAATACTGCCTAAAGTGAGTAGCTGGTACAACTGCCAGTAAGTTTAACTTTTAAGTCTGTTATTTCTCAGGCTACTTTCTCCTCATCATTAGTGCAGAGCACAAAGTAAATCTTTCTTCAGCTTTCCTGTTCTTTGCTTCTCCTGTATTGGAACAGATAATAAGGTGAGGAATTTACTTTGCTGGAAACCTGTTATCTTGGGGACCTGGATGTCTGTTCAAAAGGAACTGGGTGATGGGGTGTTTTCAGTTTCTGTTTGCAGGTCACTTTTTACTAGTCCTCTTTAGTAACCTGGTCATCTCAACTCAGTGCTCTTTGAAGCTGCTGCTCAAGTCTTTGAGGGATCTCCTCCTGTTTATTGCTCCAGAAGCATTTATGATAATGGTAATTCCTGAAGCAGTCGGTTCAGGCATTGTTTGAACACAACTGAAGTACACAACTTGCTTAATTCTTTCTGGGACCTGTAGCTATTGCTAACCATGTAATCTGCCTCCCTAAGAGGATTTTCATGTGTAAATCTTTGTTTATCGAAGCTGTGCTGGTATTTAATTTTGGTTGTAAGAGGGTGAGAGGGAAAACTTTGTAGAAGACCTTCAGAAGAGGAAAATGTGTTTTGAAGCACATTTTTCAGGGTGTCATTTCCATAAGCACTGTAGATTAGTTTCATGCCACTCAAGTTTGAAATACAACTGTTGAAAATGGGATATAATCTCCCCCATTGTTTCACAGCAGTTTCCATTTAGTCTTTAAGGCTTCCAAGTAGAAGCATAACAACCAAATGTTTCCTTCTTTGGATTTAGATCCTGTTTGGTGTAAGTTGTTTGCAAGTCTCTTCCGGAAGTTAGTACAAGTGCACCCACAGCAGGGAAAAGGACCTAGATCTCCTGGTTTCCATTCATGCTTTAATCAAAACTTACTTCTTTAACCCTTTTCCTCAAACTTAGTATTTGTCAGGGTTTTTTAGTATGCATAGCTACAAAGTTTTCTTGCACTGGCCATGTTTGTCTTCATAACCTAGCATTAAACATAGCTGCTGCTGATCATTTAGATTTTCCATGGGTTAAGCTCTTTTCATTTTAATAGCTTTTTTCCCTGTGGTTATTAGTGTTAGGGCAAGGTGTGACTATGAGTTCTTGCTGTGCATTGTAGAAGAAAAGGGAACATTTTCATCCCAGTTCTACTGATCAGGTTGTTCAAGAGTTATGAAAACCAAACTTCGCCTTGAACTCCAGCACTGTGAGCTAGTCAGCCTGTTTTTGACAAACATGGATGTTGTCTCTCAATGCCTCTTATGTTTTTCCCTGTGTTATTTGATTATCAGGCAGAATTTAACATTGTGTATTGTTCCACTTGCTTAATCTCTTAATTTTCTTCTTGAGTTTCACCAAAACTCTTCTAAGAGGAATCTCTGCAGCTGTCTCATTACTGCATTCCATATGGATTACCCAAGCATCTCATATTTGTTTTCTCTCACTAGCATACAAGAAGACTAGTTCTGCATTGTGGTTAGAGAACATCTGAGTGCTTAAAGAACATCTGAGGTGTTTAGAGTGGTGAGAAACTTGGAAAGAGTTAAGCTGTGCCCACAGATGACAGAGCTACTGGCCATCTGTCTGAACCAAAATTGATAAGCATTGCTGCTTTTAATAAGTACTGTGTTAGAAGAGTAATTGGAAGTTGCATAAAACATGAATTTGGGGCTTTGGGTATAAATAACAGCATATAGTTGATAAGAGCTTTGAAATATTTCTATAAAAGGTTCCACTTTTGTGATTACTGCAGGACTAAAACATGTAATGTTTGTCATATAATCCCATCTGATGAGGATTAGTAGAATAGGGTTATTTTCTAAACTGCCATGTCAAAGTTTCACCATTATTAAAAACTCTATTAGAGATTTGTCCTTTACATGTAGAGTTCAAATCCCTGTGAAATGCAGGTTACCTTGTATTTGTTTGCCTGTTGTCCACAGCTTTAGAAAGGATTGCCCTAATTCCATCAGTACAATAGGAAATGAATGGTCTGTGAAGACAAAGGTACAACCAGAGATGTAAATGAGGCCAGAGATGGAACTGCCTATACTATACTAACCAAGCTAAAGCTATACTTTAGCTTGGTTGGTTGAAATTAAACATGGTCGTGAATACTTAAGTTAATTGCTACTTGCTACTACGTGAATACTTAAGTTAATTGCTACTTATCCCTGTCAATATACTGAAACAGAACTATTTTACAGGAATGCAGCATAAAGCTTCCAGACAATAAATGTAGGTGTTTTGAATTCCAGTTATGATAAAACTGACAGAAGAGTGCTTATCAGTGCCATGCAAGCTCAGGTGTTAAGGTTATTGCTGGGGGCATGGGGAAAACTAGATTGATATTCCTGTTGTGCCTGGGTCAGGTCAGGCTTGAACAGTTGTTTCACCATCTACAGTTCCTCTTTTTAATGGCATCCTAGTACTTCTCTGACGTTCTCTTCATGAAAGGCATCTGCTACCTCTTTTATGTGTAAGGTGGAGGTGAAGAGTGCCACTGTTGTAAGTAACTGAGGAAAGCCTCTCCTGCACCATTCCCTCATGCAGATATAGGGCAGGTCACTCACCAGCTCTTTGTGCAATCCTGACAGAAGAAGGATCTTGTGGTGAGAGGAGGATGTGAAGAACTATTATTCCAGTAAATTAATTTCCATGTAATTGCTCTTCTCACTTTTGAAGTGGCCCAGCCATCGACCTTGAGCATGATATATCAATGCTATGTCAAACTGATGCAGTTTGTGTTCTCCCTTTGTATTCATCCTCAGTACATATAAAACCTTTTTACCATGTGTTTAATTGTAGCAATTGTGATTTAAGCATACTTGGTTTTCCAGTAAAACCAGACATAAAACAAAAGGGAGGGGGAGAAAAAGGAAAGCTCAGTTTACAAAGGGGACTGATGCAACCTCCCATCAGCTGTGTTAGCTACTGAGAAACTCCAAGTGGGAGTTGAGAGAGCATTACTATTCCTTTACTAATCTGCTTTTCCTGTTAAAACTTATGAGAGAGTTAAAGAAAAAGCATTTTTTACTATATGCGAGTTCATAGAAAAGTCTAATTCCCTATAAATTAATATCTCCTCTGAAAATCTGAGCTGAAAATCAGATTCTCTGCTCAGGGGCCTGTGATAACCATGCTCACAGGCTCTCATGCTCTTGGCTGTTAAAGGTGGATTGACAGTCCTGAAAGATAGCTTGTGGTAAGTGCAAAATGCTTCTCTAGAGGACTTCATACTGCAGCATGCAATACTCAGCATGTTTGATAGCATGTGATAATTTTGCACAAGTCTGAGATGTCTTCACAGGGTGGTCTACAGCTGGTTTGCAGATATTGGTGTGCCTCTAAAAGGTAGCTGGCAGCAAAAGCTGAAAGAAAAAATAGCAGAGGATAGAAAAGAACAGCTATAAATTGTCTTTATGAAGGTATTCTCTTTTTCCATTCTGCTGGCTGTAATTCAGAGTACACTCAGACAAACAGTTGCCATTTGGGCATTGAAATATATATTCCCCTTTAAGCAAATCACTTAAAGACATGTTTAAGACTACCATAATCTGTACTAGCATCCAGAGCTTTTGAGATCTCTTAACATTAAATGCTTTCTTGGTCATGTTCCTTCATCAGTTATGAGAGGACATCGGCTCTCATTCTGCCCCTGGCAGTTTCTTAGCCATAGATGGAAGCTATGCAAGTATATGTGGCCCATACACAACAGTGTTAGCACTATAGGAGAATAAGCTGGAGGTCTAATGCCATTTGGGATTAATTTGGGGCACGGTCCTTTTAGCCTCCTTACTAAATAAAACACTTTAATACCTTTTTTTTCCAGGCAAACTCCCCCAAGGCAAAATACAGTAGAATTAGGGATAAAATGTGTTGTTACGTTCAGCAGAAATGGCAAGAAATGAAATGATCACATTTAGCACTTTTTGCCCTTCTTTTGTTCTAATAGTTTTTAATTGGGTACAGCAGCATTCACGTTGGCTTTTCTCCTTTGTGCACCATTATTTGGGTTTGGAGAGATGGGTTTTGTTGTTGAAATTTGTGGCTTTTTAGGAGGGATGTGATACGTGCAGGAAGTGGGTGAGTGCTTGAGTTTCAAGTGAAAAGTCTATTCTGTTTTCATGGGGGTGAATTTATGTTACATAAACAAGGTTTTGTTCTGTTTATCTCTGAATGGCACTGCTGTGAGCTTCAGAGTAGCTCCACATCCAGCCCAGTACCTTTAATCACAGCATATTGTGCTGTGGGTTACTCGGTTTAGGCTGCATCACAGTTGATACGTGTGGTACACTGCAGAGCTTTAAAGAAACCAGTTTTAAGTCCTTGCAAGTTCTTCATGGCTCATGATCAGAGGCTTCTACTTCTTAGTAACATGTCACAGTATTTATGGACAGGAATAGAGCGAACATAACCATGTTGTTAATTCCTTTTTAGCTGTTTAACTGAACACACAGGGAAATTACCAGTCTGTGTTAATTGATGTTGAAACTTGATCTAAGTAAATTTGCTTGGGATTTAAGATGAAATGCAATAAGTTTTGACAGAATCCTCTTTTGAAAGGCTTTCCCTTGTAAGCTCCTCACCAAAATAAATCACTTTCATTGAATTATTTACGAGACAATATCATAGGGAGAGCTTCAAAAACCCTCCAGGCAATAATAAAATGATCTTCACTGTTACAGTCACAATTTGTTCTGGATAATTGGCTGCCTTTTCCCATTGGGAACAGTGTGGGTTTATGTACTAGAGAGGTGCCTCCTCTTGCCAAAAGGACAAAGTGGTGCCAATCGTATGGACTAAATCTGTATCTCAGTTTCCATTTAATAGAATAGTTGATATCATGAACTTGCCATTCAGACTTGCAGTGCATCAGGAACAAACATTCCTGCTTTGTTTGCTTGTTTGTTTTTAATCATTTTGCCTCCCAAATGGGTAAGTTTCTGATAAAGGAATAGCACTGGACCATTCTGTGCTGTCACGTAGGTGTTTAAATGTAGACTGTGTTTGCAACTGGTTGTTTACAGAGCTTAATGGAAAACAGCTTTCTTTCTGTGGAGTTGGGATAAGTTAAATATACATAATTCCATCGCAGTACCTCAGGTTGTGCTCATCCTTTTCATGTTCAGTGGTCAACTGTTGCAAGGCATTGAGGGAAACCTAACACTGAGTGAAGGGGAGACTGTTAGTTTCTATGCATTCTTAACTGTAAGGGTGATGAGGCGCAGGTTGCCCAGAGAAGTGGTAAATGCTCCATCCTTGACAGCGTTCAAGGCCTAGTTGGACACAGCCTTGGGTGACATGGTCTAGTGTGAGGTGTCCCTGCCCATGGCAAGGGTTGGAACTGGATGATCTTAAGGTCTTTTCCAGCCCAAACTATTCCGTGATTCATATCGGTGCTTTGATCATGTCTGCTCCCTCCTCCTCCTCTACTCTTGTGAGTAGAGGTTGTTTGATGAGACTTCTGTGTGTTACTGTGAAGTGCTGTGCCATAACAGTTGTGTTAACCTGCTGCAATGAAGAAGACTGAAGAACAAGTGCACCTTAGAGAAGGGAAAGAAGTTGAAACAGTCTGGGAATGCACAGTCAAAATCTCTGGATTTTTAGCTTAAGTATTATGCCTTTAAACCCTCTAGTGAAAAATGAGAGATTTATAGAGCAAGCAGACTTGTACTGTCCAAAAGTCAACAGAAAGCTTGTAGAAAAGCATTTTTAATTAACATACACAACTCTGTATGGGATTTGTCTAGCAGGGTTCAAAGTGTAGCAGAAGGTCACATCCCTGTTCCGTGTGTTACGTTCAGAACCATTCTGTGCATTACAGCAAATAAAAAATCATGCAAAGCTTTCTTTGTTTTAAAAGACACTTAAAAATGAGTGTATTGTTAGAAAGCAAAGAGAGGGAGGATGGGAAATGAGCACGCTGTCATTCCATTACTGTTGTATGGTGTGGCCAGTGCCATAATTCTGTCATCTTCTATTTCTATAAGAACCCTTTTATTCTTTTCAGCCCTGCTCGTGCTAATGCAGCAGTATT
Source organism: Melopsittacus undulatus (assembly GCF_012275295.1). NCBI lineage: Eukaryota > Metazoa > Chordata > Aves > Psittaciformes > Psittaculidae > Melopsittacus > Melopsittacus undulatus. The sequence goes on from NC_047544.1 coordinate 1,000,523, forward strand.
AACTTAGTCTTTCCTGACAGCCACAATGTTTCATCAAAGACCATAACAAAGGACAAAATGAATAAAATACCTTTTCTCTGATAGCTTATGGAAAATCCTCCAGGAGATGATGTCTTTAGCCTGGGATTTTCCAGATCCTGAGTTACTGGGTGCCCAATTCTCCTCAAGTACTTTGAGTGAATCCTCTCTTTCTTTCCATAATTCAACATAAACATTTGTGCAAAACTGCTGAAATCCTACATATGTCATATACATGTAAATATTAGAGCTAATATTTCAAATGATATTTTCCATTAATGTGATTATACTCTCTGGCAATGCTTGTAACAGGTATGAGAATCCATCTTCCATCCAGATTTCTCATTGCATTTTCTCATTATTTAACGAGAGCTTAAAATAAAGTGTCCAAACTTACGTCTCAGCCCTTCCAGTGCTCTGAATTTCATCTTTCCTGAATGAGCTGCATAGCAGTTGGAGCACACCCTGCAGACAGATCTCCTGATGAGGGGATTTGCTGCAGTACTCATTACCTGCTCTCTGCCTCTGAGCACTTGTGATGAAATTATGGGGAGGATTTTAGTGTTTCCTTCTATGCAGGGTCAGGATGGAAAAGAGAAGACATGTCTGCTTATGACCTTAAGGTTATCCAGTTCCAACCCTCTGCCATGGGCAGGGACACCTCACACTAAACCATGTCACCCAAGGCTCTGTCCAACCTGGCCTTGAACGCTGCCAGTGATGGAGCATTTACCACTTCTCTGGGCAACCTGTGCCTGTGCTTCACCACCTAAAGGACATCATCAAGGACAACTTTGAGTATTGACGCTTGTTTGAGCAACAGTTCCCAGTTGTTAGATGTTATTAGTGGATGTGTTTATTTTCCTCTCAATGTTTAGTTGGTATTTCTTCTTTGTTGGGAGGCAGAGGTTTACATGGGGGACCAAAGATCACTTATTCCCCATAAGCTGGGATGGAAAATCTCTTCCACTGTGTAAATATGAATGGTTCTGAAGGGGTTTCTGTTGTTGTTGATTAGTGCCTGATAGGATGTTTGTCATTTATGATGTAGAGGGTAACAAAGCCATTTCTCAGGATGTGTAACATACTGAATCAGAGGTAGAATGCAGTGACTTTGTGTTTGTATATGGCTGCAGCCAAAACCATCTGCTTTCTGTGAGCTCTGAAGTTAAGTGGATGGCATTTTAGTACACTTCTGTGACTTTATGTATTGATACAGATAAAATACTTGATTTAATTCTCGGGTTTAGGTGTATATTTCTGTGTGTGCATGTACATACTTTAGTGCAGAGGTTTGTATTCCTGGTAGATAAATACAGTGGGAGCTGGCCTTGGCAGCTGAGATTCTACATGCTGCTAACCTGAAGCCTGAAACTCCAAGCTCTGTAAGAAACATTTGCTACAATTCCTAGCAAATTAGCCATTCTTTGTTCACTTTAACATCTGAGTTACCTTAGATAGGTCTGATTTCTATTCCTTGTGTGCTGGTTCTCAGAAGGCATCTTGAAAATGCCTAAATGTACATGTTCATTTCCTAACACCCACTGGAATTCCAGGCTTGCATGAAGAAATATGGAAACCATGATCTGTGTATATTGATGCCTTTAGGAGAACACCCATATTTTTCTTTAGTAACAGGAAAGTACTTGGGAATAGGAAGAAAGTCTGAACAAAGAAGTGGAAGTTGTTCTGGAATTGTATCATTCTGAGTGAGTGGAGAATCAGGCCAGATGTGTCCTGGGAGAGCACTCAGCTTTGCTTTAAACAAGCTCCTCTGCCTCTGTTGAAGTGCTCAGGAGACAGCTCTGCAGCAGAAAAGAAAGCTTTGCATCAGATACACTAAAAATATCCCATGTAAGATGATGCAGGTTGAAAAGTAAGACTTATATTGCTGTTTACAAAGATCTTTACAGTTAGCCAAAGAAGAAAAAGAATTCCGCAGAGCTTTGTTGTGTGTCAGCTGGTAACTTTTGCCAGTTTTAAACCTGTAATATATTCATGGACATATATACTTATATACAGAAAGAGGATTGAAAAACTCTATATTTTGAGCTGGAGCAAACAAAATGTGTTGAAAGGAGGCAGTGGTGTTGAGGTATCCCAGCTAAATAATGGGTGTGGAATCTAGCTGCCCTGGGAAATGTATTACTTTTGGGAATCTGTTATGTAACTTGATGTGTAATACTTTTTAACTAAGGATGGTTGAGTGTGGATTCTTCTCTCTTGTTATAAGCTTAGAGGTATTCTGAATTTCTGGGTGGGCTGGGATGGGGAAAGGCATAAGCAGAGACTCTGCTCTTCTGGGATCTCTTCCGAGAAATTTGATGGAGACTGCTTATCAGTTGTTCCCTGTCTCGAAGAGAGATAAGATACAAGTGTGCACCCACAAATCATCATTACTTCAGCTTCTTTAGTCTAAAACCAATTTGAAAACTTCTTGTTGATAAGACTGAACAGAAGGGGAAATGTAGCTGCTTTTTCAGCTGTGTTCATGACAACTAGTTCCTACTAACTTCAGCCAGGCTTGAAAGTGTTACTGTCTCTGCTTGGTTTGACCTTAGACTTTATCTGCTGAGAAGCAGCATCTTTCTGCCCATCTTGGACATCAGTCACACACCCTGGCCATGTTCTAGAGGCATCAGGAGCCACATGTTATTTTTCAGCCATTTAAAACTGTTTTCAAAGTACTGGACAGCACAGTATGTTACTGGCAAAGGATTGTTAATACCCTTAAAGCCAAGCTTGGTTCCACACTTTGAACATATTTGTCTGATAGAATGGAAATCATAATAATAGTTTATAATAATAGTTCCATTTCCTCTTTTCTTCTGTTTAAGACATAAATTGATAGCTTCTCATCCCCCTATTGTGACAAGATATGCTCCAAATGCATTCATCTTGCCATCAACAGGCTTGGAAAAATGCTCTGCTGGAATTGAATCTGAGAGTCCTGAATCTAAATGTAAACCCTCACCACTACAGTTTTAAAGATTCAGTTACAGTAGGGTAAAGGCATTAAAACAGTCCCACCCCTGGAGGGGAAAATGATGCTACCCGAGGCCAGGCTGTGTTACATCCTGTTCCACAGACATAATCCTTCAAAGCCATTTCTCTTCTGCTGTGTGGCTTGAGCATCGCTGCATATGTGATTCTGCAGTGCGTTGCTTGCTGTGCAGTTCACGTCTGCTGGAGTGGCCTTAATTTACTGTGCACTAGATGTATTCTTTCTCTGTTAGAAAAGAGGAAAAAATCCTCCTTTTCAGACATTTGCTGCTGTTGAACCTTCTTAGGGTCTACTGGATGGGGAAAAAACTTGACCCATTTGCTCCTAGTTTGCTGCTCTTGTGCTGTAATTGTAGCACAAGTCAGTTGTTCCCTCAGCTTTTAGTCTTTATAGTTAGATACTGGTTCCAGTCAAATGTTGGGATTGTTACAACATAAGAAGCGTCTTTACCTGTGAGGTTTCGGATGCTCCCCTAATACAAATAATAACATAAGATTTAAGAAATGAATGCTTCCAAAAATCCCTCTTCCCCCACTGGGAAATGCTGTGTATGGCAGGGTGTTTTACTAAGGCTGCAACATGTTGATGTGGGAATATTTTTAGGGATGTAATCTGAGGAAGAGATTTTGCTCAATCTGAATAACAAACAGAAGGGACACTGAGGGCAGGAGGCAGACATCTGGGACCTGGTTCATTCTCCATGCAAGTGTATTGAGTGATCAGGGGTTCTCTTACTCATCCAGTACAGCTCATCCAGTGATGTTCTGTCACACTGGAGAATGTCACCTCTTAACATGCATGACAGCATTGGTCAAATGTTTTGTAACTTTATCCAATTAACATACAGCTAATTTAGCATGACATGAGCTGTAGCACTTCAACTCTACTCCAGCTTTGTTCCTTAAACTCGATACTAAGTTGTCCTGACACCTAAAATCTCTGTAATCAGTCACCAGTTAATTAGCATCAATATGCCTGATACTTCTCATTGACTAAAGTCTGTCTTGTTGCAAGTGGCTTTTTGCTTCATTTTATGCACTTAGTGGAAGATACAGTCCTAAAAGCCGTAGATGGATTTCAGAGGTCATCTGCATAATTCGCTTGCAAAGTAACTTTAGGCCCATCCTTGTGTGCTTTCTGCACCTCAGCTGATGTAGTTCGGGCAGGAAGCATAAGCTTTTCTTCCAGAAAACATATCCTGTGTGTTGTTAGATTACTGTAAGTAGAAGTTGCCTGTTAACTCTTGACTAACCTGAACTAACAGAACAGTTCAGTTGGCAAGCTTCAGAGGGAGGAACATATGTTAGGAGAGTGTCCAAGTCCTACTTGGCCTGTCTCTTGACAACTGCTTTTGAGACAGGGTTTTGCAAAACCAGATCATCCTTCTGTGTTTGATGCTTTCATCTTCCTTCACTAAGAGATGTTTGCTGTGACTGTGAAGCTAAACTGGAGACATACACTTTGTGTACAAGCATGGACAAAAAGTAAAAGGTGCAATAGCTGTGTGTGTGACAGATGGGGCAGCTGAACTCAGTACTCTATATTATTTCTGTAGTATCTAAGTGCACAGATACCAAAATTGCTCTATTTGTATGAAGGAACTTTCAAGAGACTTCTTTGCTTGAGTGTCAAGCTGTATAAGGTGATGAGATCTGTGTGGTTCTGCCCTGACTCATGATTATCTTGGGTCCAGTTACTGGAGGTGTCTTTGCATTGCCTTTGGCTGCAGGGAGCTGGTAGCTATGTCAAATATTGGAGCTTGTGCCGGTTCTCCTGTACTGCTGGGCTCTGTTGGGTGTCTGTATCTCTTCTGCATTCCTGTTAACCTCAGATGGTTCCACCAAGCATTGTTATCCGGGTCAGATGTCTCCATCTGGCTCCTCACATCTGCAGCGAGAAGGGAAAACTATGGGAAGTTTGAACACAGATGGGCTGGTGGCTGCCTCTGCTCATCACTCCACAGCACACACTGGGTCTGACTGTAGGCAGTGAGGAAGCTGCAGTGTTCGCCTGTTGTCATCCCCTCTGGTCACAGGCACTGCCAGGGCTGTGCAGCTCAGTTCTGAGCACTGCTGGAATGCAGCAGATGTGTCACAGCAATGGGCCCAGCAGCATGGGCTGCAAGTGATCTCATTCTTATTTCAATACTTCAGGGGCCTCTCTCTGAAACAAACAGTGTGTACATGTGTTGTGTTTGTTTTTGGCTGACAACAAGCTGTCAGCTTTAGTTTTAATCTGTTAGAAGAATTAGTATTTGGTTTGTTGGTTTAACTCATTTCAGAAATGACTTCTGTAGCTTTGCTCTAGTTCAAGCAGCATCCATCACTGAAGATGATTTTCTCCAACATTGAGACACAGTAGAAATGTGCTCATTTCTATAACCATCCACAGTGATGCATGTTCTCAAGGTCTACTTACGCAAACCCTCGTGTTTCTTTTTCCTGAATTCCCTTCAAGAAAGAAAATTGTCTGACAGAATCAGATGGACCCCTATTAATAATATTAATATCACCTTATTTTCATTCACAGACCTCAAAAAACCTTTTCAGAAGTAGTTAGGAGCATTTTATATACAGCATGCATATAGTAAATAAATAAAACAGTGAGAGAGAAGGAAAAGTGACCTTCCCTGAGGCCATCCAATAAGTAAATTTGCAGCCTGGGAGCAGAGCTCCTGTCACTGGAGCATCTTTGCCAGAGACACAAGATTGGAAATGGCAGAATTGGAAATAAAAAGCTCAGTTTGTGCTTTATCCAGCAACCAACGTGGGTCTCATTTCCCAGAGTGGAATTAAAACCATGCTCTGAGAGATAATCTAAATATGAACTCTCAGTTTTCCTAAACTCTGAATTAATGAGTGTGAAAAAGAGTTGTTGAAAGCTGCGTTGAGGTGATGGACTGTCAGTGTGTGTTTGACGCATCCTGCACTGCCTCACAGATGATTCCCATAGAAATAAGGGTAAATAAATACCCAGTTGACTGGGAAGTGAATCTGAAGAGGTAGTAGGTGTCAGGCAAGGCTGGAAAAAGGAGAGGAGAGTTTCTAAACTATCCACCCAAAGAAGGATATTGAAATGACCTTTTCTTACTCTGAGTTCCTTCGTTAATGAAGGCAAAGTCTCTTTAAAGGGCAACAAACCTGAACTTGTGTGGATGGGGTTTTCAAGTCTGGAAATTTGTCTGTATCTTCTGTTATATGAACCTCTCTATCTTTTGCAGGCTTTAAATATTAAATACCCTTTAGGTCACGATAGGTTTAGGAGGTGGTTGGTGGGTGCAATGGGAGAATTTTGTGCATTTTATGAGTGTAATTTCAATCCAAATTCTGAGTTTGTTTCCCTTTCCGAAGATGTCCATAAAAACATTGTAACAATCAAAACATGGATCAAGGCTCATAAAACAAACCATTATTAATGAAGTCACTTTCAAGGGTTTGTTGCCACTGACAAGTCAGCATCACCAGCTGTTTCTCACCCTAGAGGACAGACTCCTGCAACCAGGAGCTGTTGCCAGCTTTAGTTCTGCAAGGTGAATCACTGCAGCTCTGGAAGCTACTTGAACTGTGATTCAAGAGGTGCTGCTTAGGGTTCTTGTGCTTAACTAAAGGTTTAATGGCTCTCTTGGAAAAACTATCACTGTAGATTTGCTTTATTGAAAGTCTTTTAGATGATGCTGATTTTTCACAGCTTAAAGTGTATTGGGAAATTTAGGCTCTATGTGTATATAAAATAACTCAAACTGAAGGAGCACAAAAGTGATTGTGGTTTTAAATAGTTCTTCTTCACTACAGTGTACGTTCCAGGTGATCACACTGTATTCACATTGTTCTTACCTGTGTGGCTGATGGGAATGTTGAGTTTCAATATGGTAACAAAGCTTGGTGCCACCACTGCATTACCACTGTTGTGCTTACACACTTGCTTTGGTGTTTTACACTCTGCCATGTAGAGGGATCTAAAATGTCTACTGGGGCTGCTGAATGGCTCATGTTTTGGAAACTGGGGACTTGAGGATGTTGTTAATGCAAGGGAAAGAGACCATTTGATGCTTGCTCTGCAGCTGAGCTGGGATTAGAGGCATTTAACTGTGAATCTTGTATCCTTCAGGTTTTATGAGCAGCTCCTTTTATTCTTTTTAATCTTCACAGAATAAAAGGGTAGAGGGGAGGGAAGAGGAGAGGAAATGATCTTATTACAACTTTAGAAACTGTCTTTGTCACTGAGAATAAGAAACTCCCATGAAATGGGAATGAGGCAGTAAATTGTCTCTGCTTCCATGTTACCAACACCATTATTTTTATTAAACATTCACAGGCACAATTTCAGTTACTTAAATCAAAAGGATGACCTACTTTAAAAAAAATCAGTTGGAAGAAATTATACCTTTAATTATATTCAGTGATGGCTTTATAAACTTTACAGAGTGCATAAATGTATTAATGTGCATGTAAGGTTCCCACATCAGCAAAAAGGCCAGCAGAGCAGTGATGGGTGTGTTCTCTGTGTATCCCTTTTGTGCAGTTAGCTTAAAATACCTTTGCATTAAAGATTCAGCTTAGGGAAAATAAAAGAAGTCCCTACATGAAGTGTACTTGGGCACACAATACACTACGGGGAAATCATGTTGAAGCTGGTGATGCAGTTATTTTTGATGGGGCAAAAAATTCATTGTTCTGACTCTTTGAATCTCTCGCTGCAAGAGAGACCTTGAGGGACTGGAGGAGGACCAGAGAAGGGAATGGATCTGGAGCAGGGCCTGGAGCACAAGAGATGGGGAAGGGCTGAGGGAGCTGGGGGGTTCAGATGGAGAAGAGAAGGCTCAGGGGGGACCTGATGGCTCCCTCCAAGTGCCTGCAGGAGGATGGAGCCAGGAGGGGCTGGGCTCTGCTCCCAAGGAACAAGGGATGGGACAAGAGGAACCAGCCTCAAGCTGCACCAGGGCAGGTTTAGATGGAACTGAGGAGCAATTCCTGCCCCAGAGGGTGCTCAGGCATTGGAACAGGCTGCCCAGGGCAGGGCTGCAGTCATTATCCCTGTGAGTGTTCACACCCCCTCAGTGCCTTGGCAGTGCTGAGGAACAGTTGGACTGGAGGAGTTTAAAGGTCTTTTCCAAGCTGGTTCATTCTGTGAAAATTCCAAAGTTCAGTACCTGCACCAGTCATTGAGAATAATCCATGTAGTATTTTTTCTTGCAAAAGACAAGCAGTTTAAATCTAATCCAGAAAAGAATCAGAACTTCAGCTGTGTGAGTACTGTAATTGAATCCAAGTATTGCTTTATTCCTTTAATTCTTTTGCTGAGGATGTAGAATAGGAATAAGTGTCCTCAGTTCTCATTCCTGGTGATATTGAACCAGCTGCTTCACTAAAGACAAGAAACACAAGCAAACAAACAACTAACCACTAATCCAGGTCTGGTAATGAGTAAATTCAGGTCTCTAACACCTTGTACCTGTGCTGGAGTTGAGAAACTAGCATAGGTACAAGCCTAGAGCACAATCTCACTTCCATTCCAGCTCACAGGCAGACTGGTTGCATTATGACAACTGCTGCTCTATAGAAGTATTAATAATCCATGTTTCCTAAGTGACAACATAAATTTTATCAGTCACAAACAAGCAGAACAAAACCAGTTTGCAGTAGTTCTTTCTTGGCAGCTTGATAATCCATACGGCAGGAATAAGACACTCTCTGGGGCTCCTTCTCATCACTGCTGTAGTGCATGAATGCAGAGCTTTTTAGTGTATCCTAGCATCGGGCAGAGATATTATTTGGCATTATCACAGGACAAGTGCTCTGTGTGCAGGTCTGCTCCCATTCCTGGGAAATACTAAATCTCACCTTCCTAATGTGTGATCATACCCTGCTGTAATAACTGTTAAAAACAAATGGAAAAGAAAAATTAAAGTACCCCACAGCTGAACCCCAGAGATGGATTGCAATAGCACTTTAATGCAGGCTCCAGTCCTGCACAAATAGCTTTCTGGTGCTTTGCATTTAGGAAAAGAGCACCCCAAAGTTCCATTTATATTGCAGATGCAAGACTACCAATATGCAGGCAGATTAGCTACTGTTATCTCTTTTATCAAAGCCTGTTGGCAATCCACATCAGTTACAAATTAAGTTGCATGGAGGTATAGTCCTCAATAGAAATCAATTTTCAGTACAGAATGCCTTATTTGCAGTTTTATGGCTTAAAAGTACTTACATGAACTGATTTATTGTTTGCAGTTAGGAGGGAAGGCCATTGAGGGGATGACTGTCTGCTTTTGACTTAGTCTTTATTGGTGGTGTTTGCTTTCAAATATTAAATGTAAAATATTACACCATTAAATATAAAATTAGCCTCAACCATTACAGTGGACTAATGTGTTGTCACATGGGAATTCACATGATAGGCAAGATTCTGCCCAGTGAATAATCTTCTGTTATACAAGTTATATTTCAAGCTGCCAAAGAGTGCAAAGGTGAGGACCAGGGGTTGCTGAGCATAATGCAGACTGAATCTGAATTACTGTGTTTATTTATCAATGGTGATGGCAGGGGGTGCCATTGAAATAGAACGACAGGGTAGTGGGATCATGGCACAGGCCATGTCCTCCATAGCCATAAACTTGTTTCAGTGAAGAGGTCCCATTTGGCTTCAAGTTAAATTGTCTACTGTGCCTGATGCTCGGTTCTAGTAGAGCTGTGTTTAGAGCCTTAAGTAAGAATATGATAAGGGGAGTACTTAGAGCAGCTCCAGTGCCTAAAGGGGCTACAGGAAACCTGGAGAGGGGCTTGGGACAAGGGCCTGTAGGGACAGGCCAAGGGGAATGGCTTGAACCTGCCCAAGAGAGGGGAGACTGAGCTGAGCTCTTAGGCAGAAGCTGTTCCCTGTGAGGGTGCTGAGGCGCTGGCACAGGGTGCCCAGAGGAGCTGTGGCTGCCCCATCCCTGGCAGTGTTCAAGGCCAGGTTGGACACAGGGGCTTGGAGCAGCTGCTCCAGTGGAAGGGGTCCCTGCTATGGCAGGGGTTGGAGCTGGGTGAGCTTTAAGGTCCCTTCCAACCCAAACCATTCTGTGATTCTGTGTATCTTAACAGAATGGTGAAATGAAAATCCCATTTCTGCACTTTGCATTTGGATTTAACCTCTTGTTCATGTTACAATTGGGGATTTAATCTGAATTTGATTTGCAGAAACAGAAGTTCTCTGTCTTAGCGATCTGTTTCTTGTACATAAATAGAACATGGGCAACAGGGAGATAGGGCTGCACAGAGCTGAAATGCAGGTGTAAGGTGCATTTTGCAGTGTTGAACATGCTCATTTGGAAAGGATGAATGGCACTTCAGCTACAGCTTCTGAAATCTGACCTTGTGGTGATAATACCTGTGTTCCAGTGGTGAGTCTGGGGCTACAGCCAAGCTTTTGCATTTCATGCTTGCCCCCTCAGCAGTGTTAATTCTATTTGCATTTCCAGTTTTGCACAGTTAATGTCTGGTTGCATTACACGTTGCCTAATGGTGAGATGCAACACAAACAACTGAACATAATGGGGAAACTAGCAAACGAAATGCATGCTGCCCTAACACGACTGCATAACCTCAAAAAATGCTCTGGTGGAAGAAAACCAGCTGTCTGCAGCCATACACTTCCAGTTTGTCATAGGCTTATATTTCACTGCTTCTCATACACCACAAGACTATTTCCACTGTGACATGGTTACTTGCAATCAGTGCAAGAAACAAGATTTTTCTGCTTTCTTGTTCTTTAATTTTGAGGCTATTCATTACTGTCTTCCAGGGCTGCCTTATACCCGAGTGTTCATCTTCATTCAGGTGGCTTTTCCTCTAGAAAGATGGAAATGAGAGACACCTTTGTGTCTTGATTGAGATAACCCCTTTTTTACTTTTCAACTACCACTCTGTATTTCATAATCCTTGCTCTGATGCCTTAACATTGTGGAAACCTGCTTTAAAAATTGCTCTTCATTATTATTCTTGTTCTAGTGTACAAAATCTCTGTTTGCCCAATGGGGACTTTATAATACATGTAATGTAGCTGATTGACTGTAGTGTGATAGGTGAATCCAGTGTAATAGCATCCTCTGGAATAATTCCTTTATAAAGCCTCATGCTGGTACTCAGTTTTGAAGAGTGTTGTATAAGATGCTGTTAACTGAAGTAAATATTTGGTGGACCTGGTCATGGTATGTGGTGTTGACATTCTGAAGCTGATGAGAGCAGGAGGTATGGATCAGTGAACTAGTCACTAAGTTTATTAATGTTCTTTTCGGCAGTGACACCCAGAATCCACTATAACAGGCCATAAACCCCTTCCATTATGTGCTGTACAGAGAAGACAAAGGTGGCTCCTAAAAAACAGTTGAAGTAATGGTGTAACTGCCCACCCAAGCATCAGAACTCTGAGAAAACATTGTCATCTGCTCTGTACTTGGGTTCAAATCAGAGGCAAACCCAAGATTTTCTGCCCTGACACAAAGCATGTTAAACTCGAGCTTAATGTTACGTGTAGTAGTAGTGCATGTTGTAACAAGTGGTGTCATGTAGGGAAAATTTAAGGCATTAAACACAAGGCAACTCAGTATAATAGACTGTTGTCAAGCTTATGTGATTGTGATTGTTGCAGCCTGCATATCTATGTGGGAGGGAAGGAAGCGTGAGGGGGGAGATGAGGATTTTAAGAGCATTTTAGGACAAGCATAGCAAGTTCTTGCTGTTGCTGTGTGCGCTATCTGCCTCTCCTGCGCTTTATGGGGGAGGCGTGTGAGTGCCTGTGTTGGGAGGAGTGCTGAAGCCCGTGGTAGTACACAAAGCTGGCAGGCACTCAGCTTCCCTTATACTTAGTGAAGTTTGTCAGCCTGTGAGATTTGCTTTTTGTTGTTTACGGGCTCTGTTTTTCTCTCTTTCATTGCTTGTATTTTCTGCAGAAGAATGTGCCTCAGAGTCAAACACAAAAGGAGGCTGGTGATAGACAAGCTGCTTTTCCTCATCTTCAGGGAGTTACTGTCATTTGCTAAATATGTGACCTGCTCTATTTTGCTCTCTTTGCATCTCAGAGATGAATATGTAGTGCAGCTGGGAATCAAAACCAAGTTGCCTTGATGAAAACAAGCTGGTACAGGAGCTGCAAGCTCAGTGATTGCCCAGCTATTCTTCCTTCCACACAGCCACAACTCCTTCCTTGGTGCTTATCAGCAATGTGTGGCATTTGTGCACTTGATGTGCTGGGTCCTCATTTAAGAAAGTTTAAAAGCATCTTGGAATATGCTGTGTTCTGCTGAGCAGGTGGGAATCTGGCATCTGTGGTTTGGTTTTTATCTCGATGTATCTCCCTGGAGCCAGGAGTTATTTCTTGAAGGAAACTATGTGTTGTCTTAAAGCATGGAAGATGCAATGCACCTGCAGCTGTTTGCTCCGAGTTCCTGCAAAATGCAGGATATTTGGATCCTCTTTCTCTCTTTATGGTGTTTATTGCTGGCAAAACATTCATAAAGGTGTTGCTGAGGTTGGTACAGACCATGTCAACATACCTGTAACACTGCAGGCAGAGAGCTGAGCCAGCACAACCTGCGTAAAGCAGACTGAAGGTAGTCAGCGAGTGACAAGAGGTTTATTGAAATACTGAATATCAAAGTATTGTGTATCCCCTGGTGTGATAGTCTGAATAGAAACCAGAAGGAAGCAGGTGGGTATAGACAGATGGAGTTGAAGGATGCTGTGGAACAAAAAGGAAGGTGTTAAAATAAAGTTTGAAGGAAATAGTAGGATAACTTCTAACAGGGGCTGAGGTACCATGTCTCATTAAGGCTTTTCATTAAGGTTTTTTGTCTCAAGTACTTGATACTTTCATGATTCTCTCCTGTATCCCTGGATGAACAGATGAGCTGGTCTTCATCAGAAAGGAAACATGCCATTTGCCGTCTGCATATACAGATGCATATACTGAGGCATTGAACTTGCTGCAGTCTCTGAGCTCAGTGCAAAGGGTAGAGGACACCAATAAGACATTGGTATTTTCTCCTCCAGACCTGCCCATTTAAATCTATTTAATTTGATGTTTTCTCAGATTGCTTCTGGGAATTACCAGAGGTGGAAGGAGGGGTTTAAATCATTGTATGCTCCAGGGTGAATTCCCTGGGACTTTGAAGCATAGAAAACCCCTCCAGATTCTGAAGGAACAAGTGAACCTGAGGTGTTGGGTCTTGAGCTGGACTCCTTAATAATTAAATGCTATTTATGGGCTGATGGAGAGGATCATTTAAACCCTGCCTTTAAAATTTGGTTTTATTTAACTTTCAACATGCTGAACTTTGTTTCTTGTCAATACACTGATGTTACTTTCTGGTCATGAAGTTAAGTTTGCTGCTGGTGGAGTTCTTTCTGATGGTGATGTCCCTTATGCTTCTCAGCTTCCATTCACTGAGCAGGAAAGGCATCCAAACCTGCTTTCCCAGTCTCCCTGGCTGAAGGGAGTGAGGTGGGTTTGTTGTCCAAATACCTTGTGAGGATTCATTCTCCTTTCACAGGTCAGGTGCTAAAATTACTGTGCTTCAGACCTCTTACCCTGAGGATTAATTAACTTTATTCTCTTGCCTAAGTAGCAAACTGAATGTCATTTTTCTCAGCCTTATTTACAGTAAGCTCACTTTATTCACCACAGAGGCAGGAAGGGATTCTTAAAGTGGACATAGATCACATTTATGTTCACTTAATTCCCCTTTACACTGCCAGAATGATCTAAATCAACCTTAGAGTAGACCACAATCAGATACTCTCTATCAATGGTCTTGCAGTGGGAACCACAGGACAGCTAATTCATTTAGCTTGCCTTAACAGTGGCTCACTCATTATTTACACAGTTTACAAGTCTTTGCAGTTATGTTTCATAAGCATCACAGCTGGAAAGTTGATTCCAGGAGGAACATCTCCATCTATTTACCTGTTCTCCAGCTTATTCAAGGCAATAGTTACAGTCTTCATTTTCACTATCCATACCTGCCATGGTTGAGCTAAATTCTGGGGGTAGGAGAGAACTTATGAAATTATTGAGGAGTTCCAGTTGACCTTGGAAACAGTGTTCAGACATCTGTCAGCTATTCCTTTCCAGAGAACCTGCCTCAGTACCATCATGAATTCAGGTGCCATTTAATCCTTCTCAAGCAGTGCCATTGGTGCACCCCATTTGGTCCCAATGGTCCCCCATTGCTTTTTTCCTTTTTCCCTCCTATGGAGTATATGAAGGTGAAACTCCATCAAAAGCTGCCTGATACAGGGAGGATATGTAAGACACATGACTGGCTACTGGGAAAGGATCTTTTCAACTAAAGCAGACAGTCTGGCTGTGAGGTAGCTGGAATTCCACTGGGAAATCACTCTCCAGTGTATTTACTGGAGTACTGTGTATTTATTGTACTGACCTAGAATGTGAAAATTCATTGCAGCTGCACACTGGCACAACCCTGTAGCGTTAAGCAGCATGAGAACATGGTGTAGAAGGAACAGTTAAGAAGCATCACTGACAGGGACTTCTGATACTGCCTTCCTCTGCATTGCGTACAGCATGTCCCCTCTATCCCAGCTTCTCTGGCATCCTGTGAATCAAAGAGGATTATTTTCTTTCCTATTAGTTAATAACATTTCAAGCTCCTGAATAACTCATCCAGGTGCAAATGATCTTACTGTCCATTTACAGAGCATGCAAGTGCTAAGGTAGGAGAACAGAAGGACAGGGCATAGATGCTTTCTGCAGGATTGTGCAATGTACCTTCTTCTGTATGTCAGTTCTGAAAGTAAGACATCATTAACTAGACTTTTTGTCCCTCAAACCATGTACTGTTAGCAATTCTATTCATAATAAGTACTCTTCTATTAAGCAAACTACGCAATTACTAGTCCATTAGCAATTCTATTGCAGAAAACTTCATTACGGTGTCTATTCAGAAGGTACATTCTTGACAGACCTTTTTTTTTGGGGGGGGGAGGGTTTTGTTTAATTATGATTTCAAAGCTTGGCTTCCAAAACTTAATGATGAAATAATGAGTTATTCTATAGTAATGTAATAAAATCTGCTCACAAATTAACTGTACCTCCTATTCTCTGCCTTGAAAGCTTCGTATGGCATGCTCAAGCTTCCTACCATTGCTCTCCTTTTTTGTTAGGGGTAAGAAGATTATGTAAGAAAATGGCAGCAATTATGATATTAACATAATGGGAACAATTAGTACAGCAAAATCCAAGTTTTAATTGGATGCAGTGTCTTTTCAGAAGGTCGTTGTCATATCTTGATTTACCTGCTGGTTGTTAGCATGTTCCTTTCCATTAGCGGGGGTGAAAGCCAGGTGAAGACAAGACAGCAGGCAAGATTAAGGGAAAGCTGTGGAAAAACAGCCTTGGAGCTTTGATAGCTGCCAAGGGCTCTGTTACAATGCTCATTGATGCATTCCCCTTGAATCCTTTTGGAACAAAGGATGGAGCCTGTATTTTGTCCTGGGGAGAAACCCCAAAGTTTGAGTGTTGAAAACCCAGAGCTGTTTTCAGACCAGCTCAGCTGAGAGAAACACAGATCATGTTCCCCTCTCTCTCCCAGTTTGCTTTTCCTAACTTCAGACAAGGCAATTTATGTCTTAGTAACACTGTTTTCCACACTGAAAGGGATTATAAGTATTTCTTTACAACTTGGGCTGTTGTGAAGTGTACACAGTGTGTGGTGCAGGAGGCTGCTAGTGGGATATAAGCTTTCTGTCCAACTTTATTAAAGCTTGTATTTAATTTGGTTTGAGCAAATAGCTGTGTTTGATTTGAAACCTTTCCTCAGGTGAAAAGGGAACTGGAGAATGTTTCTTTTTTTCCCTTTCTTTAATCTAGTTTTGCCCTTTCTCAGGTCTTTCCCAGAAAAGATCCATTTCTCATAACTGATTATAATATTCTCCTTGGCTCTACACACTGCATTTCTTACTCGCTGCCATGCATACCTAATCCCAAGCGAGAACTGGAGGAGCCCCATCTGCAGCACTAAGCACTGGATGACAGAATTGGAGGCACATGGCTGTCTGTCTGAAGCTGTCTGTTTAGCCATATAAATCTTTCTTCCCTTGGGCACCTGAGTGAGGCCAGTGCTCCCTCCCTGCTCCATCCCTCTGTCTGTTATATCACTGAATGTCATGAGCTCTGACAAACACCTGATTTATGATGGACACTATAAAACTCCCTAGGAAAGGCAGGAGCTGCTTTGAAGGAAAAGCAGGGTATTAACTTGAAGATGTTAGACTAACAGAGGCCACCAGTGTCTGTGTTTTGACATTGTCCTAGTTAAAGGATGCTGAAAGGGATGGCTTTGATCCAGACATGTTTAATCTGGACTGAAGGTAAATCAGTCATGACTTACTCTGTCCTACATTACAGATCTATAGGTTTCTTTACAGATAGAGCTAAAAGTACAGTTTTTAGGGGAGTAGAATTCCTGTCTTTATACTTGCTTGAAGTACTTAGCATTCCTTGCAAGTTGATAACACTTCTGGAGAATGAATATGACTTAGGTATGTACTTACTGTACTTGGTTGCTTTGAAAAACAAGCATTTCCACCTGTGAATCCATGCCTTACCAAGCAGAACAGTGTCTGGAAATCCATGGCAAGCTGGTTATAAGCCATCCCACAGGTTAGTTGCTCCTTCTTGTTTCTAGTTTTTCTACTGGATCATTCTGGGAGGCTTGGGGATATTCTGCACCACAAGCATTGGGCTGACTTAGGTGGTGTTTAAGGGTGTTTTCAGGTATGAAAACACTGATACACACAGATTAAGATGATCAGATGCATGTTCTGCAATTGCAATTTACTGTAAGTTCTCAGAAAAACTGCAGGAGCAGGTGACAAGTATTTTCTTTGCAGCTCTAGATTTTTATTAACCAAGCAAACAGGTTTGGCATTATTTCTTACACTTAGAGTTAAGATTAATAGGTTGTTCTGCACTTAAATGACACCCTGACTCATTTAGGAGGTGAAGTCCTTTGTTTTGCTGTCTACAGTTTGGGTTTTTTCTAAGAGTTATAATCATTTCCCAGGTTTCTTAGTCACACATAACTGGAATTAACACCCAGATCATCTTTACTGTGCAAAGAACAACTGCACTGGAGTATTTTCACCAGCTACAAGAGCATCACAGTTTCCTTCTCTATCTTCTCAGTTGACCTTTCTCACTAGACAGGTTAGCTCTTAGCAACTAAGCTGTTGCTGCTGTGATTTGTATGAAGCCAGAAGTTCACAGGTACATATGTCTGTAGTTAAAACCCTGATGTGGTGGTCACTGAGCAGACAGCATGTGCTAAACTGTTGGTGGCCTTGCAGCACAAGACTTCAAATGCTCCACAATAAAAAGCCCATGAAAAGAATAGTGGAAGAGAAAATTGTCCTATGCAGATTAACCCATCGTCTACATGTGCAGCAGAGCGGAAAGGAGACAGTGACATGTTGAGGTATTTGTCACTGCTTATCCACTGTAAAGAAATTAATCCTTTCATGTGGTTTCTCTCCCCACTGAAAATTTAATTTGTAAAAGTGACTTTTCCTGTCTCTCCTTCCCTCCTTTTCCTGCAGCCTTTTTAACAGTGGCTTGATAATCCCATGACATTTCCTAAATACAGAGTTGGAAGAAGAAACTCAGTTTTCTTTATTTGTATGCTTAAATTTCTCTATACTACACCATTCCTTTTATGCTTGTGTTACCATTTCTCATAGACTAGTTTGGGCAGCACCTATGGAATCTCTGTATTTTCTTTCCCTGGGAAGTTAATGGGAGTTAGTTGTGTACTTGCTGTTTGTGCCTAAGAGATGCTTATGCAGGCATCATCTTTAACCATCTTGAAGATGTCTAACCAGAAATTGGAGTCACTGAAATGCTGCAGTCTAGGTCTAGACAAGAATAATACCTCACTGGTAATGTATCCTTCTCCCAGGGAAGTTGGCACTGAACCACTGGATCTGTTTTATGTTGACACGATAAGGTCTTAAGACCTTTCAAGTTGTTAGTCCTTTAGTGGAGGCTGCTCTCCCTGACCTCAGATGTTGTTGTAGACCCTGTGTTCTGTAAGCTAATCATGCAATGCTTCAAGTGCTAAAGGGCATGGCTCCTCATTGTGGGAATCAGAGCCTGAAATTCAGCATCTCTAAGGTCTGTGGCCTTGCATGAGGACAAGAATTACCTGGTCACCTCCTCCCAGCAAGAGCTGGGCTTCTGGCTATAGCTGCAGCACAAAGTGAGATTGATGATGAGAAGTTGCCATCACTGAGCAGACTGGCATCATTTTACTGCAGTGTGAAGCAGAATCTCCCACAGCTGATGTGACCCACAGTCCCAGTGGGACCTTGAAGAACAGGAGCTTTGCCATCAAGCCCCATAGGCTTGATTCTCTCTGATGTCTCACTGGCACTCCAATGTGTGCTGTCATTGCAGGTGGAGTTTCTTTGCCTAAAACCCCCCCTGAGGATGTGTGAAGCTGTTAAAAATGGCACCACAGCAAACTTGTGCTGCAGTTTCCTTTGATTAATGAATAGCTGAAGGAAAGTATTTTGCAGGAAATTTACAAATTGAAAAGTGTTTGTTTGGGAATATCAGCTACGTTTCAAAAATGCATTACACTGTTGTCATGAATTGATGCGTTCCATTGATCATCCCCTTCTGGACAGCAAATGAAAGAAAAAAGCCATTTCTTCAATCACAAGTAGGCATAATAATGAACGGGTTTCATTTTCAGGGTGTTTGGCTTCTCGCATTGGGAAGATGGAAGATAGAATGTCACATACAGAACTCAGAACTTGGGGCTCGTGTAGGAGTCGTGACTCGACAGCTGCTGACTCCAAATATTTAGTTAAAAGTCAAGGAGGGAAAGTAATAATTTATCATTATTATAAAAGAATTTGCTTTCTAGTTAGAGGCATTTGTGGGTCAAAGATCCCAACCTTGCTGAATAAAAAGGGTCTTGGTTTAGTGATCACTGAATCAACATCATTTAAACGTTCAGCTCAAACAAAAATATAATGGAATGTAATGGTACATAAATTCTCCAAGGAAAAAATCAAGTCTATCTGTATGTCTGCATTTTATATATCCTGAATATATATAGATATTTATGTAGTTTGACAAGGACATGGATGAAGTTATCTTTTGCTGGTGGCAGTAGAACATTGATGAAGAGCCCAGTAGCAATTAGGAATTGGCTGGTGCCAGCAAAATGTTCCAACCCACTGGTCTCATGTGGATGTTGCACCTACATCTATAATGAACTGAGTGGCTTCCAGAGAGGATGTTCTGCTTCTCAACCTACCTGCACATCCTGCTGTTGACTGCTTGCCAAAGGAGAGGCTCATTCAGGAGGGATGTGTGTGTATGTTCTGCTTTATGCTATGGATATATAGACTGAAAACATTTTCTTTCTTTAAAACGCCATTCAGTACTGTCATTTCAGTTTAATGGAGCAGTTGTTTGAGAGAGCTGGGGAGGGATGGCTGGCAGGAGAAGGACTCTTGGCTGTTGGCACTGTCTTGCCAAGAGTTTCTTACTGACTTTGCAAAGCTGTTGATCCTATTTTAACCCAAGGTAGATGCTGAAGTGTTTTCACCTCTCCTGTTTGAAATAATTAGGCCTTAAATTCTCTAGTGCCTACACTTAAATCTTCTCTCATGGTTTTGGGAGGTGGGGTGATGGCAGCATGTTACACTAGAAGAATAACTCCTGCATTAATTGGAGCATCTCCAAAATAGGATCTGCTTTTAAAGAGTTTTCAGAATGGTTGTTCCTCACTTGGAACTTTAGACCTTACCAGGTTCTTTATAAGATGAAATGAGTGCCTTTTGACTTGACTGTTCTGATGCTCCGAATGATTTAAAGTACTGATTTTCCTCTGAATTAATTTCTTGCATGGTTTCAATGAAAGAAGTGTATTTTCCTTGGCTTTTAATATTGCTCTGTAGAAGAAAGCTCTTCTGACAGAATACTGGCCAGCTCCATTGAGCACAGGGACACTGCAGGCCAGAATCCTGCTTGATGTATTCATCCCGAAAGTGGTTGTGTGAAAGCAACCTCCATTGAGATGTTCATGTTACAAAAGGTTTCTTCATCTTAAGGAATTAATTCCAGACTTGCCCAGTTTTCTTTCTGTTCCCTGTTTGGTTGCAAGAGCACATCTAAGGCAACAAATCGCACATTGCCACTGCCCAAAGGAATGATAGCAGTGCACAATGATGAGCAATTGGTCATCAGAGATACCTGTAATAAATCACATGGAGCAGTTTGGAATCACAGAAAATACTTAAAAATGGAATTTTCACGTGGAAAATGTATGAATAGAAAAGGGCAGAATTGGAAAAATGAGGCTGGAATTTGAGGATGCCTGAATTGGAATTTAGACCTCACTGTAATTCAGGATCAGATCCTCTTCCCTCCCCACCCTTTCCCTTTAAGAAGATCCAATTGCTTAGGTTTGTGGTATTTATGATTTGTCTGCCTGCTTTTAGTGCTGGTCCCATGTATAAATTGTTGGCTCCAAGAAATTACACTCCAAAATGCTTAAGTTCTCAGAAACCATCAGTCATGCATTAAAACAGACACAGGGAGACAGTGGCACACTCAGAATATACTCAATGAATTATGAAGCTTGGAACACTTTATCTTCAGCAGAAGTGCACACATGCAAAACCAGAGCACTGTTTTTAATACCACGCATCTCTCTCTTGTTTAAGAGTCACTTTACTGCTCTAGAAGTGCCCTCTGTCAATTAGAAACACTTTTTCTTACAGTTACTGTAGTCATTTGGTCTGCTGCTGTGGTCAGGAGTTTTCTATTGATTCCTCTTATGGGTGAGGGATTTAGAGGCTAAACTGTAAAACAACTTTGCGACTCTTCTGACAATCTTTCTTTACTGTAAATCTGGGAATTGTGTGACCAGTGCAGAGAACTTTCCTTTGGTTGGGTTTTTGCTGTTTGTTTAAAATGGTGCAGACTCAGGCCTGGGAGGAGGAGTGATCTCTTAAAGTTAAGCACGTGCTTAAGTGCTTTGCTGGATCACTGCCTTGATCTATTGATGTTCTCAGTCTAATTTGCAGGAGCTGTAATTGCCTCCCCACGTTTTCAGTGGCTGCACAGCATTAAATCTTTGTGCTCTGTCCTGGAGTTGGTGCCTTACCACCACCTCTCCGAAATGCTTTGAAGGTGACTGCAGAACATGATGTTGTCTTTGATGAGGAATAAAATGCCTTGGAAATCTCTATGTGCTTGCTAATATTTCAGGTGGCCAAGATGAAAAGTTGAGTGGATCAGTCTTGCCATCCTTGGGATGAATTAGAACAGCCTTTTCCTAGGGAAGCTGGAGAGAGCGTAGGTGAAGAAGCCGCATCTCTTTAACTTGGACTCGGTGCTGGCTCTGTCCATTTAGCAGTTTGGATGGGGCTTGGAGCAAGGTGCTCTAGTGGAAGGTGTCTCTGCCCATGGCAGCGGCTTAGAACTGGATGAGCTTTAAGGTCTCTTCCAAGCCAAACTTCAGGTTGCTCCAAGCCCCATCCCACCTGGCCTTGAACATTTCCAGGGGCAGCCACAGCTTCTCTGTGCCAGCTCCACTCACCCTCACAGGGAAGAAATAATGACAACATTAAAGCTTTAAATAATCTTATACTTCATCCAAGGAATGTGAATAGTGGCTTAAGAGATGAGACTGGAGTCAGTTGAATCCATCTCCTCTAAAATACAGGGGGAAACAGTTTCTCTTCAACTTTGGTGTTTCTTTCAGTGCTGCAGTGTCATCTTAGCATCTCCTGGTGAGGGGGGGGGGGTGCAGTGCTGGATAAAGGACCTGGGTGCTATGTCCTGGTAGCAGATAAACAGCATGCTAACCAAACTTCTTGGAGTTCTCTGAAGGAAACTTACTTAAAATATGACTGGTTGTAAGGCTGTTGCAGGCAGCAGTGTGATAAATCAAACAGATGTTAGCCTCCTCTCTCCTGCTTTCTCTGTATTCTGAACAGGATCCGGCCTTTCAGAAGAGAAACTGCACACTCCTTGGCAAAACAGAAGTATTAGAAGAATTATCATTACCAAATGAAATTGTAATCAGTCATCCTGGCAGGCTGGTATTTGTCTTTAATCTGTACCCAGTGTGAGAGCTCTGAGAGAATTGGCTATTTCTATCCAGCTTTAATCATTCTTCTCATTGCAGTGTTTGAGTGCATTTAAATGCTGTATTAATTAGGATCACTGACAGCTCTGTTGTGTGGTTACTTGTCCCACTGTTCAAGGCCAGGTTGGATGGGTCTTGGAGCAGCCTGTTCAAGTAGAAGGTGTCCCTGTGCATGGCAGGGGGTTGGAACTGGGTGAGCTTTAAGGTCCCTTTCAACACAAACCATTCTAGGGTTCTTTGTAAGTAGCAAAGTGTTTTCTGTTCATGTTTTTGTCATTGCTTTGGGGTATTTGTCTGTCTTTTTACTATCTTTGTCAAGCAAGGTCAAAAAAGCATACATTTTACTTGGAGTAACAGATGCCAAGAGCATTGCAGTCCTCTTCCCATGGGATTTTGTAACAAGAGTGTTTGGTATTCACTCCCAAACCAGCCCCAGTGAAGCGCTCCATACTGTGCAGAGGAGCTGCAGGCTGCACTGGGACACTAGAGCAGGGACACTGCAGCTGACAGTGAGAGATGTGCAGACTGTAAATGTACATAGGGATATTTTTCTTTGCACATTGAGATTTTCTTGCACTAATGAAACCCATCATAGCTAGGAAGGAGGAAAGAAAGTAAAAGAAACTGTTGCTTATAACAGTGTAGTCTCTAACTACATCAATCAGTAGCCATTATTTTCTGTTTCATATAGAGGTAGACTGCTCTTAGGTTTAACTTCAGGATTCCCTGTACTTTTTAAATACCAGCTGTATTTCAGTATTGCATGTTAAAGAAAGGTTTTAAAATCTCAACAAACCAAGGCACTCCTAAAGAAGTGGAGGAGGTGAGGTCAGGAAGAGAAATGGAGTGGGCTTGATGTTTCCTGGAATGCAAAGGAAATGCAGCAGGAACGGGATGAAGCAATTTTAGCTTTGGATTTGAGATTAAGGAGCCTGTATGGGTGACCCATTATATTGACTGTGGCTGCTGTGTCAGCCAGTTCTGTGCTTGCTGTGCCTGAGTACAGGTTTCCCATTCACAGAAATATGCTTCCAGCTTTCCCTGTGATTTCTTGACATTAATAGCCAGCTTGGTGTGTGCAGCTGTGCTGCAGGTGATCCCTCCCCCTGCTGTCATTTATGTTTGCTTGAGCTCTTTGTTTTTAATGGAGAGAAGGAAATCCTTAATTTTACAAAGGGGAATTAATACTTATTTGTGGGTGTCAGCTTCCTTGGAAATGAATATTTATAACATGCTTTAGGTATGGAAACTGGGGAGTTGGAGAATCTTATTTACGAAGCCTTTCCAATACCACTTGGTATAGAAAGGAGGAGTTGGACTGTTCTGACTTTAGGTGCTTGAACCCTCATTGGGAAGCATGGAAATTAATTGACTATCACCTTGAATCTGCAGTGTTTGCACTGTGCAGAAGATGTTTTGCTCTAAGGCTGGAGTCCCAAATCAGGGAGGCAGGTGTTAATGCTGGGCTATGGGTTAGCAGTCAGGAGACTTTGATATATCCCTGCTTCCATCAGCTGCTTTATGTGTGATAGTGGCCTCTTGATTCATCTCTGTTTCTCTGGCCTGTCTGTTAACATATCAGTATATATATTAGATCAGTAACAGCTGCTTGTGTCAGTGTGTAGGATGTTTACTGCACCTGAGCTTGGATTTTGCATGGGACCTCTGGCCCTCACTGTTAGGAAATAGTGATGCTGTGAGGGCTGGAGCAGCTCTGCTCTGGAGCCAGGCTGAGAGAGCTGGGCTGGGGCAGCCTGGACAAGAGAAGGCTCCTGAAGGGGAGACCTGAGAGCAGCTCCAGTGCCTAAAGGGGCTTCAGGAACCCTGGAGAGGGGCTTGGGACAAGGGCCTGTATGGACAGGACAGAATAAAATAGGACAAATTATAAAATAAGACAAACAAATAATCAAGAGTCCACTTCTCATTCCTATCTAATGCACAGCAATAATGCCAGGAAATCCATTTCCCTTGCAGGCCTATTTACAGAGGAATTATCTGTATTGTGTCCCTTCAGTAGCCCCTCTGTGGCATCCCTTGCACTCAGCATGTACCTTGGCAAAGCTCTACCAAGTCCAGGGCAGAAGGTGCTTGCCTTAGGAAGCCACTAGGCAGAAGTACATATTTTACAGCCCATAAACTGAGGGGATTGTATGGCTCCAAGGACTGATAATAGGATGCAGCCCTATTCATTCTCCCATCACTGGCTGGAATTTAGCCCAGACATGGAGGAGGTACAATACATTGGCAGGCATAGCATGAGGAAGCTGGGACCAGTGATGCTTCTGCTGTACCTTCTTTGCAAATAAACAACACATATATTTCCTGCTCTGCCAGCTCAACACCTTCAGCAGCTGCACACAGGAAATTATCTGCATTTTATAGGCATTAGGCTTCCAATAAGAGCAAAAGTTGTGGATAGAGCCCTGAGTTTTGAGCAAACCAGCTCATGGTTGGGGGAGAGGATCTGCCTGTCTGCAAGGTCTTTATGGGTACATAGGGAAGAGCTGACTTAGTCACAAGTTTCCCTGTGACATACGAAATGGCACAGTTAAACTGATGCTTGTGAGAGGATTCTGCACTAATGGACTCATGGGAATTTCTTAGTAGAGGAAGGAAATGGGAGTGAGTGAGAGTACCTGTTAGGTTTATTCACACTGCTTTCTCTAGCTGCAGATGTGTTGGCTGAAGAGATTAAGGCCTCTCATCCAGGATCTCCTACCTGAGATGTTCGGTTGAGAACCTGTTGTTAAACTGTTTGTTCTTTAAACCCACTCCAGTCTATACGAGCTGGATTAGATTTGAATACCAGATACTTGACTGGAAAAGGTTTGTTCATTCAGATACTTGACTAAAAAAGACTTCAGGTGTTACTCACGTGCACCAAATCCGAGTTGGATGGGCTAAGTGGGAGGGAAGGTATGGTTGGCTGGAGAAAGCCAGGATCAATAACCCCAGAGTCATCATTTCTCCCCCAGGCAAGACAAAGGCTCAGGTCCCACTTCTGTGTCCATCTGAGAAGCAAGGTGGCAGTAGCAGCTAAATGTTCATTTGTCAGCAGATAAAGGTTGGAGTGTTTTTCTCTCCTGTGCTTGCAGAACTTCCAACCAACCATAAGCGTTGAGGGGTGTCAGGGTAAAGATCTATGCTCTAATCAAGAGGGATGTCTCCTCCGAGCACCGTTAGTTGCCAAGAAACTACTTTTGCAAAAGTGGAAATCTCTAAGCACTCCTAAAATAATTGCCTGGCTGGACACAGTGTGACCTAGCTGTGCTCAGGAACATTTCCTGGAACAGATGCTGAGATACCACACTAAGAAGCGTGCTGTAAATACACAGACATTGCCAACTAAATGGGGAGTCTAATTGGATTTAAATCCTTCTTGTATATGAAAAGTAGCAGAGATTCCTGGCTGACTGCATAGCTGTTGAGGAGTGCATGTCCAGCACTTGGGCTTTTCTGCCCTGGCTCTGGGCTGTAATATCAGCAATTAGTTCTCCTCGCTTTTCAAGAGGGGAATCTCGCACTGTATCGATCCTGTCTGCTTGGGCTATAAATTCTTCAGTGTCTGTCTTTTATTAGGCATTTACAAGGCAGAAGGGACCTATCTCACTTCATGTTGTACAAATCACACTGACAGGTATCAGAACTGATCCTTGCTGTTTCAAGAACTGTTGTTCACACTTTGCTTCCTTTCATAAAAGCAGGTGGTTCACCTCTCTCCTCCTGTGTGCTCAGCTGTCTACAGTAGTTGGATTGATGGGTGGCACTTGATTCTCACGTACTGTGTGTACAAGAACTGTGTGTGCACATAATCAAAGGTTTAGTTCATGTTTTGCAAAACACCCTATGTGGAGATGCTATCTAGAGCAGTTCTCAGTTGAACAGATGGTAAAAGAAAGTAGCACTAGTAGCAGTAGTATTTGGGTGTTTCTGTGTGAATTTATGTAGTATGGGAGAGCAGCTCAGGTCTTTCAAGCTCACTTGTTTGAAACTTCATGGAGTTACATCACTTTGTAGAATCACAGACTGGTTTGGGTTGGAAGGGACCTTAAAGCTCATCCAGTTCCAGCCCCCTGTACTGTGTAGAGTTCTGGTGTTCTCAACATAAGAAGGACACGGAGCTGTTGGGGCAAATCCAAAAGAGGCCACAAGGATGCTCAGGGGATTGAGCAGCTCCCATATGGAGCCAGGCTGAGAACACTGGGGCTGTTCAGCCTGGAGAAGAGAAGGCTGTGAGGAGACCTCAGAGCAGCTTCCAGTGTCTGAAGGGGGCTACAAGGATGCTGGAGAGGGGCTCTGCATCAGGGGCTGTAGGGATAAGTAATTCAGGAGATAACCTCCTACTTAGGGCACAAGGGATGATGGATTTAAACTGAAACAGGGGAAGTTCAGGTTAGATATAAGGCAGAAGCTCTTCCCTGTGAGGGTGGTGAGGCACAGGCACAGGTTGTCCAGGGAAGTGGCGAATGCTCCATCCCTGGCAGTGTTCAAGGCCAGGTTGGATGGGGTCTTGGGTGACATGATCTAGTGTGTGGTGTCCCTGCCCATGGCAGAGGGGTTGGAGCTGGATGATCTTAAGGTCTTTTCCAACCCAAGCCATTCTGTGATTTCATAGAGAATTTTCTGACAAATATTATTCTGATAGAGGTTTTGATCTTAGTCTTGAGTAAAGTAATTGCACTTTCCAGGCACTCAAAGTGAGTGAAAGATTTGTATGTGTATTATATAGCTGCACCTGAGAGAGTCTGTAGTTCTGTCCTGAGTTTATAAACCTAGATCCTGAAAGCACAGACACAATGATGGTTAATATTTTCTGTCTTTTCACTGTGTAACTACTTTATTATTTGTATATACAGAAGCTTAAAATATAACAGATCTCTATCAAAACAGATGAACCATTAAAATCCCTTCAGTCCTGTGTTTTTCGGGCATCTGGAGCTTGGAGAGTTAATAGTGTTGATCTGAGTGTCTCTGGCCATCCCTCAGCTGCCGTTGCTGCTGTGCTGATCTCTTGCCCTCGACTTTGTGGTGTATGAGGCCCCATTTTTTAAACAGCAAAAGCAATTTTACTGTAGTTTCCATGATTTAAAGCTTTGTTCCATGCTAAAACACAAAAAGACTGGGGAAGATTTAGATCTGTTCCAGCTTTTACAACAAGGAGGATTTAGACTCATACTTCCAGGAGACTTTTTGTTGTTCAGAACTTGTGTGAGAAGTTTTCTTCTTTGGAAAACTTGCTTGGCTGGAGATGGCCTATGGCAAGGCAAAGGGTCTGCCCAACCCACAGAAGGTCTTCTCCAGCATCATGTGTACATAGCTGCTGGGCTGGGAACAGCACATAACATAATATAAAGCCTCAGTCAAGGTGTTCAGCAGCTGGACAAGGCATCTACTTAGATCAAATCCACTTTTGTGTTATGTTTTAGTGCCATGGAGAAAGCAGTCAGAAATCATCTAAACCTTGAGCAATCTAAATGTGAACACAGAAAACCTGCCCCTGTACTACTGAAAGTTTTGCATGGTAATAATAATTAGCTTTAGGAGAATTACTAAGTAATTTTAAGTACCATAAAGTAGCTGTTGGGAATAAAGTGCTGTAAGTGCAGAGCATCAGGCCAGTTTCTGCAAGAATGAGTTGTTATCATTAATTATCACTCTATTTTATAGTTATTGCCTGTAATTTCAGACTTTAAATACTCCAAAGCATAAACAATGCTAATTTAATTACGGTGTGTGAGTTGCTGCAATTTGCATGCCGAGGAAGAAACCATTAATAAGGTTTATTCAGAGAGAAACTTAAAATAATAATTAGCATTTTAGGCTTTTCTAGTACATTGGAATGAAGCATCTTTCCTTAGCTTGGGCCCCAGATACAGCAGATAGGCAGCACAAGCTGCACGAACCATTAAAGATAGAGAAGGCTGGAGAGAGCCATGTGCTGAGCAGCCCAAACCCCAGTCCCCTGGTATTGGCTCCTTACATCAGGTTCACTCACCTGTGTGTGACTAAGTGCAGTGGTGGAAGAAGTGTTTGAGCTTTGGGGAATCCACATCTTGATCCTGTTGTTGAAAGCGTTTTGACATAAATGAGAAACATCCCTCCAAGGCACAAACAGGAAACTAAAATTGCATTTCCTTTGCTTTTTGCTATTGCTTTCCTTAATTTCATACTCTACTCCAGTCTGTCAGGAACCATTCTCTAACTCGTGTTCCATCTCATCAGTGTGATGGTCACATACGTCTGTTGTATGTCATTAATAGAGGAGTTAACTCATACAGGGCAGTGAGCAAATCAACCCCGTCTTCTGCTGTAATTGTAGTGTAAGTTGTTTGCACAGCTCTGTTACAGTGTGAGGCTTGCTTATATACAAGCAAGTTTATTCGATGTTTGTCTTTCTGATTTAACATTACTCTGATTTCTGAAGCCGTTACCCAGTGCCAAATTTATTGCCAATGTCTGTATAGATTATATCAACATTTTGCAGTTGTCTTCCCTTCATATAATCCTGTAAAACCAGCAAATTGATTGATGAGGCCTGTATGGATATATAGCCCATAAGTGGATATGGTTGATGTTTAGACTATTACGCTTTTGTAATCAAATCCCTTTTTAGCTATTTTAATAGCTATTGTCCAGACTGACAAGATCATCCCACTGAAGCGTTTTATGATAATCCAACCACACTGTTTCTTTATTTTCTCTGTACTTCTTTGACTTCACAGGCTATGCTAAAAGCTGCTATTATGCATCTAGTAAGATTCTGGGCCACCTCTCAACTCTCAATGCCCATTTTCTCCATCTCTTGGTCTCAAAATCATTTAACAGCTTCCAAACAACCCTGTCCCTGGAATGGAAGAAAGGAATATGCTGCAACGTTCTGATAATTCAGCTTGTGCGCAGGAGCTGGTTCCTTAGGTCATAAATTGTCTTACACATGTAGCTGTATCTCAGACAGTAAAGGGCTTTCATGAATACGACACAGGTAGAATCTCTATAAGTTTAAGCACAGAAGGGACAGGAACTATGGTAGTTTGGGGGAGCTCATAGGTTTTGTGTAGCTTTCACATCCTTATTTTTTTCTTTCACCTGGTTCTCCACATACATCATGGAACAATAATTACCCACAGGTAAGAAAACTGCCAGGATTAGAATCCCCATCGCTGAAATCTGCCCCTCTTTACATTAGCACCTCAGTGTCTCTCTTGCAGTGAGGGGCCCAGAACTGAACACAGGGTTCGAGATGCAGTGTCACCAGTGCAGGGACACAATCCCTGCCCTGGCCCTGCTGCTGCACTGGTGCTGAACCAGGCCAGGGTGCTGGGGGCTGCCTAGTCACAAGCTGCTCATGCTCAGCTCCATCAGCACCCCCATGGGGCTCCTTTCCCATGAGCAGTTTCCAGCCGCTCTTCCCCAAGCCTGTAGAGTTGCAGGGGTTGTTGTGGCCCAGGTGCAGGACCTGGCACTTTGCCTTATTGTACCTTCCATTGGCCCCAGCCCATGGATTCAGCCTGTCCAGATCCATTTGTAGGATCCCTCCTGCCCTCCAGCAAGCAGATCAACATTCCCACCCAACTTGGTGGTGTTTAAATTAATAATATTTATATTTTTCATATACACACATGGTGTTTAGTAAAACAATCCTTGGTCCTTTTCATATATTTTCATCTCCATAGCATGGAAAGAATCTCGTTACACAGCACTGTTTATCCAGAAGATGATACAGTAGAGCTATAGCTTGAATTACCTACTTATGAACAATGTGTTGTCAGTCTTCTTCTTGTAGATATTTCCAAGATGATTTTCACCTCTGCAGCTAATTTTGTGTCAAAGCCTGTACATTCATATGATGCCTAATGGCTTTTGAATGGAAATGAACTTTAAGTGGCTATTAACAGAAATTGGCTTTAAATTTATAATCTGGAGATAAAAGACCTCTTGGGCTGTCTAGGTCTTGCAAGCATACTTTCTTCTGAATACAGAGGTAGGCATTATAAACTTCAAAGTACAATTATTAGCCTTATTTTTCTCTCACTCTTGTTTGTACCTCCTGTTTCGAGGCTTATGTGGCTGATCTCGTTTCATATCCAAGGGAGTTTGGTGGGAATGTATTCAGGAGACTTGTCTGGCTACAGATGGTTAGTTTGATGCTTAGATTTCTATTTGGGAACTGAATAGAGGTTTTCCATGAGGGCTCCCACCTCACTGGGAACAGCCAGTGTTGAAAACAGTTGTTTCTGTAGTTTATCAGTGTATGTGGTTGGGAAGGCATGGAGTGGCTTTTTGTGTCTCTTACAAGAGCCTCTTCCCAGCCTTGTTCTGAGAAGGATCTGTCTGTGCAATGGGGTCTTGCCTATAACTTCTGCAGCATTTCAGTTGGAAGCTGCCTCTGGGCATATTCCTGTTGCTCCCTTTCCGCCCAGCTTCACACGGGGTCAGCCAGAGCTTGGCTGTACAGGCTCAAGACTTCAAAGAACATAGTGATTCAACTCAGCAAAGCAGATGCAAATGCTTAACTTGAAGATGCATTTATAGAATCATACAGAATGGTTTGTGTTGGATGGGACCCCTTCCACTGGAGCAGCTGCTCCAAGCCCCTGTGTCCAACCTGGCCTTGAGCATTGCCAGGGATGGGGCAGCCACAGCTTCTCTGGGCATCCTGTGCCAGTGCCTCAGCACCCTCACAGGGAAGAATCCTTACATCTACGTCAGGATGTTTCTCTGGTTCAGGTTGCTTTTGTATTGCAAGACATGGAGCCTGAGGATGTTATTCTGTTTATGCTGACAACAGACTTCCATTGATTTTTGTTGGTGCCTAGCTAGATCCTCACTGTGGAAATCAACCTTGTGCTTTGCTTTAATCCAAGAGATGAATTGCTGCAGAGGTGCTTATGTCCTGACCCCTCTGCCCAGGGTAGGAGTCTCACACCCTACCAGAACATTTATACTTAGAAAAACATATTGAGTATCTGTTTATTAATATGCTGCAGAGCTGAATTTGGAGGCAAAAGGATGTCTGTGTACTCGTGAGCTTTTAGCTGCTATGGATCTGACTGTGGAAGCAGCATCACTGCATGGCTCAGCCTCACTGTGCCTGGGTGCACTGGGGCAGGCAGTTGGATCTGGTGCTGGATCCAGTGGTTGTCTGAGCAGAGCTTTCTGTTCTTCCCTCTGTGAAAATACACATTCCTTAAACCTGCGTGGCTGGAGGGGACCTGGAGGTGGCTTTGTTATAAAGTAATATTGATCTTTACTAATCACGTGTGGCTGTATCATCTTTCTCAGCAGAGCACATCGGCCTGTGCTGCTAACATGTATTACTTTAAGACCTGAGAGCCTGACAGATGAGGGAAGGTTACTGCTGGTGCTCACTGACAAGATCAAGTGGGGTTTTTTGATGCTATTTCTTTGGGGGAGGCAGGATAATTGTAAAGACAGAGCAAGCAGCCCATGTTTATTAGTATTCGCTGCTGTAGTAAAATCTGGGCTGCCAAATTCAAGTGAGGGACAGAATTGCCTTGGAAATTAATACAGAATTGGGTTTTGGGTGTCAAGGCTGTCTAGTTTCCTGTCATACTTTTTCCATTATTCATATGGTGTTTCATGTTTAGTTAGTGCTTGGCAGGCAGGCAGTGTTATATATTAGTGTTCTGTATAATCTGTAGTCACAACAGCCATTAATGTGATGGACCAATATCTGTGGTTCAATGTTCAGTTTAGTTTAAGAATAAATGCATACCTCCTGGGTTTGCTACTGTGGTTTTATACCTGGGATCCCTTATTGGTACTTCAGGTTCTCTGTTAATCTGGTTTTATTTCCCTTCCTTTTAACATAAGGAGAACTACTGCCTTGTTTACAAGGTGATGACTCCACATCACGATGTGTGCGTTACTGTTATCTACTGCTCCAATGGAGAATATTCCAAACTCCTTGTGCCCTTTCAGGCTTTGCTGACATGACAGAAATGAGGTTTATTCAGTCCATACTACCAGTGGTAGCCAGGTCAAGTACTATTAGACTTGTCATGAGGAAAAGCATCTGCAGTTTGTGAATACTTTACTCTGAGTGGGGGAGAGATGTGTGTGGGTATGAGCCTGTATTTTCAGTACTATGTACTAGTAGTACTTACTTTGTTTATTCTTCCTGCTTTCTTTTAGTATGGTATTTAAGTGATTAGAAGTCAGGTTTTAGCATGTTCACTTTTTGTTATGGTCAACAGGGGAAGTAACCTCCTGAATGAACTTAAGAACAAACAAGATAG
The DNA here is from genome assembly GCF_012275295.1 of Melopsittacus undulatus. NCBI lineage: Eukaryota > Metazoa > Chordata > Aves > Psittaciformes > Psittaculidae > Melopsittacus > Melopsittacus undulatus. The sequence goes on from NC_047544.1 coordinate 1,032,969, forward strand.
TAAATGGAATGTAGCCAGTTTTATGCCTTGTAATACTCTACAGCCAAATCCAATATGAGATTTAGTTATCCCGTAATTCCTTTTAAGGAAAAATAAGCATTTTGGAAAGGAAAAGCTATGTACAGCTATAGGAAATAATGAAAACAAGATTTCTGTCCTTTTCAAGCACTTTGGAGCATGAGTTGAGGCTGAAACAGAGGTCTGTGTGTGTATGGGATGTAGAGCCTGACAGGAAAGGGTAGGGGGAAAAGGAGAGAGAATGGGAACTTCTTAAGGTGACTTGGCTGATGCAGGCAACTCACTAGGTAATCCTGTGGTAAATTGCACAAGGTTAACTAGCCAGGCTAAAATACACTGGGGGAACTGAACTTCCACCTTCATTTCAAAGTCCCAAGCAGGCTTTAAACACAACACTTCATTTTTAGTCTACTACAGTATGAAAAATCAAGCGGGTTCTTTTAATCACTGGGGTGAATACACAGAAATTCTGTACTTGAGCATTAATCAAAAGTTACTATCTTGACAGACAGGGACAGGTCTCTACCTTATTCTGTCTGTCATCCATCATTTCACCGGGTCCTTCACACCCAACCCAATGTCAGTGTAACCATTACAATGTAAATGTGGCTATGCAAATTCCCAGGACCCTGATTATCACTCATTAGAGCTGTCCAGCCACTGTGTAAACGATCCTCTTTGATCTTCAGATACTCTTAGAGAGTTGCGTAAGTTTTTCTACTTAGAAGTAGTGCAGAAATCCCCCCTTATCCCCAGAATGTGGCAGGAGTTGATGTGCTCTATGCTTCATGCTGTCTTCCCCAAATTAAAGGGTTTTATCCTTACCAAAACCAAAGGAAAAATCAATGCAGGAGCACACAACAGACAAGCCACTGGCAATAAAAAAGAATACACACATTTTGGAGCGAGGAAACTGTCAATAAGAAAATTGATTTTTGGTTCACATTTGCAACAACCCCAACAAATCATAAAATCATGAGGAGCCCCTTAGTTTTTTTCTCCTTTATTTTGCATGACATCTCTTGGCTCTGTGTCTCACACTGATTATGTGTAGCATGTCAAAGGAGCACTGAAACTGGCGGGTATCAAATGTGATGCATTATTTCCTACCCTCTAAGCTGCTAGAAACAAGGTTTTCTAAGTAGTGGAACTCGTCAGTATAATTCAGCTTTGCTCTCCCATCTTTTTCTGATCCAGTGTTAATTCTGGGTTTGTTGCAGTTGTGGATGGTGAATCCCACTGATAGGAAACCTTGGGAGTGAATACTGTGTGAAGTGTCATTACACAGACAGGAGAACTCTTGGAGATGGGCAGTGAAGAGATGTCCCAAGAGCTCACAGAGCTCTTTGGTCTGTGCGTGTCATGAGGAGGAATCTTCTTCCAAAGGGGATCTCAAGCAGTCTGGTTTATTCATGTTTGATGGAATATTGCTGGTTAACTTCAATCCCAAACTGATCAAAGGCAAAGAAAAAGGTGCTTTTCTTCTACAGGAAAAATCCCTTTCCCTGTAGAAGTTTGGAATTGTTTCTTCAGAGCCTTCTTAATTATAGAAAAAAACCCTTTGGTTTTGTGTTTTGAGTTTTTGACTTCCCGTGAATCCCATAGAACCCATGCACCTAGGACAGAAGATGCTGTGATGCACACACAGAGCTCTCACAGAACAGTTCCTGTCCTAACACTAATTCCCCTGATCAATAAGGACAATAAAAACAAGAAACAGAGAGTTAATATCCTCCATTGCCTTTTATTTTTTTTCCAATTGCAACGAGCCTGGATACTTGGAACATAAATACCTGCTCTTTGGTTTTAGGAGACACTTTAAGCCTGGCTAGCAAATCATTGCACATGCCCAAAAGCTGTGACAGTGGCAAGGAAGTTCCCTCTCCAAAGCAGCTTGGAGACTTTGATATGGACCAGCGAGGTAACAAAGCTCAGGGTAATGCCAGCTTCTAACACAGTGATGTACTTCCCTGCATCCACTCTCTTCCGGGAGAAGTCATCCTTTTTTCAGTGCTGTTTTTATCCAGACAGTGAAAAGTGCTTGCTCAGAGCCATTTCCTCCTTGTATCCCTGTTGTATTCTTCCTATGCTTGCAGTTATGCAGAAAGGTTTCCTTATATTCAGTGCACATGCAGAGGACAGATGAGAGCCCTGCACAAAGTACCACCCAAAAAGTCCTACACAAAAAGTTGTAAACTTAAATCTACTTGACATAGAGAATTATTCATGTCTGTGGCTACATCTGCATATTTTAACAGTTTATAAACACCTTGCATATGGAGCCAGGCTGAGAACATTGAGGCTGTTCAGCCTGGAGAAGAGAAGCTGTGAGGAGACCTCAGAGCAGCTTCCAGTGTCTGAAGGGGGCTACAAGGATGCTGGAGAAGGGCTCTGCATCAGGGACTGTAGGGATAGGACAAGGGGTGATGCTCACTCTGCTTCAGCTGCAGTTTTCTATGGATGTTCTCCACAGGATCTGTGCTCAAACTCAGATGCACTTCCCATTAGTCATGGCAAACTAATAGGACTTTCAGGAAGCCATGAACTCTAAAATCCAGCTCATTGCTGGGAGCACTGGATGCCTTTGATCCCATAAGAGCTCCTTCCCCTCCGCCTCCTTCCCTCTACATCCTGTTTTCTATATAGGCTATAATGGATTATCAGAGACATATGCTGGAGGCATGGTTGAGCAGTCATGCACATAAACTGGATTACAGCAACACAGAACTACAAGAGGTGTGAGCAGAGGTCAGGGGTACTCAGACGAGAATAGAAAGGCTTTCCCAAGGGGTAGCTTCCCTGCAAGTGGCGTTGCTTTGTTACTGATGTGTTCACTCAAGACACTAACACAGAAATAAGTAAGAATCAGGTGGGATTAAGAAACTTTAAGGGAGGTTTTCTGTTCTGTGGGACCATACTAGCTCATTTCCCCAGCTTCAAGAGCAGTTTGGACCTGCATGAGCTCACCAAAACATGTTTACACTGTTCCTGAGGCCACAGCTTGTTTTACAGGGGGAGAAAGGTATGCAGAAAGCAGCTGAATGTTCTGAGCAGCTTTAATGTAGGCAGTTTTACACAGAATTAGGTATCTCATTAGTGGAGGAAGTGGCTTACGCACTCAAAGGAACAGACCATAACTTTGAATTAAATCCTGATTAACAGGGAACATGGATTCTGGCTAAGACAGAGTTTACTGGGGAAGCTGCCAAGCATGGACCCTGCCAGGGTCCACAACCCTCCTCACCAGTGACCATGGAGGAAGCCCCAACTCTCCCCAAATTCTGCTTTGTTCCCATAAAGGAAGGTTTAATCCTGACTCTTTGGCATTTAGAAATTGCTATTCCTCACATTAGCCAAACTGTTGTACTCTCAGTAAATACTTTGGTTTGCTCAAGGATCAACAAGGGCCATGTTTTAATGAGAGGCACTGGCACCAGTTCCTCAGAGAAGCTATAGCTGCACCATCATTTTAGTGCCTGGTTAGCCTTTCCCTACTGGAAGGTAAGTGATATTTCAAGCAGAAGAATGTAGTGAACAGGAAGAGTAAACAACGTAATGGATCAGAATAGCACAGCAAAACTACTACTGCAGTTGGCAAAATGGAGGATACATCCAACTCTTTGCTATTTTCCTTTATGAGCTTCCCAACAAGAACAGAAATGAATAAGGAACAGAGTGCTCTGGAAGGACAGGAAAAATGATGAAGATGGAGGGTTTGATTTATAAGGAGAGATTAAAGTGACAAAGTAGGAATGGTTTGACTAAACAGTTTTTAAAATGGGACTATAAAAGTTATCCGAGAGCTGTTGAAAGCTACGCACACCCCCAGGGAAGGGGTTTAGGGTCCTCTAAGGGAATATAACTTTCAGTAGGGGATAAAATAGCACAAAGAGGAATAATTCAGACCAAATATGAGAGGTTATGCTGTGCTATTGACTCCTTGTCTCTTCCTTGGAGTGAAAGAGTTGTTAAGATCTTCTGGTATGACTCTTGATGAGATAACTGCGCCGTAAGTCTTGGCTTACAAGCTGCTGGTATGAGTTGCCTGCCTGCAGGAAACAAGCAGGTGGGGAATGGGAAACTCGAGCTGGTTTGTCTCACTCTCTTACAGTTTAGTGTTGTAAATGGAAGCCATAAACTATTGCTTCTCTCCAGAACAAGGAGGGTTTTTCCTTTTGGGGAAAATAGTGTTGAAAATGTGGCGTGTAAAATCACAGGCCAAGAAAACAGGCTTAGCTTGAAATATTCCCTGTGCTGGGCTTTGTAGATCTACTTTGTAGTTACAAGATATTATTACATAGCTTGCTGCCTTTTAACACAGCATCTTCACCACTTTGGTACCCATGAGCTCGGAGTCAGTAATGAAGCATAGCTGCAGACCAGGACCCAAGGGTATGTGGTGGGGGTTTCAGCCAGCCATGAGAATCCACTGCACTGTGCCATAACAAGAATTGCAGTTGTTCCTTCTTCCCAAACAACTGTGAATACAGGTAGCAGAAGTTGTGACCTGGGCAGTTACCACAGGGGCAGGTTACTACCCCCTTTACACCCATTACATCTGAGTTTGGGGATGATGCAGGCAGAGGATTAAGCCTACTTGCTCTAACCTTGAATAGAGAAGCTGAATGCTGATATAAGAAGCAGGTTTCTGCTTTGCAGCTGCACATTCTAGCCTTTCTTGGCTCCATTCAGTGCAAAAAGGTGGGTAATTATATTCAGACATACTCAGAATAATGTATGGGGGATAAATAAGCTATTTGTTGTACTCTACAACCCTGCAATTTAGGTATGGAAAATTGTGTTGGATTTGCTGGATTTACCAGTGGTTGATCCTGATGCAGGTGGTTGGGAGAATCAAGCTCTAAAATACATCGGTTTGCTGAACATTAGGTCTTTTGCTTTCACTCTAAGTAAACAAGCCCCCAAAGAATACATGAGAGAGACTTTCAGGTTGTTATCCCTTGGGATGCCTGCTTATTAGCTATTGTCCTTAGGAAGAAAAGCAAATTGGAAAGCAGTAATATAAAATAGCTTCCTGTGTAATGCAGCATGTTGAAGTCAGTGATTTAGAGATGTAGAAACTGTGTACAGGCCATCCACAGCATGAAGTGGGTCCTTGGGGATGTAAAACATTAGAGGTCTGAAGGCATTGAGGGCAGCATCACTTTACACTGCAGATGGACTGGTTCTCAGTATCCTTTTTGTTGTTTATTTTTTCTTTATTTAAAGCAGTTCTGTTTGCTTTAGTCTCATGCTAAGACTGAGCTGACAGAACAGAAAAGCTCAAAGGCACTTTCCATATATTCATCCTTAAAAGGATCATCTTCATCTTTCCTTTTGCTTCAAGTTAATTCCTGGCTGTCTTTCAGACTAGGTGGAATACTGTTACCTGCAGCACAGGATTTGCAGCTCTGAAAACATAAATACCTCCTGGAGTTGTACACGTCTCACTCTGCATTAGGTGTAAATGGGTTTGGCTTAAGGTTTGTGGTTTGGGTTGTATGGGTTGCGTTTGGGGTTGGTTTTACTTCCCTTGGCTGAGAATCAAGTCTGTAATACAGCCCAATACATTTGTGTGAACTTAGTCTTTTGATTTGGTTAAGCAATGGGAAAGTGAGGACTTGGTGTGGAGCTGAGTGGGTGGTATGAGGTTTACCCAAGGGAGAAAACCACAGTACCTGCTTGGAAAGCTCTGAGCTTGCAGGAGATCCTCCATCTGGTAACTACCTGAAGGTTGTTGCTTTTTCACAACAGCAGCTGTAAGTCCCTGTGGGATAGCAGGGAAAAAGGCAGGAATGATGGAGGCTGAAAATCTGCATGTTGCTTATTTGATGTGCTATGGATTTAGCTTTTGTGGTTTGCAACTGAGAAAACGATTCCTGAGGTTCTGTGTGCAAAATGAGTCAATTGGGCTGAATGGGACACCTGAAAAACAGCAGCATGCAAGTATGTGCTGCTTCTTCAGGGGCATGTTTTTCCACCATCGGTATGGGCACAGTGTGTTGTCCCATTGCTGTAGAGCATAGTGCTTTGAGGATACCTGCTTTTCCAGGAAAGAAAAGCTCACCTGTTTACCAAACTGCATTTTCCTCTTTGCAAAAGATTATCACAGGTATGCTTTGCAAAACCAGTTTTCCTGCCTGTGTAATTCAGTTCTGCTGAAGTTCTCAGCCTGTGCATGTCACTATAAGAATATTTTGCAGTATTCATTAATCCACATCATTCACATGCTACTCTTTAACATTGTTAGAAGTCAGACATAGAAGATACCTGGTGATGTGATTCAAAGTTTGTGATCTTATTTTGTTTGTTCACTTCTGATGGAGTACAGCACAGCTCCAAGTACTATGGAGTTACCTTCCTGTCTATCTGTGTTTAGTAAGACTTATAAGCCAAGGATGCCTACAATAACTGGGAAGCATAGGAAAGCTGCTGCTGGAATTCAGGTCTTGGATGTTGATGTGTTCCTTTAAACATCCCATTCTTTCCTGGTTGGGAAGATTGTCCCCAGAAACTGGCAGGGAGGAAGGGAATTCTCTTATGTGCATTTACGGTAACTGAATGCTCTGTGTTGGAAGAACTACATGAAATGAAGAGGTTTGCTTTATGTAGAGTTGGGGCATGAGCCTGACAGCATTTTGTCATGGAAGTAAAACATGGGAATGTACTTGCAGCTGAGGGAAGTCTTAAAAATATCTATTTTATTTGTTTCTCCCCTTGAAAACACCTTTCTAAACCAAGGCACAATTTATATGACTGCTATTGGGATGCTGGCTGAAAGCAGCTCGGCTCTATTTATGCTTGGACCTCAGGGGGCAAGGCACTTTGTTCAGTTAGAATAAATCACTTCATGCCAGCACCTGATCTCAGACCTGCAGATTGACTGTCCCCATGATGGGGCTGACACACAGCTACTGGGGGTCTTGACCTTTGTATTTCATCTGCTCACCCCTCGCTGTGTGCTTGGCCTCGCTCCGTTTATCCCTCTGTTTTCTTCTCCAGCTCATGGACCTGCAGCTTGAGGCGACTACGATTTGTGTTCCCATGTCCTGGGGGCTTTCAGTGTCTTTCAAAGGTGCCAATAACTCTTACTGTGTTTGGATAACAACATGAGCTCTTGTGGCATTGAAAGCATGAAGTAACACGCTGTATGAATTCAGAGCTCTCTTGGTTGCTTTTCATGGACATCTTTGTATGGCACAGTTTACTTTGAGGTTTAGTCTATAGTTTTTATATGTAGCCTTAATATTTAATAGGAACTATGCTACACTGTACAATGACCTCTTTGATTTGTGTAATGTACACACACATTTTACCTACTGGTTGTACTTTCTTTTTAAAGCAAGCTGTCCAGCAAGTTGATGGAGGAAATCACTGTGAAGTAATGCATGCGACAGATACATGCTTTAGTTGGCTGAGTAGTTATTTCTCCAGGCAGAAAAGTCCTAAAGCAGCAACTGTTAAAGGGCATCCTAATCTTGTACAGCTTTTATTTCTGTCGATGAGCTCTTGTAGTATTTTCATGCCACTGTGCTGCTTTCAGTTAACATGTTACCTACTGCAAGGGTCAGTTCTGTGAGGTCTCTGGTTCCTTCTCTGCCTTATTTGTGTGTTGATTCTTTAGCACTTAATTATTCTGGGCAAAAAGCCTCATTTGCATTGCCTTGGGTGGGATTTACAACACTTGATAGCATTAGGGCATGATTTTCTTACTGCTTTTGTATACCTTTGCTTGTAGTACAGATGTATTCTGGCTGCTGAAGAAGGAACAGTACATGGAGGGGGAAATCAAGGAATGGAGCTTCAAAAACATTACCATGTTGCTGTGATAAATAGTTACTTACCAGTGCTCCACCTGTGATATATAGAGGCAAATAACACACTTAAATTGTCTATTCACAGAAAGGACTAACAGATCAGCAAACCAATTTACTAATTGTGTTGAAATAACATTTACATTCATAATGTTCAAGAGAAATCAAAATGTATCAGCTTAATTTCATTAGAATCTGATCAATATTTGTATGGTACTAGGAAAGGAGAGGTGAAGTTGACACAGGGTGTTTATTCAGCAAATAAATAGGTATTCATTGCTACAGTCTTCAATGACAGCCACTCCTGAACTTTGCCTCCACTATATTCCATGGCAGTGAGTTACACAGTGTTTGTCTGCTCTCATTTTCCTACATCTGAAATTCATCAGCTCCCTCTTAGCTTTGGTACTGTGAGAAATGCTGAGCAATCCCTCCAGTATCCCTGCCACAGCTTCCTGTGATGGCCTGCAGGGGTCACATCCTTCCCACCCCTAAGAACACTGATCTGCATCATCAGACCTGTTGTTTCAACTCTTTTAATCCTTCCAGGCTGGGTAAAATTTGCTTGAGCAAGCAGATAGGTTTTATAGGGCTGTGAACTGGAGAACTCTTCTAATTACAAAGCAGAATCAAGCCAAGACTCCACTTAGGAGAGCACTGTTTGTTCAGTGGCATCTAATGGAAAAATAAGGAGTGTAATGGGCTTTCCTTCCTATTAGCCACTCCAGCAGTGCCACACTGGGGACCTTTGCCATTTATTGCCTTGTGTGAGAAACAAGTTTGAGACATGAAGAGGATAAAAAGTCACTAGGAGTTGTCGGGCGAATCTCAAGAGGACTTTATTTTAGAGGCTAACACTTCCCTTTGCCCCCAGGAGCAGAAATAATGGAAATAAAAGTACAGTTGAGCTCAAATCAGTGAGCATCAAATAGAATGTTATTAATGGGAGGGAAAGCAACTTTATCCAAGCCCTGTGAACAATAAAAACATGGCAGAAGCTTTTGATCCAGGTATAATTCAGATGAGTGTGATGCTTGTTTTATGAATTAAGTGGTAGAAAAAAACCCATGTCTGAAAAGAGAACAAATCTGCAATTTATGCATTAGAGCTGGTCAGGAACTGTTCTGTGGGAATATGGATATCTGAAAATGAAGTAAAGGGCTTGGGGAAATGTGATTGACAGTCAAAGGTGCATCTAAAATTAAAGCTTGTCTGGATCTCTGTTAGAATGAAATTAATCTCTGTCAATATGAGCTGGGTAGGCAAGTTTTAAGACTTACTCTTTGAGTGTTCTTATGGCTCCTTCCATACTAAGGCATAAAAGCAAATTCTAACCTGTTTTAGAGTGGGTTGAATCAACCTGTGAGGTGCCTTTTGCTTTCTTCCCCCCTCTTTCCTTTTCAAGTAATTCTATAGCCCAGTAAGTAACTGGGATGAAATTCCTCCTTTTATATATATATAAAGTTAGAGGGAAATTGAGATTTTGTATTTTCATCCTAATTTAGCAAGAAAATACTTTGTTTGTTGAATGTTCTGCAGTATGATAAAACAGGTTGTGGGTTGTTCCTACCCAGTGCTCCCCACATTTTAATCCCCAAGGCACTGAGCTTTAAGCAGTGCTCAAAGTGTTGTCATTATCATCACTTCACTGATGGGGAACTGGAGCAACTTGTCCTAAACTGCACAGTGAATCCACATTCCAAGCTAAGACTGGACCTTCCCTAAAGATTGTTTATGGGATATAGATCCTTAAATTAAAGATGCATTCATTGAGTCCCAGACTGATTTGGGTTGGAAGGGACCTTAAAGCTCATCCAGCTCCAACCCCTGCCATGGCAGGGACCCCTTCCACTGGAGCAGCTGCTCCAAGCCCCTGTGTCCAACCTGGCCTTGAGCACTGCCAGGGATGGGGCAGCCACAGCTTCTCTGGGCACCCTGTGCCAGCGCCTCAGCACCCTCACAGGGAACAGCTTCTGCCTAAGAGCTCAGCTCAGTCTCCCCTCGGGCAGGTTCAAGCCATTCTAAGGACTGCTCCCCTCTCTGGTTCCTTACTGTTCCACACCACACCACAGAACCCAGCCAGCCGAACTAAATCAGCAGCACCAGTCTCAGCTTAAGGTCAAACGTTTCTTGGGACATTCCTCAATCACTATTGCAGAACAGAGGCACAAGCAGCTGACCTGTGCTGGTATAGCAGCATTCCTGGATTCCTTTTTTCTCCATTCTGCATCCCTGCAAGATGCTGAGTCCTCGCAGGGAATGCCCAGAACACAGGCACTGACCAGTTCTGCAGCAGTTCCTGCAGTGTTGCTTCCCAGATACTATTTGAGGGGCACCTGCCTTCATTAATGCACTGTATGAGCAAACTAGGGCAAATTAACACCCTCTGTCATCTGAGGTGTGGACAGTAATCCCAGTGGCACTTCACTTTGTGTGCTTTCTCTAAGGCAGACTTCTCAAGACTGGAAAGGGTGGGAAACGGAGAGAGAAGGAGAAAAGGGAAGCTGGAGGGAGAAAACTGCAACCAGTGTGTGTAACTGGATGAAAATAGCAGAGTCTTCTCCCAAAAGCTGGCTCCTCTCTAACTTTGCATTAGAATATTCAAAAGAGACAAAAAGATGACATTACCATGGTCTGCGTTTGCCTTTGATACTTCCTTTTATTTAAGTCACTTTCGCTTCTCAGATAACAGCTCATTAATATCTTCATTGCAGGAATCATGTTTAAATAAGGGTGGAAACACACACAATAAATTTCTAGATAAGTAACTTGCAAAGATACAATCAAAATCCTGGGTGGCAATAATGTTCCCATATTAAATTTATGGCATCTGTTTAAACAATGCTTTGCTTCCTCCACTATGTTAAATGTTGCTTCAGGAGTTCTTTTTATAGACTATATTTTTTCTTTTATGGTGGGACTGGAAACAAGCAGTTCCACTAATCCTTTGGTACGTTCAGTGTGCTTGGCTCCATTCTACTGGGTCTTGAAATAAAAGCTTATTGCAACTTTGGATGCTCTTATAGCCTGAAAACTGGAACTCCAGAAACTTCCCTTCTCTCATACTGAGGCTCAGCGTGCCATACAGTCAGGTCACACTGCTTCCTATGGGATGTGTTAGTGGAATATAGGGAAAAAGAGGAAAAACTCATCACCTGTGGGAACACCCCAGTGAAGCAGCAGTAAAGCCACCCTGCAGGTTAGGGCAGAAGGGTCTCCCATTAGTCCCTTTCCATTGCTGATTTGGCATACAAGAAGTTCAGGGTTGTACAGGACACAAGGAGCATGCTTGGGGGCTGTATAAGCAAACTGTTCTGTCACCTACATCTGTTTACTCATGTCCCTTGTCCCAAGCCCCTCTCCAGCTTTCCTGCAGCCCCTTTAGGCACTGGAGCTGCTCTCAGGTCTCCCCTTCAGGAGCCTTCTCTTGTCCAGGCTGCCCCAGCCCAGCTCTCTCAGCCTGGCTCCAGAGCAGAGCTGCTCCAGCCCTCGCAGCATCCCCATGGCCTCCTCTGGACCTGCTCCAACAGCTCCATGTTCTTATTTTGGGGATTAATGCCACAACCCTAAAAGTTGTCAGCTAATGCAGCCAGAATAAACCTCTACAGAAAGCTTTCAGCTTTTTAAAGCCACTCCTTGCTTGAGTTTATTTAGCTAAAGAAATTAAGATGATTTCTTAAGTAGGTATTAAGTTTGTCTACCATCCTCCTTTATCCTATGAAAAGAGATCTCAGTAGGAAGATCTCTGTTCATGCAGTGGGTTTAGTTTTGTGCTTTCAGTAGAACTGGTGTTTTGCGAAGGCATTTGTCTCTTTTGGAATGCTGATTTATGTAGGAATATTTGCATGGATAAGAAGGCCTCAAGTGTTTTATGTGCACTTTGCTGTTTCCTCAAGGAAACATTTGTACTTTAAGTAATACATACTGGGTATATGCATCCTCTGAAAACTTCAAACCCAGTATTACTGTAGAGGTTAATAGCATGTCTTGCTCTGTGTATGTATTTTAAAAGCCAGCTGATAAACCAGGTTCCATCATCTCCAAGTGACAGTAGATCTTGTTGGAGACAAATTTATAGCTCCTACATTTTGTGCTGGTGTCAGCTAACCTTGGCAAAGAGAATCCCGCTTGCTGTCTGGATGAAATGTATAAATCTTTCCTTTTCCACTTTCTCTTCCTTCTGGTTTTGAAACCTTGTCTTGGACCTTGTCAGCTGCTTTATTCATGGCAGCAAGAGCATCCTGTGGGCTGAAATTTCTTCAAGGCCTGGGGGGTAATATTTTATCCCCTTTTTTATCCTCTTTTTTAATAATTCATTTCTCTTTCTGTCACTCTGATGCATAAAGAAGTGTGGACACCTTTGGGATGCTGCCGAGATCATTGTCGAAGATATTAGTAGTCAATAGCTTTCAGAAACTGAAGGTAGTCTTGTAATGCTTTCCATTTAGGGTGAAGCATCCCTGCCCATGGCACGGGGGTTGGAACTGGATGATCTTAAGGTCCTTTCCAAGCCTAACTATTCTATGATTCTATGATTTTGTTTTTTTCCATAATCCCTTTATTCAGCATCTCTGAGTAACACAGTTTTGCTCAGTGGAATCCTTGCAATACCTACGTCATCACAAGCTGAGGAATGTTCTGTGTCAGGACCCCTTTTGCTTGCTTTGTCCTGTATCTCTAAACTGTAGAGTAGATCTTTTCAGACACCTGAAATTGTATTGCATTTATTGAATGATCTGTAATAAAGTGGCAGCTCCTTGTAGAGCTGAAGGAAAGCTTCCTGCCAAATATCCCTTAGGGAAAGCTTCCTGCTCAAACATCTCTGAGCAAGATATAAGGAAAAAATAAATCAGAACTATTGAATGTGTTTTGTTACAATATTTTTTCTATTTTAATATTTCCCATTATTTCTTTAAAATAAAATCATGGGTTGAAATAACAGTTTACATAAGATCAAATGAAGGAGTTGCTGACTTTCATTTCAGAAGCAGGTCAAAGTTTCTCTGTTTAATGGACCCGTAACATTCATGGCTTTGTTTTTGGAAAGGCAATGCCAGTTGCATTCCCAACCGTGTGTTCTACAGCTTCACTTAATAACTTAATAACCAACTATGGCCTTTGGGGCATGCTGCAGCTTTGACAAGAATGAAGTGCTGGAGGTGATTTTTCTATGTGTCTGTGCTTTAAAATAAGAACTAACTTGTGTTTTAAAGCATTTAGCTTTAATTGCAATAGCACTGGAATCCTCTATCTTAACCATTAGGGATTTAGTGCTCTCAGCTCTGAAAAATACACCTCCTTCAGCAGCCCCAGCCTCTACCTGCTCATCCCAAAATACCTGCACTGTTGGGTCTCATTAATTCCCAAAGATTTCCATAGAATCTGACCTGCTTAGACCATAACTCCTAGGAATCATAGAGTCAAAAGGCAGATTTATACAAGCAGGCAACTGTTTGCATGCAGAGGTACGGCGGACGGAAGAAATATGCAGATGTCAGACACAACCATGCAGTTGGCAAATCGACTTTGGGTATTTACATATAATAATTACCAGTGTAGGGAATTTGAGCATAATCCTATTCAGAGAGGGCATGCAATGCATGTGGAACAGCTCAAACACAGGCTGTTAATCTTTCTCTGGTAACAAGGTTGTGTTTCTCCCAGTAATTTGGTATTATTTACTGTATTTCCCTTATAGGTTTGCAGGAATTTGTACAGGATAGAGCTGTTTATCTCCTCCAGAGTTATTTTGGGTCAAAGAATGTAGAGTTTTGTATAAACTTTTTGAGTGCTGGATAAGGAACTTAGTGCAGCCAGTGCTAGCTAAGTAATTATGTTCTTAATAGCCAAAAAGAGCAGAAAACTCAAAGATGTGTGGATTCATCTGTATATATGGTATTCACATTATGGCAGAGGCTTTAGCTTGGATATTTAAATAATAAGTTCATAGAATCCCAGATTGGTTTCACTTGGAAGGGACCTTAAATCTCATCCAGCTTTAAGCCCCCATCCAGCCTTTCCCCCTTCTCCTGTGCTTACAGAAGTCCCTCTATGAGCCCTTTTAGGTATTGGAAGCTGTTCTAAGGTGTTTCAGAACTGAGCTGTGTTCGTATCCACCAAACTGGGTCAGGCAGCTTGGGCTTGCTGACATTTTTAGCCATGAGCAGTTCCAGTGTGTGAAATGGATGGGTCTGGAGGAAGCAGGTTCAGATCCCTGGGCTGGCCTGGGAGATGAACACATCCCAGATTAGAGTGTCAAAATCAGTGTACGGAGCTGCGTGTCTTACATCTGCTGGATTGCAGGACACTCAACTTCTCCCATTCCTTTCTCACTCACAACCTAGCAGTGTTATCACCTTTTTTAACTGTGATCATATCACTTCTACTTATGACATGTAACTCCTTCACTCAGCACAGATTTGTCTTAGAAGTGGTAAACGTGTTGTGTTTGAACTAAAGCTCTCAGAGTCACTGCTTTACGTCCTAGGCTGGATGCTGTGACGCAAGGAGACAAAGCTGTTCTGGTTCATGAATGATCTGAAATCTGCAGTTTATTGTCCTAAGTGGGGTGTTTTCACCCTAATATTTATCTAGAAAATAAGCACATATAGATCCCTCATTTGACTCATTTCCCCATCTTAGACTATTAATGCTTTTTCAACATACGCCCCTAAAGACAGTTTGGTTTCCATCCTCTCATAAGGCATTTCCATGGGCAGGGACACCTTCCACTAGAGCAGGTTACTCTTGATTTGTTCTAAAGGTTGTTTGCTTGGGTTTTTGTCTCAAATTTTGCTGACAACCAGCATTTGAAGTTGCTTCCAAGTTGAGTTGGAGCAGTGCTTGACATCTCAATACAGAATACAGAACCCAATAAGCGTAAAATCATTGCCAGAGGCTCTTATTACGGGTAATGCAGGTCCAACAAACCTGCTGGGATAAAGAGAGGTCTGTTTTTGAAGTAATTAGAAACTTTGTAAAGGTTCGTGGTCTGTGTTAACCTCCCTTGGCTCAAACTCATGTATTTCTACTAAGGTCAGTGCAACTATATGCAGTCTACACTCACTTGAAGGTATGGCCACCCTGAGTTGTCTGATCTACTTACCTGTTTTGTGCCCTCTGTTGCCATAGAAGATAACTATTTAGAGATGTAAACACTCTTTCCTCCCTATCCCCTCAGTAAGAGTTGAAAGTGTTATTACCAAGAGATTGAGGACTTCTCTCCTTGCCCAGTATGGGGCAGAAGGTTTGGACTGGAGCAGATTGTGGTTCTCAGAGTCTTGAGCTATCATGCCAGCTGCTTGAGGCACTAAGTGCTGGCCTGAAACCCAGTGAAGGGCATGGACCAAGTCTTAATTATCTCTCAGCTCAACATGGATTTATTCTTTGCCTGTTAAACTTTCCCTTCCAGGGCCCACAAATCTGTTTTCCATCACTATGTAAATTCACCTTAAAAAGATGCAAAGGGAGAACACGAGGCAGGTTCTTGCATGGCACTGCTTTTTGCCATCCAACCTGAAGCATGTTCATTGTGTTACTCACGTAATGAACAAAGAGCAAGGTGATGATTTGTGCAGATGGAAAACACATTAAAAGTTACTTGTTGTATTATCATTGCTGGAGAATTGTTTTATCTTCTGGGAATTGAACACCAGGAAGCTGGGTTATCAAATAATCTCTCTATATGTGGAGGGAATCTCTAGGGGCTTTGTGGAAAGATAAGCACACAAATAGCAATTGCAGAGCAGGGATGAAAATACAAAGAAGATACTAATTTTTTTTGCTAGATTTAGGGGTTTTTTCCAACTTAGTTATGCAATATGCTGAAGTCAATGGTGTATTCAGTGACAGCAGTAGTAATAGTTGTAAATCTGACCATTAAGTCCTTGGTTTTGTTCCATTCACTTGTGCTTAGAGAATATATATCTTCTAACAAAAGGGTACACTCATTCTTGACCCTCTGCCCACTACATGTATTTTAATTCTATTGTAAAATGTCAAACAGCCTTTGTTTTAGTAGAGATGTAGTAGTTACTTGGGTGAAAAATCATCACCTCCTAGGGAATTAGAATACTAAGGATACAGCAGGTTTCTTTTATTGAAACTCATTTTTGTATATGAGTTAGCTTAATTTGTATCACCAAATGCAGGTTGTACAGAATTCCAACCAAAGCCCAGTTCTCTGTCATTTCTGCATGGGTGCAGTGCTGGGTATTGTAATCATAGTAAGCACTTAGAAACATTAGGTAGTAAATTGCTGGATGAAAGAGAGAGTTTGGCTTGTTATTGTCAGCCCAAATTCCAGCCGTTCTGCTCAGCAGTTAATAATAAATCAAGACCAAGGGGCATGTATCACATCATGGGTTTGATCCTACAGTTGCTCCCTGGAGGTCTTTGCTTGTCTGAGGATGGCAGGAGCAGGAGCTTTGAACATAAAGTATTCAAAGTTAGCAGCAGGTTGAGGAGACAAGGCAGGATTGAGTTTACATGTGCCTGATGCTTGATTCCATGTGCAGATTCCATAGATCCCCCGCTACTGGGAAAACAGCAGCCAAAAAGGGCTGGAGTGAAGACTGGATTCAGATAAATATAGGAGCACATATATGTTGGTGCAAATACATAAACACGTATGCAATGTGGCAACTTCTAAAGGGCCTAATGAATTCCTGAGGCTGTCTTGCACAAGCTGGAATGTAAGAGGAAACTGTTCTTCCCTTTAAACTTCCATAAACACAGTAGTGAAGAGTGGCAAAAGGAAGGACTGAGAAGCAGTAATACTCTAGCACTGGTATTTGTGCTGCTGCTTTTCCTTACATGAATGATCCTGGTTTTAATCTCATTGCTTCTATTCGATACGTGATAGTGAGTTTTCAGGGCAGGGACTGTTCCCCAACCGGATGCATGCAGAACGCAGCACAACGTAGCCTCTTTCTTTGATTTCAGAAGATGTCCTGAGGCCCCTTGTCTGATAAATTAAGATGCTTCTGCTGAATAAAACACTATTCCAACCTGCTGAAGTCCTGGAATGGTGTAGCCTGTGTGTGATGAAGGATATACTGCTACAGCCCAGAGCTCAGTGCAGGATGTGGTGTGTTCTCAGACCCTGGGTAAACTGGGTGATGAAGTGTTGGCAATCTAACAACATGTATTGCTGTCATTGCACTAACTGCGCTCACTGCAGTTACACCTTGGACTTAATTGTACACACACCCATACAAAGCGTTCCTAGAGTGGTTGTAATCTATAAATAAAATAGCTAAAGAATGGGAAAAGGGAAGTTTTTAGTGAGGATTTGGTTGTCTGAGTGTTCTGGTTGATAGAACTGAGGAGAAAAGCAAGCCACACTTCCCTTCCAGTTGTAATCATTTGGGGCATACATAGTCCATGAGCAGCATCACATCCCAGAACCAGTGCACAGGCAGCTCTTTCACTCCTGGGTGATTAACACTGAGGAGACACTGTCTAACACATGCCTCCTCACCCAGAACAAAACCCCACAGATGATTATTTCATCACAAGAAAATATTAATGCTGCCCTGTTTTACAGCCTGGAGTGTAACAGAGCCTGACATCCTGCTCTTGTATCTCTGCTCAGTACACATCTACTTACTGCTGCTCTGTCCCCAGTGCAACGTGCTGACAAGAGCAAGCACATTCACAGGGAACTGGGGTAGGAGCTGGGAGGTGGCTTTTGGAGTGGGTCTGTTTAGATACTTTGTGATGGTTTATCAGGCCTTTTACCCCAAACTGAAATTTAAAGAGGAGCTCTGGGGTTTGGAGTTTTTAGCTTCTTTTGTCACATCAGAAAGGTGGGATGCAGACCAGATCTCACTACAAAATGATGCTCAAAAGAATCTCTCAGATCCCAACCTTCAGAAACCGTCAGATTTCTGGTAAGAAAATGGAGGTTTAATAAAGAAAAAGTATATTTTTCACGTTTTAAAGCTTCACTTCCATCTCTGTTTAGTGGACCTCCAGTATAATTCAGTGTTTGCTGATGGGTAATGGTTCTCCACAACCTCATACTTCAGTAGAGGACCTTCTGCATGCGAGTGTGTGGCAGGATAATCTCATCTTTCACCGCTGCTGCCATCACTGGACTCCTCTTTGTATTGATCTTCCTGCAGCCTCTTCTGTGCTTCTGTGGTGACCTTTCCACTTAGTGCTGATGCAATCTTATTCCGGGCAAGGACATGTACAACAAAGAGAGGCTGTTGCAATGCCATGTTATGTTTAAGAAGCCATAAATGCTGAGATAGGATTTAGAGTTCAGCATGGCCATGCAGTTGCATACACACGATGCCCAGTACTGCTTAGTTTTGCTTTTTAACCTGATCAGAACTGGCCAGAGACTGCTCTGAAACAGCAAAGCTGCTGATCTGAACTGCAGAGCGAACAAGGGCATCCCCACGAACTGCAACATGAGTATATATTTCATTTAAGTTTGTGTTTATTGATGCAACTCTTAATTCCTTCTGCTGTCATGTTATCTTCACTCTGAATACCGTCCTATATAGCGTGTAATCTTTTTGGGCTCATACAGAAAGCTTCTTTCTCTTCAGCAGCAGTCTGTGTATTTTCTTCCTATCAGCATTTCCAAAGCAGACCTGGAGCCTTGGGCAGAGCAGGTCAGGCTTCCAGCCTCTGCTGAAGCTTTAGTCCCTCGGGGTACCTTCACAGTGCGGGCCCAGGAGCAAAGCCAAGCCCTGGACTGGTACAACTGGTGCTCTCCAAGGCAGACATGCTGGAGGGCAGGCTGGTGTGAGGAGGGAGGTGAGAGCCTGCCCTTGCTGTGTGGCTCAGAGGCAGGCTTGTCTTTAATGATCCAACAGACTCTGAGCTCCTGAGAAACATTTGCAAACTCTGCAAACATTTGTTAGTGTATAATTTGTGTTTCACCATTTGGGTTTGAGCTGTGTCTTCTGCATTCAGTGCAGAGCAGGCTCTGAACCTGCCTTCTGCACTGCCTGACAGCACTGCTTCAAGTGCTGCAGACTGTCTCTAGCCAGTACAGCTGAAAGATGTGTCAAAACAGACTTCTCCCCATAGGTGAGATAAAAAAATCATCTTAGTGGATCATGTAGGAAAAGAATAACTGAAGAAAAGCTTCAAATAACAGTTTAACTTGTTTCAGATAAAGGTGCTGTTTATGTGCATGCTCTTAAGTGTTACATACCAATGTTACCAGACAAGGGGGAATGGCTTTAACCTGCCAGAGGGGAGACTGAGCTGAGCTCTTAGGCAGAAGCTGTTCCCTGTGAGGGTGCTGAGGCGCTGGCACAGGGTGCCCAGAGAAGCTGTGGCTGCCCCATCCCTGGCAGTGTTCAAGGCCAGGTTGGACACACGGGCTTGGAGGAAGCTGCTCCAGTGGAAGGGGTCCCTGCCATGGCAGGGGTTGGAGCTGGGTGAGCTTTAACGTCCTTTCCAACCTAAACCAATCTGTGATTCTGTTTCATTCTAGCATTAAATGAGTTTAAATAGATTTATGTGAATCAGGCCCCACTGTATTTGTTTGGAGAGATCTGGTTGCTCAAAGTGAATCTGTCTGTCTTAGCTGATTCTTTGAACTAGTTAAGGAACCAGGGAATAATGTAGTGAGTAGAAATGGGAAGTGGAAAAGAATTTCAAAGTACCAGAGGCTGCTTTGTTTATATAGCACACAATCTTTATCACAGAGTAATAAATGATATTGCACTGTCTGTATTCTCTCTGTGGAATGGACAAGGCTTTCTCTTTTCATGCTTCATTCACAGCCAGCTACAATGATTTCACAGAGTCAGCACCTGCGCTCACAACAATATATTTATGGCCTGTAGGAGATGCGTCACAACTACTCCATTTCCACTACACAGCAGAACATAAGGAACAGGATCACATTGTCTTGGAAGAGGAAAACAGTAGAGAGGAGCAGCTTTGTGTCTGTGCCCAGATGTTGAAAACCTTTACAGAAACACCAAGGTCAGGACATGCTTTGCCTTTTGCAGACTTCAATAGGGGCTTTATGATTTTGGAGGAAAAGAAGATGATAATTAGGAGAAGGAAGTCAGTTCCTCCCCAAATACTGAACAGTCTTACAAAATATTGCTGTGATGGACTAAGCATCCATCTTTTTGCCTCTAAGGAGGTGTTTTCAAAGTGAACCTTTCTTAGTCCTGTTTCCTTATCTTACAGCCTGCAATTATTTAGTATCTACCCTCCAATTCGAGTTTCTTTCTACACAACATCAATAATATTCAAAGAGTTTAATTAAATCTGAATATCTCAAAGATGAGGCAGTTATATTTCTCTTATCATTGCAACCCATCCCACTGAATTAGGCAGCCAAATTCAAGCTGCAACCCCAGGTAACTTTTTCTTCCCTTATCAGAAGTGTTTTTCAGGGTAAGGTGCTTTCTTTTACAGGAAAGTGAATAGCTTTTGGTGGAATATGAACAATTATCTAGAGAGATCTGTTAGTGAATTAGCCAAGGAGAGGCAAAGGACTGAGTATCTTCTGTCTCATACAAATAAATGAGCTACATCTGAAGATTTAAGCAATCAGATTTGCATAATGAACATGTTTATGCCACATTAGAGTCACCTGGTTTACAAATTCAGGGAGCATTTCACCACTATTGTCTGCTGTCATAGGAGAAAAATGAAACATTTGGGTGCAAATAGTTTGTAAAGCAACGTGACTGCATTTTACTGTGTGCTGGTAACAGCAGAGCTTCAAAGAGTTGTTCTTACTTGATGCTCCCATAGCCAGATTGGTGGTTGAAAATGTTGGATTAGCACATCCAGCTTTTAGTGTGTTCATCAGGGGTTTGCTTGTCTGAATTCTCTTCCAGGTTACTTAAAGTGAGCAACTGGCTGTTTTTTCCATCTTTCAATATTCCCATTTCATTTTCTGTTTTCTATTACAAGCTTTTCGACACAGTTAATACAGCAGCATTGTCTAGTGCAATAGTGAGTTGGTTTCAGCACAGTCCCTTCACCCTCATTTTAGGCAGATTTTCAAGAGCACAAAGAAGAGTTCATCCACTTGCATATCTCAAAATCCTGCCAATGCTGTTGGCTTTTAGGGCAACCTGTTTAATATGGCATTTTCATTAATTACTCTGTGGATGCTTTTCCCTTATAGGCCTAATTAATTTCTTTCTGCCCTCTAAACAACCAGTTCACAAAATGTGAGCTCCATCTCCCACCATCTTCTCATACTTTGTTCAGTGACTGAGTGAGAGGTTTAGTGTTGCCTTTCCATCCATTTTGCTCAAAAACTCCATAGGTTCTTACAAAGCTGTGTCCTATTCACTCTGAGGTTTGTTCTGCAGGTTTTTCTCCATTGTATTTATTTCTCCAGTTCATGTTTTTCCCTCTCTCAACCTTCAAACTGGAATCTCTGTAGAAACCAAGGTTATAACTGGCAAGGTACAAGTGGTTTGGAGGTTTGAATTTGCAAACAGTGTGCTTACTTGACTTGCGATTGGAGCAAGAAGGTCAGATCCTTGCCCAGGAATGCTTTCACATTCCTGGGAGAGGAGTACTTCTGGAAATAGTGATCTACTTAAGATGCATCGCACTAGAGCAGCTTGCTCCAAGCCCCAGTGTCCAACCTGGCCTTGAGCACTGCCAGGGATGGGGCAGTCACAGCTTCTCTGGGCACCCTGTGCCAGCGCCTCAGCACCCTCACAGGGAAGAGCTTCTGCCTAATGTCTATTCTAGATCTATTCAGTCAGTTTAAAGCCATTGCCCCCATTGTGCTGTTCCTACAGGCCCCTGTAAAAAGTGTGTGCTCAGAAGTGTTAGTGATGCTGGGGAAGGAGCATGGTCTGATAGCTGTGTGACAGGTACAGTTGGGTAGAGAGGTTCTTGCTTACACAAAATACTTGGTGAAAGATTCAGAATGGATCATGAAGAAACTACTTGCACATTCAGGTCACATTTATTAGTATTGGCTCCAGAATGTGTATTTCTCAACACAGAAAGAGGAGAATGTTATTCTGTTTACTCAGTAAGTGAAGGGCCTGTTACCTCCAAAGCATGAGGATTAGGTTCAAATCTATCCTCACTACAGGAGTTCTGAACACAGGAACTCTTGAAGCAGGCTCCCATTTCACACATACCTCTACCTGAAGATGTTCCATCATTGCTTTTAATATACATGTTTTAACAGCATGGCTCAAATATGTCCAGGTGTATCAGAGGATACGGTGCCAAGATGCTGTTTGTTATACTGTTGCTGACCTCCAGCCTTGCAAACAGAGGTTGTGTACTCTAAGACTAAGAAGCAGTCTTAGGTATGGGATTCACCAGCCTAAACATTTCCCTGTTAAACATAGCTGGGTTTCAATTACAAGACTGCACACATACATGTTTTTATGACCAGATTCTCAGCAAGGTCATGTATCTTTAATTAAGTGTAACTTAAGGAAGCTGGAGGAGCAACTGTGAGTAAATAGCAGCTCCTGAGAGTTAATGCCTGAAATGAAAAGTGAAGTAACTTCACTTGTCCGAGTGCTGGAACCTCTTTGGTTTCCAGTATTTAACTTTTTATCCCTTTGGGGCTTCTTTAAAGAAACCCAAACCCACAAAACCCCCACAAACCAACCAACACCCCACAGAGAAGCAGAAAAAGGAGCCAACACCTCGAACAGACCCTGACATCACTTAGTTATACACAGATGGTTGAATTTTCCCCTGTAGATATTTGCCTTTGCTTTCAGTCGCATTGGAACCAAGTTTTGGTGTACATTTTTTCTTCCTCCTTAATGCTTTCTGCGCCTTTCAGAGGAGTTGCTAAAAATACTGTTCAATTCAAGTCCCTCAGGGTCAGGGCACTTTGTTTTTTCTCTTCCTTGTCGTTGCTCTGGCTGGAAGTAGAAATACCAGTGACAAAGGCAGTCCTGCTGCCTTTTCCCAGCTCCTTGCCTAATTGTGCACAATAATGAAGACTGCACAAAAAGCTTTATCCTGGAGGAATATCTGACTATTAAGACTTGGTATCTAATGTGCAATCTATAATACAGAATGCCTGTAGTGCAAGGGACCAGAGCTCTCTGATTTATTCCTCATCTATGAAGTTATAATCTTTAGGCTCTAACTGAAAGACTAATTTAGCTTCCGAATTCTCTAGTATCTACTGGACAATCTATGATAGAGAATGCCTGTAGTAGAAGGGACTGAAGCTGACTGATTTATTCTAAATTGGTGATGCTATTTCCAGACTCTAAATAAAGGGCAGATTTAGCATCCAAATTCTCTTTTGCTATCTCCTTTTTGGAGACTCCTGACAGCGTCAAGCTTTATGAAGTGCAGACTAGCATAAAGGTTCCTGGTTTTGTAGTGATTTATTTAGTGGTTTTATTTGCTTTCACTGAGCTCTGGATGTGTCTCCCCCTTTTATTCTTTTCTCCAGTTCTTACACTAATGATATATTTTCTTGTTCAGTAGTTTATAGTATGATGTTGTTAAAAAGTATGGATATAA
This sequence comes from Melopsittacus undulatus, assembly GCF_012275295.1. Classification (NCBI taxonomy): domain Eukaryota; kingdom Metazoa; phylum Chordata; class Aves; order Psittaciformes; family Psittaculidae; genus Melopsittacus; species Melopsittacus undulatus. The sequence goes on from NC_047544.1 coordinate 1,056,269, forward strand.
CTAAGAGTGAGTAGTGTGCACAGAGGTGTTTGTAAGATTTGGCTCTTATTCAATGGCAAAGTAGCAAACACCATGTTTCAAACTGTAATTTCTCAATGACTTCCTGTGATAGACAAGCCCTTGAATCAGAAAACAAACTTAAAGAAGAATCCTGTTTCTATAGAATAACTTTTTCAGGTCTTCAAGGAGAATCCAGGCTCTGCTGAATGGAAGGTGGAAGTTTACACCTTGGTTCATGGCCACCAGTATTCAGAAGGCATAATTTGTTAAAAAGTGTGTACCCTATGTGGGGGAAGATGTCTTTCTGAATTCACACTCCTGCATTTACCAAGTGTGTACCCATTTTACAACATACACTGTATAGATCATTGCTTGGTGTTCTGCTGAAGGCAGAAGGAAGGGTAAATCCATGTAATACTCAGTGCAGCAATAGCATTCCCCCTTTTCTACCCTTCTCCTAAAAAGCACAGATTTGCTGTCCTGGTTTTTTGACTGGCACTGATTCAAATGCAGAAGGGATTTTTAATTTAGATGTGTCCTTGATGTGTCAGAGTGAGGCTTCTGCCATACGCTTCCGAATGAGCGTTGTCATCACGCCTGCTGCAGCCGCTCCTCCTGCGTTAAAGCTCCGTGTGTGACGTTCTTAGGAAGTGACTGTGCTTCCCTATGGTTGGAGAATGATGTTGGAGCCTGACCTGCATTTGAGTGTGCGTTCTGTTACTGATACTAAATGAGATTGTAGTCATAGATGCCATAGAATCAGAGAATCCCAGGATGGTTTATGTTGGAAGGGACCTTAAAGCTCATCCAGCTCCAACCCCTGCCACGGGCAAGGACCCCTTCCACTGGAGCAGCTGCTCCAAGCCCCTGTGTCCAACCTGGCCTTGAGCACTGCCAGGGATGGGGCAGCCACAGCTTCTCTGGGCACCCTGTGCCAGCGCCTCAGCACCCTCACAGGGAACAGCTTCTGCCTCAGAGCTCAGCTCAGTCTCCCCTCTCTTGGGCAGGTTCAAGCCATTCCCCTTGGCCTGTCCCTACAGGCCTTTGTCCAAAGCTCCTCTCCAGGTTTCTTGTAGCTACCTTAGGTATTGGAAGACCAGTCTGTCACATACTGTTTCCCAAATGTTGACCTTATCAGGCTTAAGAAGGATTCTAGGACAACTTTTCACACCAGTTCTCCAAGCTATTCATTGAGTCATTTGTCCCACCCTTTTGACTCTCACAGGGTTTGGGTTGATAGTTCCTTTTTGTAAAGCTTCTGAGGTTAAAACCCTCTGTTGAACTTAGAGAAGCTTAGGCTTGGCTACCAGCCAGAAAGCTCTCAAAGCAAAGCATCCCAGGAGGATGTTATTTCCAACCTTTCGAATCCCCAGTGGTTCACTGCAGTTGTAATTACAGTCTCCCATCAGAACAACCTCCCATAGCAAGAACTGAAAAAACCCACTAAAAGCACAGTTTCTCTCTACAAAGATAAGGCAAATGATTGCAGCCTATAAACTACTGATTATATAAGATTTGCTTGTTGGCTATTCTGTTGTCATAGGATGGAATTCAGGTTTTCAGGCATTATCACAGTCATCCAGTGTGACTGAACAAATGGGATGCTTTAAAAACATACAGTAAGTCACTGAGCCTCCGAGAGCTGCAACTAGAAGCATTTAATTCTATTGACAGCTCTGGGCAATTAAGTCTCTGCAATAATGATCACATCAGCCAAAATTACTGGATCTTTTATATTCAGATAACCACAGTTCCTAATTGGAATCTGGTTTCAATGAAATCTTTTCTCCCTATTACCAAAAGTTCCGTTAGGGAACAGAGGCATCCGTGTGGGTGGTGAGCTCTGCTAGGGGTGAGAACAGCAATCAGAGTTAGTGCAGAGCAGTGAACACGTCAGTGTAGTGTAAAGAGGAGAAAATATCGTTGCTCCTCTCCTGTTCCCTTCTGCTGTTCTCCTGTTGTATTCGTGCTGTATAGTGTGGATTTAATGAGACAGAGCCAAGCCAAAGCCACTGTGCTCCTTCTTTCAAAGGGAATCATGAGCCTGATGTTCCCCTGGTGTGGTGTACGGTTTCTGGTCAGGAAGAGATTCTCTCTTTGCAGCATAAACTGTGCTCGCTTGGACTTACCAATGCTATATTATGGAGAGAAACCTATTAGTATCTTCATGCTTCAGTGCATTTACATACGGCAAGATTCATGTTTCTGCAAAGATATGACAATTAGATTATTATTCTTACTTCTTTAACCTATGTAAGGAAATCAGAGCAATATGGTACTCAAAATAAGGCATCTTTTACGTGGCATTACTTAACAAAATCTCCTACTTGACCAGCCTTAGGTTCTACCTTTATTGCCTTGTAATAACAAGGATTTTTAAAGTGTTAGATAGAGAAAGGCCTTGTTGACAATATTAGCTCAACCCACCAACCTGCCTACTCCTCCTCACAATTAGTATGATTTGGAATGTCCAGTAAGTCTCTCCATATTTCATCCATTAAAGTGTGTGATGGTAGGAACTGATCTTCTATAGCAGGACAACCCAGGAAAACAAGCTAGAATATTGTAGTGATGCTGTACATTGTCAGTATGAGCTGAATGCAACCTCAGTGGGTCAGAGCACGGGCCTGAGGACTCATTCCCCAACCTGGAAGGACTGATACATACTCTTGTATTTTTACTCTCTATTTTTGCTCATGAAATAATACACTCTTCGTGAGCAGCTTGCTCTTCTTTTTATGGAGTTGGAATTGTTTCTTTAATACATTAGAAGCTCTGCAGGAAAGTATCCTACTGAATGAATCCTGTGAGCAAAGGTCATCGATGCTGAACCAGCGTTGGCATTGCAGCCTCTTGTGCCTTGGAGGAAGAGCCAGTGTGGGAATGTGCTGTAGTAGCAAGAGCTAAGGCAAGCTTAATACTACCCCATCCCAGGTGATGTTCAAGGCCAGGTTGGATGGGGCTTGGAGCAAGCTGCTCTAGTGGAAGGTGTCCCTGCCCATGGCAGGGGTTGGAACTGGATGAGCTTTAAGGTGACTTCCAACACAAACCAGGCTGGGATTCTGTGATTAATACCTGGATTCAGCAGAAGGAAATATTTAATGGCTGTTGAAGGTTGCTCATTATTGACAGATCCTAAAGTTGTTGCTGGTAACACTATAGATGTTTTTATTGGTAGCCTATTGATAGCCTATTGAGCCTATTAATAGGCTGCAGCACTGGCTTGAAACTTGTGGGTCCCATGTTTGCTGTTGTTTTCTGATTAGTCTTTGTCCACTTCACTGCTTTTATCCCCATCTATGAAATGAGGATGATGAGACTGGTCTATTGTTAAGTGCTTTAAAATCAGTTGTTACAAAAAGCAATAACACAGATCTATTGACGTGATACTGCTGTGATTTGCCAAGATCACAGCATTCCTCAGACTCATGTGTGCTTTTTCCCCCCAGTGTGGGACTTCTCTTTGCATAAGGAGGTTTTCATAGCAAGGTTTCAAACCCTAGCAAGGCACCAGTTGCAAAACAGTGCCCCATAGCATTAGCTGCAGTGTATACTGATTTAGTATGGTAACAATGACTGTGTAAAGGCAAGTCACTGGAAAACAGCACCTACTAACAGGACCTTACAGTAACTCATTGTTCTTTGGCCCTGCAGGCACTGTGGTTTTAGCTTTATTTTGCTATACAACACTAAGACTGCATCCCTAATTGCATCATATAGAGCCACAGCCTCCTGTTGAACAAGGGGATGTCTGTGGTTCTCTGGTTCTGTGTTATTTATTCTGTAACTGTAAGGAAAGAGCTTGTCACTGTGATGCTTATAGGGCTGTAGTAACACTTGTACCTTTTAATAACTAAACATTCACAGGAGTGCTCAGGAAGGCATCAAGTTAGATTTGTGTGATAAACAAAATGAAGAAGCCCTTAACACTTGCAGCAGAATTCATTATAAAGCCAAATGGTTTCTGTGCCTGGGGTGGAACATGGGGAGAAAATTACAAGAACAAGGACACGAATTTCTATGGTTTTCAAAGCACCTTTTTTCTGTGAAATGCTTTTTAGGTCTTTGGTAAGAATTAAAGATGAGACTGGCCCAGATTTGCTGAACAGACGCAAAGTTTGAGCACATGTTTGGAGGCAGAACTCAGACCTAAATGTGGGAGCATCCGGTGTGTGGAGCGCCGAGCTGGGGAATGGGACATGTTGTCCTGGTTATACTTCTGCTATTGATCTGTGCATTATGTGTTCAAAGGCAGTTCTCTCCCAGTATCTCTTTTTCATCCCATTTTGTTTGTCTGCAGACTATGGAAATCCGCAGGGATAGAAATCCTTTCATTGCCCAAGTGTCTATCCTTATGCTGTCGATGATCTGTAAGCAATATGACAGTGTAAGCAACAGACATTAGTTCAAGTCCTGGTTTTATTGCTGCTGATTTGCATTGCTCATGGATACTTTTAAATAAGGATCTGTAACTGAGGAACCCCATAGACAAAAGATTGACCGACATCTGGGGCTGTTTTATCTGGCACAGGTTGGAGACTAGTGAGAGAAAAAGATAGTATTTGTGGCCATCTAATCTGGTTTTAGACTAAAAATAGAACAGTTGCAAAATTAAGAGTATTGTGAAGTTTAGGACTCACTCGAATGCAAAGAGATCACTTGAAAGCCTTTTATAATGAGTAAAGAGACATCAGCAACCACAAGTAGTTCAAGCAAGGTGAAATCAGGTGCCTCTCAGAAGGGCAGCTCACATTGCTGGTTGTATCTCTTGGCACTGTCACAGTGATGTAAAAGGGCACAATGTAACTGGAAATGATCTTCAGGATATGATGAATTTTGGGTATTCCAAAGTGCCTCCTCTAGTAGTGAGTTTTCATTCAGGTCAAGCTAAACACTCTGTTGATAAACCTGTCAGGATGCTTTGGGCCACTGACTTTCCTGTTTTCTTTCTGAGAGTAGCATTAACTAATTCTAAATGAAACACAGTAATTTCATGTCATGGGAAGGGGAGTTATTGATGGCATTTTGTGGATGACTCTGGCAACTTGAACGCCAGTTTTGCCTGGAACCATTTTCCAGTACAAATCTAACTTCAAATTCCTGTGCAGCTCTTATAAAACTGACTTAGAGACCTCAGTGTATCAGTGTTAAGCTAAGATTTTTCGATATAATAAATAGTCCCTTACCCTTATATATATCTTACTGTTCTCAGTGGAAGGCCCATCTATTTTTCCATCCAGTTGCTCATGAATAAATAATATGACATGCTCTCACCTCAGCAGCTGCTTTTCTTCCCTTCCTTCTGCCAGTGATGCAGAAAGTCACCACACATTTGCATATGAAATACTAACTCCAGATCCCATTTGTGTGCCCTGGACCAATGCACAGGAGAATAATGAACCCCCAGGTAGTGCTCTTGGATCTCCCTGGGCCAGGTAACTTATCTCAGATGGTGACCTATGGAAATTGTTGTTCTCTTAGTCAGACTTAGCATATCCCTGCCCTTTGGAAACATCCATCTGAGCAGTGATTTCCAGCTTGCCCTGTCATCATGGAAGCAGTTTGGGTCTAAACTTCTGCAGGATCATCACACTTAAAACTGAGCACGTCTTGAGGATCGGAGGCATTGTACAGAGTAAAGAGGGCTGAGCAGTGAATGTATATATTGTATTTGTCTGTATTACAGAAAGAATGCCTTCCAAATACGGCTTTTCCAGATTCCTCTTCTTGTTTCTTCAGGGCATAAAGATCTTTGACGAAAGGAAGAAGAAAAAATAACAACAGCAAAATTATTTCTTTGTAATGGTAGAAAATAGTTACATAAAATATGTCTGAGAAAGGTAATAAACCCCTCAAACCAGAAACTTAATTATAATGATATTATTAATAATGTCGTTGTCATCATCTTCAGCCTTCCAGGGCATATGCACATCCTTATCCTTCTGAACTCTGATTGCTGTGTGTTGCCTCCTACATCACAGTGTCTCCAAAGCTGTCCTATGTGTGCCACAGCCCTGTGTTCATTCTAGTGGCCATTCCTCCCCTTCTCTGTGTTGGGAATACCCAAGCCTGTCAGCCACAAAGGCTCTGGATTTCTCTTCTGGACCTGGGAAGCAGGGAAAGAGCTTCTGTGTCTTGTGGGACCAAGTATGAATCCCATCTGCTGTGCAGTGTAGAGACTGAGTAACTTCTCAGGTAGTGCAGTTGTAATACACAGAGTTGTGCAAGGTTGTTTGTATTCTAAAAAATGAGGGCTTTAATACCAGAGATGTACATAATGTATCAGTCCATTAAAAATATAGGGAGCACTGAGGTAAGATTAAGAAATAAGCAAAAAGAAGTAATCCTGTTGAGCAACTGTGGTACCAACAAGGCAGAACTACAGTTAAGTGGCAAGAACTCTTGCAAGAATGTAAATATGCACCAAGTGGTGTGTGTATTCAAGTGCTTATATGTAGTGTTTGTGATGTAGATAATGGAGTTTGAGGAGATTTCTTCCCATTTTAAGTTTATGAGTCAGAAAAGTGAGATCTGAGCCTCCATTTATTTTTTCTTTTATCAGCCCTTAAAAATATAAAGTCTTCTGCTTTAGTAATCTCTTTTATAGTTAAAATGCTGATTCTGTGTTTCCTTCTCAGTTCCTTCCTTTCTGCCATTCTCTTTTGTTTGCTTCATCTTTCCCTATAGAGTTCCTTTTGCTTATGTGGAATTCGGAATGAGACCCCAGTGCTTTCCAGAACTAATTTGGGCAACTTTATAAGCAAGTTGATGTTGAATGATGCGTTTTACAAGATCAGTTTCTAGCCAGACAATAGCAGGCTATAAAGTGCATATTTTACATCAGTTGCTAATTCATCCTTTGCTAATTAAAGGCAGGACTGGATCAAATATTACTTTTGCTTTCACACTATGAAACACCTCTTGGTAAGAGCAATTAAACTTCTAATTCAATCAAATACACTTCGTTTTATTCATGCAGAGATTTGATTCTTACATACTAGTGTGAGTCCATCCAGCTGAATGAAGCCCAAATGGTAAGGGGGTATCCAATTACTTTTGTCTCAGCCAACAAACATGCTGCTCTAATTAAAAGTCTGCATGGAATATTTATAACAAGGGAGAAGAAGAACTCCCAACAGTGAGTCTGCCAACAATGAGTGCAGAGTGGAAATCCTGTGAGTAAGGGAATCATAAACCTTTCTGTAATGTTTGTCTTGGTTTTCCCAGCTCTGAGGGACTGAATGACAGTTTGGATAAAATATATATGTAGTGTTATGAGAACATAAATTATTGACTTCACTGCTGAAGTTACTGGGTGAAGTTGTGCTCCTTGCATTATGCAGATCTGAATCAGAGGATCCCAGACTGGTTTGGGTTGGAAGAGACATGAAAGCTCATCCAGCTCCAGTCCCTTGGGCAGGGACACCTTCCACTAGAGCAGCTTGCTCCAAGCTATGTCCAACCTGGCCAGGGATGGGGCAGCCACATCTTCTCTGGGCACCCTGTGCCAGCGCCTCAGCACCCTCACAGGGAACAGCTTCTGCCTAAGAGCTCAGCTCAGTCTCTGCTCGGGCAGGTTCAAGCCATTCCCCTTGGCCTGTCCCTACAGGCCCTTGTCCCAAGCCCCTCTCCAGCTTTCCTGCAGCCCCTTTAGGCACTGGAGCTGCTCTCAGGTCTCCCCTTCAGGAGCCTTCTCTTGTCCAGGCTGGCTCCAGAGCAGAGCTGCTCCAGCCCTCACAGCATCTCCATGGCCTCCTCTGGCCTTGCTCCAGCAGCTCCACGTCCCTTTTGTGGTATTGTTCCCAGAATTGGGAACTGTGTTTGTGTGTGTTTGTCTGGTGTCTCAGTGCTGTGGTGCAGCCCAGGACACACTTGGCTTTCTGAGAGGAAAAGATGGTTCTAATGTTGCTTACTGGTCTTGTAGTCATAGGCATTAGTCCATTCAGAGAGCCTAGTGGTGCCAGGGCTGACCACAGATGAGCAGCTGATCCCAGGCCTAGAGTAAAGCTTCCTTTTCCTCACTAATCTCAAAATGCCTCTTGAAGTACTTTTCATCAGTGGATTTTCATGGACTTGGCACCATTGCTCCCATGCTGCAGATTTGTGGGGAAGTGGAAAAATGAACTGCCTTACATCAGTGTCACCTCCAGCAAGTGCTGGAGCCAGAAACAGGACTCTTTGCATCACTGCTCTTCTCTTCCCTGCCCTGTGCTATGATTTCTATGTGGATGTGCCTGTGCTGTGTTTTTCACTGATGTTGCTGTCAGTGCTTTGTTTTCTGATGTTTCCAGCATCCCTTCTTGAGGTTCTTTCTCTCCTGTCAGAGACCTGCTGCAACAAAATGCAGGAATGCTTTTCCTTTTCACATAGACTTTAAAGAACCTCAACCCCTGCTCCCCAAAAGGGCATAAGGGAAACAGTCTTGTTCTTCAGTGTAATGATGGGTTTATTACTGAGGAGGATGGTTTGATAGAAGCAGAAGAAATAATTTCACATTGGCAGAAATTAAAGGAAAACCTTTACATTATTTTTTCCATAGTAATTTTCAGGAGCCAAGTTTTCTGAATTGGATACAAGAAGTCATTAAGCTGGAATTTGGATTTGCATCATGAAATGCCCATAATAGAATCTGTGTGTGTGACAGAACTTTCTCCATCGCTAATGAAAGTTCATTATGGATCTTTGCATATTCTCCTCAATGAGGCCAACTCGTTCTGCCCCTGTAGATCAATTAACTTTCTCTGCCATCTGTTCAGCCAGCCATTACTTCTGTCAACATTGCATCTTCCAATGGCTTTCACCATCAGGGCTTTAGGAAGCTGGAGAGGAGGCAGGAGTCGGTGTTGCTGCACACTGCAGGCTGAAAGACCTTGAAATGTGGCTCAAAAGGAGGACTTGCTGATGAGGAGCAGGGATGATGCTGTTGAGAGCTTATTCTTTACTGAACTGAAGAAATGTTGGATTTGGTGCTTTTTATGGTTTCCGGAATCATGTAAGCCAATCTATCACTTCATTTGTAGCCCTAGCAGGAAAAGCCTGGTTCTGGTTTTGTAAAGGGATGTAATCTCTTCCTGACACTGAGTGAGGTTCAGATCAGCCCACAGGAGACCGAGGTGTATGGACTACCAAATCCTGGAAGGACTTTGAACAGTGCATGGTGCTATGTGCTCATGCAGCTATGAAGGTACATCTCATCTCATGATACCTCTGCAAAGAGGAGCATAGAAATATAGCTACAAAGGGTTTACTGTCGGTTATATATGCCAGTATTATAAGATACTTGCCAATCCTTGAGTAGAAAAAGGGAGTTTCAACAAATGGGATGGTTTTTGGTACAGCGTCTCTGTAGAACATCACCTCTTTGGGGCTGTGCGAGGCATAAGGTTTCTTTTGCTTTTTGAAGGGTAGCAATGTTGCTTTTTACTGCTGAAATATGTTCTTAGTGGGTATCCTGGATTTCAGATAGGATTGTTCAGTGCGTCTGGTCATTGGAACACTAACAAAGTGGCCTGAGCACAAAGAGGAGAATACAAAGAAACTTTAGGGAAGAAATCCATTTACTGTTTGAGAGGTTTCTGTCACACAGCAAAGCAAAGAGGAGAGTTTTATTTTTAAATCATGAAAAAACCTGGCAGGTGTCTCTTAAAACATGAATCATGCTTGCTGCAGTACCTGCCAGGCCAGACTGTTGAGATTAACTGTAAGCACCCTGCAGATGTTCCACCTTCTATCATCACGTCTGAAATACAAATACAAAAGCTATGGTTTGTAGCGTCTCTTCCTTATTTGCTGCATAAGTTGGAAGGCAGGTACAGGGGTGAAGCAGGGGATTATGCACAGGCAAAGTGCTGCCTTCTGATTACAGTATCCAAAGGCCACCCTGGAAGAGGAGATGATGTCCCTGGTGCTGACACTGGGCTCCCACTCTGTCACTCAGTAATTCTGTGCTGAAAGAGCTGCGTGCTGAGCTGCTCAAGGCCTCTCTAGGCTTCTATCATAATGTCATTAATAAAGAATTAATAACAACAGAAAATCAAGAGCCTACGGCAAATATCTTCCTTGAAGAACAACTTGGAACAAGCAAAATGGCAAAACGCATGTTTTTAGGGTGGCAGTGTTACCTGTTAGGTTCAGTTGTAGCACACTATTACAGACCTCTGGCTGGCCGAGGTTTTCATCTCTGCAGAAATGAATCAATCTTAACATTATGGTTTAAAATAGTAAGAATCTTTACAAGCTTTTTTTAAGATAGGTTGTTTTTCTACACAGATAGTTACTCTGAGCCCTTGCTCACTTGCCATTTCACTCTCCACCCCTGGGTACTTCAGTAAATCCTTCATGAGATCAGGTTTTACCTTTCTTGTCAAGGTTGTAGCCAGGTGTTTGGGTGAATGGCTTGTAGATGCTTCCCTCATAGTTCTCCATTTCTAAAACTTAGACATTAGCTTTAAAAAGGGAGAAAGCAAACAAACCAACCCCCTTCCAGCTGAAAATGCAGCCTCCTCAGAAATGGAAATGTTTAAAGATCTGCTAAGCTGTGTGATAGACTCTCAAGGGCAACTTTTTAGTGGGTATCTTTAAATGTGGTTCAGAACAAGTCCTGTGTTACGTACTTCACAGAAGAACGCCCTCATTGGCAGAGGGATTGCTTGGAATTGGATTCATATAGTAACAGGAGCAAGTCAATAAGAAATGGCATTGAGTAAGAAGTGAGCAAGTGTTTATTGTGAGTGCAAAGCAAGTGTTTGCTATGGAGACGTCACAATGAATTAGTAATAAGAACGGAATTGGGTGACCTAGGTAGAGCTTGTCACCTCTGTCTTCCAGGATGCAAAGTTCAGAGATAGACATGTAAAAGGATAGGATAGGATAGGATAGGATAGGATAGGATAGGATAGAATAGAATAGAATAGAATAGAATAGAATAGAATAGAATGTGTTTGAGGACAAGGATACCTGTAGCTTGGGATTCTCTGTCAAGAAGAGGTCTCCAGTGCCATCATCCACTTACACAAGTGATAATAAGCAAGTCACTCCTGTACTATACTCCTAGAGCTCTTCCATGGCATCCTATCCCAAAGGGAATGATGTGCAGACCTCTTACAAAATAACTTGAAGTGTGTGGATGCAAAGAATTAGAGGCTTTTGGTGTTCTGATAAATGTTTAATGGTTGGGTAAATGCCCATCTGATAAGGTATTTAGTGAGTTTAAATTTTATTGTTGACATTAATCCTTGGAGGAGGATTAAACTGCAGTGAACAGAAGATACTTTGCTTCTGAATGGCAATGCTCACATTTGGTTTATGTTCTTTAGCTTGACCATTTTAACTAATGAGTGTCCAGTGCAAGATCTCAGTGGAGGGGCTCTTGATGCTTCCCTGAATTGAGCCTTTGTTTTCCAGAGCTTTCTTCAATGAATGTAAAGATGATGCACAACAGAAACCAATGATACTTCTGCTTCTCGTTCCCTCAGTTTGATCAGGGGAATGAATAGATTATTAGGACTCAATATCCTTATATCATCTCCTGCCATGGGTACAGGGAGGAAATAAGTACCCAAATCACTAAATTGCTTCAGAGCTGCTTGGCAACTGCAAATGACAGAATTGATCACCTGACTCATTTCTGATTTCTTTCGAAGGAGAGAAGCAGCAGAAGAAAACCAGCTCAGGATTATCACAGGGACTAAATCCTCTTGCAGCCTGTTCTCTAACAGCATCGGGGCTGCAGGAGGAAAATGACAAAATGCAGACCATACAATAGTGCTATGAGTAAAGCCCAGCCCCTTTGACTTTGTCCTTTCCACTCCCTTTCATCCCCAGAGCAAACTAGGTATGAATATAACTTCAACTTGGTTGGTTTTATCCATAAGGACCTCTACATGCAAGCACATTCCATTGATTGTGCTTTTTTGGATCTGTTTTCTTCCTCCTGTTTCTTGTAACCTGGAACTGCAATAGAGGAGAGCAAGGCACACACAGGGAGAGTTTATGTGTCATGCATGCATATCAAACACTATCTCTCAAGGATTGCAGCAGAGAACCTTCTGTGGATAATTAAAAGTAGCTTAAAAAATAACCTTTTCATTCTCTATCCATTAGCTATCTTATTCTGGGCAGAGATAATCTGGTGAGTTTTAACAAGCTCTTTTTCCACTGATGTATTCTTATAGCAGGTTAGCAACAGTGAAATGAGGTTGGTCTGTTCAAGCAGCAGTCAGGATATAGGCATTTCTGTGTCTGAGTAATATAGAATACTATATATACTCAAAGTTTCCTATGGAGTGTGTGCTCTGCATGCACACAGCCCCTACTGCTGTTGGGTAAGTCTGGGGACCTCTGCATGCATGTTTGAGGGTTTAAGTGCTGAGGAGGGCTGATGCTGTGGTTGTACAGCCTCACATCTGCAGTTTGCAGCTTCAAGTAGGAATTCTCTAGTAACTGAAGGACTCAATTCAGCAACTGCAGCACTTAATCAGTATGTTCTTCAGGTGTGTTTTTGGAAGTGGGTTTGAAGGAGCTAAACACTGCAATCCCTTTTGTGACAGTCATTGGGTTTTGTAGAAATAAGGTGGCTTTCTGGGAATGCTGTTGCATTCACTGATTTCCTGAAGAAAGACCCCAAGAAAATGTTGTCCCTATTTCAATATATAACAAATCTTAAAAGTAAAGGGGGGAAATAGAGGGGAAAAAAAGGCAATTTTGAGTCAGCTCATGCTGGTAGTTTCATAGGACTGTCTTAGGCTGTATTTCTATCTGGCTAAAGGAGAAGTTGGTGCTGTGGCTTGTCTTGAATAGCAGTACTGATAACAAATGGTGTTTGCAATGGCTTTCTGTTGATAAAAGATGTCTTGGCACACTCTCAGTGCCTTTCCTTGCTATGTTTTATTTTAGTTTTGCAAAAATATGTTTTCTTTTCAGTGATGGTTTTTCCCCCTCTTGTGCTGAAGGAAAAGGAGAAGGGAATTTGTAAGGAGCTTCTCTAACCCTATTTCCACTGGGAGATGCTGGCTGATGGCTGGTGCAGGCTTCCTTTGGGTGCCGTAATTCCTCTGTGGTGCAGTCTTCTTCCCCCTGTGGAACAGATGAGATGAATTCCATGTGGGTTTATTGCCCAGCCTGGGACTATACAGATGACAGTAAGAAATCCCTTGAGTACACCTACAGCAGGCTTTGTGTTCCAGAAAGAACTTGTCTTCCCTTTGGAAAGCAAAGCAGTTTTCCACTGTCTGACCAACTTCTGTTATCACCTGTGTTATTTCTGGATGTATTTGGTTTCCTGACCAGCTTGGTGTTTGAGTCCCACAGCTGTCTCTGTTGAGCTCCTTATCCATCTTATGTCTGTGTCTCTTGCCTTTGAAGATGGTTTCTGTTAAGCATTCTTTTCCTGTTAGTATTAGCTCTAATTTAACTTCTGTTTCATTTTAGTTCCTGTGTTTTTTCTGCCTTGACTCTTAAAGCAATGGTCCATTGTTGGCCTCCTGCTCCAATGGAGAGACAGGATGAAGGTCTGTGCAGTTGTGTGGGTGACTCAGGCTGTGTGGAGGCAATTAGATGTGTAACTGTCCCATAAAAGCTCCACAAGAACAGGCTTGTAGCTCCCAGAAAGTAAGTTGTGTATTTTCTCCTTCCAAAGTTACTCCTCTATCTTTATAAGGGGATTGAGAGACTTCTGACTTCACCACAGATAACTCAAAAGTGCATTTGGAAGTTCCTTAGATGAGAAACTAAACCAGGGTCAGAGCAGAGATAGGTTTTTATAAGTGATTATCCTGCATTGTGTTGACAAATTCTGATGAAAGATTACACTGCCTAAACTGCCAATATAACACAGTGCTACAGAGAATATCCTCAAGTGATTTATTACGTTTGCAGTTACTGTTAGCAACAACAGCTTTTTCTGTACATTTCTTATTGCTTGTATGGTAACACTGGAGCATTCTGAATGGTTATTGTTGTTGTGAATGTTAGAATGCTAAACTAAGATCAGCAAATAGTAGATTAGGTCCTAATCGACTACTTTGCTTAAGACTGTGCTTAGTTTCCTGAATTAGATATGTGGAATTGCTTCTTAGGGCTCTCTATAGAAGAACTTTGTACATGGTTCCATGGGGGGCTGAGGTTTAGGAGGGCCACATACACCTCCTCTCTCTGCTGCAGACTTTGGGAGGGTCCTTTGGTGAATCATTTATCCTCAGAGTATTCCCATTCTCCATATTCTCCTTGCAAGGATGGAAAAAGGAAGGAAAAGCTGAGGATGTGGCACTCTTTGCTTTCTATGGGAAGCAAAGTGGCACATGGAGAGACTGGCTTTTTCTAGACAGCAGAAAATGGGCGATGAGCTTCAGCTTTTTGTCTCCTGTAAGCAGAAATGAGCTGTCCTGTCTGGACTGTATCAAATGTTGTGTTCATTATGTAGGTGTCTCACATCTTAGCGTGCTGCTACCTTCCCATTGTTAAAAGCTCTTGTTAGAGGTGTATGAGATTCCTCAGGGTCTTTTGTCCTCTCCATGAAACACTGCAGCCCAGGGGAGGAGCAGCCTCCTCACCTGCCTTGCTGCTGCTTGTCCCACCTAACTGTTGCTCTGGTGAAGTCAAAGTTCTGCATGTATAGAAACCTCTCCTGATGCAGCAGGTAGGCACCATCTACAGGCTACTAATGGGTTTTCAAGCTTCCCTAGAGCTTGTTTCAGGTGGGGTTTTCTCATCCTTGCTTTTCCCACTTTCTTCTTTATTGAGAAGCTTTTTGCTTCTTAGTCATGAACAAGGGATAACGGAACCACCAGTATTTTCTTCAATCAGTAAATAACAGAGCTCAGAGAGAGGAAATAGAAAACTATTGAGTGAAGTAAGTGAAAATGGAATTACTTTGCTTTACAAGTTGCAGATATGCTGTAAGCAGTTTTAGGCATAGGCGGCAATACATTCTGTCATTTGTATTTAGGACTTGGGTTGCATTGATGATATTTGCTTTGTTTCAGTATATTAAGATCTCTGACTGTCTTGGATTTTACTGTCTCATATGTTTCTTTAACATATCTGTACAATGCAAAGAGCTTTTTATCAGAGTTTTCAAAGTAAGCTTTCACAGTGGTGATAAGGGGCAGAATACAAAAAGGATGAGTCTGGAACAAGGCAACGAAGATGCTGCAAGGGCTGGAGCAGCTCTGCTGTGGAGCCAGGCTGAGAGAGCTGGGCTGGGGCAGCCTGGACAAGAGAAGGGGAGACCTGAGAGCAGCTCCAGTGCCTAAAGGGGCTGCAGGAAAGCTGGAGAGGGGCTTGGGACAAAGGCCTGTAGGGACAGGCCAAGGGGAATGGCTTGAACCTGCCCAAGAGAGGGGAGACTGAGCTGAGCTCTTAGGCAGAAGCTGTTCCCTGTGAGGGTGCTGAGGCGCTGGCACAGGGTGCCCAGAGAAGCTGTGGCTGCCCCATCCCTGGCAGTGCTCAAGGCCAGGTTGGACACAGGGGCTTGGAGCAGCTGCTCCAGTGGAAGGGGTCCCTGCCCATGGCAGGGCATGGAGCTGGATGAGCTTTAAGATCTTTTCTAACCCAGACCTATCTGGGATTCTATGAAAATACATCCTCGAAACTATACTAAGAAGCCCTGTGCTGCCTGACTTCAGGTGAGCAGTAGAATGTAAAGATTCTTCACAGCTTCATTTCAGGTGCTTATCTAGTCTCTTTCACTGGCAGTGAGTGATTCCTCCTTATGGGCTTTGGTCATCCACAAACCACTCAGGGAAAATTGTGTCATTGCCCATTTTGCAGAGATGGAAAAATGAGGCACAAATCAATGATGGTGCTTGCTTGGAAATGCACTAGGAGTGAACAACAGAGGTAGTATCCCGAGTGTTCGAATAAAGATGTCTGTGTGACGTGCAGGTTAAATGGTTGGTTGTGGTTTGTAGTGTAGGAGCATGAAACAGTCACCTGAAAGACCTACTCCTTTACCTTAAAACTTGCATTTTCTTCTTTGAAGACCCAAAGTTCACCTCATGTCTTGGGAGAAGAAAATTGGCCTTCAGAGAAGTGTCAGCAAAAGAAAGCTCCTAAACCTTGGCTGTACTTACCTGTCTGTTGTAGCTGCCAAGAGCACAGCAAAGAGCCAGAACTTGCCACTTCCTGAGCGTGGTTTAAGCAATAAGTGGCCAATTTTGGCCCCAGCTCCTGTTTATGTTTTCTCTGAACAGCTCTGAACAGAAACACTACCAGGGAAATGGCATTTGCTCTGGGCTTATCTTTTTATTGTGACTTTTAGGGACTCTGCCAGGTAAATGTTTGGGAACTCGCAGGTCTCAAATTGCTGCTATCAGCTTGATGACAAAAATATGGGACTTTTATTCCTGCCTTCTGGGAGCCACGAGGTTCAGCAAATAACAGCCACTTTTTGCTTCGTTTCCCAGAGTGTCTTTTGAAGGGAGAAATACACACATCAGACCTAGAAACACTGGTCAGAGCCTGCCCCATCTCACCCCTCCACATCTAACAACTGGAGAATTGACAGCTGAGCTAAAGGGGAAGGAAGAAAAGCTCATGGTATGAGAGGATGCTTTTAGCTCCTCAGTTTCAACGAATGCTGCAGGAATAGTTAGGGACTCATTTTATACCCAGTTCTGCTCCTTGCCCACCAGATCACCTGAACCTCTTGGATATGTTTGACCATCATTCCCATTATTTTACATTTTGAAGTATGTAGAGGTTGAGAATCTACCCACCTGTAGCAGCCCAGCTCTGAGTTAGTTACAAGGAGTCAGACTGCTTTCTGATGGGCACATGTTTTATCATTCACTGCTATTGAAGATGGTTCCAGTTTGGACCCCATCTGGGTCATGCAGGAGAGCATGGCAAAAGTCACCACCTCTATTGGTGCAAGTGCAGTATGGATTCCCCATCCTAAATACCTGCTAAATGTTGTATTTTTTTGGCTTGTATGGGAATCTCAGGTTGGTTCTTGGGGTTTTAAAGGTCACATTATAACATTACAGCATCTATACAATAGTTGCAACCTGACATTTCTTACTTCTGTTGGCTGTGTTTTTCATTTCTTAATCTTACTTAAGAATAACTTACAAAATCAGTCGGGATAATTCTCCATGTACTATTAATACCTGTCACTAGTTGGCAGTGACAGTTCACTTTGAGCTCCCAGTGAATGGGAGAAAGGACTTGGCTCTGACACATAACCAACGATTATTGAAGGGGGAGGGAGGCATAAAAGAACCTTTCTTTTGCCTCTGTGTTTAAAGCTAAATGAACTACCAAGAGAACTTGAGGGGCTTAATGTCCAGAAGGAAGGAATGCAGTACCTTGGCAGTGGAGGGAGAAGGCTTCACTCTTTAACAGATGTTTGCTGAAGAACATAGCATCACAGAACAGTTTGGATTGGAAAGGACCTTCAAAGGTCTCTACTCCAACCCCCTACAATGAGCAGGGACATCTTCAACTAGATCAGGTTGCTCAGAATCACATCCAGGGATGCACATCCACCACCTCTGGGCAACAAGATGTGCACTTCCTCAGCACACAGTTAGAAAGAAGATGACCTACTCCACATGGATCATAGCACAGGTCATTTATTCAGTGTTCTTCCCTTATTCCCTTTTGGAGCTGTTGACATTTCTTCACCAGAAAGGAACACCTTAATTTACTTGTGGTTTTCCGTATCACAGAAGTAACAAACAGCAAGACACAATTCTGGGTGCAGAGCTGAGAATGCAACCAGGGGTCCAGGAGCCCTCAGAGGAGGAACTCCAGTGAGATCTGCAGATGTTCTTTGCCTTGCAGTTGTCAGCATTGACAAAGCATTTAGCTGAGTGAGAAGGTATCATTGGTTTGTGCTCTACACACATCTGGAGCTAATGGCTGGAATGGTCCAAGTGTCTTAACTGATGCTGGTAACAGCAGTAAGAACATGGGGACATTCAGCCTTCTTAGAGGATGTGTTTATGTGCCTTATGGAAGACTTACATTGTCCTGTGAATTGCTGTCATGGAGTTTGATTGGGAATCCTTAACTTTTTGAGATAGAGCAGTGAAAAATCATAGAACCATAGAAGTGCACACCGGCCTATCAAATTGTTTAGTGTTTTGGATGCAAAGAAGACCCTAAAATGGTCATTTTAATGAAAGTGGTTTTGACTTTGTTTTCTTTGGGTCTTTATTAGGTTGAAGTTTATCTTGGAGCTGGAGGCAGAGGAAACATGTAGTCAAAAATGAAAGAAACACTTAGGAAGAGGTAATTGCAGCTATTAAGCAGCTGACCAGTGTCTGCACTTCTGCTGGGAGGCTTTTGTCTTCGCAGTGTCTACCTGTCTCACTGGTAATTAGTTGTTTAAGGGCTGAACCCAGCTCTCCCATTTGAAATCAGTGGAAGTACTGGAGTGTTGCTGTAAATATTTGATCCTCTGATAGCCTTTGATTTATGGAGCTGCTGCTGGTTTCAGTGAGCGTTCTGCAGCTGTAGAGCTTACAAGACAAGGCTCAAGCTGTGGCAGAAAGCTGGCGTGTCAATTCAGGGGTGTGTGGTTTGGGTTTAATCTATTTTCTTTAGTGAGGAGTTGGAGTGTTCCTGTGCTTGTATTAAAGGTAAGTAGTGGGGTTTTCAAACACAAAACAAGACATCTTCAGAGCAAATTACCACTCCTGTTTGGTCAATTTTGCAATATAGTTAAAGAAACAGGTTTTTCAGTAGAATAGCACATTGCAACAATGCAAGAAGCTTTAGATTCCCAGTTTGGGACTTACAGACCAATTCAGCTTCATGAACTGGGTATTCTGGTTGACTCGTGTTTGTAATGATAACGAGGGCTGTGTTCTTCATATGAACCAGATTGGATAGGGCTTGGAGCAGCCTGGTCTAGTGGAAGGTGTCTCTGTCCATGGCAAGGGATTGGAACTGGATGGGGTTTAAAGGTCCCTACCAACATAAACCAGTCTGGGATTCTCTGATTCTGTGAATGTTATGAGGAATTTGCCCTTATTCTTCACAAATCGTCCCTAGGAGAGCAGCAAACACCAGCGCTTGGGCTGCTCAGAAAACAAGCCCCTGAATATCAACATTACATAGGGTCAGAAACAGCATTTTCATATAGGTTAAATAGGAATTTCACTGAACTCCTGTTTTCCAAGGCAGGTTCCTGTTGAATCATTGAAAACCAGTTTCATTGAGGGGTCTTACTTTTCAGCTAATGGTTTCAGAAATCTATAGTTCCCTGTTGCAGCTTTCCCAGCTGTGGCCCACGTGTCTCTCACATTCCAGACAGCAGAGATTTTTCCTGGAATATGGAAATATTAAGAAGTTCTTTGCAGTCATTCCGTGTTTCCTCCCCTAATGGATTCTGTGGCACTTAGCATGCACTTAGCTCAGGTTTTATCTCGCTGCCCATCGCTTTAGCATCTGAGGCCTTCCCATCAAAAGTAAAATCTCTTTCCCTGAAATACTGATGATGAGAATGGGAAGGTTGTTTGCTTTAGAGAAGCAACAGAAAGAAATCCAGAAGGTCAAAGCTTAATGAAGAGAAGCAGTTAAATGTAAGACAATTGGTGCTCAGGTCAAGAAGATGGGGTTTGTATTTTAGGTCTGAAAGAGATAAGGACTTCTTCATTCCCTCATTTTCCAGTGTCAGAGGGTTTAAAGGGGAAAGGCTGGTTTTCCATGGGGTGATGTAACCCAGCTGGTAGGATTTCTTCCAGGCACATTGGTTGTGGTGATCTCTTTGAGGTTTTACATACCTCTGTTTTCATTGCCTTTGGATCATGTTCTCTTACACCTGAGGAACGCCTCTATGGTGTTTATGGAGCAGTACAAGCTCACAGTTTAAAAGAGAGGTGCCAGATCCTGCTTTGAAGATCCCTATCGATCTTTTTGCTTGTTAATATTTCCATTATCTGCGTATTTCTCCTGATAATTTGTGAGCTTGTCCTTTCAGCAGGTACTGTAAGCTAAACCTGCCCTAAAATCCATCCTTTTCAATGGAAGACTGAGGCAAAGAGATGGCACATCCCTTCTCTGAGGAGAGCATCTGTGATAACAGTGGCACTTGCACTCGTGTCTCCTGTTCCTCAGTCCTTTGATTCTAACCAAAGCTGCTGCTTTAAACCAAGCCCTGTCTGACCTTTCCAAGAGATCTCAAAAGTTTACTTACCCCTGGGGGTGTTGTGAAGCTTAATTAATGTTTGTCAAGTGCCTCCAGTTCTTTGGATGAAAGCGCTTTGGATTATTAATATTAATAATAACAGATGAGCCCCTGCAACATTCTAGTACAGTAGAATGAATTAGCAGGAAGCAAGCAATCAACAACAACAAATCAAACCAGGAATGCCGCCGTAGCCATGGGCAATGCATGCAGCTGGTGGTCTGATAGATGTGACAGATGAATCCACCGATAGTCCCTTCAGTCATTTCCATTGTAAATTAAACTGTCTCCCATGTCCTCATAACAGCAGCGGTTTAGCAACAAGTCACCTGCAGCATTAATGTGCTTTTTCCAGCTGAGGCTTTTTTCTTTCCCTATATCATCTTCTCCAGGTCCTATTCAGACCTGAATGACATCAGCTGATACGTAACCTTTTGGGGTATCACCCTGTGAGGGTGCTGAGGCGCTGGCACAGGGTGCCCTGAGAAGCTGTGGCTGCCCCATCCCTGGCAGTGCTCAAGGCCAGGTTGGATGGGGTTTGAAGCAAGCTGCTCTAGCGAAAGGTTTCCCAGCCCATGGCAGGGGTTGGAAATGGATGAGCTTTAAGGTCCCTTCCAACCCAAACCAGTCTGGGATTCTGTGATGTTTTCAGGGGTAAATTTGGCACCATTTCCATAGTCACATTGGCCCGTGTACACAGAGAGAGTCTTGCTGCAGTGCTTTCACCAGTTACCTGCTGCAAAGTAAAGTGCATGAAAATACAGCAAGAGAAACTGAAGGCACAGAGACTGGATAACTCTGCCAATGCTTTTCAGTATATGAGAGGAAACGTAGGCTATCGGGTCCCTGGTCCATGTGGAGTTTAGGCACTAAACAGTATTTCAGGTGTTGTCACCTCCTTTCCTTGCACAGGGATGTAAAAGAGCCCAACCATAACTGCGAGTGCCATCACACAAGCAGAAAACAGCTGCCTCATAGTTGCACAGCCTTCATTTTCTTTCACTCCTCTCCTTCTCCTATCATCAGAATGCAATGAGACAATTTAATTTCTTGTCTATAAATTACAAACAGAAAAGCTGCAGTAACTGCAGTAGATCATCAGACAAAATCTGTTAGATAGAAAAATAAATGAGGAAGCTTCAGGGCAAGTTCCCTCAGATAAAGTATGGTAAGGAATATGTATCTTCTTGGCCTATTGAACAAAGAGTTGGACTAGTAAGGAGAGTGTATTAATGATAAGGTGTTTGAGAGTGGGTCTTCTGCTGTATGTTTTGCGTGGTTTCTGTATCAAAGGACCTACTGTAACTGCTGTTGGCCATAATAGAGTGATGCATTCCATGGAAAATGCTGGAATTGCAGAAGAAAACTTTGTTGTTGCAACAGATTTGAGGTTTGTAATTGAATGTGAACACCAAAATGTTCTTATATTGGATTTGTATGGGTGTATGAAAGAAAAGTGGGACAGGGAAGGGACGGCAATGTGGGTATTCAGTTTTCCTAAGGAAATCCCAGTATCTCCCTGAATACTTTATTTATGAGTGGGCATGTTTATAGCTGTACTTTTCTTATTGCTGAAGGATTGCTCTTGCCCATCTTAACTGCAGCCAGCCCCTCTCCTTCCCTGGCCATCGCTCAAGTTGTCAGATACTCTGGAAGCTGGGATAGTGTCCTACAGCTGAACACCTATTCCTATGCTTTGCAAATGCCTTGTTTCAGCTCTTCTGCACAGCTCTTAAGGGCAGGACTTCACACAACGAGGCATAAATCCTTCCTTAACAGCGTTTTCCATTGTGGAACAATCTGCTTGTTGACACGTTGGGTCATAAGGCAGGGCAAAGCCTCTCCTGATGCATTGCACTACAAACTGATTGGAAAGAAAGTCACTAAGTGGTGTGGCATGATATTAAGCCTCTAATGGTGGCAGTGACCAGCTTTTCATACAAGGCACCATTGGCTTTCTTCACTCAGTATCATTTCCAGCTTTTTTGTGTAGTCCAGCTTTGATATAATGCACTGTTGTGGATTCTCTGATCCCACAGATTGATTTCATCTTATCTTTCAATTCACCACAATATGCACGGTGTTTGTTCTCTGTTTATTTGGCAGCAAGCAGCCCAGTTACTTGGTTATCTTCTTGTTTTCATTGGTTCTAATTCCTACTGATAACATTAAATCAGGAGAGCTTGGATACCCCCCAAGTGAAAATGACACTATCTAGAGAACTCTTCTTTCCCTTCAGCTGTTCTGTTAGAAACCAGCCCCTATCTTCTTGCCTTTTAATTCCTAAAAAATAATAAATTTAATAAGGATATCAAAAGTTCTGATAGTTTAACTCATATTACAGATTTCTTTGCTGTTTGGTTGACTTTGGCATGTGTCTTTGAATTTTAATTTAGTCAAACATATGCCTGTTGATTAAATTGCAGATATGCAGCATGTCTTATTTGAAGATAGCAATGCCACTTTTTGCTTCTTTTTGCAATACCCTTTTATATCTGCTTTGATTAAAATGGAAAGAGTGCAGCATGGAGAAACTAAATGGGCTGCTTGAAGTCAAATATCATGTCTAGAGGGGAAGATGAACAGAGGGAGAATCTGTAGGCACAAACACTGTGCTGCACAGAATCCCAGCCTGGTTTGGGCTTGAAGGGACCTTAAAGCTCCTCCAGCTCCAACCCCTGCCACAGGCAGGGACCCCTTCCACTGGAGCAGCTGCTCCAAGCCCCTGTGTCCAACCTGGCCTTGAGCACTGCCAGGGATGGGGCAGCCACAGCTTCTCTGGGCACCCTGTGCCAGCGCCTCAGCACCCTCACAGGGAACAGCTTCTGCCTAAGAGCTCAGCTCAGTCTCCCCTCTCTTGGGCAGGTTCAAGTCATTCCCCTTGGCCTGTCCCTACAGACCCTTGTCCAAAGCCTCTCTCCAGATTTCATGTTGGTCCCTTTAGGCACTGGAAGACTGGTGTAAGGTCTCCCTTTATCTGTATTTCAGCCATTAGAGGATGTCCCTGTCCCACTCCTCCTTCTCTGCCTTACACTGCCTGTCTTTGAACAGCTTTCTGCTCTTCCCATTACCTCAACAGTCAATGTTCCATTAGTTCCTTATGCCTACAGTTCCCTTCCATAGATGCAATCAAAACACTGCTCAGTTTGCTGGGAATTTGCTCAGTCTTTTTTCTCTTACATTAGCTAACATGTTAGCTATTGGTTTTTCATTGTACTTGTAAAGCTTGTGATTCAAGCATCATTTTCCAAGTGAACCTAAGTTAATATATATCAATGGTTAGTGTTCCTCTTTGCTGCTGCTGCTGTAGGAGTTGCTGGGTTAGATCCACTGTGAGTCCCTATAGTGTGATTTTTATTCTGTCACGTTGTGCAAATCAGTTTTCTCCTTTGTGTTCCTGCCAGTCTGTCCTTTCTGGATTTCTTTCCTTAATATAAAGCAGTAAATAAATTGAGGGCATGCTAGAACAAATAGTGGAAGTTATTCCAGTCATTATCCAGCATATAAAGAACTGAGATATGCAAAGATGCTGAAGATACAGATATCTTTCTTACTAAGAAGTATTTAGTGTTTATTCATTGAGTTTCTAACTTTGGAGTTGAATAAAAGCTGGTTCTTGAGTTCAGCATTGTCTGGAGATGAAATCCAGCCATTTTTGGTTGGAAGCAGTTCTGAAGTCACAATCTAAATAAACCCAGGACTCAGGTTCCTTTTAAACCTCCTCCCACAGCAGTCCTAACTTAAGGCACTCAAATACTTACTGGTTTAATAAATAATAATTGTGGTTTGGAAAGACATTTCTGTCATTTGAAACAGGTTTGGCCAACACAGACCATCCTCAGGATAATCAGGGTGATGACATGAATAGCCAGTGGTTTCTAGTTGAATATTAAATAGCCTCAGCTTCAGCAAAGGATCTTCTACCACATTATTGGTAAACTGGCTTTTTTCTTCATTTCTTACTATTTGAAGTGCAGTAGAAAAGGGAAGTGGGTTTGGAAGTGTCTGAAGTCAGAAACTTATCCCTGTCCTTCAAGGCTGTGGCAAATAATTGGGCCCTGAAGGAATTGGCTGTTGGTTGTTCTCTCTCTGGCTGCAGTATGTGTGTGTTGGCTCTGTTTTGCGTGGCTGCCTCACAGCAATACGTTTGGCAGGAGCCCTGAGGACTGACACCTCAAAGGAGCAGGGAAGGAGTGCTCAAAGCTGAGGTTGATATGATCCAAAGCCCCGTTCAGTGGAGATACCCTCATGGGAAAAACAACTCCCCAAATAGGAGTAAATTTGGTTTACTCTCAGAGGGTAAATTCACTATCAGGTTTTTACTGTTCACCCTGTTCAGCCTTGGCTTGGTGTCACTTATTAGCCTTTAAACCTCTTAGGGAAGCTGCTTTGGTCTACCACAGTGTGTATAATACTGTGTTCATGTAAGCAGTATGCATATGGTTTGTTCAGGTTTACTAAGGTGTTGCTGTGCCTTGTACTTAAACTGCTGACTCTTGAGCTCAGTTTCCCCATTTGTAAACTGATAGTACTCACTGTAGTAATGACTGATGGTAGTCATTGTGCACCTCAGGTGTTGGTCCCGGTGGAGAGGCTGCAGATACTTGGTACACATGGATGACAGTTTCTTGGAACCTTGGGGAAGTTCTGTTTTCTTGCTTCTCAGGTTGTGTTTTGAAGCTGAAATGCGACTGTAGACAAACACCTGGAGTCAAAAGCAGAAAATCCTTCATCCTATAGAGGTATCTATTTTCTTCAGTGAGACTTAGCCCAGTATGAGGATCCACTAGGCAGATTCTGACTGTAGGACTGTTTAATGCTGAGCACTACAACAAGTGGTGAATGTTATTATCCATTCAGGTACTTTCACAACCCTCTTTTTGTGCAGTTCTTTCATAGCTTCCGATAACAACACCCAGTTAAGCACTTGAATCAGTGCTGCCCTCAGCACTGATGTAATTAAGCAGGTGTTTAAATCCCTTGTTAAATTAATGTCTTATATTTTTCTTTCTTAATCTACCATTACTATTCCTGTCCAGAAAAATAATGGGGAAACAAATGAATCCTGAAACCCCCGCTTTGGGCTTGTAAGGCTCAGGTTATATCAGCCTTGCTGAGGAGATGTATGGCAACTAATCCAATTTTTAGTGAAACAAAGCAGGTTTAAACAAAAGCTGCTGGATAACAGCAGTGAATGGTGAAACATTACTTGTGCAGGAAGGAAAGAAGTTAAATGGAATAAAACTCCGCTTCCAAAAGGGCATTATGTGGCACTTTCCTCAACTAATGGCTTGACTGCTGTAATTCAGAATGCTCACAAAATGCACACATGCCCTGGCCATAAAGAGAATAGGGAAACAAAGAGGTTGCTAATTTAATTAGAAATGTGATAGATCAAGCTCTTTACTATTCATCCAAATGGAAATTTACACTAAATAACATTATCATGAATTGGCTCAGCAACTTAATGGACTAAGACTCTCATATCTAACAGATTGCCTGGTCTCCTCCAGGTCTTGAAAGCTGTCTCTCTTGTGGATACCTTTAACCAAGCCTCAATATACTCTTGTTATGGAATAAACGAAATGAAGTCACATCATCATTTTCATTATATTCACGTAGTTAATAGATACATTAAATAGTTTCTCTGTAAAGTTTGCTCCTCTAATGCTTATGACCAGGGCAAGAGATACAGGGTCTTTCAGAGCACTGTCATTTTGGTGAGTTAAACATGCAGATTGGAGCCCAATCTTGATTTTGTTTTGTATTTTACTTTATATGGAAGAAGCTCTTCCCTGTGAGGGTGCTGAGGCGCTGGCACAGGGTGCCCAGAGAAGCTGTGGCTGCCCCATCCCTGGCAGTGTTCAAGGCCAGGTTGGACACAGGGGCTTGGAGCAGCTGCTCCAGT
The DNA here is from genome assembly GCF_012275295.1 of Melopsittacus undulatus. Classification (NCBI taxonomy): domain Eukaryota; kingdom Metazoa; phylum Chordata; class Aves; order Psittaciformes; family Psittaculidae; genus Melopsittacus; species Melopsittacus undulatus. The sequence goes on from NC_047544.1 coordinate 1,082,311, forward strand.
GGAAGGGGTCCCTGCCTGTGGCAGGGGTTGGAGCTGGATAAGCTCTAGGTCCCTTCCAACCCAAACCAGTCTGGGATTCTGTGATCCTGAAAGACAAGAGAAGTGTCCCAGACTTCCAAATGGCTCTTGAAGATGAGGGTAAAGCTTCTCAGTCAGTTGAAATGCTGAGTTGGAGGAGTAAAGGGTGATGCGCTGAAAAGAGCAGTGTCCAAGTTCTGTGCACCCTCCACATAACTGTATAGTGCTGGTGCTTGATATGAAACAACTCCAAACGTTTCTAGTATGCTTTTAAATCTTTTAAATCAAAATAATTTTCAGTCTTTTAAATCAAAATACTTCCCATTTATACAACTATTATTTAACACTTGAAATAACCTTAATTCTTGCTGTTAAATTTTGAATCCTCAATGAAGTGGCAAAATAGCGTATTTCTGCTTAGTTCCATGATTATTAAATACAGACTGTGAAATGCTATCGATGAAGAGTTCATTGCTGAAAAGGTTACTTTCCTAAAAATAAAAAGGAATGAGCCCTGTTGCTGTGCCAAGGCTCATTCCTGCTGCTGGGAGGGGCACTGAGCATCCATTGGAAAGGTCACTGAAGCTTTTGTATGCTAATACACAATTAGTGATGCTGGGGAGGGGACACATGTGGCATCAGCATCTTTAGGGTGTATTTCTGAGCAAATCAGCCATTCCTGACAAGGGGAGGATACCCATTCCCATCTCCTGGATGATTCCTTTCAGTCTCTGTTAAAATACTGCTGTTTAATCAGCTCTGGCTAACAATTACTTGTCTCCTCGAGAAGCACCTTCTGGGACCTCAGTTCATCCCAATATGATGATTATTATTATTTTTTTATTGTAGCATTTTATAGCTGATAAGGAAAAAGGATTTTGAGAAGGAAAATAAGTGACTTCTCCTTCCAGGCAGTTATGCTGCTGTCTGCATATGAAATACATGCACACGGAATCTGAATTTGATGTTACTCCAGGCATTGTATTGCAGTGGTAGCTGTGGAGTTTAACACAATCTTGTCATTCCAATCCTCTCCCCCCACACACACCTCCCATCCCCTTTTGCTGCCACACAAAACTGACCATCTGGTCAACATTTAGAGAGCAAAATAACAGTGACTGTGAATGGAAGCACCTGACTTGCTGAATGCCAGGCACCGCAGTTCAAACAGTAGTCACAATAGACTTGCTCTCCCTGTTCCTGCATTGCTCAGGAACATCTGCAGGCTAGAAATCAATTTCCCTTTTCCCCTAATCATTGGAAAACACATTTTAGAGTTTCTGGAATGACTTTCACCTGTCCTATTTCTTAACTTGGGTTTCATATTGCTTGTGCCTGCCCCTTTGTGGATGCCAAGGGATGTTCTCTTACTGAGTTTCCACATTACAGGAATATTGAGTCACAGGGTTTTTTCTTTCAAATGGCAGAAAAGCTGCTGCAGCGCAGAGAAGTGGAAGTATGAGGGGACTGGGGGAGCAGAGCCTACAAGCATATGGGCTCCAAGTGGGCTTTGGCTTCCTGCCTGCAGTCAGGTTTCCCATTATAGGCATGTTGCAGGGCGGCTGGGGGGGGGGGGTTAACCCCACTTAAGTGCATAACTCTTCCTGCTCCCAAGAGCACGTAGATGATGTTGTCCTTTCTTTGTTCTCAGGCTTTCCCCAGCATGCGGCAAAGGCCACTCTGACTGCCTGAGAAATCCCAGACAAAAGGGGCTGCAGGAAAACTGGAGAGGGGCTTGGGACAAGGGATGTAGGGACAGGCCAAGGGGAATGGCTTGAACCTGCCCAGGAGAGGGGAGACTGAGCTGAGCTCTGAGGCAGAAGCTGTTCCCTGTGAGGGTGCTGAGGAGCTGGCACAGGGTGCCCAGAGAAGCTGTGGCTGCCCCATCCCTGGCAGTGCTCAAGGCCAGGTTGGACACAGGGGCTTGGAGCAGCTGCTCCAGTGGAAGGGGTTGGAGCTGTATGAGCTTTAAGGTCCCTTCCAACACAAACCAGTCTGGGATTCTGTGATTCTATGATAAATCTGCCTGGTTAAGCAATAGGACAGAAAACTTGCACATCCTCAGATGAATGTGCACAGAGGCATTTTCCAGTTGCATCATGGTAGGTGTAGAACATCCTCAGCTAACAATAGCTTTGTTGAAAGTACAGCAGTTGACTGGGGTCAAGGAGAGAACTGCTGCCAGTCTAGCACATTATCTCTTGCAATTACTACAGCTACAAATACTGCAGAAGACAAACACTGGAAATTACGATCATTATCTTTTGACTAGTTTTGCATCTCCTTCTTTATGCAGCTGCCTTGCTCAACAAAAATATTTAGGTACTTAACTCAAGTATGCAGCACCTTTTGTTTGGGGGTGATGCTTGTATAGCATCAAAACAGCATCTAAAATCTCTCTAGCTGCTTGGGTTCCATTGAAGCTTTCAGTTTACAACTGTGTGTGGATGGTACAAGGGTTTAACTCCTCTTCCTTTTCTGTGTTTGTTTTTAATTAACTTTTTATTGTTTTCAGCACACAAAGCAATCAAATTATAGCAGTTAAAGAACATTAGCGAAGAGATACACAATCCTCCATAAACAGTAAACAAGGGAATGCTTCTTAGCCAAGGTTTGCACAACTCACTACCATATATGAAAGCATTACATTGCACATAGGGCATGATTGTTGGCTTATAACCCACCAAAAGAGAGAAGTGATTGAGGGAAGAGTGGAAGACTCCTTCATTAAACAGCAGTTTGTAAGTGAATTTACTTTGTGAATGTGACGTTCAAGAGGAACAAGGAAGTTGTTCTAAATGCCAAAAGAACTTTTCCAAATCCTTGTAATAAGATTTGAGTTTAGGTGTCAGTTATAAACAGGGTTTAAAGGATTAATGCCAAAATGAACAGGCTGTTGGTTTTCTGTCCCAGGAATGTTTTTGAGGTTGCTAAAACATGAAGAGAAAGCAGATTTTCACACTTCCTGTAAAGCTGGAGGGTGTGGGAAGGCAGAGGCTTGACCCAGTTCCATCCCCTAAGCAGTGGCAATGGAAGGCTGATCTTCAGGGCTGGGTTTCTACACTCCATCTAGCTATACTTGCTTATCAACTACCTTAACCTATCGTTATTTATAGGTTTGATGACTAGAAGAGACCATTCAATCACTTTATCTGACCCCTTTACAAAGTGGGTCACAGAGCTGCCATATTAATGTTAATTGACTGCTGTAATTACAAGATTGAATCAGTGAAAATGTTGCTTAGAACCATGTGTTATATGTAATAACTTGTCTAAATGGGCTGCTACTGGTGCTGCCATTATGCTAATAACATCTGTTTATCATTGATAACTAATCCTAGAGCCTCTTTTACATGAATAATAATTCTTCAAAGTAATTCAGATATGTTCAAAGGTGGCTTTTAATTTTGAGTCCTGTATTTGCAGGTTAACATAGTCTAGGCCTTATTTCAAACATTATTAGTCCCAAATCTAACTGAAATCAGTAAGTACTCATTACCTGCACAGGCTTCAAAGGCTAGGCACAAGGTGCTTTGTGCTGTACATACAGAGTAAAGTGAAATCTAGAAGTAGAGATGGAAAACTGAAGGAATTTTCATCCTGATCTTTCAAAGTTTTATTTCTCCCCAAAACAGAAGAGCCAGGGAAGAAAAGTGAAATTTTTCAGTGACAAAATAGGGTTTTGATTTGTTCTTTCCTGTGTTTTTGAATGGGATCTTGAGACATTATAGTTAGGGTGAGAGTTTTGAATTAACCAAAAACAACGTGATTCTTGGACAGGTCTTCCTATTGCTAAGTCAGGTTAAAAACCTCCCTCTGCTCTGCCTTCAAGCAGTGTGTGTAGATGAATTTACAATGGTTCTCTCATATATTTCTTCAGCATTTGTGATACTGGTGAGGGTCAAGTGTGAATGCGAATGCAGTGCTGGATAATGCATTTCATCCTTGGGCATCTGAGGGAGAATTTTCGGGGTTGAGGTCAGTTCTAGCTTGGTGCTTGTTTTAATTCTGGGTGAGAATGACAAGAGTTCCCTAAATTGGTGAGATGTTCTGGTGCTTTCTTTATATATCTCTGTGTGTGTATATATATATTGGGAAAGTGCCCAAAAGTAATGTATTGGATAGAGTGTATCTAAGAGCTTTCTTCTGTCTAACTTAGTGCCTGACCCAGATTTGAACTGATGAGCTAGTATTCAAAATGTGGTAATAAGGCTCAACCTCCACATTATCCAGGGATTCTAATTGGAAGACAACTATTCTGGGTGCTTACTCACAAGCCTTTTGTAATGGGGTTTTGTCTCCTGATCATGTGTCTGTAGAATTAAGTTGAAAACCAAATGCTGTGGAAAATTTATGTGACACCCCTGAGTTTCATTGAGCTGAGAACACTTTTCAATTCAAGAGTGAGCTGCGAAGCTTAAACCAGGCAAAGAATTCATTATTTTAATGATAATCATTTACACTTGCATGGGAGCTTTCATCCAGGAAAATACCATGGTAGGATTTTCCATTCATAGCCTCTCAAAGATAGGGTAATTTCACCTTGGTAAGTATGTGTATTATAGTTACCTTGGCTGTTTGGGAAGGAAAAACTGAAGATTGTTCTGATATGTACAGTTGAGTGTTTACTAGAGAAGTCTTTTGCATTTATATTGTAGTTCCTTTAAAATCTGAATGTGGTTTTGAAACACTAGTTTGAACCTATCAATACCTCCCATTATGTAAAATTAGCCCAGTGCTGTACAGTTGGGAAATCTGAGGTAAGAATTTCCTGGGTCTCTTCTGTTTCTTGGGTGGGTTTTTTATCTCTCTGAAGTAAATCAAAGCAGTAAGAGGTAAATCAAAGCAGTAAGAGGTAAATCAAGCAGCAAGAGGAACCGAAAATCAGGCCCTGAGATCAAATCTACTTGTCCAGCTCAATTGTGTCCTCACATGTGTAATCTTTTCTCTTAAAAGGGACTTCAGATCTGCTTAAAGCATTTCCTTATGTGATCTGTTGAATGCTGAGGGTGTGCCTTATGTTCTGTTGACCTTGAGGGCAAGGAACTGGGGATGTAGGGAGCTGGCGGGGATGGGAGGGATGGATGGAGCTGTACAGCTCTTGGGGCCTGATCCAACACGCTTCATAGTGGAGGTTTTCACTACTGTTTCAGTCAAGCTGTTAGTATCTTTGAATACCTGCAACACAGCCTATTATTCTCTTCTTCTCACATAGAAATAAAGCCAGTTTTGCCTCTTGATGTATAAGTTCCCCATACAGAAGCTCTGTTTTCTTTCACCTATTGCCTTTGTGGAGCCTCTGCATAAATACACAGAAGCTTATTTCTAATTTGATCTGTTTTTTCCTTATGCCATTCTCCATGTGCTATTTACTTGTTTAAAAATGAAATTGCCTCTTTTTCTTGTCTTTTCCCCAAAAGCTGTGGGGAGCCTTTCATTTAAACACATGCAAGCAGCAGAAGGGAGACCAATAACACAAAGTCAAAGCCATTTCATAGAAAGTGTTTCAGAAATGCTAATTGACCAGAATGAGCTTAGAAAGCATTTTACAGAGAAAGTACAGGATGGGTTGCAAGATCCATTCCCTTAGTAATATATTACTGCAGTGTTTCGTTGCTGGATTTATATGTCGCTTTTTACTACAAGTCTTGATTATGTCATAAAGATTTCATAGATTATTATTGGGGTTTTTTTTGCTCTGCCAGTAATCTACTTTATTAACTGGTGGTGGGAATGACAAATTTGGATCAAAATTAAACTTGTAGTGTATTGCAGTTGGTGGATGGATGTGACATTTATTCAGTCTTTGTTCATCATTATCACAAGCGTTCCACTGCATTAAAAACCTCAGCACTTGGGTTCTGCAGAACTTAGGAAACACTCTAATGTCATCACTAACGACAAAGCTGTTAAAGCAATTCATCATTTCAGTGACGTTGGACTTGGCAAAGAAAGAAACAATGTTTTTATTACTTATTTTTCCAGGCATATTGAGTAAATATAGTAAAATAAAACCCCAAAATGATAATTTTGGACTACCCTCAGGAATTTGGTACAATAATATTTAATAGTTTGGCTTTAATTGCTACATAAGGATAAACTGGAGTAGGTTTTGCTCATATTTTCATGAGTGACTGAGGTCCAATGGTGATTAAAGGCAGTGTTGATGTATTTATCAAGGAAAGTGGTCACGATTGAGCAGTATGTAAATGCAGGGAATAGATGACACCTTTGGATTGTCTAATGCAGTGGGATCCTGTTCCTCGACCAGAAGTACACCTAGGCCACAGGTTGTCCAAAGGGATCCAAAATGCATTTCAGTCAGGAAATCCCAGTTCTGCTCAGGCAGGATTTGGAAGATCCATTTGACATCTGCATATTGAAGCTGCTGTCGCAGGAAGATGGCTGGTTGCCACCTCTGGATTTCCCTGCCAGCTACTTGGGAGGAGAGTCTGAACAGTTGAGGGGTTATATTGTATGTCTTTGTCAGCAAGCAGCCTCCGATGGAGAATCCAGTCTGCTGAATTCCACCAAATATCCCCAGTAATGTTAATCCAGAGACCAAGGTTCAGGAAGGACTTAAAGCAAACACGCGAGCGTAACATTAACTAAAGCTCTTTGTTACGTGCAGGAGTACTATTTATTTCTCCCTACCCCCACTTCTTTCCTTGCTTTCTTTCCACCAAGTGCCCTTATTAATGAACTGTGAAAGCTGACATTTCCAATAAGGAACAATTAAATCTGCAACTAAATTAAATGAAGTCATTCATTTACAAAATAATAGCTAACTAGCATGAGGATGGTGAAAAATGATTGCAAGTTATGGGGGGGAGAGTAAATTAAGTCTGACTGCATGAATGTTCTTTAAATACTTCTACTGCTCAGCAAATTAAATAGGAAGCATCTTATTAGTTATTTTGCATATGAGGCAGTAACGTGTACATTCAGCCTGACAAGTATTACAGGACAGAAATCCTTCATTGATGTCACTGTAGGTAAGGACCTTAAATTGACTTTGAGCACGTTTTTCTTGCAAAGGTACTATAGCAGGTCTGGAGCAAGGAATGTGCATTTAACCTTAGAGTGCTACTGAAAGGCAATAATGGTGATCCTTCCAGCCTTCAGGGTGTTTCCATAAGGCTCTAAGGCTTTTTACTCCATGCAGCAGTATAATACACAGTATCTTTAGATGTTCAGGTTTAATATAGTTCACTGCATCCAATGGAAGGAGTTTGCTGGGTCCTTCTCTGTTTCAGCAGTGTGGAAAGTGCTCATACTGTAAGGACAGAAGCAAAATCTCCTCTTAGAGGAGCTGATTCAGCAGAGCTGTGAACAGTCCTCCAGACAATTTACCTTTTCTGTAAAGATAGGGTTCATTTGAATCATCAGTGATACAAGGCTTAGGTGTGACAGCCTCAATGCCAGTGTTCTCATGGCTTTACATGGATGTAGATCTGTTTTCTATGTGAGAAACTTCAGTCAGTGAGAGAAAGTTTGGAGAGCTGGTGATCCACAGCTGGAACTCAGGTGTTTCACATCAAGCCCAGCCTCTCACACTTGTTGCTCTTGCAGTTGGAGTGTTCAGGCTGTCCACCCTTTAAGCCCAAACCCAAAAGAGATAAGCAAACACTGCAGGAATATAACAGAAAAGGATGCACATTTCTTGATTATAAGGAAATGCTGATTTGCTGTGATTAATGCCAGCTTAAGGTTTGCCATGCTCCTTAATGCATTTTCATTTAAAGATGGTCTTTAAGTTTATCCAGGAATCTCTGAGGGCTCAAGTTAATATTTGGGAATCAGTTATTCTCATGGGCAGTTGCAGAATTCATGGCTCTTCCCTTAAGGATCTGAGTTTTATTTAAATTAATCTAAACCCATCTAACCTTCTTGTATGCGCTCTCCAGAACCATCACTGCTTTTTTGCCCCCTCCCTAGGCTGAGGAGTATTTAAAAAGGAGAATTAGAAAGAGATTTGGACCCGGGTTGAAAAAAGCATCGATTTCCTCAGTTGTACTTAAAGCCCTTTCCTTTTGTAAAACAAATAACCTGAATAAACATGTCAGGGAAGATTAAAACCTCATTAAAAAGTGTAAACAGAGTGCAAAGAGGAAGGGGGGGAAAAAGCTTTGCTGAATTGAATAATGGTAATAATAAAATCACTAAACAATATTGCTAGTTAAAAGTCCTGTTAAAGAGAATGTACCGCTGAGATGGGAAGCAGAGCTGCTGTTATCTAACACTCAGGATGGAGATTTCTGTGCAATAATTTGATAACATTTTAATGAATAAATTAATAACATTATCCAGGAAATGGAGTTCATGGATAAAGTCAATTCCTTGCCAGTTCCCAAATCTAATCAGAGAAGTTCTGTTCGAGCACGGTCAGTAGTGATGTATGTATTCAGCAGTATGTTTCCCTGCCCATCTAGAAGGAGGCACAAGTGCTGAGGCTACCATTACAGCACTGCATGCATAACAGGTTGACTTCACAATATTATTGCAAATTATGGTTTTAAGGCTGGCAATTATGCATTTTTATGTTACTGACGTGAGCAGGATTGTTGCATATCTGCTTTAAAAGCAATAGGGAAAACAACTCCATCTTCTTTTTAAGTGATGTACTTGTAGAGACAAATTCAGTGAAAAGGAGAAATATTGCTCATTGTGGAGGAAGAGCTGTAGCAGATTTGAGACCAGGATGAAGCTGTGTTAATGTATTGCCAATGCTAAAGATCTGTTCACAAGATTTTTACTTCAAATGGGTAAGGGAGGGGAAAGGAGTTAATGAGGGACAGGGCAAAATGAGTGCAGAGAAATAGCAAATGACAATATCAGAAGGAATTCTATGTCTGATTTTAAGGTAATATTTAATACAAGAGGAGGACTCGAATCTGACTTAGCACAAATACCTTGTGATTATCCCCTTTGTTTCACTTTGAGAGAAGTCTGCAACAGTAAATACCGTAGTTGTCTGCCTGGTCTTTCAGTCGGGATCAAGCACTGGAATTTTAATAATGAGACCTTTATTCAAGGCTCCAGAGGTACCTGAGAGAGTGATGAATGAGCTTGTATTCCATCACAGCAGAGCTCTGTGTGTGCGAGGGTGTTCGCTTCAGTGCCAGGAAGAGTGTAGCTGTTAATAGTTCATTTCAGCTAATTAGCCCTGGTTCCTTCTTTTAGCTCATGCAGGCATCGTGTGATGCAGACAACCTCTTGATGCCCCAATGCAGTTTTTAACACACTGCCCCAGCAGCACTCATCATTTCAACAGCCCACCTGACATCTGGAGAAAACCCCTCTGGATCCTTTCATAATAACAGGATGTAATCCTTATCCTCTCCAACATATCAGTCAGATAGCTGCTCCTTCTCTAGTATCATCCATGTGCTGGCAGGCTGCTTCCTATTTTTTCCCCTTCACCAGGTTTACTAATAGTACTTTGCAAACCAGACCCAGGCAGTGCATCCAACCATGTTAGTGGAGCAGCAGTACAGAAAAGACAAGTTTTGATGGACAATGGCAGTCAAGAACCTGCTCCGGAGCAGGAGGAAACTCGCTGCAGATGCAGTCTAAGTGACAGCAGCTCTTGCACTGACTGATCTTACATGGTTTGCTCTTCATGAGTGCTTTTCCTCATGCAGCTCTCCCAATTCCTTTACGCACAGTTGTGATTCTGAAGCTGTAATGCTAAATACAGAACATTATTCAGTCACTGGTGAAATTTACTGATTGAGGCCAGTGTTTTCCACTTACTTTAGTGCCTGAGAAAGGTACCTGGAGCCTGCCTGTTTAAAACACCTCACAAGGATGTGGAGCTCCATTTCATATAGAGACCAATGAGCCTTCCTGCAAGACTTGCCCAGGATCAGAAAGAAATCAAACCCATGTTTAGGCATTCATCTTCCAAGCCTCATCTATTCAATCATGTTTCCCAAACCTTTCCCATAGGATGCCCACAATGCTCCTGATGAAGCAGTTCACTTAGACCCTGCAATAATCCAATCTAAATAGCCCTTCACTAGGAGTATTGTGGTCTTATTCCAGAACTTGCACTTTGGTTTTTGCTCCTTCAGATGTGTTTAGTGTAAAAGGATGTCAGAAGGCAGGAGAACTGTACTTGCCTAATCATCCTGTCAAACACAGCAAGTTCCCTGCCTGGGGGTGAGGGTTCTGTATAGAAATAAAAGATACTTATTTTCCAGCCCCAGTTAAGTATATTAACATAAATGCTGCTGTTCTACTTGTGCCCTGTAGACATGACTAGTTCTCTAGGGAGAGAGACAGAGAGAAAGGCGTATGCACTAATTTGTTTTTCTCTAACGACAGCAATAGATTCACCTTCATCTGCTTAACGGCATTCATTTCCTGCTAATAAGTCACTATGTTTAAGATAATTCCAGGAGTTTCTATAGATTGTATGATTCTATGAGTGAGATGTCTCACGTGTGACCCTGCAAACGGATCAGTCTGTGTTTGAATGATTTTCAGCCTTCCTCTAGGTTAAATGTTACTGAAATGGTTACTCTATGGGAAGGGCATTTCAGCAAAAGCTCGAGGTCTAGCCTGCACTGGAAAAGGTTTTGCAGAAGTCCTGATCCAGCTCTGGAGCAGCAGCACCAGAGGGACCTGGAGCTGTTGGAGCGAGGCCAGAGGAGGCCATGGAGCTGCTGCGAGGGCTGGAGCAGCTCTGCTCTGGAGCCAGGCTGAGAGAGCTGGGCTGGGGCAGCCTGGACAAGAGAAGGCTCCTGAAGGGGAGACCTGAGAGCAGCTCCAGTGCCTAAAGGGGCTGCAGGAAAGCTGGAGAGGGGCTTGGGACAAGGGATGTAGGGACAGGCCAAGGGGAATGGCTTGAACCTGCCCAAGAGAGGGGAGACTGAGCTGAGCTCTTGGGCAGAAGCTGTTCCCTGTGAGGGTGCTGAGGCGCTGGCACAGGGTGCCCAGAGCAGCTGTGGCTGCCCCATCCCTGGCAGTGCTCAAGGCCAGGTTGGACACAGGGGCTTGGAGCAGCTGCTCCAGTGGAAGGGGTCCCTGCCCATGGCAGGGATTGGAGCTGGATGAGATTTAATGTCTCTTCCAACCCAAACCAGTCTATGGTTCTGTGGTAACTGCTGGGGCCTGCCCTGCCAGGGCCTGCATTAGCGCACAAGCATCCTCTCCCTCCATTGCTCTGTCTGCTTCTTCAGGCTGAAGAACCTAACTCGATTCTGCTTCTCTGCATTTGCAAGGTTTAACCTAGAGGTATAAAATGAGGCCAGGCCATTACCAGGGCTGGGGTTGGAGGCAGGGTTTGTGTTTGTACAGGGTGGTTGTGGAAGAGGAGCAGGAGCTGCCATGCTGAGCCTGTCCTGAGGAGGATGCTGCAGGTGGGAAGTGTCACCTCCTGATGGAGTTATCCATGAGAGAAGGAAAACACAGTGTGTTACTAAAACACTGCCACAGAGAGGGAGGAAACCCCTTTCTGAATGGAAATCCTGGTCAGTGTTACTGGTTTCCTAGTGCTCTTGCCATAAAACTGCATGCTTTTTATGTTGAAGATTTCTATAGTTGTGTGGTTGTGAGGCAGTTTATTCTCATTTTAATATATGCCCTTAGTCCTGAATGGCTGCCAAGGCCGGCTCGGATACATAGGTGAAATTGTTTCCTAGAACAGAAGGCAAAGCAATGCTTAACACTTAATGTGTAGGAATTGATACTTCAGAAGGTAGAAACGAGCCTGAAGCTTCTGGGAAGGTGCAGGATGTAGTGCTGGTGGATAGGATGTAGTGCTGGTGGATAGGATGTAGTGCTGGTGGATAGGATGTAGTGCTGGTGGATAGGATGCTGTGCTACCCGCATGGTTTTGGAGGAAGTCATTCCATGTCTTGCTGTCACTGTGTATGTACAATGGTAATGTAACAGTGGGTGGGGAGACGCATCCCCCTTCCCAAAACCTAATAAGATACTTGGAAGAAGAACAAAAACCTGCTCTAATCTTTCATAAGGAGGTACCAGGGCTGATTAAGAAGGGAAGGGAATGGACAAATTAGAGACGGTTCACAAACTGAGTAATTTGTGTTACTGAAGTTACTGTAATGTTCCAGTTTATAGTGGGGATATGTGATGGGTAACAGTAAAAATCCTACAAAAAGAAGCAATTTGCTGATTGTTTTACTGATTTTCTTTTCCAGCTCATCTTTGCAGTGTGGAGAGTAAAGATGGGTTTGAGTCTGAGAGGACATAGGATGATGCTACTTGATAAGGTAGGATTCTGTTTCTACAGAAGAAAACAAATGAGTTTATGCCTTCCAGAGCCAGAAATTAGATGGCTGTTTTCAAGCCATCTTGCTTTTATAAAATAGCTGTGGCCTGCAGTATCCAAGGAGGAATACTTGGTTTTAATTAATAGAGCTTATTCTATGTTATGGAGGAGTGAGATAACCAGATTTTGTGGTTGAGATTTATTTCTGTGCACCTAAAATAACGTTTGTGTGTTGATGCTGTTTGGAGATGTTTGTGAACATGTCCTCAGCCAGAGAAGTGCTACCTAATGTCTGAAGAGCAGATCTGCTGTTAATTATAATGAAGTGCATCTGAAGTAGTTCAAACACAAGAACGATCTGCTGGAAAGACTTTGTGTTTTCATGGATGTTGGCATGATTTGGCTTTCAGACTTTGAATTGATAAGTATAGCAAGTCCTCAGTGTCTCAAATGAATAGCCTTACCTAATGTGTAAGCTATGGTAGAGAGTCCAATTGTGTTGGTGTGTTGGAAACTGGGGGGTTTTGGAGTTTACAGTCTAGTAGCCTGGCTTGCAGTTTGGAAGGGAATCCAATTTACTGGCTGAGAAAACAGGTTGATAATGATGCAAAACCGGGAGCGATGCAACATCTGAATGAAAATAGTTAGTGTATTTGCTTTGCTACTTAAGTAATTTATTCCCTAGTCAGCTGCCATGGAACCTCCTTTTCCCACAGGTGTATAAATTTACCCAAGGTTTTCAGGTATTAGTGTTATTAGCATTAGTATTGTTGATTACACTTGATGGGCTTAATGAACTAGAAACTGAAAATGTGGCACAGAAAGATGGGGAGAATAGTGGGAAAAATGCAATGTAAAGGAATTTTGCTGGCGATTTGGATCCATTTTGAAACTTATGTGAATGTCAACTTTTTGTTTGCTTTGTTTTCTCTTAGTAGTTTTGCAATAATGAGTTTAAAGTCTGGTCTTTTTTAAAGTGCCTATTAAGCTAGGGTCAATAAAAAACTCCTAACCAGAAACTTGAAGTTAATCTTTCTGGCCTGTAGGAGTATAAAGTAGTTTTGGTCAGGACTAGATAGAAATGCCAAGGAATCTACATTTGGAAACAAATGTTAATGAGCAGCTCATACGCAGGGTTGTTGGGATAGCTGTGGGTAGATGTGCTGACATGAGAATTGATTTAGATGGGTCTGAGTTTTGGTCTTGTTAGTGTTAATTTTGATACACTGGTAAAGAAGGACAAACCCTTTGCTTCTCTGCCTCTGTGGGAGCCTGAGAGCTTGCATTTGATGTTTGTATTAATTTCTGTTTATTAACATCAATCTCTATCACAAACAGAGATAATTTGTGACATAAAAAATCATCATTCTCTGCTAAGTATTTCAGAACAACTTTTATCAGTCACTTAAAGCTCCTTTAGTTCTTTTTTGTTGTTGTTCTGAGTAATTAAATCTTTCTATCTTCATTAAAAACCCAACCCCTAAAAACCTGGGGAGGTTCTTACTGTGTTCTGTCCATTGCAGTTGCCTCAGAGTTTCTCTTTGCCTTTTGGCCTCAGGAAAAAAATATCCCGTTCTGCTTCCCTGAAGTTTTTATGTCTTGCAAGAACCAGTATCCCCCAGTGCTCCTTCTTCTGTAGGTATTTTGCGCTTCAAATAAGGGGGACAGGGATGCTACTAGTTCACCATTAAGCTTTAGTCTCTGCATAGTGGAGTTCCTCTGATTCCAAACAAGCCCAGGGTTCCTGGATTAGGTTTAAGTACTCATTCTCCAACGCATGCTTGGTTTATGTAATTTGGGGGGAGGGGGGTGGGGGGGAGAACTTCTGTTTCAGTAATACAGAGAGTAACCTTGGTGTTGGTTTAAATGGATAATAGCAGTGCAGTATTTAGTTCAGTGACTCAGTTCTTCAGCGGTTAAATCTCAGTTTGATGCCTGGTAGCTATGAGAGATTCTGGCTGCAAAAACATCCATTTCCACTGTACTCTCAACAGGTCATGACACTAAACCAGCCTTTCAAATGTAATTAAGGATGTTCTCATTTTGATATGCATGTGATTACTTGCAACCGTTTGACTCCATTTGTCCCTGTCTGTTTATACCACAGTGAGCTGCTAAACATTTTTGTCATGTGTTTTGTAAACACAGATAATCTGGGGCTCTAGTTTTTAGCATTCTCTGTATGAAATTACATCACACGTTCAGTTGTGGGGGATTTCCTTGTTTCTCTTCTGTTGTTTGGGGAGACAGAAATTCTTTGGGGTGTTTTCTGCATAGAAGGGTCTGCCTTGCTGAGGTCCTGCCCTTTGTGCCTGCTGCTGGTTTTTCTGGACTGCAAAAACCAAACCAAACCAAATGACCAGAAGAACAACTTTGTTTATTGGCATTAAACAGGACCCTGGGAAATAACAGGAAATGAAGGAAAGCTATTAAACCTGCCACACATGCAAATAATGCACGTCGACTACACAGCAAATAGTGTGTTACCGAGTCCTAGTTCAGATGCCATCCAAGATTAGAAATACCCAGAGGTGGATCATCACTGTATCATGCCATACTTCTGGGACAACTGTAATTAAATTACTTCAGTTATTCTTATTTTATTATGCAAATGATATTATGCAGCTTATTTTTTCAGCTATATTGGGTAGCTCAGACCCTCTTGACTTGAAGTTGTTTCCTATAGATGGAGGAAAGGATTTCACTTAAGTAGTGTTTCTTTATGACATAGATTCCCTTCTTCCCCTTCCTTCCCTCCTACTTTAGCTCTTTGCTTGACTTCATTCTTGTGGCTGCAAGCTTGGAGTAAAATCTTGGTCCTGTTCAAGTCAATGAGAGTTTTGTCACATGCTGAAGAAGAGATAGATGGTCTAATCCCTATTAGAACATCAGAATCAATTCCTGGTGAGAAAAATGCTTCTTTCCCAGCTGGTTCCAGTGTCAGTGACCTTCCTTCCTGTCCTCAAAACCCCATCCACAAAAATAAGTAGATAAATACATTAGTTGAGGGAAGTTGGGAAATGAATGCATCCTCTAGTGCATCTCAAAGTGTTTGTCTTCCCTTATCAGCCCTATAGTGATAGTGCAGTGATGGCAGCTTAATGATAGCAGCCCCAATGATGCCATTCAGTGCCAGAGAGGTGAAGACTGCACATTTCATTTTGGAAAAGAATTATGCAGGTAATTACAGCACTTTTGTCCTTCCCTTCCCTGTGTTCTTGGGGATTCTGGTTTGCTCAGCCTGCAAAAGACTGCATCAGTTACTCTAAAGGTCAAAAGACCCTTGTGTCATGATTTGTAATTGCTAGTAGTAGTGAATACAATAAATACAGCATCCTTTTGGATCATTTAACTTGTTGCTTAACTTCTGTATTACTACTTCTGCTGTGTGACTGTTAGTACATACAAGTGGTTGGAAGAGGAGAAACAAACCAGAAGCTGAGATCTCAAGTCTTCTGAAATTCCTCTGGGATATTTGGAATGTGAATTCCAGCTGCAGTGATCAGAGGTAGCAATGAAGAATGATCTGCCTTAAGAGGACTTTATGTTCAGAAGGTTTGCAACTGCCTGCTGAGGACAGTGAATATTGGACAAAGCACCTGCAATGCTATTTCAAACGTACTGAAACAGAAGATTCTTGGTAGATATTTACTCTGTGGCTTTGAGATCTCAGCTGGCTTGCTAAGAATTAGGAGCATGATTGTCTTAAAGTAAGCAAACAGTAATATATGCTTTGGACAGCTTTCCTCTTCCCTTTTTTTCTGCCCCTCATGCATCTGCCTGCATGGCAGCTATGGAGATGGACCCCCCTTTCCTTCTCTTTACAATTTGCATCCTTTTCCTTCTGGTCAACTGTTCAATCTCAGGTTGTATAATTGTTCTGGTTTCACAATACAGCATGTTCCTGGTGCTTTAGGTCAGCTCTAAGGCTTGATTCAGCCTGATTCATTTTGATTTGCATAATCTCCTCAGCCCTCTATATTTCATTTAGACACCGAAGATTTAGTTTAGTTACAGTCTTATGTCATTTATCATTTCCTTGTCTTCTTTCAGAGTTTGATTTAATCCCTTTGGTTTACTTTGAAAGACTGATCTCTTATCTGCACAGTGCTTTATTCCATTGTGATTTTCAAGCCTTTGTGTTTTCTATCTGGTTCTTCCTTATTGTGATACTTATTTTACACCTAGAGATAAACCACCTTCATCTATGATCTTAAAGAAAGTAATGAATTTAACAAGCACTGTCTTGGCCAGAAAGCTGTACAGGGGCATTTGTGTACTGATGATGGTCATAAATAAAAGTCCATCTTTGTCAGCAGTCCCGCTTTTGACAATGTCTAATACTTGATGCTAAGGAAAAATAACATGAGGCCAGGACAAATACAGAACAAGCAGCTATCCCTTTCCTGAAGCTTCTCCCCAGTCTCTTTGTAAGAGCAGTTAAAAACTTCAGGAGGTGAAGGTGGCATCTAGACAATAGTGTTCTTATTATCTCGCAGTTGATGCACTGAGTGAATGTGTCCTTTAGGAATTGTTCCAATCTCTTTTTAAATCCCATAATGTGTTCTATTTATTTTAAAATTGCTCTTTAGTAATTTCTCTGCATGGCTCAAATATTTGCAAGGCTGCATTAAAAATCATGGAAACTATCTGCTTTATGGTCTTTGGGGGTTTGTGATTCAAATCCTTCCTTTGCAGTGAGGAGGACTGAAAGTGTCCTCATATCTACCTCATGTTCAAAGAACTCTGGAGCTTGGCCTTTAATAATATATTAAGTCACATGGCAATGGAATCACAAGAGATTCAGTAACATTGAAGAAGAAAAAAATGCTACCTTTATAGCTCTCCTATATATGTCTGTTGTAAATCACAGTGCCAAACATGCCTTCCATATTCTTGAAATGGCTAGTAGAATGCTGCTCCGTGTGACGGCTCAATCTCATGCTCTCTCTCATGTATCCATGGTAAATATTTGTACTGTAAAGCAGAATTGTGTTGGAGGAGCAGCAGCCTGGCTGGCTTGGCATGGGGAATTGAGGGGAAGCTTATTGAAGTCTTCTAAAGGAGTAGAAGGCTTCTGCAGCAAAGGAGGGAATACTGTATTTTCCATGCCTGTGAGAAATCAGAGCAGCAATATTGGGTCTGAACTGCCTCAGGCGGGGCTTGGCTGTGTATATGTGTATCTATGCAGGTGCCAGGCTGAGCGTGGTGGGGTTGCACAAACACACCCCATATACGTGTGCTTTTTCACATATGATTTTTAGTAGGAAACACTCTGTAGGCCATAGAAGGGAGGAGGAGAAGATACTGTCTCTTCAACATCAGTAGTCAAGCAGGTGAGTTTAACACATTTTGTTACTAATAATTCAGCATTTCCTAGGGTAGGGAAGGCCTGCATGCTTTCCATTTTGAACTGTCAAAGCAACTTGTTTTTGCAGGATGTCTTAGGCTGGTGAGCATTTATACGTGTGAAGGTTTCAGAAGCAGACTTCTGTTTTGTCTTTGTCAGCACACACAGGAGCCCTGCAAGAAGCTGACACTGTAGTTAGAGTTTCTCTGGGATAATTGCTATAGCACATTCAGCTTGTCAGATACCAGCCTGCTTTATCTTTGACAGTGGTTTTCAGTTTCTGCTGTCAACAAATCAGTTGCATTCCTTGATATGGATGGATTGAGCAATTTTGTAGGCATAGAGTGCTGGGGTCTCTAGTGCCTGTTGATACCATGGTTTTTCTGCCTACCTCATGTCATGGGGTTGGGATGCAGGTGGAAAGCTGTTGCTAGTGATTGATCCATTTCACATTGCCAGTGTGTCTGTAGACAGTCACGATGGTGTGGGCATCACCAAAGGTAAATTGCTGGGGGAAGTGTCTTAGTCATTGAGGTGATGGTGCCGTGTTCTTGACCTCTCTATGTGAGTTACTCATTAAGATCGCTATGTTGACAAGGTTTTACACATAGGAACAAAGGTGGTGATGCATACTACACTCCTACTGCACCTACACTACTAAAGAGTGGGATGCTGTTTGTGTCGCAGAGGCTACTCAAGACGTCTCTGTTCTTTAAGTGATGACAACTCCTCAATGTCCTGACCAGAGTAATGAGCTAAATCCTTGTGAAAACGAGAGGCAACTGAAATCCTCCCCTTCGTGGAGGAAGAGTACAAAGCCTGTTTAATTCCAAATACTCTTTGTTTTATCAAAATCTAGTTCCTTCATCACCAGAGTAGTGTTGTGCTGTTGTGCTGGAATCTTTTTTAAGCCTGTTCTTTAGTTTATCTAATTCCAGTAGGAGGAAGGTGAATATTGGGTAGTGTTGGAAAGATCAGTTCGTTCTTCCCAGTAAACTTAGTTTAAAGCACCTAGCTTAAGAGAATAAATGTGTTGTCATAACCTGAACCCACACAGAATGTGGCCAGAATGTTAATGGTCCACTCGTTTTCCACTTGTTTGGTATGAACACAAAGTACTTATCTTCAGCTTCTACTGGCTGTACCATAACAATGAAATCAAACACTCTGCAGTCTTACTCCCAATGCTATGACCCTCTTACCTGGCCTAGTTTTCTTCCTACCACCAAGCCAGAGATGCAGATAAAGGGGATAAACCCCTATCCCTTTGGTGTGTGTCAGAGAGAGGTGTCAGAGCTCACTGCTGCCCAGCACAGTTACGTGTTTCTCTGAGCTGTGCCTGTAGAAGACAGGCTCTTAAATCATTTATAACACATGAGTGCCCTTTCTCACTTGGTCTGGCTAAAGGCAAAACTCTTTCTGTGTGTTCTGCACATCACTTAGAAACGTTTCTTTTTGTTACAAGTAAAGAAACTAAGGAGTTTAAATGGCAGAAGTTGTCATTCCTGAAACTCCTGCAAATAAAGTTGTCAGTATTGCTCACATGCACCATGTTTAATGGGTTAAACCTGCTATTAACAGCTTCAGCCAGGCTCAAATTTTGTCTACCTCAGACTTTGGTGGTTTATTTCATTTACAATCATCCAGTGGAAGTGTGCACTAGCATTTCCAGCTAGACTCTCTTTAATATGCACCAGAATTATTGTATTTGATATATATCAATTTTAAATCTGTTTCAACACAACCTTGAATGCCTTTCTGGCAGTATATCACTTCATCAGTCTAGCTTAACTAGAGCTGCTTTTTCATCTTTTACTGCCCCCATAAAATCTAGGAATGGAACACTTCGATTTTTCTAGCAGTAATTTTTATTACTTTTAGCCTTTTTTTTAAGTACTTGTCACTGAGATACAGTACTTTGTACAGAGTATATTTTCCAGCTATGCATTATATTTTTATTTCAATTTATTTTAGACAGAATGTATAGCATAGATCTAAATAATACCTACAGTAGTTCAAATGAGTGTATTATGAATGTAATTAGAATGGTTATAAACTCAGTTCACCCACCAGGATTGTGTATTTCAATTGCCTGCCTCTAGTCATAGTCACTTCCAAGTAAAGGATAACTCATGTTGTAGGTTTACTGCTGCACATAAAATCATATTGCAACACAGGAGGGCAAAATGAATTTATTGCCATTTTTATGTTTTTGTTTTAATTTTTAGGTTTTTCTGGATTTTTCCCTGGAGTATGTTATTTTTGCCCCTAAGAACATAGAAATTGCCATGTTCGATCAGACTAGTGAGCTGTCTGGCCAGATAGGCTGTCTGAAGAGGAATGTGTGCCAAGCACATTAAAGGGGAATGTAAAGGCCAACAATAGGTCTCTGTAGAAACAGTTGTTGTAGAAAAATCTCCCTGATGGAAAAGTCTGTTCTAATCACTGTTAATTTAACATTAATTTGAGCTCCAAAGTATTAAAGTTCATCTCTTTTTGTCTCAAAAATATGGGTTGGTTTGTTGCTCCCTCCTGCGCTGTGTGTGGTCATAGTAGCTGCAAGAAGTAGGAAATGGGGCATCTTTTGTTCTGTCTGTTCCAGGCGCCTTGTGGGCAAATTATTTCATCCTCTGAGCCTTGATTGTTTCTTTTATAAAATTAGGTAAATGATACAATACCTAAAGGGGCTGTCAAGAAATCTGGAGAGGGACTTTTGACAAGGGCCTGTAGGGACAGGGAAAGGGGAATGGTTTTAACCTGACAAAGGGAGGACTGAGATGAGCTCTTAGGCAGAAGCTGTTCCCTGTGAGGGTGCTGAGGCGCTGGCACAGGGTGCCCAGAGAAGCTGTGGCTGCCCCATCCCTGGCAGTGCTCAAGGCCAGGTTGGACACAGGGGCTTGGAGCAGCTGCTCTAGTAGAAGGTGTCCCTGTCCATGTCAGGGTTGGAACAGGATGAGCTTTAAGGTGCCTTCCAACCCAAACCAGTTTGGGGTTCTATGTTACAGATGATCTTTCTGTAAGACTTTAAGACTTATTAAAAGTGCTACAGAAGCTCTTGTAGTGCTGTTAGATTTAAGATACATTCTTAGCCCCATTCAGACACTGTATGCATCTCTGTATTTGTGTTTCCATGAAGTTCTTTGTCTTCATCTGATAGTCTCATGACATGTTGCACAGCCAACTGGAGTGTGCTTAAGGAGACTTTTTTCAGTGGTGGGAGTTCATGCTTCCTGAAAGTTTAGAAGGGAGAATTACAAAGGAAAGCAGAAAAGGATTTTGCTCTTCAGTCAGTTGAAATTATATATGTAGCAGTTAAATGAACGTTGCTTTTGTGCTGTTTCCATTAGTGATGACAAGCCAGAACCTATGTAACATGGGTTTAATGTTTCTGTAAGAAAACGAAACTGTGACCAGGACTGTCTAAACAGCATTCCTCAACTATATAGTAAGTGTCCCCTTGTTATTCTCATTCTGCTTAATGAATATGAATAATACATTTTGAATAATACCCATAATAATAGAACGTGAGGGGAGAACAGGAGCACTTTTCTAATTAGGGCTTTGAATGACATTGGAAAAGGGTCTGGGTTAAATCATCTTTCCTTGCTTTGGGTTGAATTAGCATAGATTTAATGCCAGTGATAATTTTATGCAATTGTGAGATCAGTAGTTTAATGCATCTGGCAGTGAGACAGGGATTTTCTGTCTCTGACAGCACTGAATAAAGCCCTGTAATCCTTTTCCTTTAGGTCTCATGCCCATCCAGACTTCAGCTTAATGCAAGGCCAAAGAAATCAGGAACCTATTGAGCATCTATGACTCAAGCACAGGCAGGATGAGCAGAACGAGATGCTTATTAGAATCTTAGCATATTTTGTGGTTCAGAATCATTAAAAAGACTAATGTCTGGATTGGAGGGCTCAGTTTGCATTTCCCCTTTTTTACTGCAGAAGGCTGCCATTGTAGTAAAGTGTGTGTATTGACTTAGTACTCCAACAGCCTACTACAGCAAAACTAAGACAAGATAATGTGGAACAGTTGTCATATTGGTGTTTTGCTTTAAATATATTCACTCAACTACATTATAGTTGGGCCACAACCTCTTGACTCCAGTGGAGATGATGTTTAATTTTAAGGAGAATGGGGTAGGATGTGTTGAACCTGTCTTTGAAGGGAAGCTGTTTACAGTGTAAGTGCACAGGTTTTAGTGATTGTACAATGTCTAAGAACTGTGCAATATAATTTTTTTGGGTACAGTTTTACTGGAACAATATTTCCTAGCTCTCTCTATGCCTATAAAGGTATATGTACTTATGTTGAGTGTCATAGAATCCATGTGTGTCACGAAGTCTGTATCGGCCAGTTTGTGTGGAAGTCCAGATGATGTGTTACTGCTGGTTCAGGTCATGATCTGATTTAATAGCAAGAGAGGAGAGCCCATTATCTTTGGTCAAGTCTGAATTGGGCTTTGAACCTAATGAGTGTTGGACTAGGTTCTAAATGAAGAGATGACCCAAAAGGACTTGCAGTCTCATGGAGTTCAGGTTTTGTTTTAAACCAGTGTGTCAGCTCTGCTGTTCCTCCCAGCCCAAATGACTTCAGCATTATCTTCACTTTGCTAAGGTGAACATGGACGTATGGTGACCTTTCCACTTAGTTCTTCCTTAAATAACTAGCAGGTAGGACTGGGTTTTTGCTTCTGTTCCCCTCAGAACAGAGGGTGTTCCTCGGTGTTGCTTCACCAGCCTGGTGTTTGGACTGTTGTAAAAGGTTTGGTCTGTGTGTTCCCATTAGGGGACTCCTCAAGCCAAGTAATAATATATACTTGTCTTTGATTTTAGGCCCCTTTGAGGCAGATTTGCTCTAAGGTCTGATCTCAGCTGAGTTATTATTCTAATAAGAATTCTCCATAAGTGTCATTTTTACATGATTGTCCAATATTCCCCCCAAATTATTGGCATTGCTAATTGTTTCTTTGCTGACCTTAAATTCTTCTCCTCAGCAGTCTCATGACAGCACATTTCACAGCTCACTTCTGTTTGATGAAAAAGTATTACTTTTGATCTGAAAAGTCTTAATAGAGATTTAATCTCATGCCTATTGTCTTAGTGCCTAAACAATTATCTTTTTCCTCCAAATTTAGCACCTGAATAACAGGAAAGCACTGCATGTATTAAGAGTATTAGGGCATGTGTAGTATGTGGGCTTTTGTAGGTAGGAACTGTGTACTTGTTCCTACAGAAAAGTTTAGACCTTTAACATCTGTGATTTTACATCTCACTTTTGATATTTAGCTTATCGTGGCCATGTAGACAAATTAAATGCTACAGTCTTGATCTCTTAACAGTTAGTCAGTTAATGTGATTTCATTGTATTCCTGATAAGTTTTAACCTAATGATAGTGCTGACCAAAAGCAGGAAAAGATAAATCAGAAATGAGTTAGGTTTATAGATATGAATCATAGAACTGGTTTTTGTTAGTAAGTTGTGAATCTGAATCAGAGTGAATGGAGGGGGCAGTTTGAATGGGGCTAGCTATGAAGGTTTATATGCAGATGGGGTCAAATGGTTTATGTTGTGTTTGATAGAAAATGTGCTGTGGTGCATGGCAAGAACAAACAGCTGCTGCTGCAAGTTCACATAATGAAATCTAATGTGCAGCAGGCGTTAAGACTTGTAAAGCACAGTGAGCACGGAGCTAAGGCCATGAGTACCAAAATAAGGTAGTGAAAGCTCAGCTTGTGGTGATAACACTGTGAAGTAATAGTTAAACCACTGAGGTTTGATTCTAGTTCTTTTCAGAATCATAGAATGGTTTGGGTTGGAAAGGACCTTAAGATCATCCAGTTCCAATCCCCTGCCATGGGCAGGGACACCACACACTATACACCGTGTCACCTAAGACTCCATCCAGCCTGGCCTAGAGTGTCAGCATCACCTCCTTCAACCTGCTGGTCACACTCCTTTTGATGCAGCCCAGGATACAGTTGGTTTCTGTGCTGTGAGTGCTCACTGAAACCGGCTTATGTTAAGTTTCTCATCAACCAACACCTTCAAGTCCTTCTCTGCATGGCTGTTCTGAATCTGAATGAGGTAGGGTAAGGGGAGCTCTCCAATACTCAAAGCAAAGTTGTGAATGCATTCCTTGTGAAGGGGGTAGATAGAGACTCCAGAGATGCAAAATAAAGCTTGATCCCCCCCAAATTTAAATAAAATACTGTATTTTAATGAAGTATTGAAGAATGAAGGCCGTCTGGGAGGTGCATTGAAGCTGCTGTTAGCTCCCAGCTCAGAAGCAGCATAGAAGACATGCTTTGATTAATACATCAGACTTCAGATGTGTCTCATTGCTTGTTTAGCCTTATTCTTAAGCATCAAAAGCGCCTGTTCACACAAGGGTTTGTTTATTTACAAGGATTACACTTGTTAACTGACAGTTTAAAAGGAATTAAATAGGCCTCTGAAATGGATAGTCCAGCATTAAAGAGTATTAAATGCTGACCTTGGATTCAGTTAAAGGCCTTCTTTTCCCTTCCCTCCTCTCCACCAGTCTGGAGAAGGGATGGAAGTTGCCAGAGTTGGAATATGCCAGAGTTGATGAGCATTATGCATTAAGCTCTTGTACAAAAATTGTTCATGTGAATCTCTTCTGGCCTTTCTATTCAGCACCCAAAAACGTTGATAAAAGCTCATCCATTCACCTAAAAAGAATTGGAATGAGGGAGAGCTTTAGCAGGAAGGGTCTTTAAAGTAGTTGTCATAGAGAAACTTTCATGTGAAAAGAAGGAAAAAAGAATATCATAATGGATGTGATTGAGGTCACAGTATAACAAGAGAGGTACCCCTTGAGCAAGGCAAACCTGTGGAATAGCATTGTACCCATTGTTGTGAAGGGCAGCAAGGACAGCTCCTGTGAGCTGAGCATCTCTGAGGATTTGGCCTTGACAAGAGCAGCACAGGTCATGGGGACGCAGCTAAGGTGGAAACCCTCTTGGTAAATACAAGAAACCAGTAAAATATGTGCTGGCTCCTCTTAGTCAGTATTTTGGCTTTCTTTTTTTATGGAATAGATTTACAGGGCAAAAGCTTTTGATACCGAAGTACCTCAGAATATGTTAGTGTTACTTTTCAATGCAGAAGTTATGGAAATTCAGACCCTTCTATTTCAAATATTGTATAGTGTACCAGATCTTAATATAATAGGATTTATCAGGATAAAGAAACTGGAATGTTTCCACAGGATTTCTTTCATGTGAGTCAAATACCTCTTTTTTTTCCCATCATTTTTTCAAGGTTAACATGTCATCCTGATGAGGATGAAAATACACTTTGATGTGACTGTAAATGAAAATCATATTTGACCATTACTTGCAACTGTCTTCTCATAATACCTTCTTACTGCAGGACAGCTGAATGAAAAGGTCACATTGGAACCGTCTTCAATGATGAAACAGTATGTGAAGGAGAACTCCTCAGGGAGCCAGAGACATTAACAGGGAATGTAAAATGCTGCATTAATATGCTGGAGTTTGGGGGTTGTGGGTGTTTGTTTGGTTTTTCTAGGTGTAAAGGACAAGAAAGTAATCTCTAAATCATGTTCTTCAATAAATAGGTTTTTAGCCAACAAAAAATAGGGGAGAGGAGAGGAAATGTTAGCTGTTAGCACTAACTAGGAGGCCTTGAGATGGCCCCAGTCTGGCAGTGACTGACTTGCCACTTGCCTGTTCTGGGTTTCACAGGGGTCTAATTCTGTTGATACAGAAGAATGTATTTCCAACTATATAATGACAGAACTGGATCAGCTCTCTTCCCTACTAGTTCTTGTTTACTCCGTCCTGTAACCAGTCAAACTCTCATTGTACGTGTCTTTGAATTAGCAAGATAAACTCAGGATTGCTCAGTGTCAGCCCTGGATTTCAACACACGTGTGTGGGGTTCTCATCCCTGTGAGAAGTTATATGGGATGACTTAACATTAGTAGAAAATTTAGATGCATTACTACTCCAGTAGTCTAGAATGAAACCCAGTGGTATTTGCCAACCATGATAGCATTTCATCCTTCGTGTGCTTTTTCTCCTCCTCACATTTGCGGTGCTAGGCTCTGTGTGACCTTGGCAAGCCTGTAACTGTTCCTCCATGCTTGCAGCATTTCTGGCTAGAGAAGAAAATAGTGTATATTACAACAATCAAAAGATTCAGAAACATTCCTCAAGGCTTTAAAAAGTAATAATTTCTCTCTTTTTTCCTAATTATGATGACATCTTTTAGAATTTTTATGTGGCCTTGGTGATAATATTTGGATGTGCAGTGTTGGCTGTTCTGTTCCTCCGTATTCCAATGGTATTAATGCTTATATGACAAGAACCTCAATTCTGTTCCTGGTTCAACTGTTGTCCTGCTGTGTGGCAGCACTCAGAATAAGAGTCCTGTAGATGAGATGACCATAATGTTGGTTTTAAATTGCTCTACTGGTTTCCACTGCAGTATTGGTACAGCTGCCTGCAGGGATTAGTGAGCTCTGGAATAGCTGTGAGGTGATGATACTGAATCCTGCATTTTAAGAGCAATTAGGATGCTAAAAAAATGATACTGGACTCTCTTCCCACTGCTATACCTTGAACTCTGTCTCCTGTCTGTCAATCTTTGGCACGTTGTCTATCAAATAGTCATAAGGCATTAATTAGACAGCCAAGGCCCTTTTACCTAGGGAGGATTTTCCTGGCATATACAGAAAGAAACCACTAAGATTCTTACTCCTTCAGAAATTATGCATTCCTGAAGGAAGGGAAAAACCCCTCCCCTGCCTTGCCTGCACGTGTGTGTATGCATGTACATGCTTCTTTGGAGACCTTTAAGTGGAAGGATTCTATGAAGTAACATGCAATTCATATAGTACAACACCTAATTATTTATAAGTTGACAAGACTGACCTTTCTCACATTAAAAATGTCACTTTCTCAAGCCGTAAAATAAGCCAAAACCAAACTCTGCACTTTAACTAACTCTTGAGCAGAAAAAAATATCATCCTTTTATAATCATTGTATTTCCTTGCATTTGGTAAAGCACAGATATGGAATATTGCCACAATTTCAGAGCACCATAATTGGTATAGTGACCACACAAGTATAAAACTGTTAAATTCCTTTCTTCCCCTGCTCCTATGTGATGCTCCAGGATCATTTTTGTTTCCTCACCCAGTCCTGTGCAGAGGCAGATGTGCAAGTTTGACAGAAGAAATGTGTTCCAGTTGTCAGGGTGTCAGCACAGGGCTGAGGAACCAGGATATAATGTTCAGTACTGTCAAATAATTCAGGGTAATCCTGTTTCTCTACAGATTTGTGATTGGTGATGTTGCATATACAGCAATTTAATATAAGGGAATTAATAGATGAGCTACAAAATGCCTGATGTTCTCTGGCTGAGCAAAGCAGAACAGAGCAATAATGCCTAAATACTTGTTTGCTGCTTAAGGAACCTGGGAGACTGCAGTTGCAGTACAAGGATTCAAAGTGCAAGTGAAAGCTAACTCTGACTAGTTTGTTAATGCAGCTTCTTGTAGTTGGATCCATGAAGGATGTGACTCTGTTTTCGTTCCTACTCTTTATATTTAGAACCTCAGGTCAAGCTGCAGTCATCTGCAATTTAATCTGAAGAGAGATCTTAAATTGAGTCCTTCCTTATCACCAAACAGGCAAGTCCATTGCTGTGAACCCTTGTTGTTCCAGAGCATTTGATTCTGATTTATCAGAATGTTAATGCATCAGTGGTAGGGAAAAGGAAGAAAGCTGGTACATTTGATTTACATTCTCCTCCTGTTTTATCACACACTAAAACATTCCTTTTCAGGACTAAGACTGAAGAACACATACTAGCATGAACAGTCACTGCATTTTCATTGCTTCTGATGGTAGTAGGCTCCCAGACTGTACACATTAATGAGTTTTAACTGTGCCTACATGAATGGGCTAGCCGGTTTTTACATGAAGACAACACTGCTGTCCAGGAAGGAGAAGCTCCCAGGCCTGTTGCTGGGCTATTGCTTGCTGAGAAGTTCTTTGTCATTCAGTCATCTTTAATCTGTGTTTTCAAAGTAATTCGTTATTCTATTGACTCCATAAGGTTAATGCTGAAACCACTATAACTAAATATCCACAAAAGCTCTCCCTTCCTTATGTCCTACAGAAGCTGAAGTGCTAATTTCAGTAAATCCTAGGCTTAGATGGTGAAAGTTTTCTTGGAGAGCTGTAGCTGCATGCAGATGTTTTTCTATCTCTCTAAATTAGCATCATTAACCCTTAGCATCATATCATTTACCTTATCCCTTGTGTTTCCCTAATGTGCTGTTGCCAAAATGATGTCAATGCACCTTAGTGAACTGCTTTGCTGTTTGCTCTTACACGGTGAAGTTTCTTTTGCAGAGGGACATGCTTTACTGCTTTGGGGTTACTGCTAGTTTAATAACAGTTTTAAAAGCTAATCTTTTTAGCAAAGTTTCTCCAGGCCATTCTATCCTGGGTGTAATTGGCAGCAACATCCCTATTCAGAGCTTTTACAATACTCAGATATTGTGTATTGTCAGGTATATCTGTATATTTACAATATACTGTATATTTTACAATACTCAAGGTATCGTAAGATAGATCTAAAGCTATCAGGAGTATTGAGGGATATTTCACTGGAATTAGAATTCCCACTTATTTAAATTAGGGCTGTTGAGCTGATCTAGCACAAGGATTCTTGGCTTTAGTAGGGAAAGAAAACTGCAAAGACATGAATTGGACAGAATAAAGAATGTTAATAGAAATAAAAAGCCACTTTAGAGCTTGTTCTTTTATGAGCTGGTTCTTTTACGCTGAGTCTTGTTGACTGGGATGTGTACCTTCTCCCACATTAGGGGCTTTGATTTTGGCATGGGCTTCTTTCTGTCTGCTACCACAATAGGGAGCGTGTATACAAGTAATGCTTTTATCTGGCAACTGGAAACTTTGACCTTTAAATAACGAATTAGGAAGCATGGGGACGTTTGCAGTCAGTGAAGCTTGTCTCTCAGCTGAGAAGAAGCAATGTGTATCAGGACTGATACAAAGCCCAGTAGAATAGGTATTTTCCTGTTGACTTCAGCAGTCCTTCTGTTAGGCCTGTGGTTAATTCATTAAGCTGGCTTTCCAACAGCTTTCCAACCGCTAGACATCTCCAGGCACCTTATAAGTTACTCTAAGCTGTGAGTTGTCAGCACAGAGATGGATGGGATAGTTTGAACACACAAGCCTGTTGGCTCTGTAACAATACAGCTGCAAGGAGCTGGCTGGCTGACCTGCTCGGGAGAGGACAGTTGTCCTGAGTGTGGTGTTTTTATAGCGTGTTTCTGCCAAAGTGAATTTCTCATACAGGAACACCCAGAGCATTTGTATTTCCTTAACTGTGTTTAAAAGAGGTATTTCATAGTATACACATGAACTATGGCAGCCTCCTTCTCTAGTGGATGTTCATTCTGGAGCATTCAGATTTCACTTCCATGTAGAATTGTTCATTGCATTATGATGAGCAATTCAGGCTTTGGCTGTTCTTGAGGGAGAGAACCTCACCTGACATGAGCTGTGACTCTCCTGTCTCTGCAGGCAAGAGCTGTAGGTCAGCATCTTTGATTCACAGAGCAAATTTTAATCTAAGAACATTCAAGTCACAGGAATAAACCAAGAGAAATCTTCAGTATTGCACAGTACAAAAACTGTTTTCATTTCTAGTCTAAACTGTCAGGGATGTTGATGTCTCTGTTGGAGAGGTGAACCCCCTATGTAAGCAGGATGGTCTCTGAGGGATGTGCAACACTTGGAGAAGTCCAGCTCCAGAAGCTACTTTCCCCAGTAGTAAAGAAAGGGAGAGAAAAAATCATCTACCAAGTATCTTTTTTCTCGCTCAGGCATCGCTGTGTAGTACTCCTGGCATGGAGAAAACATTTTGATGTAATCTAATTTCAAGTAATAGATTTCTTGAGTTTGCCCTCAAAGATAAATGAGTTGCATGGTGAGAGGCAAGGTTTGTAGTGAGCTCTTGCCTTTTCTCACTTTCACCTCATCGTCTCTCACCCTCATTTGTCTTCTTTACCAATTTGTTGCAACCCTTCTGGTGCCTGCACACAACTTGATCTTAATTGTAATTATTCCTCTAAAGCAACGTGGAACCATCCCTGATGAGCCCTTCTAGCTCTGGCTCTAAATGTTCACAATGATCTTCCCTGTGACTTTTTCATTCTTGCTGCGTTATTGAATTGAACAGAGATCTTATTTTCTGGTCGTGGTATGATATAAAGGGTTTATCATTTCCACAGTGCTGCCTCTGTATGAAAATCTCATTATGTATTGCAAAAAGAATGCCAGCAGTATGATTTTCAGGAAGTGTAATTACATTTGGAGCTGAAGGGGAGCTGTCTTGCAACATTTGACCTTCCTAATAGGCTGGGCAGAACATGTAATGGATGCTTATGCTTTAATGGTCTTGGAGGACTGAGTAAAGGTGATCTTTAAATATGCATCCTTCTTAGTGATTGTACCAAGGATGCATTTAGCACAAGCAAATTTACAATGGGGAGCCAGTGCCTCTCCCCATAGAAAGACTTGTGATAAAAAAGGAGTAACTGAATTACAGAGTGTGATACATGCTGGGTGCTGCTGGAGTGGCTTTATAGGGGAACGCAGGGCCATGAGAAGGAGCACCTGAGGTTTGAACCAACCTCCCAAAGAAATCAGAGGGCATTTAATCACTGAAAATAAAGAGTGGAGGCTGGATCAGGCCTCACCATGTCAAATCTTCACCTTTGCCTGTAGAAAGTCAGACTTTGACCAAAGCCAATGTTTGTGTTCATTACTTCAATAGTATCTTCAGAGCTGCTCTCTGCATTATAGTTGTCAGTGTTAAGCCCATAGTTATGATTATCTGCTCATTGCAAGAGAAATGCATCATACATTATAATGCATTTTAAAAAGAAAACCTTAATATTTTATATCCTTTATGTCTTGTCTTGTGGATTCACAGTTTTATTCAGTCCAGTGAGGTTTGCTGTTAGAATTTTTAATGTTAAACATTTCATTCTCTAGAGAGCATATGAATATACATGCGTGTGCAGATACTAATATTGCAATTATTAAAGCCTCAACAAATTCATTAGGAGAATGAACTCACCCTTGATACTGGACTCAGCAAGTCAAGATCTCAGTGAGGGACATCTCAGCTATCCCTAAAGACAGGAATTCAGCTGTGGAAAGAGTGCAGTGCAGTGGCATGATGGCAGTCCCTTAGTACCTTCTGATGTGTAACAGTCCTTTCTTTCCCCTGTCATTTCCAGCAAGTTGCTTAATGCATGTAAGTGATATTTCTAATGGCTAATGTTTGTCACTGTGAGACTTGTCTTCCTGGGCTTCTTTTCTATGCAGCAGGGAATGCTGATAACTGCACTGAGCTCTTCTAAGAGTGTAAAGAGAAACTAAGGAGTTTATTTTAACAGGGTCAATGTTAGTCTTTGTGCAACCCACTTGCATGCTTTCGATATGCAGTGACATAGCACTGTTCTGCTTCATATGGATCTCGTGAGGGTTGTCACATCTCCATAGCATGAAACTGAAGGCCAAGAGTATCACAAACGTTGTAAGTAAAAGCTCTACATCTAGTAGTACTCTGTATACTCCAACCATATAAACACCCATAAGCTGAGTGTTCGGTTTGTTACCTTCTCTGCTGAAGCAATGAACAATATCCAGTATTATTTATTTAAAACCTCTATAGCTAGCAAGACTTGAAGGCTTGAGCTTTACTAGTACCAGGAAACCAATACCCTTCCCCCTATGGGAGGTACAAGCAATTGGAGATGCCCCATGTGTGGAGTGTGCCCCATGATGGAGAGACTGCTTGACATGTATTTTATTTTAAAATGACACTAGCTGGAAATTAATCAGAACTGTAATGAATGTTTGAATTCATTTCTATTGCTGTTGGAAGCAATATCTCAAGAGCCTCGGGTGGATGTGTGGATGCTGTAAGCAGACAGTGTTCTCAGTGGATTAGAAAATGCTTCAAAACACCACCCCCTCCTCTCCTGATTCCTCTCTGCCTTTGCCTGCCTGACCTGCTGGTATAAACTGAAAGCTTTCATATGAGGACAGAAAAAACCCATCATACCAGACCTCATGCCTCACCACCCTCTGGCCATTCCCTCGCTTAGCAACCTGTGGAGCTTTTCCCTGTGAGTACTGCCAGTGACCTGTACATATCTGTGAGCCTGTGTGACCTCTTACTGCAGCTCTACCTTGGGTAGATGCAGAGTGTAATTGAGTTGTTTGCCTAGTGAAATCCTGAGATAGTTCCATCAGCTAATAGCAAGTAATACCAGGAATAGCTCTTTGTTGAAGCCCTGGAGTTCATACTTGTCAGAACTCTTGGGCATAGCAGCTGAATTGGGCCTGACCACATGCAGTAGATGATGGCAACACATCAGTGGGTTGAGCCTGTTCCAGCGCTGTGGGGTCAGTCTGCACACCACTTCCCTGTGTTTCTCAAAAGTGAAGCTCCCTTCCTGTGGGAACTGTGTTTTTTAAATCATCAAGGAGTCATATGTGTGTGCTTGAATTTGTAGCTGTGCTTAAATAATCCAGAGTCCTTCAAAAGGGAGGAAAAAAATCAATTTGCCTTTGGCAGTGGGCTCTACAATGCTGCCAGTCACCATAGTATCTTGGCTATTTTTAAGTCTCCTGAAATCAGTCTGCATTAAGGCAATAGCTGTGCTTGGATTTAAGCCCAGGACTCTATCAATATAAAATGATTTGTTGCAAGTTTAAAGATGCTTCATCCCTATTCTCTCTCTTTTCATTTACATTTTAAGCTTGCATCAAAACGTGGATCAACAGTACTAATAGAACCTTTTTTCCTCTATCCTACTTCATACTTTCTAGAAAGAATGAGACTGAAAGTCTGAGAATGGAAGTTCTTTACCTCTGAAGTGAGGGTCTTACTCCTTCTGTTCAAATAAGAAGGACCGGTTTCTTCAGTGAAGGAACCTGCTGTGACTCTTGTAACCTTGTACCATTGGAATGTTCTCCAGTAATGTTCCGAAGGACCTGAAGGTTGTGGATAGGAAAGTGATTAGAAGCAAAAAGGAGATGATTCTTCATGCAGAATAATCTTGTTTTCCCAGACTTAAGACCCAAGCTTACAAGTGCTAATTGTGTTAGACCAACCTCCCTGGTCCTCCTTACAGACTGGCTATGGATGCCTTCAAACACTTGCCTGCTGTCTGCAGCTGGGGGTAGTGTTTGTGTTTCAGTATCCTCCATGGTCTGGTAGGATTCGTGCTCCCAGGGGGAGTAGTTGGAGCTTTTGCTCCTTTTTTCCTCCAGTAATTAGATTTCTCATCACTAATCTTGCCATTCACTTCTGTCATTGCAAACCCGCATGCAGGTTGTGTCTGTCCACACAGGCTTTGTCGGTCAGAGAGCTTTCTTCTAGGGGAAAACTGTACAGATACTACAAGCTGTGCTGTGGGGATTAAGTACTCTAAATCAGTTTGTTGAGGTAGAGTAGAATAGCGTTGTTAGATTCAAGCTTGTTTTACTAATAATGTTCATTGCTTCAGCTTCTCTTTAGTAAAAGCATAATTTCCCTGCATGTTTTCTTCTCAGCTTTCAAGAGAATTCTGTGGCAGGCACCATCATATAGAAGAAAGAAGGTATTTGTATTCTATGACATAAAGCCAATGATTCTGTCAATCTGAGTGGCATAATCTTTATATGCTATTAGAAAGTATTAATTCTCTCTTCTCCCAGCTCTCAAAGCAATGTTCTTAGGAGAACTCTTAACAGAAAAGTGTATTCAATTAAATATGTACCATCCTTTTACAAATACATTTAAGTGTTTCCTTATTTTCATTACAGGCTTATTAATAGCAGCAGTGTCATAGGATCCCAGTCTGGTTTGGGTTGGAAGGGATCTTAAAACTCATCTAGTTCCAACACCCTGCCATAGGCAGAGACACCTTCCACTAGAGCAGGTTATTCCAAGCCCTGTTCAACCTGGCCTTGAATATCCCACATGAGTGTGGATGGTACAAAACAAACCTTAACACCCCGCTGAGCCCAGGTTTAAAACAGTCACCTCTCTGCCTGAACAGCCCCACTGCTCCTCTTCCTTCTGTTTTCATCCAGGATCGGGGACTTGCAGTGTATCCAGAGGTTATCTAAGGCATGCAAATGGTTCTTTTTGGAGGGTTTGCCATCAGTAGATCATAGAAGTTTCTAAACAAGCTGCTGTTGGCATCCCTGTTGCATAGTCAGCTGCATGAAAGTGGAGTGACTTTCCTGAGGTCAGGAATTAGGCTGAGGTGTGCTGATTTCCAGCTCATAACTCTGCTGACTCCCACCTAAGGTGTATGTGCCTTTCCTTTGGAAGAGCTAAACATCTGACTCTGGGCTAGTTAATAAAACAGAGTGAGCAAATTGACATTAGAGCCTGTTGGAGCTCTTTGAGAGAAAAGGAACCTTCTCAAACTGAAGCCTACATTTGGCTTTTGTCCTGAACACTTTCAAGCCATGATCATATAAACAATAAAACCTAAACTTTAAGACAAGTAAAACTGTGAATTTGGGACAAAAAAGATCCTTGAACGCTGCAGCTTTGCTGGAAATACTTCTTAAAACCAGCATCATTTTATGAATCTGGTTTCTTACATGTATGTCCTGTCTCAGTGTATGCTCTAGATACTATATTAGTGAAAATTGCTGTTTGCTGTTTGCATTCCAAGTGTGCTGCAGCCACATGAATGCCCCTGGGGAAAAAAATGGTTACATCTCATTCATTATTTAATTCTTCAAGGTTTCATAATCTCTCAGGGTGCCTCATTTATAGAATCTGTGTACTTTTGTGTGAACACCTCTTCAGGCTGTAGCACTGTTTTCACTGGTGGCTTAGCATTCGGAGCTCTTCAGTTTAGCAGCAGTATAAGGAAAATCTTCCTGGAGGCTTTCCATCAAACCCATTTGTTGATGAAGGAGGGAATATCTTTCCTAATGCTGTAAAATGGGAGCCATAAATTTGGGAATGGACTTCCAGTGCCCCTATTAATAGATAAGTAATTTTTTTAGCATCACCCTGACCCCAGTAGGTGAAGGGGGACATGGGAAGGTGAATGCTGTGAATGGGGAGATGGACATGATTTAGAGAGTGCTTTTGCTTTGCTCCTTGATGCTTTGTGTGTGTGTGTGACATAAAGACATGAAACCCCTGTGGTTTGGGTACAGCTGAGTGTTTTGCTGGCTTGTGAGAAGAGGAGGTTGCTAGCTCCTTGTCTGTCACTTCTGGAAATTGCATGCAGAAGATGATGCATGTGGTGCCTCTGTTACCCTGTGAGCACTTCCTCTGGTTCTAGAAGCACTGTGCTGCCCTAACCCTAAAATACAGACCTGAGAATCACAGACTGGTTTGGCTTGGAAGGGACCATCAAGATCATCCAGTTCCAGCCACCTACCACGGCAGGGGCACCTTCTTCTAGACCATATCTTCCAAAACCCTGAGGCTGGCTCCAAGCCTAAGATGTTTCTCTGGAATTCAGTGTGTTATATATAGAAGAATATAGTATTTTCTTCAAGCAGCGCTGTAAAGGAGGTTGCCTGGTGTATTCTGTACTAGCTGATACCTGGTAACTTCACAGAGGACAGTGCTGCTGTCATTCTGTGTGGCTGTGTGAAGCTAGTGTAGAAGCACTGACTTCTTCCCACAGAGGAATGGTTTCACAGGATGGTTAACACTGAAATAACCATTACAAAATGTTTTGTAAAGAGAAAAGATGATTGTGTTGTCCAAAGCTCCCTTAGAGCATGTGCTTTGAAAGCAGCACTCTTCTGTTACATTCTTATTTGACTTTTTAGAATATAGCCTTGAATTAATAAGATGTAAATAGAAAGGGGAGGAGAAACAGGTACCCACCAGTCATTGTCATAGCATAACCAAGAGAATCAGTGTGATCATAAAAGTGTCCAATTAGGGTGTTGTGCTGCAGAACCAATGAAAAACATGAACAGAAAATAACCTTGAAGTGAATACACTCAAGTCTCAGGCCTTGGAGGACGAGACTAGAAGAAGAAAAGAAGAAAACAGTCACTAGGGCTGTGCTCCTTACAACTAAATGGTGGGCAAAATCCCCAGATCTCCCAATCCAGCTTTCCTCTAACCCCATGATGTTCCTGCTGACAACCAGCAAGTCTCCTTTCATGTAGCATCAGGTTATTTACTAACTATATAGATTCTTACATGCATGGGCTGTCCTGTACATTGAAGAAATGTCTTCAGAGTTGTTTTGTCCAAACATGGGAGATTAACTCAAAGGGAAGAATGAGGATTAAAGCAGATAGTACCTGAGCTTAATGTGCAGGTACTGTTGGAGCAGAAATGCACATAGGTGAGCTTCTGAAATGCAGGCTATGTTTTTATCTCTCAACTGAATCTGAGGAAAGGAAATGAAGGTAAGGGGTCTAGGAGAGACAAGTTAAGGAGAGCTGGATTGGGACATTGCAAATTGGAATAGTTGGGAAGCAGTAGAGAACTCACTGTATTGATTTTAGGATCATTTGAATTTCATATGTATAATGAAATAGATGATGTAAATGGGAAGAACAGCAAAAAGGGGTGTAAAAGATGAGAATATTCAAATGCAGAGCAATAACTCTTTAAGAAGCAATTGAATCTTAATATCTAATGTTGCTTTTTGTTTGAGAGCTGAAGTCTATGCCTAACCAAGGAGCAAATCTTACTGAAATTACAACCGTTGTAACCCATTTCTACTCCTGTCAGGCTTTACTGGCACTGAGGAGAAAGATTATCAATTCCCCAGGACAGTGAGGAACTTAAATGAAATAAAATGCACAAAGAAGATTAAATTAAGTAAGTTTGCAGATTTATAAGGCAGCGATTATTCTGTTCTGGCCATAGCAATGAATTACACAAGTCAGTGACTGCAGGACACATGGGGAACTTTGAACCTACTCTTCTGAGTGCAGCAATGTGAACTGTAGTTGTTGTGTCCACACATATTTTACTGACTATCTTTACTCTTACTTTCTTGGTGCTTTTGCCCTTTTCATTTCATTGCTGAAGCTGTGTATTTTTCAGGTCAGATTCCACTTTTGGCTGGCTAACAGTCAGTAACAGTATGTGGAATCATAGAATGGTTTGGGTTGGAAGGGACCTGCAAAGGTCATATAGTCCAACCCCTGTGATGACTAGGGACATCTTCAAGTAGATCAGGTCGCCCAGAGCCACATCCAGCCTGGCCTTGAATGTCTCCAGCCATGGGGCATCCACCATCTCTCTGGGCACCTGTGCCAGTGTTTTACCAACCTCATTGGAAAAAATGTCTTCCTCAAGTATCACATTATCATCCTCACATGCACAAGATCATCTGATGTAAATGAACCAAACCCCATTACTGCAAGTGGCATACCACAGTCATGTTGACCTGGACCAGATAACAACTGAGTTGTGTACATTTTCAGCATCACTAAAGCATCTCTGTTTAAATGTACATTTTACTTGGAGGTATATCATGTACCAATGGACATAGGTTACGTTCTGTCAATCCTGTATTTTGATAGCCTTGAAGGATTACTGCAGAAATGGAGTTTTGCTGTATTGCCATTTAAGCTGAAAATTCACCTGCCTGCTTGTGTATTTTAGACTTGCAACTGGACAGGTAGAAAGGTGCAAAGTCCAATGTGGTGCTGCTCAAGGTGTGCCTGGGCTGGGCTGGCCTGTAATCCTTCTGTAGCTTTGCCAGTTAGTCGTGGGTTAAACATGATGCTTATTATACATCCTTTTTGTCTTAATATATTACAACATGATCATTACTTCAATTAAAGGCTGTTCTGGGCAAGAGCTGTGCTTTTATGTGAATTCACAGTGCTTCCTACTGCAGAGCTTTGCTTTTGATTTAAGCCTTGGGTCCCCTGTAATACAAACATTTCATAGCAGTGCTAAAAGGACAGTGCAGAGGTGAGCAAAACGGTAGGTGCTTTGGAAAGTAGAAGGTCAGGGAGAAGATGAAAGGATTTGAGCTTTTAGTTTAATATATTCTGCATATATTTTAAATGCAGGTGCTGTTGCCTCTAATTAAACTGCATGTTGCAGTCCAGGTTTTGATGAACTTCAAACTCAGCTTTTTCTTTCTCAGAGTTATATATAAACCAAACTTAATCTGTACTGATACAGATGTGCTTCTTTCTGTATTTACAGTGGTATTAGCAGTTATTTTCCTCTTGGAGGTTACCAACAGCTTGCAGATGTACTTGTTGGGTACCAGATGAAATGATGATCAGTTGGGATAACCTGTAGTGTGCTGCTCCCTCAGACAGGGGCTCTTCAGAGAAGCAAAGCACCGTCTTTGTGCTATCAGTATCAGTATCACTGCTGTAAAAATACTGGAATTTGGAAAGCTTTTTAAGCCTGTAAAACTTTCAGTCTATAAATCCTTTCTTACTTTCATTGCCTTTGAGGCTTGTTTTTGTGCAGCTGTAGTTGAAGTTACTTTTTCTGTTAAATTATTCCCTAAAATCCAGTTTTGGAGAATGTGAATGTTCATCAGCCTCATGCATGATCACTAAAGAGTCTCAAACAAAACTGAATGGAACTGCACTGTTTTTTGATAGGTGGAATATACAAGCATCACTTTTTAAAGCAGAAGGGAATAGAATGAAGAGGGGGAGAGCTCTAGAAGTCAAACTGGAACTAAGGATAAAAATAGGAAAACCTTTTTCCTCACATCTCCCATTCTGAATTTTTATTTCAAACAAGAGATTTTGTTTGCAAAGAGGAATTTACAGAATATTCTTTTTTTGAAATTCCTCCTTTTTCAAAGTTTGTTCTATAATATTTCTGCTCTTTTTGTTGTATGTAGTTCTTATGGCAGCTGACAGTGGCGTTCTAAGTCCTTTCCTATATGACCTGGTGTTCCATTGCATCCAGTCCTAGTGGAGTTTGGGTTCTAGTTCAGACCATTTAGGCTGTCTCAAAATACAGGCAGTGTTTAAGCAATGTATGTTCAGATAGCAAGTCCAGGATTATCAAACATGAGCTCTTCAGTCAGTGAAGTTCTGTGTTGGTGTGATAGGTTGATTTAAAAATGTCTACAGCTTTTAGCTTCTCAAATTCATCTCCTCCCTATTAGTATTTAAAGCTCATCTATGAAGCTCAGGCTCAATGAGGTGTTGATAGTGCTTACTGATAGGGTAGATGTATAGTGTGAATCTATGCAGTAGTGTAGCAGGCAGGGTTCTTGCTTTGTGTAAGACTTCTGGAAAGTGACATTGTGTTCAGGGTGTGCTTCTAGTAAAAGGTAGCATCATTCCTAGTGTGCTGCTTGCTCATTCTGCCACCCTGATACCAAGGAGGAGTAGGTGGCATTCTGGGCTGGTCGAGGCCTTATGGTTGCACATTCCCACATCTACAAAAAGACCAAAAAGCAGGAGGCGTCAGACTTGGTCCTGAACTTGCAATTTCCTGATGAGCCCTTGAGTCTACTATGAAGGAAAACGCAATCCCTTCCATTTAATATGATACTGTGATACTCCTCTGTTCTTTCCAGTAGTCAAATGTTACAAGGGTTTACCATAACAGGTCTAGCCATTTGTCACATGTTTACAGTACTTCCTATGAGCACTGGAAGGGTGATAGTCTGAGAGCCCATTAGGACAATGAAATGAGACAGTAGACAAGTTAAACATGACATGTCTTGATTTTAGCTGCTCCAAAATTCACATTCACTTCCCAAGCATAGTCATGTGTTTGTACCAGGAACAAACTGAAAGTATTTGTATTGCAGAACCCTGATTTTATTCCATGGATAGTTAAACAGTAGTAAAAATCCTCTTTAGTAGCTAAAACCAGTCCCTTAAAGGGCTCACAGCAATGCCAGAGGTACTGTCTATGCTCTTGTTCTCATTCTGCCACTCTGTAACTGTCAGCCTCATTAGTATTTAAATGAGTGGAGAAGTATTTTGGCTTAAATAAGCTTTCTTTCTGATCAATGTAATGCCAGGACTTTATGTCTTTTTTAGAGTCTTTAGCTTAAAGTAGACGAGCTTATGATAAATACTGCAGATGTGTTGGAAGTTGATTAAATTAGCAGTAGAAATGACAGTCGGCAAACAGGAGGGAAATGCACAGAGGAGCAAGTTGTGGATTTTCCAGCTCTGTTCTCAATCTTTGTTAATGGATTCACTCTGCTGCTGAAAAAAACCCAGAAATATTGAAAGACTTTTTAAACTGGGGATTAGCAGGGAAGGAAGAACAGGTTTTTTCCTCCTCCTGTAAGAAGTGAGTGTTCTGTGAGCAATTTCCCAGGCTTCTAATAGAATATATTTTTGATGTTAATTAAACTCAAAATTCCTCCTAGATTCCCCTAAAGAATATAATATAAAATACCCCATCCCCCACCCTTAAAGCCTTTAAGACCTTTTTCCTAATAAGATTACTTAAAAGTGCACGTGGCTTATTTTAGCAACGGGGGAGATGAAACTGTGATTTAGAAACACAGAAATTGCTTTGCTTTAAATACTCCGACTTTGTTCCAAATGGCTTTTTGAAGTTCAAAGTGAATTTGGTTGCCCATCTGCTGTCAAATCCCCATGTTTCTTGAGAGTACTGAGAGCAGAACATACAAATACCTGTTTATAGCCAACCTCCTCTCAAAAATTAGAAGGTTTATTGTGAAATGTCTGATCTGTGGCCACATTTCCATCATCCTGTAGAGGAATGGTAGAGCTGTAGGTCAACAGAGCAGAACTATGCACACTAGGAATGAGTTAGAAGTTAGAAGCTCCACTGAAAGCAATGTCACCTAGAGGAATAGGAGATTATAATCAGAACAGATTTACAGTAAGCAAGTGCCCAACAATTAAATGTGATTGTGCAATATTCCACTATTCTGGCTTTAAATAGCAAAGAAGAAGGATTTGAGAAAGAGGACAGATGTTCTATCGTCATCTCAATTGGTTGTTCCTGAGATACTTTGGGACGAATTCTATTCTGTCAATATAAATCTAGAAACCTTTAAATATAGCAGAGTCAATCAGTCTGCTCCCTTCTGATGGGAGAGGA
This sequence comes from Melopsittacus undulatus, assembly GCF_012275295.1. Classification (NCBI taxonomy): domain Eukaryota; kingdom Metazoa; phylum Chordata; class Aves; order Psittaciformes; family Psittaculidae; genus Melopsittacus; species Melopsittacus undulatus. Next base: position 1,123,051 of record NC_047544.1, read on the forward strand.
GAATCTGAACCACTTTTGTCCTTGTTCTGTCGCTGTTGTAAATGGTGTCCCCGAAAAAGCCTTTTCCTTGATGAAAATTGGTCTGTCTTTCAATTATGCCTCTGGTGATGTGGGCTCCATAATCAAGGCCATGTGCACACAGGCTCATTACCCTAAAATACTTGCATTTTAGTATCAGCTTCTCACATTACCCAAGAAAAAGACAGGCTGTAATAACTGAGATGGACCAAAGTAACTCAAATCATCCTGCACATAAGTCTCAAGTGAGCAGTGACCGATGATCAGAGAAGCATGGCCTCAGTTCTCTGTGGTGAAGGAATTTGGCATGGACCTAAGCTTTACAGAGACTACTGGAGTCACTTAAGTTGTAGCTTAAGCCAGTCTTAAATCTTAATTGAATTAGTCACATTTATAATATGTACGGATCTGTTCTTGTCCTGATGTACAAAAGCTCCAGAAATAAACCAGCAGGAGATTCCACAGCCTTGAAAAGAGAACATTTTAGTAGATGTATATAAAATCATCCTAAGGAATTACTCTTCACAGTTGCTTGTGAACTACAGGTTGTGAAACGAAGCTGCTAAGTTGGCAGTTCAAAACAAACAGTGTTGCCATGTGATGCTATGGATGCCAAAATAAAGCGAAGGGAAGAATATTTTGGGGCAAAAAAAATCCATTAGATGCTCTTCAGCACACAGATAGTGTCTGTCCAGAAAGTCCCTGAATTGCAAATCACTGCCAGGTTTATGACTACATTACGGTGCTCTCTTCTAGAAATAGAAAAATTATATATATATATATATATATATATATATATATATATATGTATTTCTAAATGCATTACACTCTTCCGTAGTGATTCTTAGTGAGAACTAAGTGGAGCTCTTGTGCCAAACTAGTTGTAAATCTGTTCTCTCCAGTGCAGCCACTTTCATTTAGGATCTGAACTGATGAATACCTGTGTGAAGCTCTGCTGCTCCCTGTTCTTGCAGCGGCATAGCCCAAACCCTTTGGATTGAGTGGGCTACAGTGACGTTCCCTGGCTGCAGCTCCAGGGCCTTGGTGTCTTTCAGGAATCTCAGAATCTGTGGAGGATTTTAAACTAAATTCTTCATCTGTGTGGAGACTTAACATGAATTATTGAAATGTGCATATAGAATATTTATATATACTTTATATGCACATGTAGGATACAGAAAATACTCTGCATGTAATTTAGTATAGAAAATATTCTTCTTACACTTAGTGGGTTTTGTAGGCTTGATAAAAATCAGTTAATTGTGCTGGAAAAGGCTTTTTTCTGTGTAATTCTCAGTATCACCCTTCCCTGGTCCATGCTGAATGTAGGAGAAGTATTTTCTTTGGTATTTGGTGAACAATTGAAGGAGCTCATTTGGATGAGAAGTCTAAAACACTGGAGAAACACCTACCTGCACATGAAAATGGGTTCTGAAACTGTCAGAGGCAAAATATCACCAGTTTCAAGGTGCTTCATAAATAAATTTAATGGGCTGGATGAGGTAGGTGCTTAGAGCCTCCCAGGAGACCTTAAAAGTCCCTTAAATATCACAAGAGGAAAAGAAGAGAGGAAAAAAGAGAAGGGAAAAAAGAGAAGAAAGGGGGACCCTTTGACATTGGGAACCATCCCACTCAGGACAGTGAAGGGGTTATGGAGTTAGAGATTTGTGTAAAAGAATCAAGATGTCAGAATTATTTACATAGATCTTCCCTTAATGAAAATGAATTACCTGGATTTTTCTGTAGATGAAGTGCATAAAACTCTTCATATATCAAACTCCACACTGAACGGTCTTGTAAAGTAAGAAAACATGTAAGTTATTACCCAAACAATAGGTTATATATTACTGACTCTATAACAGTAATAGAAGCCCATCAATCACTGGGCAGGCTCTCAGACTTTCTCTTTATTTTGATGTATGCTAAGTGGAGCATACCCAGGAAAGAAGCTCTAAGTCAAGTAGTTGCTTAGCTAAGTCTTTACCTTTGTCAGTAGGAGCAGGTCGTAAATGGGTTTATTCTGGTGTGATTCTACTTATCAATATTTGGCTGATTCATGTATATCAAAAGTTCATATATGAACAGGCCACAGGTCCTGCCAGGAGCCTCTTCCAATATGGGCTTCCCACAGTGTCATAGCCTCTCTCAAGTATCCCATGCTCCACCATGGACTTCCATGTGCTGCAGGTGGATATCTGCTCCACCATAGACCTCCATGTGCTGCAGGTGGATATCTGCTCCGCCATAGACTTCCATGTGCTGCAGGTGGATATCTGCTCCACCATAGACCTCCATGTGCTGCAGATGGGTATCTGTTACAATGTGGACATCCAGGGGCTGTGGGGAAACAGTTTGCCTTACCATGGGCTGCCACCCCTGTAGCCTCAACAGAACCTTGCCAAACAAAGCCAACATACAGTTAATCAATGGAGTCATTGAGTACAATGACATTTTGGAAGCAATTCTAACCGTTCTCAATGCAGCCAGTGGGATCCCAAGGTCAGGCTTCATCTGCCTCAGCAGATGGGGTTATTCAGTGGTGTGGGTGCTGTCAGTGCACCTTTAGAAGATGAGCCCATTTTAAATGTGGGGCTTTCAGAAGTCTCTTGAACATAGGGGCACCCACACCAGCAGCATTCAGGAGCTGAGTTCTTTAGGGAAGGCAATTTTTTCCCTTTTGGAAATAGATTGTAGACAATCAAAGTTTATAACAGGGAATCATAAAAGACTGTTCTTTGATGGTCTGTATTGATGGAAAAACAGCTGAGAAAAGTTTGAGGTGTTTGCTCAGCAGTTAAAGGACATTTATAGCTTCTGCCTGTTTAAAATAAAATTGCAGCAGGAGAAATAGGTTCTTAAATGCTGATTGTTATATGGAATTTTTGTGAGGAACACGCAGATTGACATGACGGAGAGAAGAAAGTGTGTGCTTGACGTAGGACCAGGCATGCAACAGACTGAAGCAGACTGAAAAATGAAGACAAGAATAAAACCAGTTTTAGCTGCTCTTTGTGCAAAACTCATCCTCAGTGTAGCAGAATATTATGGTTCAATAAAGGGAAAGGTGGCAATTCTTGCTGTCTTAAGCAACTTGGTTTTAGTTGAATTAGAAGCAGAAGCAAACCATTAAGTGCCTAGAGGAATAGAGGAGGGAAAGAAAGAAGAATGTATCAATGATTCGGAGCTTTCTCTTTCAAAAGTCAGGTTATTTAATAACCTGGGGAGGTGTTTGTGCAAGGTGTTTGCACCTGGGTTGATTTACATTAGAGAGAAAAGCATTTTGGCCTGGTTCTGCAAACATTCTGTTGAGTAAGTGTGAGGGTTTTATCCATTGGAATGACTTAGCTGGTTGATATGAGAGTCATCAGACATAACCAGTGCTTAGGAGATTGTTATACTTAATTACTTCATAAATCTGTCTCCAGTAGCTGCATAAGAGGATTTAATATGCCAGCCTCCCAACGACATGGTGCTTTTTGCTTTGCTATGAGACAATATGCCAGAATAAAGCAAAGATGGAAGCAATAAGGATTAAAACCCTTTGAAAACAATACAGATGTCCTGGAGTTACTTTCACAGCTGGAACAAGAAAGGCGTGATACTAATGATGACAACCAGGTTTTGGATACCTGCCTTGATGGACTTTTCAGTAATCAGTATTGACAATCAATACCAATCAGTGTTCCTCTCCTCAACCCCATCCCCTAATACTGGATACAGGATAAAAATAGCAGTATAATTGCATAATACAGTTGTTTTTTTCTCATGGCTGCAAAATTCATCATTTTTGATGTTTCCAATAACAAAGACTTGGGGTGAAGATTCCTTTTTTTCCTTTCTGTTTTTGAGCTGTGTTTGCAGACTTAGGTTTGCTTTATATCTCATGAATACCCCATGCTCCTCAGGTTCCTGGAGGCAGATGGCTGTATGGATTCTATTGCGTTTGGAGTTACAGAATTCAGTTGTAAGGACTCCTATGGACAGGTTTCCTCCTCAGCAATGCTTTTGTGTGTTTGTTCATAAAGCTGAATGTGTAAATACAGTAAATGCTGCTGCTCCTCACAGTGGGAGCTCATTCAGAGGCTGGGAAATGATCACATGAATAAGGATAGAATAATATCCACTTCCTGCAGCTCTGATGCTCCACATCTTACAGATGATAACACCTGAAATGTTACTTCATCTAAGAGCACTATGTGATAGAAAAGGTACACAGAGTTAAGCAAGCCTTGAAGCCACCAGGATTGATCCTCAGCTGCTATACATTGGCTAAGCTTCATTGAATTTAAAGGAATCACCCTTATTTACACCATGTGAGGATTAAGCCTCAGCATTTTAGGATGATTTCAATGTGAATATCTTAAATCAATATGTAGAAATTCTTTATTCAAAGAGTGATATTAATCATTCAGTGTGTGTTTTAAAGAGCAGATTTTAGTTTAAGAGTGATGCAGGTGGTCTGAAAAGTAGTGATGGTTGTTACAACCATTCTCTCTCGCATTTTTGACCAGCAACTGTCAGGTGTGAATAAACTTCATGATGACTGTTTCTTGAAACGATGCATTCCTGTGGAAAGGTCAACAAATCAATGGGTTTTGACACAAGAAATACACTGGCAAATTCACAGTTAGCTCTGCTCTGGAGGGTGGCTCCTCACTTGGGTATCTTGCTGCTGGGTTATGTGTCTGCAGGCACAGTGCAGCACAGTGAATGGGGACTTGCTAAATGCTAAGGATGTATTTGTCAAGGTATTCAAAGTAGTTTTTGTTTGCCTGATGCCTCAAGCTTTGTGTATCCTGGTTTAGCTCTATTCAGTTTTCCCTGACTTGTGACCTGAGTGTTTGACCCCAGGCCTCCATCAGTCTGGTGAATGTAGATCGGTGTGTTCTACATGTGTATGAATGCATTATGTGCATATGTACTGACATACATATAGATGTATATCCTATATCTATGTCAACTAGAGCATGTTTTACATTTGTTTCTTAAACCCTAGGATTTTTTATTTCCAAAGGTACTTTGTGTGAAACTAGTTTCTCATGTCCAAGTAATTCCTTTCAGTTTAAAGAAAATGTTTTTTTATGAGCAGGATAGACTAAGGGATTCAGACTATTGATTCCTTTCAAATAGCCTGGGATGTGAGCAGCTTTATCCTTTTTGTTCATTTTTATGGGTAATGAAAACAGTTTAATATCATTATACTCATCAGATAAGGCTTAAAACCTCACTAAGGTTCAAAAGAAAGTCCTAAATAGGTTGTGAGGCTTAACTCCATGGATGGTTCTGTCTCAGGAGAGCTGTCTGTTTTCCAGAGTTCTAAATCCTGACACGTAAACCCTTCCTCCCCAGTGATTATTTAATAGTGACAGAGAATACTTCTAGGCCACATTGTACTGTGTCAAGTTCCAGCCCCCTGCCATGGGCAGAGGCACCTCACCCTAGACCATTAGGACCAAGGTTCTGTCCAATCTGGGCTTTGAACAATGCCAGGGATGGGGCAGCCACAGCTGCTCTGGGCACCCTGTGCCAGCACCTCAGCACCCTCACAGGGAAGAGCTTCTGCCTTATATCTAACCTGAAGTTGCCTTGTTTCAGTCTGAACCCATCACCCCTTGTCCTATCCCTACAGTCCCTGATGCAGAGCCCCTCTCCAGCATCCTTGTAGCCCCCTTCAGACACTGGAAGCTGCTCTGAGGTCTCCTCACAGCTTCTCTTCTCCAGGCTGAACAGCCCCAATGTTCTCAGCCTGGCTCCATGCGGGAGCTGCTCCAGTCCCTGAGCATCCTTGTGGCCTCCTCTGGACTTACTCCAGCAGCTCCATGTCCTCATGTTGAGGACACATGCAAAAGATCCCTTCAGGCAGGGCTTTAAGAGGCATGTAGATCCTCACATTAATGCTCATGATGAACACTCAACTTGACTTTGTTACTACTGGGGAGCAGTCTTAAAGTGAAGCGATTTTTCTTTGGAGGTTAATGCTCTTGCTTGATACAGGTCTCAAAAAGCAATGCACTGACACGTATTATCAGAAGAGCTGTTAAGAACAGGTATTTATTGTCATGAGATTTCATGAGTCATCCAGTAGTGCTAATTAAAACAAAGAGTTTTAATACTGCAGATAAATCTGAGAAACAGGAGCTCCTTTGTGATAAAGTGAGACAAAGCATTTCTCTATATTTTGATGGTGCTGTGTAAAGGGAGATCAAGTTCTGTATTGTAGTATGGGAGCAATTGAGATGGGAAATATGGGGGGGATCACAAAAGCCAAATATGAGAAATGTTTTCTGTGTTAGAACGAATGGGAGATACGTTTGCTTTGTGTGATAGTAAAGGATAATGCAGCATTAATAGTGATTTTGTTTGCTTGTGGCAGAAGTAATGGGCTCTGCTATAAGGATGATAATCAAAGTAGTTTGAATTGAGATCATTTTGAGAACGCAGGAGTTTTTGTCTTCTAATCAATGCCTGGAAACATAAGGCTGTCGGGTTCTATGGTCAGTGTGAGCTGGTTCAAATCGAACCCATACTGCAGATGCTCTTCCTGGTTGTTTAAGGCAGTGGTCTCATGCTCACCTGTGGCTCAGGAGGTCCCTACCCCAGTAATTAGCTGAAATCACTGGACTGTAGGAGAAAAAGTACATTTGTGTGTGCCCTGTGCTTATATTCTCTTAATTACATGGGTTTTCACTCTCTGGTAGAGACAGGAGGGCGGAACTGTTGGGGACAGTGAGCTGGAATGAGCTCTTCCTGTACCAGCTCTAATAATTCTCATTGTCAGTAGCTGGGCAAAAAATGACTGAGAGGTCAGTCCTTTGGGATTGTTATTCACAGGAAAAAATACACCTTTAGAGCTCAGTGCACAATTCCTGTAACCTTTGTGAGTTATTACCTTTCTGTACCTCATTCTTCAATATTTTATTCAGATTAAGTGAATAAAATTGATTCAGACTGCTGACTCAGGTGTTGCTTCACGTATTCATTCTAATGCTTCCAAAGTCCAGCAATAAAGAACCAATTGTTACTTTCTTGGGGAAAAACAGAAGCTTGGGAGCAGCAGTGCAACCACAGGCAAATCAGTTGGTACCTTGTTTCCTTCCCCAGACAGACCTTTTGGTTTAGATTTCCATGTTCAGGTTTCATGGTATGGATCTGTAGACATGCACCCACAGAACCTGATGCAGAGACCCTGCTCTCAGCTACAGGTGCGTTTAGGTCCTACCAGAACAAAAGGAGTGCTTTCAGGGCAGTGCAAGTCTGTAGCTTTTGCTGTGTTAAGTGCTGGTCCTCTGTCAGAATTGGTATTTGTGATGCAGTTAATGATTTTGTTATCCTTTTCTTGGAAAAGAGGGGAAACTATGATAGACTATTGTGATAAAAGGTATATCTCATGCTTGTTGCCACTGAAGAACATGAAACAGTCTTTCTGGAGCTCTTCAGCATGGTGGGGATTCTACTGCAGCTATCTCTGCCATAGCTAAGAAGGGGTTAAAGGCACCGGATTACTTTGCTTTTTGTTTCACCTTATCTTTCACCTTTTGTTAAGGACTGTAGTAGTTGAGGACACTGACCATTGTTGGAAGGACATGTGGGCACAAGCAGGAGGGGGAGCTGTCACCAAAGGTACAGTCAGGGACAAATCTCAAACTGGAAGGTTGGGTTTGCAGATTAGGTCTAAACAATGATAAACACAGATTATAAAGGATTTTTCTTTCCTGGTTCATTTGTTGAGTGTTAACATTAATTTGTGGGACATAGTGTCTGAGTTCTTACCTCCACAACGTGTTCCAGACACCTTGCCAGCTCTTTTTCTCTGTGTATAACGCTCAGAGAGCTGCTGTTATTATCCTTCCTGGCAATCGGTGTTGCCCTCGGGAGGAGCATTTGTATGTGCCTGTGCATCTGTGTGTATTTGATGGTCCTTTTGAATCTTCAGCCAGTCCTAATATGAAAATCAATGGGTCCCAAGGCATGTTTGTCTTTAGCTATATATCTGTTCTGTCTATAACCTCTGCACAAAACATCTTGACATGTGAGCAATCTCATGGCATATGGAACAGCATTTGTAGCAGCAGTATATTGTTTATTTCATTCTGGTTCTTTTAACCTTACATTTTCAGTCAATTTTATATGGTTTTCTTTTTAAAATAGCAATTCTCAGTAGTAAACTTAAATATTAACAAAGGGACCATTGACAAAACCTTTCCTGTAGCTTATTGTTACTGAGCAGAGACAGTCTCCTGGCTTACCAATGCTTTCTCCAGGCAGTGAGAGGAAAGCAAATGATCTGAGTTGTTCTAATACAATGAATTAGGCTGCAGAACGTACAGTTCATCATTTCCTAGGAGAGGACAGCTCCTGGATAACTTGGATGTTGTGATTTAACCCTGGTGGGCAGTAGGAAGTTAACTCTCTCCCAGCTAAAACTACTACACTGGGGACTTGGTAGGTTTTTAACAGCCCACAACTCTCCCATATAGTTTGACAAGACACTTGTGAAACATGAAGCAGCAGCACTATGTAAGGTTGTTTATTCTATATTCAGGTCTTGTGTTGTACTGCAGCTTACCCGGGATCTTGTTTATGCTGGTGTTTTCCAGCTCTCAGTGGGATCTTAGATAACTAAGTTAAATTGAAACTTAATGGCAGCTGAGTGCCTGAGTCCCCTGGGCACCACTGAAACTGCCAGTTTGGATTCCTAATGATCTGTAATCACTCAACCCCATGGACTGGGAGAATGAAGGCACTCAGGGACTCCACTGAGCTTTGGAAAAGGTCTTGAATTAGCAGTATCTGAAATTTGTACAGCAATATGTGTTACCTAGAGTATAACATGGACCATGATTTGATGGTATTGAATACACATATGTCACTATGAAAGCCACTACAGCATACTAATGTTTAATGTAATTGAGCATAGTCGGTAACACATAAGCATCTTACACTGGTACTTTGTGCAAGTAAGTTTTATTTCACTTTATGTGTGGGGTTAAACTGTCTCTATGTAATTATTTCACTGCAGTGGAAGGGGTCCCTGCCTGTGGCAGTGGTTGGGAGTGAATGAGCTTTAAAGTCCTTTCCAACGCAAACCATTCTGGGATTCTATGTCAGATGTGATAATTCTGCATCATGCTGCTCGAAACCAGGGCTCTTTTCATCTGAAATGCTACTAAGGCAATGTGTGCTTGAGGGATGGGTGTTCTGGATGCATCATGGAGGTGGATGAGGAACATGGAGGCCTCCTTGCCTTGGAAGGGGAGTTGGGGTGTCCTTCAGCTGAATCAAGTGAGATGTCTGTACACAAGCTGTGAGGGACAAGGCTGTGGCTTCTCTCAGAGGTAGAGGGAATTACAGGTTTGAGCTTTTTGCTTTGATGGGGTATTTTTCTTTGCTTTTATATCTATCTATCTATCTATCTGTCTAGCTATATTATGTGGTTAAGTTAGTTACATGACCAACCCTATGTGGAAGCTGAGGTATGGTAGTTGCTATTTCAATGATGCTGTGATAGATCTTAGGAGCCATCTGGGATTTTTTTTCTGATTAAAGTGTACTTAAGCAGAAAAGTTGATTGATGAAAATCAAGACGGGTGTGAATCAAAAGCCAACGTCCCTTTTTCCTCCATCAAGATTGAAATTCATTTTGTATAGTTCAGTGGAGATTAATATGCAAGTTAAATAGGCAAAAAATGAGCTTTTCCTGAAATGAGCATACATGAGCAGGGTGAAATGAAAAGAGTTGCCTAAAGCTCAATAGGCAGATCCAGGTCTTTGCTGCACTTTACCATTCAGCACTGCAGTAATAGAGGTATTACAGGAGTGTGACTAGGAGTGATAGCTAGAAATGGGAAAAATAATGTTGATGCTTAATATATCTGTCTGCAGCTGTTGGACAATAGTCTGCTATAGTCACATTTGGCATAATACTGGCATAAAATGTCAAGTGTTCCTGCCTCCAGGCAGCTGAGTCAGATTAATCCAAAAGTGAATGCTGAAGATGGTGCATTTCAGATAGATGGACTCACAAGGCAAATCCTTTCCTTCTATCAGACACTAAATTACACTTGTTTCTCTTATTGGTTTCTGCTGCTCATCCCTATTTCTTAGTCTCCAATAAGAAATATTGTATATCGAACCAGCAAGACTCGGTTAGACCATATCTGATTTTGGTTCCATTTTAGTGTCAGAGACTAAAAGTGCTTTGTAAAATATTCAAACTCAAGAAAGCAAACAGCAAAACCCATGAGCCCCATGTTGTGGTGACTGTAAGAGAAATGATGTGTGGAATGGAGAATAGGTGCTTTTGGTTTGCTTTAGCTGCTTCAGATTTGTTTCCATTATGAAATTGATATTTGCTCTCTTTATAAGCATGGATCTTTTGTTCTCTGTAATCAGCATTTATTCTGATCCTTCACCCTCTAATGCCTGCAAATCCTGACATGATCTGGAAGTGTCCAAAAATAAATGAGCCTGGAAAGATGGAAAAGGTCACATGCAATATGAGTTTGAATAGCGTGAGCCAGTGTTACCTGAGGTACTGCTCTGTGGTCCTGCTTGTCTTATCGTTTCAACACAGGAGGGCTTCATTCAGTAAAATGAGATTGAGATGATCTTTGAGAAGTAAAAATTAGGCAAAAGTAGGAAAACATATTTAGACATTGAATAGGAGAAGAAATAGCTCATGTTTATTAGAAGCTTTTATTTGAGACATCCTCAAGACAGCCTGAAAACCTGAACCATTCTCAGTTCTTTAGCACAAGAGCACTTTCATTATGTAACTGGGTCTGGGTTATTTAACAATAGTTTAAGAAGGGTTTTGCTAAAACCTGTCAAATCTCATTTATCATGTTCACACACATGGACATGCAATGTCTTCCCTTTGTTTCAGTCAAGTGCATTTTTACACTCTGGCTGAGACATGTGCTTAATCTGGTTGCTGGATATCCAGGAGAGCATGGAGCATATGGATGTGTCAATGTGGGACTTTCAGCATATTAATAACATAGTACTAAGTTCTGATTCCTTTGTTTTGTTGAGGAAACAGCAAATTTTCTGCTGCCTTAGAATGGAATGCTTTCCTATAAAGAGGTTTGAGTTTGGAAAGGAATTTTCATAGAATCACAGAAGCATGGAAAGGTTTGTGCTGGAAGGGATCTCAAAGCTCACCCAGCTCCTACCCCTTCCACTGGAGCAACTGCTCCAAGCCCCTGTGTCCAACCTGGCCTTGAGCACTGCCAGGGATGGGGCAGCCACAGCTTCTCTGGGCACCCTGTGCCAGCGCCTCAGCACCCTCACAGGGAACAGCTTCTGCCTAAGAGCTCATCTTAGTCTCTCCTGTTCTGGCAGGTTCAAGCCATTCCCCTTGGCCTGACCCTACAGGCCCTTGTCCCAAGCCCCTCTCCCGGTTTCTTGTCGCCACATTAGGCACTGGAGCTGCTCTAAGGTGCTTGCAGAGCCTTCTCTTCTCCAGGCTGAACCAGGCCAGCTCTTTCAGTCTTCATTCAGAAACATTACACCTCTTTTTCCTTTCATCATTGAATGAAATCATTTTAGGAACAAGAACCAGTTTGCAGTTTGTGACCACAGTGAGATGTGCACAAGAAGGCAGCCAGTTGAGCCACATCAACACTCCTGTTTTAATACTTTTCATAACTGTGAACAAACAAAAGGGGAAGGAGAGGAAATACCTAAAGCAAGAAATAAAATAGCAAATATTAAGATCACTGACTTGAAATAAATAGAAGAAAACATCCATTAGCTATGTCACGTCCTTAAAATAAATGCTCCAGCAATGTAATTGTGTAATTAAATTAGCAGGCTTTTCCATCTCCCTGATTCATTAATCTAGGAACCTGTTGCTGAAAATATGGAATTAATAAGTAACTGCCTTATAAAACAGGTTTTTGTAATTTATTTGCCAGTTCATTAAATAGAGACAATAAAACAGAACTAAGAGCAGCAGCACAGGGAGCAGTGATGGTGGTTTGTCTGTATAGGCTATTTTAAACCAAATGATGGATTAGTTTTTGTTTGTTGGCTTCTTTGTTATTAATACTGAGAATATGTATTAGAAAGAAAATTATTACGTTTGCATTGTCACGGAGACCAGCTATGAATGTTGCATTAACTCTGTACCCACTCGCAGCACTTCCCAGCACAGAAGGCGAAGCCATCTCTGCTAATAAAGAGTGTGGAGTGCTGCAGGCTAGTCTGTTTGCCAGGAGAGTTCTGGTTTTCTCTCCAGTGCCTGTAAAAACCCTTCTGGTTGTGTTTTCTCAACCCTGCTGCTTTCCCAGGTAGAAATAACACCCAAACCTAAACCTCTCATTAGAACAGCCTTTGGTTGGTTGTGAAACAGACTCCTCAGTATAGGCTTGATTGTGGACCTTGCCCTTGTCCATGTCAGCACAGTTTGTGGAGCTCCTGGGTCATCCCTTTCTCAGCACAGGGACCTGAAGCTTCTATCATAGCGCAGTGTGAAGAGACAGTTCCTGCTTCAAGATGTTAAAAGACTCCCCAAGTCCACAGTGGTAGCTGAATAACAATACATGCTCCAAATCCCCTCTTACACATGGTAAATTATGACAGTGAGTTATGAAACCACCCAATGGCAACTATGTGTTACGTAAAAAGCTCTCTGGACTTGAGTTGTGGTACCACCTCCTCCTCCTCACCTAACCCCAACCTAGGAACAGTGTGATGACTCACAGGTAGCTCTGCCAGCAGACTTGGGGATTGTCAGTGGAGCAGTAACAGGATGTAGTGTTGCAGGAAGGCAGTGCAGGCAGTAACATCTGCCACAAGCATGACCATGAAACACACACTGATCTACACCTGGAGTGAGAGCAGTGCCCTCAGAAGCCATTCCCTGCTCAGACTCAGTATTTCTCTGTAAACCCCTATCCCCTCTGTTATTCTTCTAGCCAGAATACTTCATCAGCTTCACCATCCAGATCCAAGGTGCTACCAGTGATGACAGCCCAGGCTAATGAACCATTAATTCTAATCAAAGACACTCAATGTTTCCTCTCCATTAATTGTGTAAATAATAAGAAAAAAGAAACCTTTGCCATATGCCAGGAACCTGCTTGTGTTATCAGGGCAACCTTCAAATGCTTTCCTCTGATAAGATGCGCATCAGGATGGACTAACAGGGATGCCAGCACCAGGGCACACTCTTCCTCTTAGAAATCAGAGGTCTACTTTATGTGCCCTGTGGGTCCCACAGAGATAATTGGAGTGGCAGGGTGATTGCCTTCATTAAATCAAATGGCTGAGAGAAACACTGATGTTTAGGAGATGGGGGAATGCTTTGTTCCTGTCTGCAGCCTGCCTTGATTTTGCTCATTTGGGCAATGCTGCAGTTCAGCCTGTGCTCTCTTTTCATCAGATTAGAAAGTGAGAAGTACCTGCTTTTGTGCTGCTGCCTGAGCCCTCCAGGGTCCAGGCTCCAGCAGGGCAAACAGCACAACAAACATCCTATGCCTGTTCTGTTCCTGAATATAAAGTAGCACAGGAAAGTGCAACGGTTCTGGTAGCTAGAAACTGTAGTCTGCAATGGGGAGTAATCAGGGAGATGGGAATTCAGGAGTGTCTTAGCACTGGTACTTAGGCGTTGTTCAAGACTGGGTCAAAAACTGCCTTTGAGCATTAGACTACTGATAAATCCTGGATGTAGTTCAGCCAACAGATTTCAGGGCCAGTGGAAACACTGGAACACAGTGGAAACAGGGCCAGTGGAAACCGTGAGTCTCCCTTGGCAGAACTCAGATTTTATATGTAATTCCTCTGTGCAGATACGCTTCCCAGTTCATTTAAATGACCCCAGTACAATTGTCCAGACTCCAACTGGGATAAATGGAAGTCATTTTCTGCCTTTTAGCCTTAGATACTTAAAAGGGTTAAGAAAATTCATCCCTCTGAGGGACTAACAGCATGATTCAAAATGTGTGTTATGTAAAGGTGTACATTAGGGAAGCATCTGCCTATGGATGTATGCAAGTAGGAATATTCCACAGTGAAAACATACTCAGATCTTATTCACTTGTTGTCAGAAGTTCTGGTAGGAGTAATATAAATGAGACATTTCACAGCCAGGATTTGGACCTGAAGGATGTTGCAGTGAAAGAATCAACTGCTTTGGAGTCACTAAAGCTAGAAGCAACAAGATAAAGCCTAGCCCAAGAATAAGTTTAATGTTAAAGTTCAGAATCACTTAAACCAGACAACTCCTACAGTGATATCCTTCTGATAAAACTGATTGAACAGGGTAATAACTGCCTTTGAGGCCCAGCTCACCATGTGGTCTTATGAAATGACTCATCTAGTTACATGTAGTCACTTTTTCAGTGCTTCCGGAAGCCAAACAGAGTCAAAGACATTGCCAAGTTCAACAGCTATTGAGTCAGGCTTTAAGGTAGCTGTCGCTGGTTTTCAAACACACTTAGTGTCAGCATTCTCTGCTCTTTTCCTTAGGAATAAGAAATAGAAATGAGCATTAGAAAAGGCAGCTCTAGGAGTTTTGGCAAATATATTATTGCTGGAGAATTCTCCCCCTCTAGAAGCAGTCTGCAGAAAAAGACTGTTCACGCATCTTTGTCTCATGCATCTGTCCTGCCAGTGCCTGTGCCCTGGTCTTCTGAGGGCTTTAGTTTCATATCCCTCCTCATGAAGGCAAGCTAAAAAGGAACGTGCATGAATATGCATGCAAGCAGAGGCTGAGAGCTGGAATTATTTAGCCTAGAGTTGGGGAAGAAGAAGTATTACCAATGTGAATCAATGTCTGAGGGTAGGGACTATGGGAGACCAAGGCAGGCTCTTCTCTATGCAGTGACATGTAAAGAGACAACAGATGCAAACTGAAATACAGGAAATCCGATTGAAACAGAAGAGAAACTGTTTTTTGCTATGAGGGTGTCACACATAAAGATATTGACTAAAGAGAAGGTGGTTTCTCCATCCCTAGAGGTATTACAAGCCCAACTGAATACAGACCTGAGACCTGAGTGAGCTGCTCTGGTTGACCCTGCTTTGAGCAGGAGGGTCAGACTAAATCATCAACTACTCTCTGCTGTGAAGTTTCTTTTCTTCCTAGCAGAGTATATATATATGTGTGTGTGTGTGTATATATATATGTATAAAAACAGTTCACCTGACAATAATTTGCATTTCTGTCCTGGAGATAAACCACTTTCTCAGAAGAGGACAAGATCTCACTTTTATCCCCATTCAATACTGACTTAGGGTGAAAAACACCCTAAACAAACAAAACCCAGCATCTGCTTTGAGGCAAACCAGAGCCTCAGGTCTCATACTGGACAGGCTCTTAGGGCAACATAACAAAAACCTGCTTTGCAACTCTAAATTAAACCTGTCTGGTAAGAGATTTCACTCAGTGAAGTTCTAACTAATAGAGATACTCCCACTCTGAAGAGATTTACAGTGACATAGCAGTAAAACAACAGGGCTAGATTCTCCAGCACTACACTCATTAAAAGTTGGTATAATTCCAGAGCAGTAGAAACAAGGCTGGTGTTAGGCCAAAAGAAGAGTGTCAGGATTTTCCATTAACAAAAACATTGCTCTTTCCTCATAGCAGATTTTAGAATAAACTGTTTATAGCTGCACATTAAAAGGAGAAGGCAGATTGCACCAGGAGAACCTTGTTCCCTGGATCCCTGCCACAGTGCACACTGCATGAGGAAATCATTTGAAATATGAATACAGCAGTTTATCCTGGACAGTCGTGCAGACACGGAGCTCAAACCATCATCCTGGCTGTGTGTGCCAAGTCAGCTCTGTCCTGGCTCTCGAGAGAGTCTTTGCTGATCAGAAGTGAGAAGGGAAAAAGAGCATAAAGAAAAATTGCTGCTTTGAAGGAAAGGGAGAAACAAAGGGTGGGAGAATGCACTAAAAGATCCAAAGGACCTTTTCTGTCTGTGGCTGTCTTCAGAGCTAAAGAGGTCACAGGTTTTAACAAAGACTCTGGCTCTCTAGGGGGCTTTCCTCTGTGGCTACCTTCTTAGCCTTACCCATCCCTCCCACTGTCCATAGGGGAAGAGGATTCTGCTCAGCAATTCTGCACCCTGTTCTTGTCCAGGATCAGAAACCCTTTGGCCTTTATTTCTTTCTCTGGACTGACCAGCAAACTGGAAGTTGCCACATGCAGGGGCTAAACACCCTTTCCAGTGCTACCGTTTCCATCTGTCTATAGGCTAACCAGCTTAAAAGATGATCTTCGGGTCACAGACTATTTATTTTCTGGCCAGAAAATGTAGCAAGCAGGTTCAATAAATGTTGCTATTACCTTCTTTAGTGCTGCAGAGCTTTCTCTTACTACACTAGATTTCCTCCTGGGAGGATGATGCTCAGGTGTCACTAGAGGGAATTTCTTCACCTTTTCCTGGCTCCCTCTGTCAAGTACAGATACACACACAGACTTTCAACACCCTAGCTAGAAGCATCAGCAACATGTTAAATACATGAACCAACCTAAATTAATTCAGCCTGCCATTATAATAAAAAATATCCATGAAGTATGTAGCAGTAACAAAATCAATTTTAAAGAAAGACCCTGTGATATCATTGGGGTCCACTTTATTCACTCACATTAAGGATGTGCCCCATCCCCTGCATTTAGGGCACCAGGCTTGTGCTGGATGAATTCAAGCTACCAAGGAATGTAAAACCCTCACAAATAATCACCTCTCAAGGCAAAGTAAAATAATTTATGGTAAAAGCCATTTAGTTTACAAATGTCTGTAGGGACAGGCCAAGGGGAATGGCTTGAACCTGCCCGAGGGGAGACTGAGCTGAGCTCTTAGGCAGAAGCTGTTCCCTGTGAGGGTGCTGAGGCGCTGGCACAGGGTGCCCAGAGAAGCTGTGGCTGCCCCATCCCTGGCAGTGCTCAAGGCCAGGTTGGACACAGGGGCTTGGAGCAGCTGCTCCAGTGGAAGGGGTCCCTGCCCGTGGCAGGGGTTGGAACTGGATGAGCTTTAAGGCCTTTTGCAGCCCAGATCATTCTGTGACTTGATTCTATGATTTGATAGCAAGTGTGATTCTATGAGATTTTCTTCATTGCAGTGATGCCAACTTCCAGGACACTGGTTAGAATTCATCTTCTGCTGAAGTTATGCCACCTTCAGCTTCACTGAGGAAAGGATCTATTGAAGTGTCTCAATTCAGGCAGCTCCCAAACTCGGGTCATCTGGCTCTGGAAATCTCAAGCTCCTGAGCTCCTGTTTTCATGTTCAGTTTGAGTGGCTCTGTGCAAATCAAAGCTTCCCTTCCTCGATACAAGAGCAGAGAGGGGATACATTACTACAGCCAAACTTGAAGGTATTCATCAATTGTTACAAAACATTGTGAGACATTCCTTTGATACCCACTACTCAGTTTTGTTCTCTGAACTGTTCATGGCCTGAAACACTTTAATAGTGTGAATTATGTATGAAGTGTGTAGTAGTAACAATAATTATCTGTAAGCAGTGTTTTACATCAGAGGGTGTGCCACAGGGATCTGCAGGAAGCTGCTTGGAATTTTCATACATATTAGGCATGTAAATGTTAGTAACTCTTGGATCATTAGATAATCTTTACACCTTTACACTAATGGTTTGCATTACTTGTTCCTGTTTCCAGTGTATGTGCTGTTTGCTGATGCAGGCTTCCCTGTTTGTTTCTTTGTGTCTGCTCCTGGTTTGACACTCACAATTGCCCTGTCAATAGATTTAATCGGGATATTTAATTTATGGAAGTGAACTCTGGACTGGATTCACTGCACAAATCGTGGCTGGAAATCCTGGAGCTGATGTATTAGTTGCTTTTGTTCTATTAGCAGAGGACACAAACCCTTCTTGTCCTCTGCTTTCGCTCTTTCTATATTCTACCATAAAGTTCAGTGAATTTAACGAATTTAGTTGAAATTCAGGCATTTGTTTTGTGTTCATGTCACACGTTGTTTCTGCCACAGTTGCTCTCCTTCCCCCCTCAGCGAGTAGCACACAAAATAAAAGGAGCTTGTGTGAGATTTGGCTCGGCAGACTGTGCCCTGTCTCTGAGCCCAGCGTCTTAAAGCTGCAGCACCAAGTGGTGAGCTCTGGGTTGCAGCTACTCAAGTGAGTTCTCAGCTTCACCACTGCTTTGCTTCTCCCACAGCACTTAGACCTATTAGTGATGCTGTGACAGGGTGAAATGAAGTGTTCAAGGACCGGCTGGACAGTGCTTGGAGCAACCTGCTCTAGGATAAGCTGTCCCTGCCCATGGCAGGGATTGGAACTGGATGAGCTTTAAGGTCCCTTCCAGCACAAACCATTCCATGATTCTGGGCCTGGTATATTCTCTTCCTGCTGGTCTCATTTCAGCAAACAACTGTTCCGTGTCTCACCTTTTGCAACACGCCCCCACTCAGCAGTACATGAAGAAGTGCCTTAATCATAGAATCATAGAATAGTTAGGGTTGGAAAGGATCTTAAGATCATCCAGTTCCAACCCCCCTGCCATGGGCAGGGACACCTCACACTAAACCATATCACCCAAGGCTTCATCCAATCGGGCCTTGAACACCACCAGGGATGGAGCATTCACAACCTTCCTGGGCAACCCATTCCAGTGCCTCAGCACCCTCACTGTTAATATCTCTTGTGGCTGGAAGGAATTAACCTTTGCTGTTCAGAAATGTAAATAAATAGAAACAGGCTCATACTAAGATTTTTCAGGATGTCAAAACCAGGTTTCTCCTTATAGGAAAGCAACCCAATTGCCAGCATCTATGGAAAGCTCTTTCTACATAACATGGTAATCCCTCTTGTAATTCTCCTTAAAGGAGAGACTGTTTTCTTTCCCTTTCCTTTAATAACTGAACTTGGCTTTGCAAGGAGAGGGGCCATGTGGCAATGGAAAAAGATCCAGGAGGGCTGGCAGCAAATTCTGGCTTTCCTACAGAATTTGTCGCCCTTGGCAAGTGTGTTGGTGCTTGGGCTTTTGAAAATGTATAGAACCAATACAAAGAGCCTTCATCGTGGCTCTGGGTTTCCAGATCTGCTTGGTGAAGAGCAGGCCAGACACAGAACCCTCCTCACCCACCATGAGAAGCAGTACATCACCAAAAATGAGGGGGACAAGCCTGAACTCTGTGTTGGAACACGAACCTGTGATATTGAGAGCACTTTGCCTTAAGCTTTGTGTAAGTAATGACTGTGATGTTATCATCTAGGGCTGGAGATTAAATATTTTCATTATGTCTGCATTCTTTTCCACTCCTAAAAGCATTTCTGTATTACTGTTTACTAAGCACAATCACTTGGCTGTTGATGTTTATCAAAAAGCAAACCAAGCCTCTTCCTTTTCTATGTTGTTAACTCCCATTACCATTTTCCTCCTGCAATGACAATTGAGGAGAATTGCATTTAATTAAAATAATGCAAAGCAGAGGGAATTTTTGTGCTTTTGCTCAGTAAAGAAAAAAACTGAGAAGGGAGTAGATGGTTGGGAGAATAAATAGCAGGGGAATAAAAAGCCTGATGTTTTTGCATATGCTTTGATATGCTGTAATGAAGTATTTGGTAATCAGCTTGTTGACAGCAGCCTTGTTGCTTGGTAAGGCTGTAAGGGGTACGACACTTCAAATTGATCCTTCTTGGATCCTGGTTGCGTTAGTATACATCTATTAGCATTCCATAGCCACCTCGGCCGGGCAGCCTCAGCATGGCATGCTAATGAGTCCCTGCACTCTTCTGCTCTTCCTTCCCCCCATCCCTTCCCTTCCCTTTTGCTTTCCACTTGGGCCATCCTACCAGTGATAGATGGTTTCTGTCTTCCTCACCATTATGCTGATGACCCAGGGCAGCGCCTGCCACTTTTGATAAACTGGCAGATTATTTTTGGAACGTCCACATATGCTTTTCGGGAGGTGCAATTTAGCGCTATGATAATCTACTAAATTGCTTTCTGTGCTATGCCAACTCTCCCTTGTGCTGCTGCTCTTAAGGTTTACACTGCCAGAGAAAACCTGAGGTGATGCTGTGCCCCCAAAATGGGGTTAGTGTGTTCTCTGATTGTGAAATGCAGCATTCAGTAATGTTTCTGGGGTTTTATTCATGATGTATATGCAGAATATGAAACTGTTGGGAAAATGCATGCCTGTTTTTTGCCTTCAACAGCCTGTATCATTTAGCTCCCTTTAATTAGTTTTGCAGCATAATGAATGGACAGCATTATGCCATCAGAAAGACTACCTAACATAACTTTTATGTGAGTAATTAGTAAATCTAATAAGATAGTAAGGAAAATCTGTGGTTAAGAGTTAACTGTATATAGACAAGGACTATGTTTAAGATTGGGAAACATCCTTATAAAAGGATATTGTAAAAGAGGTATGTTATACCCTCAATTTTTAGGACTCTATTGAATAGTATGCAAAAGGCAAAAGTTGAATGGGTGCTATGGGTGAAGGGAACAGAAGGGAAGTAGGAAGATGTTGGTTGATTTATGAAGGTTCATCATCCAAGGGCTTTGTTAGACAATGTACCCATTCGTATCACCCACAAGCTGTTTAGATGCCAAAATAATACTGCTTTTATTGGGACTTAGTTCCTGCACAGGAAATTAGGTGCCCAGCACTATCTCTGGGCTACAGTAGAAGCTCAGGTCAGTTCTCTTGGCCTTACATGATTGGAAGAGTTGAAACTAAGAGCAAAGCCGAGTCCCTGTGGATAAACCACTTCTAAAGGGTTGACTCTCCTGGATTTAATGTGGAGTCAGGGTGGCTCCATGAACAATATGCTATCAGCCAAGAAAAACTTGCTTGGAACCTCTCATCTTCATGGGTGATGTTGATGGAACTGAGTTTTGATACCTGCTGAGGTGGGGAGGGAAAGGGTTCTTCACTCCTTGCAGTTCTTCTAGTGACCTTCAGGGGGAAGATCCATCTGATGAATGGAGGTGTGAAGGGGAACTCAGGCCAGGTTTATCAGAGAGTACAACAGCAAGTATAGGCTGATGCTTCATAGGGTTATGGAATCCCAGACTGCTTTGGGTTGGAAGGGACCTTAAAGCTCATCCAGTTCAAACCCCTTCCACTAAAGCAGGTTGCTCCAAACCCTGTCCAACCTGGCCTTGAACACTCCCAGGGATGGTGCAACTTGTATTAATAGAGCTGATTAGCTCAGTGAGCTCATAGGATAGCCTGTGCCTGGTCTGGTTTTCAGTATTGGGATGGTTCTTATTGCAATGGGCTTCTCAGTATTTTCTTTTACTACTTTTTTTTTTCTGACAGAGCATGAAAATGACCTGAAAGAGTTTTTATTTTTAATTATTATTTTAAAATAGCTCTGTGCATAAACTCTCATTTGGTTCATTTTGGGGGAAATATGGCTGACCTAAATAGAGATCCTATCTTTGATCTTGCAGAGATTGAACCGTTAGCAAATATTAATAACTGAAAAATGAGCACGTGTGGCATCCCTCAAGAGAGTCAAATACAGCTTTGAATCAAAATCTCAATGCATAAGAAGCCAACTTCCCACAAAGCTCATGCTTTGAAACAAATGATTGGAATTTCAACGAGGAACGTATAGGAAATGAATCACACAATCATAGACTGGTTTGAGTTGGAAAGGACCATAAGATCACACACTTCCATTGGCAGGGACACCTTCTACTAGAGCAGCTTGCTCCAAGCTCCATCCAGCCTGGCCTTGAGCACTGCCAGTGATGGGGCAGCCACAGCTTCTCTGGGCACCCTGTGCCAGAGCCTCAGCACCCTCCCAGGGAACAGCTTCTGCCTTAGATCTAACCTGAACTTCCCCTGTTTCAGTTTAAATCCATCAGCCCTTGTCCTATCACTGCAGTTCCCTTTGCCAGTATTTTTGTAATTCAGAGCTCTGTTGTGTATTGAGCTGTTCCTCAGTTTATATGGGAGGTAAATTTGAAGTGGGTCATCTCTTACTCACAGGTTCTACTGCGAAGGGGCTGAAGTGGAGGCGTTGGGTTCTGCAGGCAGCAATGGAGATGAGGTTGAGAAGCTGTCACTCACAAGACTTTGTGACAGGCAGGCAGCCTTGCTTCTGACATGGCACTCAGATGAAGAAGGGAAAATAGCAGCCTTCATAGGAAGCCTGAAATACATGGCATGATTTTTCAGACTATGAGTGCTGGGCATTTATTGAATTTGGTGTTTGCTTGATACTTTTGAAAGTCTGACTTACTACAACTCTACACGCTGTGTTAGAAACTCAAATTCATATTCATTGTATTACAATATGATATCTTCAGAATCTCATCCTCTATCTCTGCCTGTCAGTTTTCCATTTAAATAAGGGCAGTGGATTATTTAATCTCCTGTCTCTTCTGTATTTAAATCTCAGGTTCTTCAGAGGGCTGTCATTTATTACTACATGTACAGTCCTGGGCTTGTCCAAACAGGTCCTCGATGCTGTTATTTAATGTAATTAGCAATGGTCAATCTGACTTAAGTAATAAAACACATGTAATACTCTGCCCATGGAAGGCTTAATAAATTAAAATTCATGTAATGTATCACTAAGCTTGTTCAGTGAGGAGCATGCTGGAAATATCAAGTATTATTTATTACTTCTTTACTACAAATGCCCTAATAACTTGAGATTGTGGTTCCAATTTACAGGGTTTGTACGTGAACTCAAATTCCCTAAGAGATAACTTGATCTCAATTTGCATTTGTTGACAGCATGTCTGGCTGGCTCACCTTCCTAAGGCGTTGTGGTGTAAAATAGGGGATTACAGTGAAGAAAGAATCAAAGTTACTGCTTCTTTCTGTACCTTCTACCTGGTTTATAAGAAAACTAAAAGGGTGTTTTCTATTAGAATATGGATTATCCCTAAGAAATACCTCTTCCAGCTCTCTGCTCCTTGCTTTCATTGTTTCTGTTAGTACACACATAGCCCATTAAGATCAACTTTGATTTCCCTTACATTTATAATTGTAGTTTTTATTTGTAGTATAATTGTAGAACCCTAGAATCTAAACCAGAGGGGATGCATTAGGACCTGATACAGCAACCATAAGCCTGACACTGCTGGGCTTTAACTCCTTATTTACTTCATGTAAAGGTAATGATAGCATCACCTTTGCACTTCAGAATGTATTTGAGAGAGAGAGATTCTTTGCTAGTGAATGTGTCTAAGTCCTGCCATGTTTCATAATTAAAACCTGTGTGTCAGTTTTTTGCAGTTAAACAGCACAGTCACGTTTAGCATGGGAGAGACATTGAATTACAATGAAATCAGTGCTGAGCTCACCTGAGAAACACAGGCTTTGGAAGGGGAAATCTGGGCAATACATTCTGTAATGGAAACGTCATTTCAAGGCAGGGTGGTTTTTAAGCAGCCTGGAGATAGTCCCCAGCAAAGGTATTATCATCTCCAAACTATGGTCCAAAAATACCTTAAAAAGTACTTTCTTTTTTAAAAAAGCATCATTTCTTATGGAACACTTTAGCCTCCAGGTTCTGCCATTGTGTGTGACAATGGGTGCATCTGCTTTGTCCCTGCACTAGCATTCTGTCTGCTTAGAATGAGACTTAGAGTGACACAGGCATGTTTCAGGTTTGATTGTGCTTGAGTTAACTACAGGCATTGATTTACCTTCTCTGTTACTGTTCGAATAACCACTATGTATAGTTTTGTGTCTGGAAGGAATGCACCATGAATTCCTCTGCATCTGTTCTTGATGCTAATCCTATTAGCAGCAACAGGATTAGTTCATAAACAGAAGAGCTGTATTAGTCTGTTCCATATGCACTATGATGAAAATGGAGCAGTGCTTACATGCAGTACAGCACTTCTCTGCTCTTACACTTAGCACTGCATCCAGGCTTGCAACTGCTGAAATTCACTGTATTGATGCAGAAATGTGTATCATTACTGAAAAAACCCCTTTATAAAAATGTAGGAATTGTTCTATCTTGTTAGGTTTTGAGGACTATACATTGCTAAATGTAGTGCTAGAATGTATTAAAAACCAGAAGTTGTTTGTGACTAATTTAATTGCAGACTTGCCATCAGGCCATGTCACCCTAATGTGAAATGATCCTCTTGTATGTAACCTGGGTTTTTAGCACCCAGCTTCCATGGGCAGTTTTGCTAAAGCACATCTCATGGGCTGACTCAAACAGGGCAGAACTTGTCTTGGTTCTGTGGGGTTCTTTACTATGATGGTGTGACTTGAACTCTGGATTGCAGAAGTTTTCAATCAAGAGGGCATGTCCCACCACACTAACTGATGCAGGAGCATTTCACAACCACCATTTCTCTCTTCTAGTCTTGGTCTTGAATCTATTTAAATAAGCTTGGGGTGGGTGGGAAGCAAGCAGCCTTCCAGTATCTGAAGGGGCCTACAAGGATGCAGGAGAGGGACTCTTCATCAGGGGCTGTAGTGATAGGACAAGGGGTGATGGGTTCAGACTGAAACAGGGGGAGTTTAGGTTAGATATAAGGAAGAAGTTCTTCCCTTTGACTGCTCCATCCCTGGCAGTGTTCAAGGCCAAGTTGGACAGAGCCTTGGGTGACATGGTCTGGGGTGATGTGTCCCTGCCCATGGCAGGGGGTTGGAACTGGATGATCTTAAGATCCTTTCCAACCCAAACCATTCTATGATTCTATGAATATCAGAGAATGTTACTAACTGTGCCTTGGCTGTCACTCTGAAATGTGGGTGCTGTCCTCAGGCATGCTGCTGCTTCACTGTGTGGACAGGTGTGTTGGAAGGAACCCTGTTTCCTTGTGCTTAGAGCTATTCATCTATAAGCAGCTGTAACAGTGCTGAAGTGTTGCTTGAGGTTAGGAAGTGCTGGAGATGATTTTATTGCTATGTAGTTCCTGGGCATTGTTGCTAAATCTCATTTGCAGCCAGTAATCAGATAAGAACACTAAACATCCTTTGTCTTGGTTCTCTTGCCTTGTTCCAGGCTTGTGTTTGGAGGTAATAGAGAAAGGGGTAGGGATAAGGTATGTGAGCTCTGCGATTCAGGAGCTGAAGGGTACCAATGATACAACTTTGCTTTTATAATTATCCCTGCAAAAGAATGTTGGCAGATCCTCCCTGTAGAACTACAGCATATGCCAGCAAACCTTTGTCTGTTGCCATTGCTACAGGAGTTCCTCAGCTGATGTGAACCAGGTTGACAAAAGCAGTGTTTGTCAGTAGTGCTACAGCTCTTGGGTTCAACATTTCCGGACCAGACAGTTTCCGTTTCCTTTTTTCCCTTCCCTTCCTTCCCTGCTGCTCTTCCTCTCTTTACCTCATGTCTTTCCTCATCGTTTTCTCCACTCAAGAAACAAAAGACAAACCAAACTCAAGTCCTTCCCAAGGCAGCAGCACTGAGGGTATGAGCCAACTCACTGCACATCCTTCATTCCAACTGTATAGACGGCACAGAAATCTTTTATCATTTCCTGGAGGTTGTCTGACCCATGCTGCTTCCACATATGATTCTTAAAACTGCTGACCTTTGCTTTCCAAGAGAGAGATCTACCTTACCAAAAGGGAGCAAATACCTCTTGACCTTCTCAGCCCTTGGATTCTCAGTGTATGTGACTTGGCCAGACAGGTCTGGGGAAGAAAGAACTTACCAGCAGATGGATTTATGAGAAGAGCTCAGTGACAGATGGTGCCCACAGACATTTACTGGCATGTCCTCGCTCGTAATGGGTGTGGGTGGCCCCTTTTAGCAGCACTGATAATACATTAGAATTTGTGTGTGTGCATCATAAAGATATGCTGGCAGATAAGGGAATGCATTAGCAGCAGCAGAAATCCAGGGACTTTTAATCTTTAGTTGGAGTACTTCAGAGTTCATCTTGTGGTTGAATCCAATGGCACCAACGTCAGGAATCTTTTCAGTCTCCTTTATGCAATTTGGTCAGATGTGTAAATTCTTGAATCACCTTTTTTCTGATCCATCTCCAGTGTATGGAATTTACTGCTTCTGATAATAACCACTACATCTGCATTCAGAATAAACCCAGCACCTTCTGGCCGTACCTGTACAATTGAAACCAATTTTATCATCTTTAATGTTCATTCGTTATATCATTTGTTTAAAAGATATTTTAGATAGACCTAACTAAACCCCAAAGCATTCTTAGCATTATCTTGTGAGCAGGCTTAGAGAGTCCAGTTTGCTTGCAGCTATGCAGTGTATTAAGTGCACTGCTGGATGCAATCATTAACAGAAACTCAGTGTGCAGACACAGGATTTGCTGTGGAAAAACATGTGTGCATTCCAAAGTGCTGTGGAAGCTGCCCTCTGGTACAGAAAGGCTGTCCTAAATCCATCTGGATTCACTTGATATTATGATCTCTTGCTGTCCTTTGAAATCTTTCCTTATATGTGTACCTTAGGATTCAGTCACTGAGAACTAGTGCTTAGAGAAACCAAGTCTTCAATCTGCTTACCCCTGTTAGGAGCTTGTCTTCACTCTACAGGCACAGTTGAATATCTGGTGCACTTCTTGGCCAGTAACCTCGGAGAGAGCACCCATGAAAGAGGTGATATTGGTACTGAGAGAGAGATGGTTGGGTTGATTTGTTGTCTTTTAATTCATCCATCTCAGCAGTTCCTGGGAGCAAGGTTTGCCCTACAAGTGGAGCTGAAGCTGCCCTAACCCTCTCCCAAAGCTGAAAATCTGCTATCTGAAATCTTTTGTTCAGAGTGATTTATACTTCCCTGACTTAGCAGAAGCAGACCCAGTGACATGCTCAATCCCACACTAAATCCTGCCTTGGCCTAATCGTTCTTTACTGGGTTGCTTTCAATCTCTCCTCTCTCTACCTTTTGAATTTTTCATGGGCTGTAAAGGATTGTCTTTTGGAGTCAAAGGAGGAAGATGAATTAAAAATGAGGACCAAGCGTAGTTGGGTTAGAATAGGCCAAGTTACTGCTTTGGGTTTTTTGTTTGTATAGAAATGTGGATTGCTCTGAAACACAGCAAAGACTCTTTGGTAGGGGACAGATAGTAGAAACCCCTCTGAATGTAAAGGTCTCCACATCTCAGCGGTGCACAGAGATGATGCCATCTCTTCCTATATGGAAGGTTTAGCTGCATTCCAGAACAAATCAGGGCAGAATGTTGCTCAGGATAAAATTGTTATTCCCAGGCTAAAAAGAAGGTAAGATGTTAAAAACATGGTTTAGTAGTGGCCTTGGCAGTGCTGGGGTAAAGGTTGTACTTGATGATCTTGAAGGTCTTCTCCAACCTGACTGATTCTGTGGTTGTATGTTGGTATTTTGCCTTTGGTCTATTGCACTAGTGACTGTGCATTTAAACAGTGAGATGCAGTGATGCTTCTCCTGTTGCAAGATGATTTTTGCCCTAATGTTAGAGCAGTCTTAGTAATTGAGTTTTATTGCGAGGGCTGTGTCATTCTAAATCTCATGAAATTTAATGCCTTGTGATCTGCGTTTCTGCGTTGGAAGTAAATTCCTTGCTTTGTGAAATCCATATACATGAAGGGATTGAAGATGCATGTGGAGGATCAAACTTACAGAGAACGTGGTGTGAGACTGTAGAGATGTGTGCTTTGTATTCCTCAAAAGCAGAGAGGGAACAGTTAACTTGGAAGTAAAAATGACATTGAGGAAAAAAGTACCAAGTGGTGCGGTTGCAATGTTACTGACATCTGCATGGTATTAAATTCAAATGTGCTTTGATCTACCACACCAGTGGAATTAGGAGGTAAGGCAGCTGAAGTTGCAGGAGAAGTCTGCTTGATGAACACGCAGCTCAGCTCTGTAGAGGGACTGAGGTCAGGGACTCAACAGACCTGAACTGACTGCTTCTACTGCTGTCCTGCTACATTACTTGAGAAAGACATTTGAGAATCATTTTCATCTCTTGAGTTTCAGACCCTCAGTTGAAGGTAGGACATGTTCCCTATAGCTCCCAGCCTCTGCCAGAGGAGGGAGTTTTGAGTTGCTGCTGGAGTAACTCATTGCTCCTCTCACTACCTCTGCTCTCTTAGACTTGCTTCCTAATTTAGGCACCTTGTGTCTCTGAAGTTGAGGCTTGTGGCCACCCTTCTGCTACTGCTTCAGCTTTTTACTTGGATACTGGTGATAATAATGCTGAACTTGTTTATGGAAAGAGCTGAGATTCACCATTTAGACTGTTTCTATATATGAACTAGATATAATTCAATTTCTTTCTGTCATTGCATGCAAAATTCTGTAACAGATGGACCAGTATCATTTGGCAAATAATTCATCTGCCATTTCCCTCATCCATCATTAAACAATTGGGACATTTCTCTGTTATCTAGTCAGCTCTAAACCCTGTTTGGTTTGATGTTGCACAGCATACTGATGGGATTGGTCTAGATCCATTGAAATCAATGAGGAGATGACTGCCTGCAGTAGGCTGTGATTCAGGCCTTGTGTTTTTATGTGCAGTGATCTCAAAAGGTAGAACCATAACTATTGAGCTGGGAAATCTAGATTTGTTGTAGTTAGCAGTGTCTTACTTGAGGTGTTTCTCAAGGTGTCCCTCATGAAGCATTGACACCAAGGAAACAGAGTAGTATTATACCACTGATTGTAGGAGCCTGTGTTTGAGGGATGTTCCTGCATGTAGTAGATGATCCGTGGAGGAGTACAGTGCCATGCACTTAGTCCTGAAGTCCACCTAAACCTCCCATTCCTTTCCCTCCCCTTTGGTAGTTGAGTGCCAACAATTTCTGATGCAGAGAAGTTCCATGACATTCAGTAGTTCTTAATATCCAAACCACTTCACATTCCCCCAGCCCAAGACAGTGTTTTCTTTTCTCCATATCTGTAGGCCAAGGGTTTGGAAAACCTGAGCTTGTTGGATCCTATGGGCTCATTGAGCAGCAGCAACCCAGAAATCCCTTCTTTAATAATCTGTTGAATATTTCAATCTGGGAGTTGGTAATACCCATACTGCAGATGTGTGGAAATGGGGATTTCAAAACTGGGCCCAAACTTTAAGGAGAGTGATTTGGATAAATGATTTCACTTTTCTTCCACCTTTTAATTAAAACCACTGCTGCATAGACCGTGTGCTTCAACAGATTCCTTGTAATAAATTGCATTAGGTGCTATTAGCTCTCAGGGTATTAATCCAGGTTAACTCTCTCCTTTCTAGGATTTCCTCAACTCTTTGCCTTATCACTCATAATTCAAATAGCCAGCTTGCTTTGCCTTCTTCCTCTCGCCTTATTGCATCAGTATGCATTGCAATACCAGTGCCTTGTACATCCTATGCTAAGATAATGAGACCAACTTAATTCCACTACAGCTGCTCCAGGCATGTAAATGAACCTTTCATCTGTCCAACAAAGTAGCTCGGAGATGTGCTTAGAACATGCAGCCACAGCAGCAGGAGCAGTCAGGGACATGCCAGAGGTAAGGGTGGCAGAAGAGGCTATGCTGAAAATGCCCTGGATTAGTATTTCCTACACGAATCAATGCTGTTGTTAGCCACAGCATTAATTATTGCAAGGCCATTTTTTGCCTGTTTATCCCCACCGAATGGGATGTAGTGATCATTGTCCTGTTAGCACCAGAAAGGACACAACATGAACCCCGTAATACTGTGTTCTTAACACGTTCTCTTCAGTCTCTCTGCCAGGGGCCATGTCTCGCTGGTTGTGTCCACATTGTGCCACGCAGGTCAGAGCAGGCTGGTTTGTCTGAAAGTACAATAGCAGTTAGTAGGGCAGCATGTGGGCTCTGCCTCTCGACAAGGCTAATCTAGACAGTCTTGTGCTCATGTGCCTCTGTGGCTTTGAGCTATGGCAGGAATTAGCTTGTGGCTGATGTGGCTCAAATGTCCCTGCTCTGGGTCAGCTGTGCCCCAGGAAAACAAGTGCACAAGGAGCTGCATAGGATGGGACGAAAATGCTGACCCTCAGCTATGTATTGTCTCTTGTAATGTTTTTGTATCTTACCAATGAGCAGAAGCTTCTCACAGCTCTAGAAAGTAAATATTTTTAGTTGTAAACCACATTTCCTCTATGTAATAGCACAGTAAGGAATTATCTGTGCTTCTAACAACAAAAGACTGAATACTTCTGCACTGTTGTAGAAAGCTAGACCCATTCTGTACATATCTGGTGTTTCTACTTCATGCGTACTTCCAGTCCTCTTCAGTGCAGCACTTAGTGTGTATGAATGGCTTCAATGGGGTTTAACCATATGTTAAAGGTAAGCGTATTTGAAATGCTTTGCTGAATTGAGGCCTAAATGAAAGCCAAAAGCAGAACCTTTTGATAAACATCTGATTCCTCTGAACTCAAGTGGTCCATTATTGCAGGTTTGAAACCTGCAGGAGGTGGATGGTGTGTGTGGAGTAAATTACAGCGTGGTCTGATGACTGTAACAGATTCACTTGGCTGTGAGGTGGCTCAGGAATGCCTGTGCAGGATGTCACTTGCAGCCCAGTTTTGTGCTGGTGGCAGCAACAGGGAGATGCATGTAAGTATGTTTTTGTCAATACTTCCCAAAGGAAAATCCCAGTTTGAGTGCGGATATCCCTGTTTAATATAGCTCAGCCAGGAACAAGCAAGGGCTCAATTTTTCTTTCACTCTTTCTCTTGTATTTATTAGGATGATATAGCTGTTTGATGAGCTCTCCTTGTTATCAGTCCGTTAGGAAACAGTGCATTTTGACAAAGCAGTTGTGGTACAGATTAGAGATAACATAGAGCACATCATGGAGGATGTTCCATGTCTCCAAAGCTCCAAAGGGGGAGGAGTTTGGTCTCATCCATCCGGTTCTTCCTCAGTTGAACTTCCCTTTGTTCCTGGATCCTCAGTAATCCAAGATTTATCCTGTCATGTTGAGTGTTGAGACAACAGCTTATTTTGAGGACTGGTTTATTTTCTTTACTGTTTTGCCTGCTGTGTAAGCACTGAGTGGTCAACCCCAGCCCTCGAGGGGAGGAAAAAGTGTGTCCATGGAACAGTTTCTACTCAGTGTATAGGGCAGACCAAAGCTCCTGCTGAGCTGTTTAATTCTGTTGCCCAGATGATGAGTAGAAAGGCAAGGTTCTGTATTTGATTTCATTAAAAACCTGTAAAACCTAACACAGGTGTGATGAGCATTTCAAACCTCTCAGGTAAATAAATGTGTTAATAGAAGGTATTTCCTTACGCATCGCAGGTTTGGGGGCATCTGTAATCTGTGCTTAAACAGTAGATTAAAGCAGCTGTTTCAGAAGTATTTCACCTTGTTAAAGAGAAATGCTTATAAATGTGAGAAAATGCTATTGACTTAGTAGATTTTGTTCACTGGGCAAGAGCTTTCCTCAACTCTGGTATCATTCTGTGTTTAGCTCCCTGAGGAACATACACTTGGTAAGGAAGTGATGCTGGGAAGAGTTGGGTTGAACGTTTTTCAGCATGACACTGTGTTTGCTTTGCTTAAATTCAAGGACTTTCTCGATAAGCTGGTGTTAACAGATGCCAGGCAAGATCCTAGGTGTCTTTGTGCCACTTTCTTGTGAGCAGGGAACATCTCTTGAGGTCTGTGTTTTACACTCATAGGCACCAGCACAGCGTAAGTCATAACTAACCAATAGCAAGAGAGAAACCTTGTCCCAGTAGGAGAATAGGTGAGAGTAGACAAGGGAGGGAACTTGTTGAAATGTAGCCAGAAATAGAAACCAAATTCTCAGGTTCATCCCACACTGTCTGCTGGATGATGGGGTTTTAATGTGTGTTTTCCTGTTCCTTATTTCCTGGTTATTTCCCCACCCCAGATTGGTGTAGGTCAGCATTTTTAGGGTACACATAATCACAACTGAATGTTGACCCAAATAGTTACAGATCACATCATTCCCTTCAGTGGTTTTCTTGCTTTTTGTTCCCTCAAGGCACTTGTTGCTGAGTATAATCTTGAATCACTTTCATGCTGTGAGAGAACTTAACCCCCGGTGATAAGCTTCTAGAGCCTGACAAACAGCAGCAAGGATGGGAACTAGCATCAGAAGCGATATTGTCAGAGGTATCTGGTAGATAAAGATACAAGAGCATTCCAGCCAGATCAAAGGCCCTCTTTGGACAGAGATGGTAAGAAGCCAGCTACAGAGATAACCCCCCCCCCCCATAGCTGTGTCCTTTGAGTAGATAGATCAGAAGGAGTTTTGCCAGCTGCCACATGATGCAGCAAGCTCCCCGCCACTGAATGGCTTCCTTGGAATGGTCTTAAGCATTGCTGCTTTGTGCATCAGGTCTTTGCCCTGCCTGATGAAGGGCACCAGGAACTTATGCACTACAGGAAGGTGAGAGCTCAGCACAGGGTGCACACAGAAGGATGCCCATCCCTGTCAGTGCTCAAGGCCAGGTTGGACACAGGGGCTTGGAGCAGCTGCTGCAGTGGAAGGGGTCCCTGCCTGTGGCAGAGAGATTGGAACTGGTTGAGCTTTAAGGTCCCTTCCAGCCCAAATCAGTCTGGGATTCCATATTATGGAGGAGTTCTGTAGATAAATTAGAAACTATATGAATTTAGGAAGTTAGAGTATGAATCAGTGCCTGAAACCTGGTGCTTCCTGACAATGCATGTATTTTACAACAGTCTGACAAATTTCTTACATGTTCAAACGCTCTTGGGCATTTGGTGCAGACTATCTAAAGGACCTCAGTGAAGATAACCCCTCACAACTTGCCCATGTCTTATAAAGCAGAGACTAGGATTAAAAGATGAATAGAGAATCAATAATTGGCCTCTTGAGTATAATGGTTCTTTCTGTTTCTAAAGGACATTTGCTTGTATTATAATCAACCTTTTTCCTTAGCAAAAATTAGACATTTCTGTGGCACTAAAGAATAAGTAATTGCCAAAGTTATTTGTGTCAAAATAACTTATTAATCTGAAGGGATGAAGGCACTGCCCAGAGGTCATGGATGACCCAGTAATGGGACCATCAAGCATCACCATAAATAATTAAACCAAGACACATTACTGGAGAGCTTTTTTCTTTTCCCCTTCCTCAGGCACCTTGAGGTTCCTTCATTGTCTGTGTAATTTGTGTTAGGGGTGGATTGCCAACACAGGAAGCTCAGAGAATCCGAGAAGAGCTGTGACTGAAAGGGGTCTTCCAGTGTTTCATCACCCTCACAGTAACAACCTTCTTATGTTTAAATGCCATTTTCCACGTTTCAGTTTGTGCCCATTGCCTACTGTCCCGTCTCTGGGCAGCATGAGGATCTGGCTCTGTCATCTTTACTCCTTCCCATCACATACATAGACATGTAGATGATGTTTGCCTTTGCTTTCTCTTCCTGAGGCTATACATTCCCAGCTCTCTGCTTCTCCTGGCTTATGTGCTTTGGATTTGATCCGTATTTCTTGTCACATTCCTAGTTTCAAGCAGAGATCTTGGTACATAACTGGAACAGGACCATTGGTCACACCTAAGGAACAGCTCTTAGGAAGAAGATCAGTGAGATCTACAGGGCAGAACAGGAATTATGAACCATGTGTATCCAGTTATGGAGGATATTTGGTATATATGGGGAGGGGAATGATTTGGGCTTTTTAGATCACTGCTGAGAAGCAGTTGGTTCAGTACCTCATGATTCAGTGCCTTGTGTTAGCCAAGACAGGAGTCGTCATGTTTACCTGAAAGGCAGAATTAATCTGAAGTTAATTGAGTAATTTTGGTTTTAATCTGTTATAACACAGAATTCAATTGACTTCTTGAACTAATCAATTTCTCTCTCTCTCTCATAGTATTTTTCAGAAGGGATTTGGTCTTTGTTGCTGGGTTTTATGTATTGTCCCAATCTGCTTGTGTTTCATCTGCAGCAGATACATTCAGCTCCTCTGTAGAGAGGTGGGGATGTTTCTGAAGCAGTTCCTGAGGGATTTTGTCAGTTTATCCCTTATCACTATTGGGATGTTATGAAAGTCCAGCAAATATCTTTTCACCACCATTTAATGTGTCTGCTTCTTAAACAATTGCAATTGATTTCGTTTGCTCTTGCAAACACAAATGATCCTGTAATCACCGCAGCCTTCCAGCCATGCTCACATTGACTTGTTTGTGTGTTAGAAGTGATAAAATGCAGACATTGCCATGAAAATGACAAAGGTTAGAGGCAAATAAAAGGTGGGAGTTTTCCTGGTTGGCAGGATGTGCATCTACTTCAATTAATTGTCACCCTCACAGCTTATTTAATACACTGAGGGGAGTGAGTTACATTGCAGAATGAAATAATGACCTTTAGTTTTGGTTTTGCTGGTGGTTGCTGCTAAACGGCTGTTTCAGGGTTCATCTATGACAGCCTCTTTGACTGTGATTGCTCCGTTTTACTCCAAATGAGCATGTGCAGCAGAATACTAAAGGGAACTTTCCAGTTCAGTCCATTTCTTTACAAGCCAGGCATTGTGGGTTAGTGCAGTCTTAAGTCCTGGAGGATCAACTTGTACAGACAGTTACCCACTGGATTTGAGTAACAGCATTTCCTCTGACCCCATGTACATAACAGGGTTGAGCATTGCTGGTGCCTTGACTCCCTTTTCTAGTAAATATACTTTAAAATGGCTTTACCCCCATTTTTATGTACATTTAGAATTCTATATGGTTTGGATTTCTTCTGTTTAGCAACTAAACAGTTACTTCTGACAACTTGCACTCCTTTACTCTTGTATTCTACAGTGTGTAGCTCTGCATGTCTATTTAATATACATTTCTTGCAAGAGTCGTATGAAATATGTTAGCCTTAAACCAAATTGTCTTATCTGTAACTAGTTATCATGCAGGAAATACAAGGCTTGATGCTGAAGGGGGGTGAACCCTGCTGTGTTATCATAGGTAATGACAGAGCCCCCATAAGCCAACAGGAGAGGGATCCAGGATCTAACCTCCAGGAAGAGGCCCTCTGAATGGCACTTCCAACCCAAACTGTTCTATGATTTTAGAATTCAAAGAGTGCTTCAGCATCTGTCCTAGAGGATTTTGGTGAAGATGTGGTTGTGTTGCTGTGGGGGCAATGCTTATGGGGGCACCACCACAGCATTGAAACTCCAGGTGAGGGATAAGCAGCAGGAGCAGAGGAGCTTCTTCGTGCCACTGCCCTTAGCTGTGGGAGTGAGAAATGCTGCAGAGCCTGTGCTGGAGCAGATAGAGTTAGTTCTAAATAGGGTTTTCTACTGCTCTTTTAAAGACATGGGGCTGAGGGTTTGTTGTGAGCTCTGGATTTACTCCTAGGTGACTCATTTGGCCTGAGCTGTCTTCAAGTGTATTTCATACATTAGAAATGAATGAGCAGCATTCACAAATACACATTGGTGGTTCTATATATCAGCTTTAGGTTTTATTGTAATTTCTGCTGTGAAAACGGGGGATTCACGGCAAAGCCCATGTTTTACTGTAGCATTCTGAATGATCTTTACGTTAAAAAAACCTATATGAAGTATCTCTCCTTTATGATGTGTTCAGTTGTTTATTTCAAGTGTAATCCACAACTGTAGAAGAGGCTTCTTTGGTAACTAGTCTGAGGAAGTAAGGCTTGATTGGGTAAGGTGCTGAGTGCCCTTGATGTCAATCGGTTTTAAGGATGCTTGGGCTCTGGACTCAGCTTTAACCTCACCGATAACAGCTCTAATAATGATAAGTGCCAAGGTAAAATCCTCCTCTTGGTGCACTTGGTATTTCATTCACATCTCATGCTTGCTGGGGGAAATTTCTCAGCTTTTTTCTATGTTCCTGTTCATGAAGACTTATGTGTTCAACCAAAATTGGGTTTTCATCAGGAAATTTGAGAGTAGCTTTGCCTCTTAGGACTTGGTCCTTAGGTGAAGCTTGTTTGTATTTAATTATCTTAGGGTAGAATAGTCCTTTTGGATTAATATTAAAGCTAGAAATTACCACCTCTGTAGCATAATGCTCCAGAATGATTCCAAATCTCATTTTCCCAGTGACTAACACAAAAGGTCCAGTTGTTTCTGCTGCTGGATGCCTGTTAGCTTGGATCAGTGAGGAAACCTGCCGTCAGTGGGTACAGGGAGAGCAGGAGGTTTCCATACCACAAACCCATCAGCTGTCATTCCACTGCGCTCTGCAAGAAGAAGAGAAGTTAATGAGGCAGGAAAAAGGACCAGCAGCAGCAGCTGGAGCCCAGTGGCTTCCTCTAATATTTGCAGGAGGGGAACAGCTACAGGCTGCCATTCTCAGCCTTTCCTATGGGAATCAAGGAATAAAAAGGACATTACCTTTGCATAGATTCTGAATGCTTAAAAGAGTCAGATTTCATACTGCGGCTGGTGCCTGAAGTGCAGTTGTAGGACATGTGAAGAGAATCCTTTGTCAGCTTACAGTTGGACTCCGTGGTCTTCAAGGTCTTCCACATCCTAAATGATTCTTTCCTTGGGGTCCATACACCAGGGTCAGGCTGGTAGGAATAGGTCTTTCCTTTGCAAATCACCCTTAGCAGCCTGCCTTTCTGTCTTGCCTTTTAAGCAGAGTTTCACAAACTGCCCAGTGTGAATGCTGATTCTTACATAGAGTTTCAATATATAGGTAGATAGAGGCCAGTAGTTTCCTATTGCTTTTCATCTTAGTGAGAAAACAACCTAGGGGTAATATGTGTGGAGTTCAGTCACTCCATGTACTTACAGTAGGTGTCTGCCTACTCATCTGAGTCATGTATCTGCTAAGGTGGTTGGACACTTCCTATGAACAGGGTTTGGGGAGCATCAGTAGTAGGGTGGAAAGAAGAAAGAAATTCAGACAGCCTTTCTCAATTCCAGAGCAAATGAAAACCATAGCAAAGGCTTAATGCTTCTGGGATTCCAGTTTGTATATGTCAGGTGGAGTAAACACTGATTAACACTTTTTTACTGTTGGGGTACTTGCTGTTTTGAATGGAGATCCATAGAGATCCACTTAAAAGTCAAAATCAGTTGGAATCTTTCACTTGCATGAGAGTTAACTGTTGCCAGTATCTGAAGAGTTCATTTGTTGTTCATTTACCCATCTGATCATTCAGAGGTCTGGAAGAGTGTTGAGCATTTTCCTTTTCCATTTCAGGTTCCAGCTGTGGATATATCCCATCTGAAATCCTGTCCCTTCATCTGACAGCATCACATGAGGAACTTCAGTCCTGATTTACGGAGCTGTTTACTTGCTGATCATGCTGACTGGTGTCTGATAGAATCACACACTAAGGTATGTGTCTAATTCACCCTAAAAGCTCCAAGTGTTTAGTTTCCTTTTATAGAGTAACTGATGCTGGAAAGGACTTGTGCACATCCTGTAGTCCTGCCCCTCCTGTTCAAAGCAGTTCAGCCTGACCCGTGTCCAGTCAGGTTTGGATATTTCCAAGGGTAGAGATTCCACAACCTCTGTGAGCAACCTGTTCTAGTAAGTGACCATCCCATGATGGAAATATCCCTCCTTCCCTCTAGTTGCTGTTTCCTGTGCTGTGTCTTGTGTTTGTTACCTCTTGTCCTGTGCTCTGCACCTCCCTTTTCTGTGGCTCATGGCTAGTATGGCTTTTAACCTACACATTTAATGTAGTCCAGGATTAGGGAACTTGACTGTTTCCTGCAGGGACTTTTTTGTTTGGTCACTGGAGAGCTCAGTTGGACTACAGGAAGGATGGTCATGGATAAACCATGGCTGGAATGTGAAAAGGTGTTAGTTCAGTTCAACTATGGTACAGATATTTTGGCAGCGGTCATGAATTGCTGACAATTAAACACTTAGCACACGTGAAGAGCTGAAGATAAGAACTTGGATGGATACAATTCCATCAGTAATTCATAGGACATTAGAGCCTCCATGTCAGAAGTTGTACCTCTGCACAGGGTGATGTATTAATGAAGTTGCTCCAGCCCTTACACTCCAATTGCTGATTTATTCCTGGTTTACTAGCAGTGGGGGGAGAGGGGGAAAGGAAAACCCAAGGTCTGAGCTCAGTAGCCCTAGAAACAGAGGTGCACACCAGCTTTATTTGTACCATTTGACTTCTGAGTTGTGTATGTGTATCTGCCTTGGTGAATGAGACTAGATTAAAAGGAAGCAAGTGAATACAGCCCAGATAAATTGACTCCAAGTAGGCCTTATCTCCAGATCATTCCACTGGAGCTGAATGTTAACAAAAGGCAGGCAGTGATGTGTTCAGGATGATATGGGGAAACATGTGCTCATTTCCCTAAAAACCCACCCTGAGTCTGTAGTGTTTAATCCTATGAATTGAACTGTTCCTGTTGGCTGGTTCCCGATCTCTCTTGTGATGACTGTTATCCTGACAAGAATACTCACCATGAATTAAAGTGTATTAATGAGATGAAGATATGCCAAAACACTGACCTGTTGCTCTAGCTGCAGTATCAGCAGAGCAGCAAGACATGGTCATTTCTTGTGTGCCTTTGCTAACCAGTGTATTCCTGGAAAAAGCTTTACCAGTTGGGAAACGCAGCAAAGGACATGACTTTAAGAACCTTTGGTGGTTCAGAAACGTCAACAGCAGCTTTTGGATTGAATTGGCTCATTCTGTCACTCAAGTGGGAAAGTCAGGGTCTGGCTTCCCTTTTGTTCTGAACTTGACACTCATTTGTAGCTGCATTTTAAACCACAGTGTATACACCTTCAAATCACAAAACTGGGCCCCCCTAATTACTGTTTTGCTTGTGAATTGCACTGAAGGCAGTCCTGTGCTGAAGGACTTGCCAGTGACACAGATGTCTGCAGTACTGTGCAAAGTAGGTGTTAAGCACAATG
This sequence comes from Melopsittacus undulatus, assembly GCF_012275295.1. NCBI lineage: Eukaryota > Metazoa > Chordata > Aves > Psittaciformes > Psittaculidae > Melopsittacus > Melopsittacus undulatus. The sequence continues at coordinate 1,161,791 of NC_047544.1, forward strand.
TGATGTGCAGGCTACTTGATGAAATACAGACCCTCATTTACAGGCAGAAAGGCTCCTGCTTATCTGGGGATGGACATTACCAGCATGCATCAAATGTGGACACATCTGTTTCATTCAAAATGTGCCAGATTAGCTTGCAGAATTTAGACTCATTTTTAGCATGTAGAATGTGCAAGCTCATTCAGAATGCAGGCACCTGAAGATCTTTACCTTTAAGCTGAACAGGCTGATTGGAGGTGTCAATACTTTCCACTGGAAATAATGCTAAGTGGCTGGAAAGAGTGAGTGATGGGAGTGTAGCTGAGGCCAAACCATTGCAGGTAAAGAACAAGGTTTGGATTGGAAGTGACCTTAAAACTTGTCCATTTCCAACACCCAGCCATGGGCAGGGACACCTTCCACTAGAGCAGCTTGCTCCAAGCCCCATCCAACCTGGCCTTGAGCACTGCTGGGGATGGATAATGGGCACCTCCTCACCGTGAATCCCAGAACTGGGAAGAACTTTGCTTAAAGATGCAATTCCTCATAACATGGACATGACTTTGTACCTCTAACAGCCTCCAGTCAATCCTGTGTTGAATAATTATCCATCTGGAATGTTCTCTTCTTGTTATTTTAATTAAATAGCTCAGTGCTTCACTTGGGGATCACAGATGGGCTTCTAGTACTCCAGAAAATCAGCAACAGCATTGTGTTTCCCACTTTGCCCAGTGCACCACGCACACAGCATACATGGAGGGTGGTTGAACTGTTGTGGTTGCAATCATCCTTTTGTTTCAGACTCCCAAATGTTGACAGCAGTAAACATCTGAAGTGTCTTTTGGCTCTATCCTGCTGCCAGCCAATTCTGATACATGATCCTGCAAACTGTTTGTTAGACTTGTAAACTAAGGGTTTGGCATTGGATAGAAAAGCAGGGCTTGCATTTGAGGAGGAGCTGTGCTCTCGTTAATCTTAGGATATGCAATGTCTGTATTGTTGGGCTGCCTGCTTATTTTTAGATTGAGTTGTCTAAGGCTATATTAGAGGCTTTAAAAGCAATGAAGCTGAGATTAGATATTTCTCACTAAGCAGATAATGTATAAATAAAAGTTACTACATGTCTGAGAAAGAATTAAGTAAAACCTTAATTCCATGAAGAGGAATCTTAGTAAGAATAATGGTTTGAGAAAAGCTGGAGAGCATCTAAACCCGCTACTTGGGCTGGTTTAGTGTCCAGCTTGTCTTGGAGTGTTTTCTGCTGTCTTTTATGAGATGCACTGACTGAAGCTGGGGTTCACCACAGCCAAGACAACCTGAATTAATGCTTTGAGTTAGTTCAACCTTTGTAGATACACTAAAGAGCAAGAGATCTCCTAGATGCTGCATGAGGGCTGTGTCTTTGGTTGCACAGTGGGAGCAAAGGCTTGTGTGTGACTGTTGTGACTGATTAAGATTGACATTGGTCAGGGGGAGACACTGGTGTTAGGCTCATGCTGGACACAGATGCTTCCCAAGAGCTCTGTCTCTTAGCACTTGGATTGTTATACACAGCAGCAGCTCACCCAGGAATGGGGTGGCTCCTCCATCCTTTGTGGATTTCAGATAAAGGCTGTTCATCTTTATGGAACACATGTCATTGCAGAAATTATGGGTCTGCTGTGGAAATATATCAGGGAGGATTCTTGTTTTACATCCTGCCTGGATGACTGCAATTGTTCTTTTTGTGCCTGAAACCTCTAAATCTAACCATGGAGTCTAAATGATTTTGTAAAGCCTTGAAAATACAACTGGGATACAATCTAATGGCTGAGTAGATCAAAGGGAAATATAAAGTGCTATTTGCTGCCTGAGTCCTCAGCGTTGTAAACCTGAATCTGGCAATACCTTGGGTAGGCCCAAGCACCTCTTAAGTTTGCTTATTTTCCTCATGTCTTTCTCACTAAGGAGCGTTTTGCATAGACTGTGCAGGGCAGTGCAAGCCTGCGAGCTCTCCATGGGCAGGAAACCAGTCAAAGAGCATCAGCTCATTTCCTTGCAGCAGTAGTTGTACTGCTGATGTTGCTAGGAGAAGTTATTCAGGGCTGTAAATCTCCAGTATCCCACCAGTTGGTACTAGAGGAATATGTGGATATGTCCTTCTCTTCCTTACAAGCAGGTTGTGAGGGCTCTTGGTGTGTTCTGCAGTGTCAGCATACCATGTAACTGTTTCTATTGATCAACACCTTAATGAGACATGTGCAGTTCCATTGTCCTGGAAGAGAAACTATAGATCCCATGACACACAGCTTATTAGTACGGATAATGTACCCAAGGAACTCTTGGTCAGGTGGTGGGAAAGTTTGCCAGTTGGATGAGGACCAGGTGAGCACATAGAACATTTCGGGTGTCTCGGGTAGGGGTCTTCTGCCTCTTGCTGCATGAAGGAAACGGAACAAAACCACAAATGGGCTTTTTCATCCTCTTTTTGTCTATGAGGTTTTTCCCTTTTAAAGTCACTGATTAAAACTTCCCCATTCCTTCCTCTTGGCAAATATTCAGGTAGTTTTGTTTTGTATTTTAGCAGAAAATGCACAAAAGGGGGATGGCAAATGCACGTTCATGCCATTGAGTGATGGGTTTAGGGCTCCAGTTTTCCAGTTGGGAATTCCTGACATTTTCCCATACAGTATCACAGGGGTTTTATGAAAACAACATTATTTAAAGCTTTGAGTAGGAACGTGGGGATTTTGAGGCTCAGTGAGTATGTGGCAGGAGGACAGCTCATGCCAACGCTGCTTCATGAAGGATCAAAGGAGCCTGGAAGAGACTTCCCCTAGAAATGGGAACAGTTTCTTTTGACATCACTCTCGGAGCTGGCAGAGTTTCAAATGGACTCTTCCTGGAGAATTATCAATGCCAGGTGTAATAACTGCATACTTTAGCTTTTACCTTTATTAGGGAATTATAGCATGAATAAATATGAACGTCGCTAAAATGGGACTGACTGGAATGCAGAGGTAGTTAGGAGAGAGATGGAAAAAAGCACTTTCAACATCATTTATGGTAATGAAATGCTGCATCTTGTTAAGAGAGGTGTGTGTTGCAGGCCAGTTTAGAGTAAAAATAGCGATTCATTATGGTATTTTTCTCACATAGATCAATCTCTGATCTATAGATAGTGATGGAGTCTCATGAGGGGACAAAGAAACCCATTGTATTTTAATCAGAAGCTTTAAGCTGTTGCAGTTGGATGCAGATTCAGGAGATGAAAAGTTGGCTTCTGTAGCTTGTTTTGTGGATTTTATTGTTATATTAATGGAGTTGAACTACTTGGCCCATTCTGTGTCCCAGTCTTTTTACTCCAGTGGAGATCCCTGATCAAGACCAGGTACTTAGGCTGGGCAGGGCTGACTGCAGTTGGGATGGATTGCATGGGCAGGCAGTGGTCTGTTGATCTGAGCAAGGAACAAGGAATATATAAACCAAAAGAGGCCAAAATCTGACCTTGAGATTCACACAAGTTTCAGTTTTGCTCTAGAATAGAATGAGAAGTAGTAGTACACAGAAACCTCAGGGCTATGGGCTGTAATGTGCTGACCAGGGTGCTCTTGAGTCAGAATGGGAAACACTAAAATAACTAAGTCATCATGGTTAGGTCCTGACAGATTTCCTCAAATCACTGCCACCATTTTGGCATCAAAACTCAAGGTTTGGGTGGGGAATTGTTTTTGGCCTATCTGCTGTGTGTGTGGCACAGGGAAAGGAGGGAGCAGCTGGACAGACAGCACAGATAGATGAGCTCTAGGAAGGCAGGTTAGGAATGCTCAGGAACAAGGTGGTGCTGCCCTTGGAGAAGCCCAGATTTGCTTTGAAACCCACAATGGTCCCTGTGTATCTGTGTGGAGCTTTGCTGGGGGTGATGCTGGTTACCAGGACTAACCAGAACCAGCTCAGAGGAGCTCTGTGTGGTACCACACTTGCTCCAGATCCCCTTGACTTCTTCCCATTGAACTGGGTGAGCATTAATTCAAGCCCCAGTGATCCAGCCAAACAGCAGGGGCTGAGAGGGTGTCAGTGTCATACCCTAGATCACACCACTGAGGCTATGGGTGAGGTCTGCTGAGGTCCAGACCAGTATCATGGCTGTGAGAAATCCCTGTTTCTGAATGGGGGAGAGCTGGGGCAGAGGAGAGGCTTAGAGGAAAAAGGTGTCACTAAATCTGCAGCTTCAGTTCTGGATTGTTTATCAGACTCAGACACTTAGACTAGAAGAGAAAACTCTGCTGTTTTCAGTATGTTTGCACTGGATTTGATGGGTGCAGTTCAGTGTCTTTGGTGGGATCAGTTTGTGCGCTTCAACCCTTTGACACTGCTTACACCGTTAATCCGTCTCCTGTTCTCACCCTGTGCATACAGCAAAAGCAAAACAGTTCAGAATTAGCCCAGCAAAAACATACAGGTCAGGTGGGTTAGAAAAAGAGCAGATTGCCAAATACCCAGGGAACAGGAGTTCTGTTCAGTGTTTTCCACTCTCTGCCAGAAAATCCTTAATATCACCACATCATAATGTAGGGAGGGCAGAGGGATACGGGAGGGGATAATGATGGGCAAGGCAATGCTGTGTCTTTAATTTTCTCTTCCAAAGGAAGAAAGTCTGCATAGCAATGACAGGATCACTTGTTCATGCCTTTAATGTGCGATCTGTTTTCTCCAGTGGAGGGCACTCAGTGTATCACAAACTAGAACATTAGCACCAACAAGCTCCAAAGCATCATCACTCTCTGGAAAGCCTTCTGAATTAGACAAGAGCTGCTTCTCAGCACAGCTACAAAACACTTTAAACCTGAGCAGCTAAATGGATAAACCTCTCCTGCGTAGCTTTTAAACTGGGGTCTTACCCAGCACGGGAGGCCTGCCTTGCTCGGGAGCTGGGGAGCCGGAGGATGGAATGCTGTGCCTGGGAATGGCTAAAGGCAGCAGAATGACAGATGCTAGGTACCGGGGAAGAGCTTTTCATTTCTCCCAGAGAAGTTGGTTTACCTTCATCGCCTGCTATAGCTTTGCCTTGCAGATTGCCACTTAATGCTGACGGTTCTCTGATGACTTACACAATGGCTCTCAGAGCTTAGAGTCCCTCCCTACCCCCCCCACACTCCCCCCCTCCATCCTTCGTCCTGTCTTCCCCACCCCCAACCCCTTCCCTATCCTTTCCCTTCCTCATCCCCAAAATTCTTGCTTGTCCTCTCTAGGGAACTTTGTGTGGGTTTCTGGCACACACGCTGGATGGAGGTGATGTGAGTGGCAGCCGTGCCGTGACATGAAGATTCTGATGGTTTAAGGCAAAGAGACCAGTTTGCAAAAGAGAGAGGCAAAGGGGGGAGCAGGAAAGGGAAGAGAGAGAAGAAAACAGCTGGAGAAAGGCAAAGGAGGACGTTTGTGGATGACAGAAGGATGGGTAAGTGAACTTTTCTTGTTTGTTTGGTAGCAGAGCTGCAGCTGGATGGTTTATTTTTCAGCTGGATTATTAAGCTGTTCAGGAGGGGGAAACAGCCTAAGCAGCAGCAGCAGTGCATTCCTTTGCCAGGTGACTCACTGTACTTGCTATTGTATTTTTAGATCATGTATTCCCCCCTCACACACACACACACATACACCTTTCCCCCTGCAGTGGTTCTGTATGTAATTCATCTGTACATGCATGCACCGAGTTGAGGGCTGGAGAGAGGACGTTTGCTGCCGGCACAAGCCTCCTACACACCTGCACTCGTCTAGATAAGTACATGTATGCATGAGGCTCACACAGCATTTCTGCTGGGTTTAGATCCCTATTCAATGAGCTTCTGCTGGTATTATTATTCAGGCTGTCAGAAAGGACCGTTAACACTTTGCTGTATGTGGGAAGCAAAGGCGGGGGGGGGATAGGAGATAGGTTTTCTTTTATAGATGGCTTTGAAAAGGCTTGTTTGGGCTTTGAAAAGATCCCCCTAAGGTTGCTGTAGGTCTCCAGCAGGCATTTGCCAGTCTTATTTCTTCAAGTGTGACAGGTTTATTTCCTTCCTTCCTTCTTCCCCCCCCCCCCAGCCCCCAAGTCTGGAACAGCCAGAACAGATTTTGAGCTGACTGCTGCTGGCACCTAAGCAGTAGCAAAGAGATGAGGATTTCAATTAAAAAGCTGGCCATTAAAGTGAAAGTCATATAAATAGACATAACATATATGATTGTGACATAGTCAGGGGTATTTTAGATAAAGCATTATCTTGCAGAATGCCCCTTGGCTTCAAAGGGGGTTAAATAACTGCAGCACAGGGGTGCTTTTGTGTGTGTGACACATAATAAAGTAACTATTAATTGATGAGATACCACCCTTAAAATGTTTCCTGTTAGAGGAAAGCATCTCAGTCCTAGAGAGGCTGCAACTCTGGACAGAGGCACCAGTCCTAAAATCATCACAGGAGAAGGCGAGTGTGCGAATGGGTGTTGGGTGCTCTGACAACCCCTCCACCTCCTTTCCTCCTTATTCCAAGAATGGGGGAAATGTGCCTGTCCTCACGTACCAGCATTGCCACTGTGGGATAAATGTGACATCTCAAATGCAAAGTCTTTACATCAGTAGAGCTGGGGAAGAGAGAGGAGACTTGATATAGGATGGACCCCTTTAAACTTTCTGTGCTTTGCTGCTCTGAAGCAGCATTATTTGTGTTTCATAGAGTATATGATGAATATACAAAATAATAAATGCTTAGGTATTCACAGCTACATGTAGACAACTTGAAATGAATGTGTTATAACTATGATTCGTTTGATAGAAATATGTCTTCTACCATGCTCCTGATACTGGGGTCCCATACTAGCATTCCATGGTTTACTTCTCTGTATGGTAGAACTTCTGTTTCTGTGCATCTGTTTATGTATTTTAGGTACATAAAAATGATGAGTAACCTCCTTAAAGCTACTCTTACAAACAAATGACCCAGTGCAAAAAGGAAAGCCTTTACTTAGGGTCTGATTTTACAATAAATATACATTATAAAGATGGATCAAACTTCCTGATGAGTAGATTTCTCACTTTTTACTGTAATTTTTGGAGGCATTGGACTGTAAGTTGCTTTTATAAAGGAACACGTTTAGCAGCATGTAAGGACCAGCAGCTTTGGTTCATTTCCTTTCCAGCACTATGGAGCATTCAGCACAGTGACTTGACAAATATGTTTATTGTTAAAACCTCAGCATCTAGCGGTAAAGATATACCAGCTACATTGAGAGATGATGTACAGGAGGGAAATGAATAGAGAACAGGCTCTAAGGGTCCTTCTGAAGCTTCATAAATCACATGCAAGTAATTGAATAACAAGAGTAGTACTGGTGACGGTGAGATGGCAAGCCAGAAACTCAAAAAGGACAGGCATTTATGCAACAAAAGCTCAAGACAGGAGGCAAACAGGTTGTCTTCCAAATCCACTGCCTCACTAATGCTTTATTAGAAACCCCACTGATGTCTGTAATCTGTTGGCAATTTCTTTTAATAGCTTTACAATGCACATTTGTTTTCTTTTTAATATTGTAGGTTTCCATTTAATTAAGCAGCTGAGAGGCATGAGTGTGGTGTTAGTGCTGCTTCCTACCGTGCTGCTTGTGATGCTCGCAGGGGCTCAGCGAGCTTGCCCCAAGAACTGCAGATGTGATGGCAAGATCGTGTACTGCGAGTCCCATGCGTTCAGAGACATCCCTCAGAACATTTCTGGAGGGTCTCAAGGCTTATCCTTACGCTACAACAGCATCCAGAAGCTGAAATCAAATCAGTTTGCGGGCCTCAATCAGCTCATATGGCTTTATCTTGACCATAATTACATCAGCTCCGTGGATGAGGATGCGTTTCAGGGCATCCGCAGGCTGAAGGAATTAATTCTGAGCTCCAACAAAATCACCCATCTGCACAACAAAACCTTCCACCCCGTCCCCAACCTCCGCAACCTGGACCTGTCCTACAACAAGCTGCAGGTGTTGCAGTCTGAGCAGTTCAAGGGCCTCCGGAAGCTCCTGATCCTGCATTTGAGGTCCAACTCACTGAAAACCGTTCCCATCCGAGTGTTCCAGGACTGCCGGAACCTGGACTTCCTGGATCTGGGCTACAACCGCCTGCGGAGCTTATCCCGTAATGCTTTCGCTGGCCTTTTGAAGTTGACAGAGCTCCACTTGGAGCACAACCAGTTTTCTAAGATCAATTTTGCCCACTTCCCACGCCTCTTCAACCTGCGCTCCATTTACTTGCAGTGGAATCGGATCCGCTCTATTAGCCAAGGGTTAACGTGGACTTGGAGTTCCTTGCACAACTTGGATTTATCAGGCAATGACATTACAGGGGTAGAGCCTGGGACCTTCCAGTGCCTCCCCAACCTGCAGAAGCTGAACCTGGATTCCAACAAACTCACCAACATCTCTCAGGAGACCATCAATACGTGGATCTCGCTCATCTCCATCACTCTGTCCGGAAATATGTGGGAATGTACTCGAAGCATTTGCCCTCTGTTTACTTGGCTTAAGAATTTCAAGGGAAATAAGGAAAGCACTATGATATGTGCAGGCCCTAAACATATCCAGGGTGAGAAAGTGAGCGATGCTGTGGAAACATATAATATCTGTGCTGAAATCCAGGTGGTGGTTACTGAAAGATCATACCAGCCACCCAAAACCCCCCAGAGACCATTCTTCATTCCCAAACCTACCGTTTCCAAACTGGAAAGCAACCAGCCAACATCTATTGTGCCAAGCCCTTCTGCAGAGCTCCCAACACCTGGAGTGGAACCGGAGTACGAGCACGTTTCCTTTCACAAGATCATTGCTGGGAGCGTAGCCCTCTTCCTTTCCGTGGCCATGATTTTGTTGGTTATCTACGTGTCCTGGAAGCGTTATCCAGCCAGCATGAAACAGCTCCAGCAGCACACGCTTATGAAGAGGCGCAGGAAAAAGGCCCGAGAGTCTGAAAGGCAAATGAACTCCCCTTTACAGGAATATTACGTGGACTACAAGCCAACAAACTCTGAGACCATGGATGTATCGGTTAATGGATCTGGGCCCTGCACGTATACCATCTCTGGCTCCAGGGAATGTGAGGTATGAACCATGATCCTCCTAAAACCATTTCAGCTGCTGGGAAGGAGAGGTAAATGTTTGAAGCTCTTGAGGTAACTCTAAACACTAGAAAGATTAATGAGATTTTGTGCTTTTGGGTTTGCTTGGTGTGAAAGGTTATCTTATTAAACAGCAATGGCAAGGGAAGGGATGGGGATGATACAGAATAATTCAGACTTATCAATAGAGTAAGTTGAAGTAAACAACTATGATAGAGGGATTTGGAGTGTTATTTTCTATTTCTTTCACCCATTGTATTAGCAGTGGCCATAAGAGTCCCATTTTTAATGTGCTGGTAGAAACAGAGGAGTTTAAGAACCTCTTCTGTTTTAAAAATGAATCTGAAAACCTCTTTACTCAAAACCCACATCAAATCTTGAGGGGTTTATGGCCTAGTTAAAGGCACACCAAAGACTTTCTGCATGTTCTGTCTGGTTCAGGAGGAAATGTGGGGCCAACAGGACTGCAGCCCAACCTTAGAGCCAGGCACTGGTTTCCTGGAGGAGCAGGGGCATACCTGCTGCCTTACTTGCTCTGCTGAACTGGAGCTTGTCAAGGCCTCCAGGCTAACAGTACATTTGCAACTCTCTGGGTCGGGAGAGGGGGATTCTTGTTATTTTTAATTTCATTTTAGTGATGAGTGAAGGCTGAGCTTGAGAATTGCTCTGCTGGAGTTAATAGCTTCACACGCTTAAGGCCATGTTATGATTTTGAGTCAGCAGCATGGGAAATACAAATAGGAGAAGTTCTCAGTGCTTCTTTTGTCTGCTCTTGAGCTTTGACAAGAGAATACCGTGGGTTTTTGTTGCTTTATTGTCAATGACTCTACTAATGTGTATGCAAGAGATGTTTTTACTTGTGAATGCCATTGCTTGCTTATATAGCCGATAAGGAAGATTTGCACAACTGCATTTCAGTACTTGTTGCTTATTCCTGCATGTCATGAGGTGTTAGGGGATTGTGGTTGATTTTGCCTCTGTGTTGTGGGACATCCTACCTGAGAGTGCTTAATGAAATACATTCGTGTCCATTTATGCACATTGGGTTTGTCTCTGGTACGTTCTGACCCCTGTATCTGACAGCCAGGTAGTGCGAATGGTCTGTTAAAGATGAGCAGAGCTGGGCAGACTGCAGTTCTAGATCCTGAGCCTTTAAAAGTGCATGGTTTTCCATTCTGACAATAAGATGCCAGAGCCAGGACAGGCATCTTTAAGATGTCCCCTGTGTGGCACTGAAATCCCCAGCTAGTTGTGGACCACGGAGCTAAAGGGTAGACAGAAATGCTGTGTTTTGGCATTACTTTCTCTGGAGCAGTGTTGCCTTCAGAAAAGAAAATGACCTGTCAGACCCTTGTCATTTCTGCCAGTACCATGTGAATGAAGGTGTGGGTTTTTCTCTGTTAGCAGCAGTAGAAAGTAAGTGATGCTAACTGGGTTAGTTTGCATTTTCACTGGCTGTCACAAGGAGCATTAATTTGACCTGAAGGGCTGTCTCCTCTTCATGCTCAGGTTGAGCACTGCTGAAGTTTCATTAGCTTGACTAAACTGCTGTTTAATTTACACCAAGGGGATGTGCAGACAGCTGAATTCACACACAGAACTGAAAGTCTGTTTCATGAAACCATCATCTGTAATGAAATTCAGATTGTGATGGTAGCACACAGAGACAGGGAATGTGTGATGTCATTTGGGTGACTGAAATTGGGGTAATTCAGGCTATGGCAGATAGATGAAGAGCTGAAGAAGGTCTGTAACAGAAGGTCAGTGTGGTATCATTCCTTCATGTGGACTGTTAGACCCAGCATTAAACACAAGGGGACCCCAGTCTGCCTGCTTTCCAGAACAGCTTTATTCCACTGCTCTGTTCAGGTGCCATTAAGCTGGGCTCAAGCTGTTTATTGTGTTGTCTGTGGGATCCTTGGTTAGGTTGTGGATCAGGAAGACTGTACTGCACATGATAGTGCTGTGACTACGCTGTGACTTGTGGTGGCTTGGTATGATTGTTGCAGAAGACTTCAAGCAACAGAACACAGCAGATCACTGAAGGCACATGTAGCAACCATAAGGCCCCCACTGAAATACTATCTTCAGCTTGGATGTAACATTCTTCGTCTCCATAGCTACAAGGTTCCACTTGTAAAAGGATAGATATGCACTGTACAGTACTTAAAAATGGTGAGAAGAAATAATCCTTGTAGTGGCTTCAGCAGTGGAGAGCTTTTATATTTAGGGGGAAAAAAGAAGGTGGAACATGACATTATTTACTCATTTACCCAGAAGTATGTACTTGTAGGAAATAGGAAAAGTGTTGTTTTCTAAAGTGGGTCCTAGCTCAGCCCATCCTCCTGTGGTCTGACTTGTCAGTCACTGGGCTCAGTGCGTTTCTCCCCCTAAAAAAGACCATGAATAGGGGAGAAGAGGGTCTGGTCGCTAACATGAGGGCAGGCAGGAGGGCTGTCAGGACTCACTGGTTATGACTATTGATTTCCTTTCCTCAGTGATGTTTTCAAATGATTGTCTGCTATCACATGTCTGCCCCACACATTCTGTAAGCAGTCAAGGTGTCCAAAATGGTGTCTTTCAGAGGAGAATTGCTGTCTTAGCTCCATTTTAACCTGGGAAGGATGCCTGAGCATGCTCTGTTGCTGGCAGTTGGGTGATAATGAATGGCTCCTGAGTGGGGCCTGAGAATGCGTGAGCATGGCTAGTGCATTCATAGGGGTGATTTTGGGGTCAGAGGTATCCAGCTCATGTCATCCATGAGCAAAGATGCTGCGAGGGCTGGAGCAGCTCTGCTCTGGAGCCAGGCTGAGAGAGCTGGGCTGGGGCAGCCTGGACAAGAGAAGGCTCCTGAAGGGGAGACCTGAGAGCAGCTCCAGTGCCTAAAGGGGCTGCAGGAAAGCTGGAGAGGGGCTTGGGACAAGGGATGTAGGGACAGGCCAAGGGGAATGGCTTGAACCTGCCCAAGAGAGGGGAGACTGAGCTGAGCTCTTAGGCAGAAGCTGTTCCCTGTGAGGGTGCTGAGGCGCTGGCACAGGGTGCCCAGAGAAGCTGTGGCTGCTCCATCCCTGACAGTGCTCAAGGCCAGGTTGGACACAGGGGCTTGGAGCAGCTGCTCCAGTGGAAGGGGTCCCTGCCCGTGGCAGGGGTTGGAGCTGGAGGAGCTTTAAGGTCCCTTCCAACCCAAACCAATCTGGGATTCTATGATAAATCACTTGTTTTCTGTGCAGAACTGGCCTTGAGATATCAAGTGCAGGAATTTATGCAGGTTCTTCATTTCCCAGCACTCCACGTGGGAGCAGGGCTGGTGCTTGTGGTTGGTTTAAGCTCTGTGAGGTTTCAAGGGTATAACAAAGGAACACAGGCAGCTGAGAGCTGCCCTGTGTTGAGTCCTTCCACTGCGGTTGCAGGTACACTTGGTGTAGCTGCTTTTGCAAGCCTATGCTTCATGAATTATTCCTTGTACTACAGAGACAGCGCCAAAGCCAGGCTTGCTGTAAATGGGAGCAACTCTCTTGGCATCAGTGGGATTATAATCACTGACACCTGGCCTATGGAATTCTATTTAGTCTATTGGCAAGGGGTTGTGAAATAACTGGATGCTGATGAGTTTGGCTCTCGCCATCCAGTTAGCAGACTGCTGCTATCTCATTTTGGTGTTTGCTTTGCTTTGTGTATGTGCATCATATTCCCTCTCTCTTTCATATTTATTTGTACATTTGCTGAAGATCTGGGAGCCATAAAAAGCAGTTTCATAAACCAAGCTGTAATATTATGTATTTCATACATATCACACACAAAATAGCTGTATATAGCACACTGTGAAGGTACATGGGGAGAAGGACCATTGGTACAGAAATGTTTCCTTCTTTCAACTGGAAGGCCATTCATCTCCTGTTCCTCAGGCTAGCAGATACAAACCCAACAGCAACCACCAAACAAATGAACATCTTTTCCCTGTTAAACCAAACAAATGAACATCTTTCCTTCACAGTTGCTGTGAAGCCCTTTGAGGGATGGTTGACACAGACCCTGTGAGGTTATTTACTACACTTTTCTTTCTCTATATCTCTCCACGTCAGCCCATCTCCTTGCAAACAACCCATCTTTGTGGTGATGCTCTTGTCTTTTCCAGCAGTGAACAGCAGAGCAGTTGTTACTTGTATTCAAACATGCTAAATCCATCCCACAAAGCTATATTCATTTTTAATTCTGCTTCCTTCCCTCTTGCCAGTGGGAAGACACAGATTGGGAAGGGAATGCAACACATGCAGATGTGGTGTTGGTGGCTGCTGTTGACCTCCTGCTTTTGAGCCTTATTTCAAAGGAAATGTTAATGTGCTACTGATGTTATTTAGTTATTAAACATCATGACTGTGGAGTTCTGAACAGATGCAGAAAACCAACATAGCCTCCCTCTGCAGACAATGTTCTTCCAAGGCTTCAGTTCTGGAAGGTGCTCATGGTTCTGTAACTCACCTTTGAAGGGCTGCCCAGGGGCCAGGCCTGAGCTCAGGGGGTCTTGTGTGACTCTGTGTGTGAAATCACCCAAGCAGTGATCCTGTTCCCTTTGCTCTTCAGCCTGATGTTGTTACAAGGAATATGAATGAGCACTCTGAGGATAGGTGTGAGTTCATTACAGCTGGGGGGAATGCAAAAGGAAAGTGATCCCATTACAGAGAATATGGGAGGTGAAGCATGAGGGGGCAGCAGGAATTGTCAGTTATTGTCATCACTACAGGCCATAGTGCTCTGGTTGTCTTTCCAGTGACTGCTTTGGAACACACTAGGATGGGTGTTGTTAATTTGGCTTCCCTATCTCCCTCTGTGCCATGGCTCTTTGCCTGCCTCGCTCTCTCCACCTCCTGGGACTATGGATGGACCTTGAATTCTTGCTTGAGTTGTCAGCTGAAGGGTGAATCAATCTAATGAAACTGTCATAAGCTTTCTGGTTGTGTCAGGAGAGTAAGCAGAGCCTGAGCTGATTCTGCTTTTCCTCCTGCAGTATAGCTGGAAAAAGTATGTCAGAAGTGGCTCAGAGGTGAAACCTTTAAGGCAGAAGGCAGAAGGCCACTGGGAGTCTTGAGAAGAAGGTGGATTTTAGAAATGTCTTCAGGATTAGGACCAAAGGTAGAAATGTGTGTTTGTTCCCATTCAGAGCCTTCCTTAGCATTGCATCCTTGTTGTTAGCACAGCCTGGTTTGTGTTGGAAGGGACCTTAAAGCTCACCCAGCTCCAATCCCCTGCCATGGGCAGGAACACCTTCCACTAGAGACCTCCCTGTGTCCAACCTGGCCTTGAGCACTGCCAGGGATGGGGCAGCCACAGCTCCTCTGGGCACCTGTGCCAGCGCCTCAGCACCCTCACAGGGAAGAACTTCCTGCATTGCATACTGGCTGCTGCAAGTATACTGTCAATGTGCAGGAAGTTGTGCTATAGAAGTACCAGTGATGCAGCAATAAACACGGGGCTGAATTTCCCTGTGCTCAGCACTTGTAAAGTGTGAGACTTCACAAAGATATTCCCCAAATGAGTGGCCGTGTTTCCGGCAGAGCTCTGCCAGCTGTGCATCAGCAGCAATTGAGACACAGGCTGTCACTTGGAAAAGGAAACTGCAGAAGGATGCTGAGCGCTTCTGAAAGTCCTTCCTCAGGTGCCTGGATGCGAATCAGCTTGTCTGAAATCTGCTCTTGCTCTACAGGTGCTGCTGTGACCTTGGAAGTGATTTACTCTGGGATAATGCAGCTAATTCCCAACTTTTACCATGTCCTAGAGACCTCATGGTTTGAGTTACACACAGTGGGAACTGCTCAAATGGAGAGGATGTTGCATTGTAAAACCTTTGTGCAAGATACTTGTATTCCTATTGTATTCCTATTGTATTCCTTGCTGAGGCCCTATGTAGGATTCTTGAATTGCCAGTGTTGTGATGGGTTCAGTTTGCCCTTTCCATCCTTCTTTTCCTTTCTCTCACCTCTTCTGCTTTTGCTCAAACTCTTTGATGTGCTGGCACTATTTTAGGGAGAGGAAAAAAATCAATTCTAGTGCGTTATGTAGCTCGTACAGGAGGGAGAAGGCAAAAAGAAATGGCAAAGAAATCTGCTGACCCTATTCATTTGTGGGTTTTTTCCTTTAAAACACACACACCAAAAAAACCCCCAAATCAAACAAAATCCCCCAAACCCCACACCAAAGGGGCAAGAAGTCTTCTTAGTGAGTATCCCACTACCTGAAACGTTCCTAACCCTCCACCAGAATGAGAGAGTTGACCTGATTCTTGATGTTGAGCTGTTACCTAAACTCCATGGGCTGTTCACAGCACAGAGCAATGTGAGCTGGGCTGGGTGCTGGGAATAACCAGAGCTGTGTATGAGTTTTACCTTGTTCACACATACTCCTCTTGGCAGCCTGTCTGCTCCGGGTAGAAGAGACCTTCACGTTCCAAAGCCTTTGGGGTGACAGTTGAGGTCTCAGCTGTGCTGCTGTGTTACTTTCATCGCCATGGTACCTGTCATGTCCAGCAGCTCCCGTGTTTTTGCCAGCAGGAGCTGCTGTGTGTATGGAAGTGTGCAACTCTCTGCTGTCCATGTTGTAAACATCGGGATGTGAAACATTCCAGGGTGATTTGTGTTTGTAGCACTCCTAAAGTCCTGCTATTTGGTCATTTCAAGGCAGGTATTTTAGGGCTGAGCGCAGATGGGCTGCAGCAGTAAACACTTCTGACACTAATCAGCTTTTATCACATCTGCCTGTTGTGCAGCCAGGGAAGCTTAGATTGCCTGTAGATCTCTCCATCTGCACACAAAGATGACTGGATCGGTTCTGAGGGATGTCCAGGGACTTATCTCCATTCCTAGCTGCAGCATTCCAGCTTTGTTAGAAGCCAGAGTGTGCAGCAAAGGGATGGCCTGAGAGGGCATTAGGAGATGGGAATATTGGCTTCTTGGCCTAGTGAATGTGTTTTGTCCTTGCCTTTTTAAGTCACAAGGAAATCGAAAGCTCTTCCTGGCAGATGTATCTGTCGTACTGTTGTCACGGGCACGGGAATGGGAATTGTTCCACCTGCAAGAATGGGGAAGGCAGGAAAGGCCGGAACGTGCTGATCATCTATAATCTCTCACCATCTGGGGTATATTCTGCTACAGCAGGATCTCCAGCTTTGTTTCTTAGCTCATGTATAACTATATTTATGTGGTTCTTTGGATACATTTGAATGTAGTTGGCTGGAATATGAGAAGCTTGTGGATGCTGGCAAGGCAGAGCCTTTCCTGAAGGCTGAGTCTCTATCAGTGGGCAGCTTCCACAGAACATGACAGGACTTTGTGAGGATGCTGGAACTTCTCTTTGTTGTTTCCTGTTAGCTTTTCTCCATAGCACTTAGCACCTGAAGTTCTCCAAACTTATCAGATAAAGAACGTTTCTCCTAATAGTTAATTCCTGTGTCACGTACATCACCATCTTAACCAACAGCTTTTTGCTGGGAAGGCTCCATTTTTTCTCCTGTTCTTTCACCATCACTGTGTTATTCAGTTTCCTCTGACATACCCCACAATAGAAAGAAAAACAATGTTTTTGGGTTTAGCCTATAGGGGGGAAACAGCATGATCAGTTTATGATCATAAACGATGGACCACTGATGCTGTGTGTGTATCAGTGTGTGCTTTGTGTATGTGAAGACCTCATTGGGAAAGCTGACCTTAATCTTCATTTTGATACTGGATTTTGTCATTTCGTTGTCATATAAAAATAGTATTTTCTGTCCAAGCATTTCAGCTGCACTGCAGAAGTGTTACATCAGGAGGAATATTCGATGGTTATTAAGTCCCTTTGTGCTGCAATCCCCAACTTTGGGCAGAGAATGAAAGAACCATTTTTAAAGCAGAAGGTTCATTATATCCTTTTGTGCATAAACTATGGTCAAGTTTTGTTTCCATAGATGAAAAAGTATGTTTTCCCTGTGTGTGATTCCTGTTAATCCAATTAAGAAGTAGGCAATACAAAGCAAAAGATGATTTGACATCCTTGTCTCTAAACTGGAGAGACACCAATTTGATGGATGGACCACTCGGTGGATAAAGAACTGGCTGGATGGGTGCACACAGAGTTGTGGTCAGTGGCTCAGTGTCCAACTGGAGACAAGTAATGAGCAGTGACTCTCAGGGGTTGGTGTTGGGACTGATCCTGTTCAACATCTTTGTTTTTTACTATGAAGGTGGTGAGGCAGTGGAACAAGCTGCTCAAGGAAGCTGTGAGTGCTCCATCCCTGGCAGTGTTCAAGGCCAGGTTGGATGAAGCCTCTGGTGCCATGGTTTAGTGTGAGGTGTCCCTGCCCGTGGCAGGGGGTTTGGAACTGGATGATCTGAAGGTCCTTTCCAACCCTAACTATTCTACGATTCTATGATGAGCTCTGTGTAAGGCGAGTGTTGTTATTATGACTCTTTGTATTCGGGTAGTAGCTGACAACTCCCAGGTTTAATCACCATATGAAGGTATTGAAGGAATCATTTGTGCCTGGGGGAACAGGATGCAGCAGGTAATGTGGACAAAGCAGGGAATAGAAAGAGGAGATGGAGACATGAAGAATGACTTCCTTGCAGGAGATGAGTTGAACAGAGAGAACTACAATCTGGGTATTAAGAGCCTGTTTCTTGGGTGACTCCAGCTCTGTGCTGTGCAGTGAAAAGGCCAATCCCATGTCCTGCACTGTGCATAGGTTAGAGCTCTCTCCTGGGCATCAAGCCAAGGAATGACTTACTTGGCTTCAGGTTCTCCATGGGAAGGTCAGTCTCTGTGTCTTGCTTGCACTGTCCTGCAACCTCACTTGGCTTTTTCCCAGGCTTTTCCAATGCATTGAGTTTCTTTGATGAATAGTCCAGAGTTGTGGGAGTTTGCTCATTTTCAGACTCAGTTCTCATTAACAATCAGCTTCTCCTCCTGTGTGATGGCCTCTGAAGCCCCAGATGATTCTTCACTGCTCTCATCTTTCACTAGCACATCCATTGGTATTATCTTTGTGCCGTGATGGATGCTTTAAAAGGAACCAACAAGGCCATCAAATTCTTGCCCTGGTTCAGCTAGCATTTGTTAATGTTCTAAATCATCTTGGGCCTGAAACGTGCTCCTTCTGAAATCCAGAACGCTGTGATTGCCCGAAGCCTCTCCATGTGTTAATTAAATCATGGTAATTTGCTTCCTTGAGACTGACAGGTTATAAATAGTGTTTCTCCCCACTCCTGCAGTGATTTGGGATGAATGACAGGCAAAGCAGCTATTGTTTAAACTGTGCATCTGACACTGTCCTTCCCCATCTGACTCCTTTTCTCTGCTGTTACTTGATTGTCCTGAAGTCATCGCCAGTGTCATTCTTAAGGCTGGTTCCTCACCATGCACTGCTCACATTAAAGATGAGCACAATGATTTTTCTGGGCCATTATTATCCATTTAATTTAACAATGTGTATTAAGGAGCCCTGAAGGTTGGGGCAGATGTTCAGTGTCTGTGTATACCCACACAAACCTATGGCAGAGAGCACAGAACCAATCCTGAGACTTTAAGACATTTTAGTAGTAATTTTATTGCCAACTATAATTTTTAGTAGTAATTTTATTGTCAACTCCCATCTAAGATCTTGTGGAAACAGAAGCCTCGGTGTTCCTCACATCATGTCCCTCTGTTGCTCCCATGGGGTAGACCGTTGGTGTAGAGCACTGTGCTGCAGCTGGCACAAGGCAGTTATTCATCAGATTATACCTGTTTGGAAACCAGTTCTCTTCATTCTTAGTGCCCAGAAGGAAAAAGTGTTGCAAATACTGAAGTTGACCAAGAATTTGTACAAAGCTCTGCAGCAGCTTTAGATCTGCCTTCACTTCCGAGCAGCTCTGTCCCATGTGTGAGAGTGAGGTAGCAGTGATGTTAGTGGGAGCATCCTCAGGCCTGCATTATGCATAATCCCATCAGGGAGTTTTGCACTGCTCCCTTTAATGTAGGTCTGCACACTGTTTACAGCTCTGATTTGTGGAAGAACCTAAGGCTAGATCTCAGCCTGCTGCTCTGGATCCTTCCTACTCTTCCAGTTACAAAAAGAAGCTTGAACTTGTGAGTATAGGGATGTGTCATGCTGGCTGGCATGCTTTGGAGTTAATTAAGATTCAAAGGTATATAGGGGAGAGCTTCTACACAGTAAACTCAATCTTTGTTTCCAAGACTGTGGAACGGGCTTCCTCCCTGTGAATTTGGAAAGCAACTTGATCCACCAGTCAGCTATGGCTGGAGGCACCATACCTAAAGGTGGTAGACAATAGAGCTTTAGAGGGGCTTCGGACAAGGGCCTGTAGGGACAGGCCAAGGGGAATGGCTTGAACCTGCCCAAGAGAGGGGAGACTGAGCTGAGCTCTGAGGCAGAAGCTGTTCCCTGTGAGGGTGCTGAGGCGCTGGCACAGGGTGCCCAGAGAAGCTGTGGCTGCCCCATCCCTGGCAGTGCTCAAGGCCAGGTTGGACACGGGGGCTTGGAGCAGCTGCTCTAGTGGAAGGGGTCCCTGCTATGGCAGGGGTCAGAGCTTTAAGGTCCCTTCCAACCCAAACCATCTCATGACTTAGGAACCGTTCTAAACTCTGCTGTTAATTTATTGTGTCATATGGGAGTAATGGTTTCAGTGCAGTGTCACACTGCCGAAGGAAAAAGGAAAGCAAGGGCACAGAGACTTTGAGTAGGATTTGAGCACTGAAACCAATCCTTAAATCTTTGTGAATGTCTCTTGCCTCAGTCTTTTCCCTCCCATCTACTTAGCAGAGGGGTCAGCTGGAGGATTTCCTTTCACTCCCTTCCTACATGGTGGTGAACAGAACAGGGCTGGGGTTGTAGCTACTACTTTAGCAGAAAGAAAGAAGTATTGTCTGGAGCCTTAAGGGACTCCTACTGAGGATGTTTTGTTCCTGGCACAAAAGCCAGTCTGAAGTGGTCTGCTTTGTCTTGGTGTGGTATTAGCACATGCCTGTTTAGTCCTTTTAAAATGTCTATACTATATTCACATGCAAGAGACACTGACTTAGGTGCTCCCTTGTCCTGGTAGCAGTGAAATGACAGGATTTTAATGTAAGTTTTGGTGTCTTTCCCTTCCCCAACATTATCATTTCCTTTCCCAGAGCCTCTAAATCATACCTTAGGCTTCTGCCTTGATGAGCCCCATCCACGTCATGTGCAAAGCGAAATGGAGAAATGAAACTGCTGGTGTGTTCTGTGGTTGGAACATAAACTGCTCAATGCAGGAAGGAAACAACCCACTGGCAGTTTGGAATTATTAGAAAGTTTTAATTGAAATGAAAATCTATGGCTATTTCCTTTGTTGTCTTGTCTGTGTTGAATATATTAAGAGTCCCAGTGGGCATGAAGCTTCCACAATGTGAGGAATTGATTAACCTTCTTCTATTTCTGATTAGCTCCCAAATGTTTATTATATTAGCTTTTGAGAGCAAGGTCTAGACTGTTTTGGTTTGCCACAATAGACAAGGGACTAGAATTAACATGGCTCAGTGAGTTTTCCACATGGGTTATGAGTAAAAGGTAGGTGTAACGTTTTGTATTTCATTACCTCTTATGTCTAATGGAGGCTGGAGGGGGATATCTTACCCTGGAACACATAAAAATGGAGTGGAGAAGAAGCACTTAACCATCTGCTTTCTCTTCTTGTATCAAGGGCCACACAACTTCAAAAGTTGTGCTGGTTTTAAACCCAGTGGTTTATTTGGACTGCAAAGGGCCTCCCGAGAGTCACTGGAGGACTTGGAGAGGCACCTCCACTTCTCTGGTGATTTGTTCCAAAGGTTAATAACATTCACACTGAAAATAACTTATCCAGCTGATAAAGAATTCCTTTCTCCACATTGATATAAGCTTAATCCGAGAGGATGATGGATCTGGTGTTTAATGTATGGCTGAGGGTTGGTCTCAACTACATGGAGTTTTATTGTTTGGCTTTAGATAAACTGCTGTGATGGGGATATGATGGTTTGCTCAGTTAGCTGTGTACCCACAGAAAACAGGCTCTCAAAGGAGAGGTATTATTCTAGAATAGGTATCTTCAAGATCTTGTGTAAATAGCGAATCTTGGTCATTGAGCTGAGGAATGAAGGTATTTGTCAAAGAGCCCAACTCTGCCTTGTTCTACAGAATTAACAAATGTTCCCATTATAGGTGATTAACTAAAAATCATTGATAGTCCAGGAATTGCACCAGTTTTATTCCTCCCATTAATTTGACATGATAAACTGCTGCAGGTGCATTCAGAGCTGATACCGGAGAGTGTAGTAATTTACCAACCACTTACTAGAGCTCAGCTCTCTGTTACTTCAGCAGTCAGGGATAACCAACAAGCCATGCAGGATCAAGCTCCATTTAGAACCATCTTGTAGTACTTCTGAGGTGCTTCTTTCTCCCTGTCTCAATTCATCACACCATCCTCTCCTTAAAGCACATGTCTTTCCACCTACCACCTAGCTCTTAGCATTGTCTAAATTACCTGTCAGATACTTCTCAAGAGTATCTTTCTGCATTGACCTGGAAAGTCAGATTTAGCACCCAGCTTCTTTGGGTGTCACTTAACCTGGTTTATTGTCTACAATTCCCGTCACCCTCACAGGCTTTCCTGTTCCTTTCTTCATTAACGATTCCTCTGCTTTTGAAGAGCTACAGATAGAGACTTTGTGTGATGCATCAGATATTCATATATACTTATCCTGGGGACAGCATGTGTTTGAGTGGATATATTATACATAGTGACTCCATTTTTAGGCACTTGTTTTGTCACTGATGCCCCATCCCTGGCAGTGTTCAAGGCCAGGTTGGACACAGGGGCTTGGAGTGAGCTGCTCCAGTGGCAGGGAGTTGGAACTGGATGAGCTTTAAGGTCCCTTCAACCCAAATAGTTCTGGGATTCTATGATCCTATGAACATTATTGCAGGATTACAAATAGTTTTTGTAAATATATATTTTTATTTTCCTAGAAGCATCTTTGGGTTCCCAGAAACATCAAATCTTGGGGCTTTGGTATCCTCATGGATACTTGAACCTGCCAAATGGAAAAGAACCCCAACCAGCTGTATCCCTAACCCAGGAACTGTCTTTTTCTTTCTTTTCTGTTATCAGGAATGGATGCTTCCTGTGGATGCTTTCTGAATAGAAAATGTTATTTTCACTTAAAAACCAACAGTGACATTTTAGTCAGGGCTGCTAAAGGCAGGAATTGAAGATGCTGACTTCTTTCTACCCCTTTTCATTGCAGCAGTAGTTAGAATTCCTGTTCATGGTCAAGGTCCTACTTAGTGATGAGGTATCTTATAGACACGGAACATTGCTATAAAATAAATCCTTACCTGAAAGGGCTTCCAGCCTGTCTTTTAGTGTTCACCAGAACAGCGTGTTAGATCATCCCTGAGCAGAAACACCAGGAAGGAAAACATATTATTCCCTTTGAAAATGTGTCAGGTGAAGAAATGGCACTGGTTTCTCTTCCTCCCAAGCAAGTGTTCCTTCCCTCCCTCCCTTCAGCAGGGCATTGGCAGAGCTGTTTTCATCTTGCTTGCTATCTAGAAAGAAAAAAAAGGCTTTGGATGATTTAACTATTTCATGTTCACTGTTTTAAGCCGTGATTAAATATTAATCAAAATGAGTAGCATGTGATTGAATTGAGCTCAAAGGAAATAGAGGCGTCTCTCTATCTGCATGTATAAAATAGCAGTAACTTCATTCCTAATCTGGAGTTGCACTACTTCCTGTTTATTTAATGGCTTTATTTTACTGTTAGCAGCAAGGTATGTTTCGAGGTACATTAGATTCTTGTGCTCCTTTCTCTGTTACAGCACCATTCGCAAGCAGGCAGAGGTCTTGTGTCTTCATCAGTAAAGGCACAGACCCAGGGTTTGGAAGCAGCACTGATAAATCCTATTCCTATGGTTAAAGCAGGGTGGGAACAGCAGGAGATACTTTATGCTGTGTATCCTGGGCTGTATGTACATGTCATAACAAACAACACCAAAGGAGAAAGGTGATGTGTTCCTAAAATGCCCCTGGCTCACAGGCACAGCTCCATTACCTCCTAATCCAAGAAATAACATTGTTCAGGTACTCTGGCAGTGTTGTGACACAGCAAATGTGTTACTTGTGAGAAAGAAGCATAAGCACAGGAAGTAAGGAGGTAAAATCTGCACTTGGAGAAGACAACCACACTGACCACAGGGTCCCAGGGGCCACAGGGTCTCATGTGAGGGTATTAACACTGGGAACAACCATACAGAAATGAACTGACAACATGGGAAGGGTGCAAGCAGGCAGAAAGTGGAGAGGACTGGAGGGACCTCCAGCAGCACACAGAGATCTGAGTAGTGTTTTGGTCCAGTTGGTAACTATATAGTAAAACTAGAGTCTTGGTTCTCTTCAAGTAGAGATGTTTTCATCTGTTTGCTTAGTACTAAGCTGCTGTTGTCTCTCTTGGCCAGTACCATGAGTTTCCTCTGCTTTCCTGCTTCTTTCTCCATCCTCTAAACCATGTGTCAGAGCAGCATAAGAGTGGGAACGTTCAAGTTTTGTTTTGTGCTTGTTATCAAGGAGTTGAAGTGAAATTAGCACATGAATATGTTCTTTCATTGACACACTTGAAATTAAAGTGTGCTGCTAAAGTCTTGTTGGGTTGCGTCAAGGCCCCTTTGCTAACGAAGGCTCTAAAACCAGAGTAATAAAACCAAAGGAAAACATGGTTCAATTGGGAAAAACCCAACAAACCCGAACCCTGACTTGTTCCTTTAGCTTTTAGTTACCATTTCTACAATTCACCTCTGTTGGTTGGTAGTTGGAACCTCCCCTGGGTGGGCAGCATAGGGGTGGGCCATATTTCAGACTTAATGTAGCAATAACTGCTGTGTACATTTTGGAAGTGGTTTAAGAAGCAGTGGTTAATCATTGATGAATTTTAAAACCGGGTAAGCACATAAATAAGAGGTCACATGTGATTTCTGATCATTTCTTACAGTACATATTAATTATTTATTAATTCCTGATAAGCTATTTACAACCACATCCCAGATCTGAAACATACTCAAATGAGCTGTAGTGATAAAGCAAATAGAAACCTCCAAAAACTAACATCTGCATTACAGAACCAGCAGTTCACTGGTTCAGGGAAATTAGGTTGAAACAGTCAGTGAACAAAACACAGTTCATAGTTATTCATATTTGATGCTGAGATTAAAAGTAGAGACTGTGGCACCCATCAGGCAGTTCCCAGGCTGGAAACAGTGATTTAAGAAGTCAGCTCCATTCTTGAGGTTTCATTTTGGATAGTCTACATCATTCAGGACTTTTTAAAGAAGGGAATTGTATGGTTTGAATTGCCTTGTGGTAGTCAAGAGGCTCACTACCTCAGCCCTTCCATGGAAACAGGGAATAGATGACTTACTATAGCTTGCTAAGTTACGCTTCTTTGGGGCACCTTCATAACAAAAAGACTTTGCTTGCAGTGAAGATCTCATTATCCATGGGAGAAAGATGGGAGTGAGCACTTGGGGTGGCAAAAAACTCACCCTAATGCAAAACATCGTGCAGAACATGGAAGATGTAACTTTGGGAAATGCTTGTCTGCACACTTCATGTTGGACTTGGCATCCAGCTGTGATTGAGATCCAGTCTGCTGCAGAAGTGAGAGCAAGACACATTTGCGTGGGAAATACAAGTCTTGCAAAGAGTCTTGATTTCTCTACAGTTAGGAAAGCTCTGGGAGTGTTAGAACTGGAACCCACAGAACCAGTGCACCTGCAAGATCACCATTCCTTGCCCATACAGACTTCCTTGATTGCAGAGGGGAGACTGAGCTGAGCTCTTAGGCAGAAGCTGTTCCCTGTGAGGGTGCTGAGTCACTGGCACAGGGTGCCCAGAGCAGCTGTGGCTGCCCCATCCCTGGCAGTGCTCAAGGCCAGGTTGGACACAGGGGCTTGGAGCAGCTGCTCCAGTGGAAGGGGTCCCAGCCATGGCAGGGGTTGGAGCTGGATGAGCTTTAAGACCCCTTCCAACACAAACCATTCCAGGGTTCTGTGAAATAGAACACCACGTGGTGGCTTTTCCATGCTAGAAGAGATTCAAGTGAATTTGTTATTGCCAAAACCACTCCACTTGTGAGTAGCTGTTTGGGGAAGAGCAGAGTGTGTGATGATGTAGGTGTCAGTTATGTATGGATACGGCACTCACGGATAACATGCACAATTTGTTCTTTGAGTTCCAGAGTCTTTACAGACCTTTCACAAACAGGAAAAGGAAAAAAACTCAGCTTTTCTCTGTGCTTATGTTTAGTGAATCAACATTTGGATAATGGGATCTCATTGAAAGCCCGTGTTTATGCCTGCTCTCCCCTGGGCAGCAGGCCGGGGCTTTGTTTCAGAGCTCTGCAATAGGCTTTTTCATTCAGGTAGGCACTTAAGTATTTTTCCTCTCTCCTTGTGCTGATTGCTAATTACACATGGATGCAAGGTTTGCTTTGTTTCCCTTTGCAAGCATTTGCTTGGGACTATTTCCTCATCCTCTTGGAGTCAGACAACAGCATGAACATCAGGCAGAGCCATTCTGAGCTTTGCTTGCAGCTGCCTCCCTCCTAGGGAGGACGCTCTGGGGTTTTTATACCTTATTTCAACTTCTCATCCATTTGATGTTTGATCATCTGAAGGGTTTTTTCTGCCTTCTCTCCCTGTTTTTGCCTACCTCTGAGCCTTATCTGATTTCTTCAAGGCAGGTCCTTGAACTTGGTACGCTTCTTTACCATAAGGATCCTTAGAAAAGGCTGCTGCTTCTCCATGTTAGTTCGTTAGGTTTTTCTCTTCCTTTAAAGGCCGTTTGAAGTGATATTTTCCTCATTATATTTTAAACAGTTTGATCATTATTTTCCTCCCATTTTTGCTTTTCATAGCATTGATTTATAGATATGGTTGTGTATGATCATAGAGGCTCTGCCGACCTTGCCCCCCTGTGCCAGATGCTACGTGCACTTTCAGACTGTGCTGCAGTGAGCTGATGTCTAAATGCAAAACTACTTACAAACTGTAATCATATTGTCCCTCATTTCTACTTAGTGCAGGCACAGGCAAAGGGAGGCAAAGCTGAGCTCAGTGTGTTCCAGGCATGGCACTGGGTAAAGCTGTTGCAGGGTCAGCTTGTTCTTGTATCAGCTCAGAGCAGTGTGCCCTGGTCTCCCAGAGCACAGCAGACAGGACTGCTTATTCCCACTGCTGCTTTCTCCTTCCCTCCTGTTAATACCAAAGTTCCTCCTTTGCTTATTCACCACATCCAGAGCATCAGTTTGGCAGTAGGAGGGTTTATCCTCCTGTTCCCAACTAGAGATGCAATGAGATGTATTTGTCTCATGGCCAGACAAGTCTGCAGAGCATCTGTTTCATTTCTTAGTCTAGTGACCAGGCTGTAAGGTTTCTGTCCCTTCCTCTGACTTTTTCCTCTTGTGCTATTAAACAGACCTTTGGCCTATAAATTTGATTTTCATAATCTCCTTTCTCATGCATAGAATCCCGTTGGAGCCAAAATACTGTGTAATGGCTTTAACCATGCAGCTGGACAACAGGATCAGGACTTCCCAGGTTTAAACTACCTTTTCTCTTTAAGCCATGCAGATGCCCAGTACCTCTGGTGTGACTCCCACTTTAGAACTCGTATTATACAGAATCTACTAGAAAGCAGCTTTGCTCTCTGGAATAGAATCTGTTCCAGGAGCTTTATAGAGCCTCACTGGTAGCTGTTGCTGTACTTCTTGGGAATCATGTGAGAGATCCAGATTGAGGCCAGCTCTGTGGCACACCATTCATGTTATGGATATTCCTTTAATCAAGGGGATGGCCAAAGGCTCCAGACCTCCCCTGACTCCTTTTAATGAAGATGGACATGTCCAGGGCTTCACTGGCCACTGTCTTTGGTGTGAAGCCAGGTCTGTTTATCCCAACCATCCTTTTCGGATACGGGTGCAATGGGACTGCAGCAGAACCTTCTTACACCACAGCAGAAATGTGCTAGTGAAGGGATTATCTGCATATTCCAAGGGTCTGGGGAGTGAGCTGTTCAGGAGAGGCCCTTCATTTGGACTGCTTTAGAACAGGCTTAGCAGAAAGTTGTAGCTTCATATATATGTATATATATATCAGAAATGGGGCACAAGAAGTATTTATGGAAGCAAAACCTAGAAATGAAAATTGGGGTGAGCAGTTCCTCCAGTCCAAAATTACAGAAAGAGCTTGAAAACCTCTTTATGGTGCTGGCTTCAGAATGTGCTGACCCACTTTGGCCACTCTGGTGTGTGGTGCTGAGCACTGCACGATCAGTTCCTGAAGCAGTCATCACAGCACAGAGCAGTAGCTTAAAGGGAACAAAGTTGGGTTTAAACTTAATCAGGGGAAGCAGGTTAGACATGAGGCAGAAGCTGTTCCCTGTGAGGGTGCTGAGGCACTGGCACAGGGTGCCCAGAGAAGCTGTGGCTGCCCCATCCCTGGCAGTGCTCAAGGCCAGGTTGGACACAGGGGCTTGGAGCAGCTGCTCCAGTGGAAGGGTCCCTGTCCCTGTCAGGGGGTTGGAGCTGGATGAGCTTTAAGGTCTCTTTCAACTCAAACCAGTCTATGGTTCTGTGGTTCTATGATAGAACTGTTTATCACCAGGACTATCTGGATGCTGGTCGCACCAGCACCCTGCCTGTTTGGGTGGTGTGGCAGCTCCAGGAAAGGGAGGTGCTCTGGGAATGTAGTTTGAAAGACAGGAGACTGCCAGCGGGCAATGAGTCTGCATCAGGTTTTAGCTCCAATTTGTAGTTTAAATCCAGCCACATGAACTACAGGTGGAAAGATCCAGGGTTCTGGCCTATGTGAAAGCACTTACTTATTTGCAGGTAGTTTCTTCAGGGATGAATGGAAAGGTTTTCCTGCATTGCACCCAGAAGGTTCCCAATCCATGGGTCTTCAGAAAGTAATGATACCTGTAGTGTATCTACCTGCTGTAGATCTACCTGCTGTATATACCTGCTCTAGTGCAGAAAACAGCTTTGACAGACTAATTATTCCTTCCAGCCTAGGTCTGAAACACTCCATGGAGGGGATGACACAGCTGTTGTACCTGTCTGGTGGCTATGGAGAGGACTTGTGCCTCTAGAGCTGGCAATCTGGAGTGCTGGATTCCCCCACTCACAGAATCCATCTGCTGCCATCGTGCACATCCCAACCGTGTTTGCAGCTTAGTTCAGTCTCTGCTACATTACATGCAGATGAATAACCAGAATAATAGAGCCTGTCCCAAGCTGTTGATATTTATTTCACTGTATACAAACAGCCAATGGAGCTTTGTCCATGCTCCTGTCTGAACAGGTTTCTTCCTTGCAGTTCAGTCTTCCCTTTGCCTGGTTTGGCCACTGAACTGCTGTGGGATGGGGCTGAGCAGAACCTGTTCCACTGGGGTCTCTGAAGGCTACAGCAATAAAAGTCGTAATAAATGTGCCCTTTTCACATTAGTCTTTAGCTTTTGGTGTCATTTAGAAAAGGAGGCAGCACATAACCATATGAAAATGTCACTTGCAAACATTTACCTCTCCAGTGCTCTGTGTTTTCATGGGATGCATTCGGGAATCTCACAGCTAAGAAATGGGGAAGAACACTTCTTGGGTGCTTTGGTACATGGGGAGAGCCTGAACAGGCTTAGGGAAGGTACAAGGGAAACCAGATCAACAAGCTCTGGAGACAAGGGGGATGTCAGCGTTGTTTAAAAGACAATTAAGAAGAGATGCTTAAAAACCCTTCCGTATCAATATCCCCTTTTTTTCCCTGTCCTCCCATGACTTTTATGGGCCTGAGTTTCGTCTTCTCATTTTTTGGTGGTTCTTTTATCATCTGTGGTGGGCTTTGGCCTTTCTTCTTCAAAGGAACTGAACAAAAGTCATTTTTCTTACTGCTTAAAGATTTAAAGACAATCTAAAACTAAACCTGGTGTTTCTATGGATTTGAAACAATTCATGTGAGTGTTCAGAAGTTACAGTGCATATCTAGTAGGAAGTTGAATCTGCTTTACAGAATGCTTTGGGTCTTGCTTGAAGCATTGGAGCTTGCAGAGCTCAGGACCTGTGTTTGGAATAGGCTGTTCCTGGTGCTTGGAAGTGCTGTAAAAGCAAGAAAGAGCAACAGTTCAGTTTATGTTCTGCCAGTTGTTTTCTGAGTTCCCTGTGGGATTTGTGTACAGACTAAAGGTTGAAGGGCTGGACTTTCCAACCTGGTGTTCTGTGATTCTATATACATGTATTTCTCCCTATTACACACTGAGTCAGCTGCAGTTGGCAGAGGCTGGGCTGATCTGCCTTTTGTGCACGGGAACCCAAAGTACTGAGATTTGTGCTCTCAGCAGTGTGTGGTCTGTGCTGGCCTTCACAGAGCTTTTATTGCTCTTTTAGCCTTATTTTCATCCTTTTATCCTTCTCCCCTTCTGCTGCGCTCTGGGGAGACCCCCCTGCAGCCCTGATCCAGCTCTGGGGCAGCAGCACAAGAGGGATGTGGAGCTGTGGGAGCGAGGCCAGAGGAGGCCATGGAGATGCTGCAAGGGCTGGAGCAGCTCTGCTCTGGAGCCAGGCTGAGAGAGCTGGGCTGGGGCAGCCTGGACAAGAGAAGGCTCCTGAAGGGGAGACCTGAGAGCAGCTCCAGTGCCTGAAGGGGCTGCAGGGAACCTGGAGAGGGGCTTGGGACAAGGGATGTAGGGACAGGCCAAGGGGAATGGCTTGAACCTGCCCAAGGGGAGACTGAGCTGAGCTCTGAGGCAGAAGCTGTTCCCTGTGAGGGTGCTGAAGCGCTGGCACAGGGTGCCCATACCCCAACTCCCCACTACATTGTTATGCTGATGTTACTGTTGGGTTTGTTATTGCCATGGTAGGCAGCACAAGAGGAATTAAGCAAAGGGTATTTTTTGTCTCTCAGTATTTATTCTGTTTATTCTTCTTGTTATTATTTTTGTAAAATACTAAACTCAATTGCAGGTAGAAGAAGCCATCTGGTTCCTGTCACAGCGGCTGTATATTACATACGGAGGGGGAAATTGCTTATTGATTTAGCCAAGTGTGAACAAGTGCTACTAGGAAACCACAAAAGTATTCATAATACTAATAGATACTATCAGAAGTGACATGCTGCACTTGGTTCCTGACTAGAGGGCATCAACTTTTAAGCCAGGACTTAAAAAATATCCATCATTTCTATATAGATGACTGCACTATTAAAGCTTTAATGAAAAACTGCTTGGAAAATGAAAGGCAATATGGTTGAAGACAGTTGTGTGTATGTTTTATTGACCTCACTGTGCTTTATGTGCTAGATTTAGGCCTGGCTCCTGCAAAGGTTTTAAGTTACTTAGGTCAGATGAATCATCAGGAGGGTGTCTGACCATGGCAGGGGGGTTGGAACTAGATGATCTTAAGGTCCTTTCCAACCCTAACTATTCTATGATTCTATGATTCTATGACATGTTGGTACAACATCTGCAGACATACATGTAATCAGGTACTTGTATGACCTGGGTGTTGTTTTCAAACAGTCTGACAGGTGAAACCACTGCAAGGAAGTGATACAGGACAATCTCAAAGTGGGTTTATAACTGCAAGGATGAAAGCTCCTGTTCTTGCATGAACTGCTATTGTAGGACAGACAGACAAACATCGGAATGGAGCACCTGCACAGCTCCTGGGCTTGACTCAGATTTTCCACATGTACTTGGTTGCACTGTGGTTAACGGTTCTGGTGAAAGCTTCCATCCTGGAGGCCAGCACGTTGTCTGGCTGGTCATTGTATTGCCCGTTTGCTTTGTGCCTTCTTCCCACCTCAGCCCATACTCTGATTTGAGTTGGAATTCCCAGCACAGCTTGCCCAAGGACATGCGTGATCTCATTTCTGTGTCCACAGTGTCTGGTCTTCTGACTGAGGGGCTGGGGAGGAACCAGTGTTAGAGGTGGAAGAGGAGTTGGAGATGCAAGAGTTGGCTGATGATTATGAGTAGGTAGTGACATTCCTGGTGAGAATGTGATGTTGCCTCAATCATTAAAATGATGGTTTATGCTTCAATGAGTTGTAACTCAGCTAAGGTGCTACACCACCGAATTAAGCATATAGAGGCTGTGATGCTGTTGAATTAATAGAAGCTGCATCAGTGGCTATCATAGAGTGATGGAACATTGAGGAGGGAAATGAATGCAAACATCCGCAAGTGTAATTTTCCAGGTTCTTAATTTGGCCTGAAAATGTGCCAGCTCATCTCTTCCCTCCATGGCCATTACTCACTGTTTGCATAGTTTAAACTGAGCAGCTCCGCACTGACAGTGCTAATGGATCCCTTAGCTGTCAGTTGGACCATACTGCATGTGTTTGCATGTTGGTGTCTAAACTTGGATTCCCAAAGTGAGCTGGGAAGCATCTTGATCCACCACCAGTTATGTTAGCATCACATACTTCTAATAAAAATACACTGGGATAAGACTGTGGAGTCCAGAAGAGTGCAGATACAAGAGATGAATAACAGTGACTCATTGAAACATAAAATACTCGATTTTCATTTTCACACCGCACTTGATTTAGAAGACATTCATTTGAGCATCTGTCAAGAGTAATGTATGTACACAAATAGACTGTCAGGAGCTGACCCATGACTTCAAGTCCTGTCATGTATCTGCTCTCCAGCATTAGAAGAGGAGGCCAAAACCCTTTATGAAGCAGTGCAAGGTAGTTGCAACAGCCAAGCTAAGTGTAACAGCTTTGTTAGCCATTTCCTTGATCCATGAATAGTTTACTCACATGTACCAAAGGCACCAGTGAGATCAGACTCCCCAGTGCCAGAGATGTTTAGCGTGGGATGCTCCTGGAGAAGTTCCAAAGGCAAAAGCTGAAGTGCTTGGCCTTTGGGCAGAAGAGTGGTGTGCATTTGCTGTGGATCTTGCATAAAATGGATGTGTGCTCTGTTCTCTTTCATGGATCATTTACCCAGGGCCCAGAACTATTACAAAATGCAAATGTTGGAAGTTTTGAAAGAAAGCTTCAAATAATGGTTTTTGATGGAACTCCTCATGAAAAAGAATCCTCCTTTCTTTTAGCAGCAAAACGCCAGCGTGTTTGCTTGCTTTAGTATCCTTTGGACTGAGTTTGACAGCTGGAAATACCAATGTACTGTCTTCCAAATGATAGCAGGCTACTTCCACACTGAAAATTTCCACTGCCTTTACTTCTTGTCTCTGTCACTAGGGGGGAAATAAAAGCAATGCCCTGTCTGGCATGGCTGTTCGGAGTGTATTAACCTCTGATGTTTATGGCTGTTACATTTGTCTTGTGTATAATGGGGATTTTATGAAATTAGAAGCTCTTCTTTATGGTAATGCTGTACTTCCTCAGAGTTCTTTCTGAGCCTCAGAAGCAGATATTAAAGCTTTTAAGATCAAATAGGTTTGGGGGCAGGTTTTCCTCCTTCCTGCAGTAGTTGAGCAGTAGGTTGATCAGGCTTGGGCAAGTACAGGTATATCTCATGGCTTTTAACCTTTCTAATCTAAGTAATAGCCATAGGAGGCACCTGTGTAGTGTCATCGTTTTAGGAACCTGGTTATCAGTGGCCCTGAGCATCTACTGTAATGCTGTTGAAGCCCATGGAAGGTTCTGGCATTCTGTCACACCTGATGAGCTGGAGCTGGTGTGATCTCGTGTGTGTCAGGTACAGTCACACCTCTGTTTCAAAGAGGAATCCTTTAAAATGGCAGTAAATGAGCTCACTTTTAATCTGCTCAGCAACAAGGAAGCTGTTCAGACTTCCCCCTCGTACCTAATTTGTGCTGTGAATTTTCCTCCATGACAAAGGCTCAGTAGGTACCATGTTCAACTGATCACAGCTCTTTGAAAGGGTGTGGGTGATATTGCTCTCAGTTATGGTAAAAATAATTTCAAACTCAGTGTTCCCCTTAATAATAATGCTTAAGCACATTACACCTTCAAGAAGCTGTACAAACATTAACTAATTAGTACCCCCAACTAATACATAATACGCCATCATGATATGTAATTATGTATTACTATTAGAGCTGGAAGAATTATTCCTTGTGAATAAATTATCCAGCAAATTTTGCTATTTTTCCCCTTACTGTTGTGAATTTGTTTGCAAAATACTCCCGGCTGTTGTGGTTGTAGTTGAGCTCACCTTTGCCATCATGGTAGTAAAGGGTATCCTTTATGTTCTATAGAATCAGTTCCTTTAGTTATTAGATGCTGGTTTGTGACTGTTACCTATTTAGCAGCAGCGCTCTGGGCTCTGTTGGGTGTAGGACCTCCAGTGCAAGGTGCTGCACATGTACCCCCCTTGAATTGCAATGAAGAGAAGGAACAAGGTGGTGAGAAGGGAAGGAATAAGTGACTGCCCCACGAGCACAGAGCGTATCGAGTAAATCCATTCTGTGTGATTGTATGGGAATTAAACGCAGCTTTCCTGAAATCCATTCCCTTAGACGACGTCTTTGCTTTTAATTAGGTCATAACAATTCATTGCAGTGTCACAGTAGCTGCTTCAGTCCCCCAAATCTCAGTTTTCTTATCTCTAAAGTAGGTCAGTGTTTACTGGCTTGACACGGGGTGTTCCGAGGCATAAAGGTGGTGCTGGAGGCACATGGCCTTTCGAACAGAGGCAACTATTCAGACGGGGCCCCTGTGTTTTCCAGCCCCTGAGCTGCTGCTCTGTGCGAGATGCTTTGCCTCTGCTTTTACAAGCTGTTTGCAAAGAGCCGACGTGGCAGCGTGCCTGGGCAGCCCAAAGCAGCTCTGCTCTACAGTGCTGAAGTGCTGCCTTGAGAAGGCTTCCACTGAGCAGTACCCAGTCACACACACACATATACATATATATATATATACACACACACCAGGAGTGAAGTACAATCTGTCAGTACCCTTTCAAATGTCTCTGTATTCATATTTGCTGTTTAATCGTTGTTGCTTTCCCAGCGTTTTTCGGAGCATGAGTGAGATTGGAAACGTTTAATCTTAGAAAAGAGATGACTAAGATGAAGGATGATTAAAGTATTGTCAATAATGACTGATGTGGAGGATAGTTATTTGGAGCTTCGCTTGTGTCTCATTACTCACAAATTAGAAGATAGTGAAGCTGAAAGATAGGACACTAAAAAAAGAGTACAGAAGGAAAAAATACATTTCCCACTGGAAGGCAGAAATCTCTGGCATCGTTGTGAGGAGAGGTGCAGAGGTTGAGATTTCCCTGCTTTGAAGGGAACAAGAATACCTAAAGATGTTATAGGTAATGTGTTTAAAACATGCACAGCTATAAGGTGGCATTCCTCACATTTCAGCCCTCTCAGATCCTCAGGATCAAGATGATTCTCCTGTTTGGGAAATGAGTTTTCCTCTTCTTGCTGTAGAGTTTCCTGTGACCTTGTGTGATCTGCCTGTGCCTGTACCATGGAGCTGAAAGGCTCCTGGGAGTTGTGCTGTGTGGAAAGTGCTGCTCTCTCTGTGGTTCTCCTGGGCCCTCCTCTCCTGTCTGCCATATTCACACGTTTTGTTCGCAGTTGCTCTGATTTTGGTCTGCTGTTCAGAGCCACACACTAAAAATTACCACTTCATCTTGTGTGCCGAATGCAGATGGAACAGAAGGTTGAGGGTAATAGAGCTGCAAGGGAGTCTCTCATTCCTTCCTCTTGTCATTTTTTTCTCCTCTATTTTAAAGCAGAGGAGGTGAAAATACAAATATGGCCCAAATGTTACTGCAGGAAAGCTCTGGGGATTGTCATGGTGGGCACAGCATCCTGAGGGTAACCACAGCAACTGGGTGGGGTTTTGTGCTCTCTGCAGTGAGTATCAGAAAATGCCACTTTCTTGTCAAATGCAGTGAATTTATAACTGTCTGCCTGGAACACACTATCCAGAATTGTTCCTCATCGTTTGACACTGACTGATTTTAATGGTGTTCTATTAAAAAAAGAAGTATTAAAAGATTTTATAGAGAAAATAAAAGGAAGGGCAGCCAAGCCTCAGAAATAAACGTGTCTGCTCTGATTGCAGGATCCACGTTCGCTCCGTGCAGGTGTAATTCACTGTCTGATCTTCAAAGAATTACAGAGAAAAAGGTATTAATTAAACCTCAAAGTAGCTCTTGTGCATGGATCTTGGCAAGAAGTAAACTGTTCTGACAGTGGGTCAGCAGCCTCTGTGCTGAGGTGCTTTCTTTCTCACGTTAAAGGAATTACAGCAGGGATCACAGAAGTGGAAACCAGGGCATCTTCTGGCTGTCACCAGTTCCTCTGAGCATTGTGGGTGGAAAACTTGCTGTTCAGTGACCAAAGAGGGAGATTTCACTCCAAGGAGTGATCACTGGGATAGAGGCACCTGTGTTCATTGGGGAGCGGCTGCACTGGAAGCCCTGGCTGGAAAGAGTGAGTCTGGTTGTGAGGGATTGGGCTGTATAGAGGGGAGGTCCCTGAACACCCTGCATGGTGCTGGGCTTGGTGCTGCTCTGAGCGGTGTGAGTGAGGAAGAGGAGGGCAGGGAAAGACAGGGCAGGACAGGGCTGCCTGGCTGCTGCCCCACGGTTCAGATGCATTGCTTTGGCACGGTGTGGCTGAAGGGGATGTTCAGAAGTGTCTGTTTCCCTGACAACCACGGCCTAACAGATGATTGGTCAACTGATAAATATTTTTAGGATTCAGCACAATTTATAGTCAGATTTCCCAGGCAAGAGGATGTTCAAGAAGACCTGAGGCCTGTTCTGGGTTGTACCAGACTATCTAGACTTGTCTAAACCTGACCTCACTGTAGCTCAGTTTTGTTCTCCTCACAGGTTCTTGTAGCTCTCCAATCCATGTGTCTTTTCATTAGTAACAGAAACAAACCATGGCAGGAGGTTGGAACGGAATGACCTTAAGGTCCTTTCCAACCCAAACCATTCCATGATTCTTAGGCACACAAGTATGCGTAGCCGTGCTTTGTTCCTTCCCCTTACAGAAGTAATCCCAAAACAATCATAGGAATATTACAAAGGGCTTATCTGAGAAAGCTGCATTGTAGACATAGATGCCTTTTAATTTCTCTGGCTATGGGATGGGAGAAATCACGTTGATGTCCGTCTGTACATATGGAAATGTACTGTTCCATGCGTCTGACACGGGTACTAATGAGGGCTGATTAGAATCTTGTGCTTTTGATGGAAAGTTGTACTACACTGAAATTCATGGAAAAAGGGGCAAGGATATTGATATTTGTGCATTGTTTTCTAACCTGCCCTACTCCAATATTAAGTTAATATCTCTAAGGTTGATTAAAATTAGGGATGCTGTAATTCCCAGGTTTAGGAAAACCTTTGAGTCCTGTCCTCTTCTAATTACATTAAAAAATAACGCTAGCAGTAACAAACCCCAGACTGATTTCCCCCTCCTGATTTCCTTTCCCTGCCTTGCTGTGATGCTGTGCATTCTGTATTGTGCTTCTTTTCTGGTTTTAACTCATTGGTTTATTTGCATGGCTCTGATCAACCAAAGTACAGGGAAATTAAGGGATAAATGTGGAGCAGTGCCTATGTTCTGACTGGTTTCAGGATGATGAGAGCCAAATGAAGGGGATTAATTGCCCAAAGCTGCAGCAGTGCTGGGGTATAGAATTGAGTAGGAAGCTTTGAGCGCAAGGCTGGCTCCAAACACGCATGGGCCATCCTTCTTTTCAAGGCCATAAAGCATGTAAAACCCCTGAGCACAGAGGAAGGTGGAGGGAGAGGCAGCTGCAAGCAGGAAGCAATGGAATTTTATGTGCTTTTTAACAGGAACATTGTTTTTTCTACCAGAATGCTTTGGCACAAGGAAGGATTATATTCTTCCTAAGAGCACAGTCCTCTTGATGTTACTGTTGCATTTCATATATTGGGTCAAGCTGCTATTACACCTGCCTCAAAATTGAGCCCAGTTGAGAGAATATAATCACCTTCGTTCCTTGCATGAGTCAACAAATAGATTTCATTAAGCAGGAGGAAGGAAGGCACAAAAATTCCTGCTGTATGAGGCGAAGGAAGACATAATTTAAACGGCCTTCTGGGCTTTGAAGGGCATATTTGAACAAGTCTGTCTTCTTTCGGCGTTTCTACTTTCATTTGATGTGGTTTAGTTTCTTTAACTATCCGAAAGTCCTTAGCTGATCAGGAGCTCCCTGTGTTGGCCAAGTGGAAATGTAGCTGAACAGCAGCACTGAAAGGTCATATTCATTAAGGGATGGAGCTCAGCAAAGATATCTGCAATCACTTCCTGCTAATAGAGTCATTCCCATAACAAATTAAAGCACGGCTCTGGTTTTGGGTACCAAGCGGGCATTTGTGGAGGGTTCAGTGTTCACAGGGAGTTGTGAAAATAAGATGCCTTTATTTGCTTTGTTATCTCACTGCATATGATCACTGGGGGATTTCTTAAAGGCAGGTTTACAGCTTATGTTGAGCGCTCACAAGGAAAGAAAATGGTGTTCTATATGCAAGGTGCCAAGCACGTGGAATTGGAGCTTCAAGACTGCAGATTTAATTGACTTTCATAACCTAATTTTGTAATAGCTAGAAATTGAGTCACTGTTTTAATTTAATATTTTCTTTTTACATTGAAAAGTAAGGCTAGTTAGGGAGGAATCTATACTGGCTTGTCTCTCTTCTTCCAATTAGTCTGTAACTTGCTGCCCCTGGTTAAGCTGGGTTGTTTTTGATCCCCTTGGGCTCTTTTACACCATGGGATTGATGCAAGAGTTAGAGGGATACTGTGGTTCCTCCGAATCAGCTTGTGAAACAGCTTTTATCACTGGATCACTAAATGGGAGTGTTGGAAGTTAGGATCGGACCAGCGAGCACCAGAGGTGGCCATGGTAGGCAGGAGCATTGGCCTGCATGGCTGCCTTCTCTCATGACCTGGTGCAGCAAAGCTCACCAGGCTGTGTTCTCAGAGGGAGCTTATTCCCTTCAGCAACTAAAAGGGAAACACAAGCCTCAGAGTTTTCTTGTTAGGCTCATAAATATGTAAATGAAATGACACCTTTGGGCATAAAGAGTATTTATAAGGAAGCCTTAATTGGAGGAGTGTGCTCATTTTGGGGATACTATCACCAGATCTTCAGAGGAGTTTATGGGACTTTGGAGTACGAGTCCTTTTATTATAATCATCAAGAATTTTTAGCACTTTTTAATTTTGTTTATCTGCAGTTCACTGCCTGATAAGACAGTCAGGAGCTAAGGATTAAACCAGATCCCCATGTACCTGTTAACTGTAACACGTGGTGGCCTTGCTGCTCTGGGTTAAAGCCGTGCCTGAATCTGGATCTGGGGTCCAGGTCAAGGTCAGTTGGTGCAGATTCTCCTTCCAACCCATAAACAGCATTTTTAAAGCTGTTTTTGTTCACTTCCCATCTCAGAGAGGTTTGGATAATGAAATGCAAGTGCATAATTACATACAGTGACAAGTAGGAAAGAAGAAGCAAGTGCAAGAAGATGGGGTGAGAAGAGCCTGCCTTGGAAGAGCAGCAAGTGCTGCAGCCCAGGGTGGGAGCCCAAATCCCCCTGCCGCACTGAAATGAGAGATTCTGAGGGCTATTAAGCACTGGAGCCTCATGATGCATAAGCAGGAACCAGGGCTGGTGGAAAAAAGTTCAGGTGAAACACATGAAAAACTATTTTCCAATAGATTTTTGTGGAATTTCTCATTCTATCAGGTGTTTTAGTTCATTTTCTTGATCAATAAGATGCAAACCCCTTGAATTCTCTACACAGCAGAAATTCCATTTTTCAATCAGGCATAATTACAATAGATTTTAATTTTAACCAGTGCTGCAGGGGATCGAGTTTGAACTTTTACTGGTACAAGTTGAATACTGTGATGGGGAGAGAGGGAAGCAGAGCAGGGGTTGCGTTCTATTTAGAACTGTAGAGGATTAACACTTTGCGCCTGGTGATTGATTCCTCTTGAATGTCAGAACATGAAAACTGTATTTTGTATTATTTTCAGAACCCGAACTGTATTTTGTCTCGATTCTTGCCCTTCTGTCAGGTGTTGTTGAAGGACACTGAGGTATGTTCAAAGTCCTCCTTTATATTGCTACAACCCCACAGTAACTCACATAGATAGGGCAGCTTCATAGAGCTAGATTTACCTTGATAGAGCCATGACTGTCCCCCTAACAGTGAGCCTCACCTGGAGGTTTTGTGAGGCTCTGGCTGGTGCTGTGCTTGTTCTCTGGCAGCTCTGCTCTTCTTTGTTGGCTTTGGCCACTGGCATTTCACTGAGTGAAGGCAGTGTGTGGTCCTGCCTGTACATGGCCCATCATGATGGTGGTGTGCAGCACTGATATGCTGGGATCAGAAGTGATCACCTGGTTTCCAGTTAAGCTGTTGATTTGAGCTCTGAATCTTGAATGGCTTGAAATGTGGCTGGGAGATGACTCCTCTGCCATGATTACAGTCAGCAGAGAGCTCTGGCCTGAACCCTCCTGGTGTAAATAGGAGGGTGCTGCTGCTGGAGCACATAGACAATCATTAGAATCCATTCTGGTTTCATCTGAGGCAGCAGTTTATTGAGAATTGGAATATGTTGCAAGCAAGATCAATTTATTTTGCTTGTGGAGAAATGAAATGTTTGTGTTGCTCAAACTGGTTTTGGTGGTCTTAATTCCAGATGATTGTTTCCTGGAACAGGTTTTTTCCCTGTAGGCAGGTTACTGACCCAGCTTGAGCAGGGGCTGGCTCTTGGTGGTCTCAAGATGACTCTTCCAGAGCTGTTTTGTGACTGGTGTCACATCTCTTCTAGATGATGCGTTATTTTGGGAGTCTGTTGAATTAAACATTGCTCATTCTGTTATCTTAGCACTCTGAGATGTGTGTGCACACACATGTTTGTGTTGGGCTACTCATTCATTCCTGTACTTTTACCTTCATGGTTGCGGACAGGAGACAACTGATTCTACCAGATGGATGACTGGCATAATCCCAGCCTTGTTAGGGAGAACTTAGACCCTCACAGAGGTTAAGCTGCTGATGAGGCTGCGGTAATGAGTTCCTGGGTGGGTGGCCTCCCCTTGTGTCTCTCATTAGGCTGCAGCTGAGGTTTTGCTTTCAGTGCACCCATTGCTTTTCAGTCGTGGCTTTTGCCTCTCATCGCACTTTCTTCCTCCTTTCATGTCAGGAATCTGAAGAGAAGCTGCTTTTCCTTTGACACTATTATCTGTGTGTGCTTCCTGGGTATATAGCAGCCAAAGATGAAATGAAATCATGTGTCTGAGAAATTTTCTTGTTGGTTTTAACGGAACCAATATTCCATTTGAAGTGAGTACAGGAACAATAATAGTCCAGTAGGGAATTCCGTGAAAGGAATTTATGTGGAAGGGAATCGATTACCTGCCTGTCCTCGCTTCAGAGAGAGCACTTGCTCATTTTGAAGCTGGAGCTGCTACCTGTTGGATGGTTTTAGTTATATTCACCTCCTTTGATGAAGAGGTGCAAAACTTCCCTTCACTTCCATGGTAGCTGCCCTTAGACTGGCACTCCAGTGCTACAGCAGCTCATCTTTGCTGAACAGAAATCACCACTTGCATGTAGAATCCCAGGGATATGAATGAGGAAACTCTTATGATGGTGAAATGATAAACAAGTTAACAAGTTCTGAAGCCAGAGCCAACTGAAATACATTACAGCTATAATTCTCCATTGCTGACAGCAGGGATTGGTCACACTGTCTTTTTCGCACCTACCTGTATCTCTTGAAGCTCATATTAACTTCATTGCATATTCCTTTTTGTTCTGTCATTCCATTATCAGGAGAATAACACTGAAAAGATGAAGTGTTACCAAATCAGAGCCCAAAACAACACAAAAGCATCTGTTTTAAGTAGAAAGTAGGATAATCTGTATAACAAGAAGAAAAAAAGTGATTTATCTTACTGAAACCTGGGCTGGGTATCAGTTCCTGGGTGGGTGTGTGTTGGTCCTTAAAGGGATGCAGAGCTCTGCTCCTGAGCTGCTGCTGAAGCCAGGCAGTGGAAGAGATCAGAGTGTTTCTGCTTTGCAGCAGCCTCATTATTTATGGATGTATCAGTCAGCTTTGAATTATAATTAAGACAAGCTCTTGACTCTGATTTCTCTTTAACCTGCGCTGAAAACTGAACACAGTTCACAATGCGGTCTGAAGTGATTTATTAAGATTTAACAAGGATGTGGGGCTGTGCCACACAGATTTGTTAGCAGGAAAGGCCTAGTTCCTGCTTTTTCACTTCTGCCTTTTGTTCCTGCTCATCAGCCACAATTTGACATCACTCTCACAGTGACTCCTGGGGCCTGTCATTGCTCTATCCATAAAGGCCACCTTATAGTCAAAGCCACTTAAACTCAGCTGGTAGAGGACAGGCTCTTTGTTTTCCCTTGCTCTTGATGTGAAGTCTTTTATGCAGGACAAAAACTAAAGTGTGAAATCTGTGTTCTGTCAGAAAGATAATGATTAACATCCTGTTGTCACAGCTCTAAACCACAGCTCAAACTCGGAGGGCAATGAATAACATGAATAAAAGAAAGAAAGAAAGGAAGATATTATCTCAACTGCTGCTGTTCTGTGGCAGAAGTGACTTCAGCCCATGCTTTATCTTCCAGTGAGGTGCAGAGGCCAGAATCCTTGAGTGTTTGGTGACAGACTGTTGGATTTAGGGCTCAGATTCTTTAATTCCTTTAGATGCTAATTAAAACCTTGTTCTGAGCACATATGTGCTGATATCTGCAGATGTGATTGATGAGGATCCCTATAAGTCCTTTGTGGTCACATCTCTCTTCCATCTTGGGGTTCTGTGTTCGCTGTTTTAGTAGCTGCTTAATGTTGCAGATAGTCTTAGTCTAAGCTAGACTTGGCTTTGTACCTGCCACCTTTAAAATGCAAACAAAGCAAACCTAAAACCAAGCTCAAAGCCCAGACCAAGCCCATCACTTCTGAGTAAGATGGAAAGAAACCGACCCAGTCAGCTGTGGTCAGCTTTAATTCAGATCTCGGAATCCTTCGTGGCTCCAGGATGCTCATACAGTAGATTGGAATTAAATGAAGGGAAAGGCAAAGGGTGTTTGGAAGCCTGTGTGTGTAAATTCCAACTCCTTTTGGATGTGGTTACTTTTCCCAGGCTGGGGGAGGATAGCTGTGAACAGAATATGAATTGTACATTTCTCTCAAGAACACTTCCAAGTCTTTTTCCCTTGAAGAAATAGGAACAGAAAGGTACTCTCTATAAATCTGATCTAATGGGCAAGATGCATTCCAGAACATGCAGATGTACTGCTTCATGCCTGGGGGTGGCACTGGGAATGCTGGAATCATTACCAGGCTTTCTACTTACTCTTCTTTTATAGCAGTGATAGGAGAAGAGACAGCCCTCAGTCAGCTTTTTGAAGTAATCTGTTAAGCACCATTCCAGTGACAGGGGCTGAGTTTTCCATCTGTTCCAGCTCGTGCAGGCTTTGGAAATGGGAAGAGACTGTTCAAGGGAATTTATCACAGTTAATCAGGAATATCAAATCTCATCACAAAACACTGGAAATTTGGGGTATTGCTTCTGAAGCTCCTTTATGTTCAGTATAACTTTGGGGTTTTGCAATAGACTGGTCTCTTCTGTGTTACTGGATGTGGATGCTCTGTCCCTGGACACATTCAAGGCCAGGCTGGATGTGGCTTTGAGTGACCTGATCTAGTTGATGATGTCCCTGCTCATTGCAGTGGGGGTTGGACTAGATGAGCTTTGAAGGTCCCTTCCAACCCAAACCAGTCTGTGATTCTATATTCAAAAGGAGGCATTGCTGTTATAAAAGTGATTCATATGATGATATTTAACACTGCTAGGATTGCAAAGGAATTCTTTTTTCCAGAAGGTCTTTAGGTACTTGTGAAACATTAAGTGTATTAAATGAGCTTTCAGAGATACCTTTTCCTCTTCACCCCCGGAGAAATTAATCTGAATAGCAGAAAAGCAGGCTCTGTTCCAGCACGTAGCTGCCTCCTGTCCCATGGGAAGGGAAAGATCTGATGTTCAGATGTGTTCCCTAGAAAGATCTGCACAACTGGAGGATCAAAGGAATTATCAACATCTATCAAAGTAGATGGAAGTCTTGACCACACAGTATAGATTCAGATTTTAAGCAATCCTTAATTAGTGATGGAGATAAAACATGGGATGGGAGATCCAGTTAAGCAAGAGGAAGTAATGAAGCCAAAGCCACAGACAAAAAGGTGTTGCTGCACCTTGAGCTCTGGTTGGCAGAGGATCGTTCTCTTTCTGGAGAGGT
Organism: Melopsittacus undulatus; assembly: GCF_012275295.1. Classification (NCBI taxonomy): domain Eukaryota; kingdom Metazoa; phylum Chordata; class Aves; order Psittaciformes; family Psittaculidae; genus Melopsittacus; species Melopsittacus undulatus. Next base: position 1,205,232 of record NC_047544.1, read on the forward strand.
TGAAACACAGGTAGCAAAGAGAACTGGGAATTTCAGGGAACATTCCAAGTGAGATGTGGTGATTCAGAGAATGGCTTCCACTCAGGGACATGTGGTTTGTCAGCTTCTCCCATCCCCATCCCAACAAGTCAGAAGTCCGGATGGTCAAGACTGAGTAGAGGAATTAGAAGGTGACAGGAGAATGGCTGAAGTGTCACTGCTGGCCACAAGAAAACCTCACATACAGAGAGGTTGAGGTTACAAGTAAAAAGAGCAAAGAAGTTTCTGTTATTTGAAGCAGTAAGTGATGCTGTTGGGCATCAGTCCTTTTCTGTTCAATGCCATGGTTGGGTTTTATTTCTAACCCTGAAAGGTGTGATGGAGCATCTACAGACTCCTGAGAGTCTGGCCTCAGGAAAACAGTAACCTGGGCTTTCCACATACCAATTGTTACCCCTGACCACATCTGCTCCTGTCTTATGAACTCCTGTCGTTGTCTGTGAAGAGTCCTTATAGCAGAATTCCTAAGATCAGGGATCAGAATATATGTTTTCTGGAAGCAGCTGGGGTGTTGCAGTCTGAGCATGGAAATAGATCTGCCAAACAATGGGTTCACTGATCCATCTTTTCTTGTCACTACTTTTCCACACTAAAGCTTCTTGTATTTACATAAAGGGTGCAGGGGTTATGATTCTCATGATACATTAAACAGTGGTGCCTTTAGAAAGGAAGGTGAGCAATTTGTTACCTTCAGAGTTCCTGGAGCACTGGGTGTCCAGCTTGACAGACTGATAGGCAGTGACCAAACCCACAGCTATTAGTAAAGGACTGGCATGAGATAAGATCAGGCTTGCTGCACCTCTCTCAGGGTGGTGTTTACTGAGATGTTCATCATGAGTTTTGCAGTCATGATGTGAAAGTCTGTAAGAATTAAGAGGGCAATATGAGAAAATACTCTTCACAAATAAATGAGATTGCTTAGAATGTGTGGATTCACTGTGTGGAGAATAGGGACTGATTTACATTGCAGGTGTTAAAGAGGGTGATGTGATCCGTTGGTCTGTACCGAATTTACCTGCCGAGAGGAGTTTCATGTTCCCCACAAGCACATCTCCTGTACATGTTGTGCACAGCCACTTTGGTGTCTGTGGGGGGAACATGTCAGTGATACATCCCAGTTAATGGAACAGGGACCTTTGGGAGGAACGCAGTCAACTAATAGCAGACCTTGAGCGGCTCTTGCTGAGGGTAGGGAGGATCCTTGTTTCTTCCTCATCTCTCCAGCACCAGCCTTGTCTTGGTGCTTTGGAACCTGATTTTAATGTTGCTTTTTCCCTTCAGCTTGGGCCAGAAGTGAGGATGGTGTGTGGGAGGGAAGCTGTAGAACAGGCTGGAGATGGACATTCTACAACTGGATCCTGAGGGGGGTTTAAGGATTTGTAATGTTATAAAAGATTTCTTTCCAGAACAGGGGAATTCCTGGAGAGAAATAATTAAGCTTCTCATATAAGCCCTTAGATGCCTAATGCATTGGTATTACAAGAGACTTCATCAGGGAACTAAGTTCCTGTCTCTTTGCACCATGTTTGCTTTATACTAATCCCATCCTTTGAGGCTTTTGCTGGTTGCCTGCAGAGACCAGGAAGCAAATATGTTTCTGCCTTCCCCCTTCCTTGCTGTGTGACAGCTTCTGCAGGGAGCTCCATCCCTTCCTCTGAAGTACTTGCAATTGGCATGGGCCACAAACTGAGGTTAGGATAAAATGTATGAGGTGCCTGTTGGGTACATGTTGTATCTGAGCTCAGGACTCAGCCAGTTTTGTATTCAGAGTCGAGGAGGAATATTTCCTTGAGGGTCAGGTGCCAATGATATTCCACCCTCCTTTGCAGTGTGGGGCAAGGCTGGAGCACTTCACTCCTCATCAGCAAACCTCCTGCTTTCACAGGCATCCTTGATATCTTCTGCCCCTTCTGCAGTATTTTCTCTTACTTCAAAACCCCACTTTTGGTCTGGAGTCGTGGGTCACCTGTGGCACTTGTATGAGTACAATATCTGTGAGTTCTGTCTGATTTCTGTTTGTTATTGGCCTCAGGGTTATCAGGGACAAGACTTTGTCACCCCCAGCCTCATATTGCTAGCGTGAGCATCCCTACTGTTGGTGACCTTTCGTATTCAGGAGTATCAGTACTACAGTGAGTCAAATAAACCCCATGAACAAACCTGTGCAGGTATACCATGGGGCTTCTCGAACCAGAAACCTCTCTTCTAGCTGTGTGCATGGACATGGCTTCTGTGTTTTCAGCACAGATGATGCTGTGGTCCTGCAGGGTTTGCTGGAGCAGGTCAGCAGTGCTGAGTCAAGGGCTGCCTGCACACCAGGGTGTGATGGGTATGGAGAGCCTGGCCCCTCAACATGGTGTTGCTTTGCATGGGATGGGAATAGCTGAAAAGCAAAAGCAGAGAGTGCATGAGGTAAAGGAATGTGATCGCAGCTGTTTGGTTTCATTTGTTCTGTTGCATAACTGTGTTCATGTTCCCCATTTCAATAAAAACCATTTGCAAGCAGCACAGGAAGGAGAGGGGAGGAGGGAAGAGGAGCGAGGGAAAAAGGAAAGTGGCTCCATAGGGTTGGAATTAGCATAATCAGGCAAAGCATAATAAAATGCTTTGCCATGACAGCTCTTTTGCATAATGTCATCTCATGGAGGTGTCACTGAGGCTCTGTGGTGGGGAAGGGGAGGAGAGGACCTGCTAACATGGGGGAGTTTGTCATTTCAACTGAGCCTTTGGCATTCTGTTCTCAGCTCTGTTTTGAGGAGTGTTGGTGGCAGGAAACACTGGCAATGAGATGAAACTTGACAGGAAGTGTCTCGATACCAGGAGAAAGGATGGTCTTGGTTTTGGCAGTCTGTGTGTGTGTGTGAGAAGGAAAGTAAAAAGCAGTTTTGGAGGGTACTAACCTTCATAGTAATTGAAGGAATTAGGGCTTTCGCCTTACTTGTTAATGGGAAGTTAATAAGTGCCATATCATAGAATCACACACTGGTTTAGGTCACAAGGGATTATACCATCTAATTCCAGCCACAGGCACACCTTCCACTGGAGCAGCTGCTCCAAGCCCCTGTGTCCAACCTGGCCTTGAGCACTGCCAGGGATGGGGCAGCCACAGCTTCTCTGGGCACCCTGTGCCAGCACCTCAGCACCCTCACAGGGAAGAACTTCTGCCTTATCTCCAACCCTCTTGGAATCCAGATTAGCAATAGGGATCAGCAACATGGGCCTGGCTTCATTTTTGTTTGGTTTGGTTTAAGAAAGAGGCACTTTTTCAGTGGGAGCAGTTTGCTGCTCTGGTTAATGACTTGCCATAAGCAGTGCTGGCCCCATGGTGTGTCACACATGGTAGGTGCTGAGGCTGGAGGTGCAGGCACAGCTGGTACCACATGCCTGGTATCAGTGAGCTGTGATGCTGTAGATGCAGAACCCTATAAAGTCAGTCTGCAAAGTTCAGGACTTTGAGGTGGAAGAGAACTGTTGAGATGACAGTTCTGTGGTGCTCTTAGACAACAGACCAACCAGAGACAGTTTCCATGCTCACCACTTCCAGGGCTGTGTTTTCCAGCCTTGCTCATCCAGAAACCCTGTCTTGGCTTCCCTCCTGCACTTGACCTCAGCAGGCCTAGCACTCATTTGGCTTCTTGGAGTCAATACCTTATGCTTGCTGTTAGTCCCTAAGGGAATCCCTTTTGTGTAGCCTGGCTTCTGAGCAGCCTTTGCCATGCAGCCAGTGCTCTGGCTTCTGTGTTTCAACTCTCACATGACCAAAGAGTATTTAATCAGTCTGTACTTTAATCAGCAGCTTCATTTACCAATAGATTTTAACCAGATTGGTTTCTTGCAGAACCAGAGCCTAGTCTGGAAGTGTGCTGCTGACTCAATAAGCTGCTGCAATCTGAACGTCTCTTCCCATAGAATGTACAGTGGCAGCCAGCAATGCCCTGGTGCATCCCTCCCAATGTCCCTGCTTCCAGGCACAGCCATCAAAAGTGTGTCTCTGTCTTCTGGGCCTCTCTTTCTGCCTGGTCCTGTGTAACTGGACCAGTGTTGGAGTGCCTGACTTTGGGAAGTGTTCAAGGCCAGGCTGGATGAGGCTTGGAGCAAGCTGCTCTAGTGGAAGGTGTCTCTGCCCGTGGCAGGGAACTGGAACCGGATGAGCTTTAGGGTCCCTTCCAACACAAACTACCCTGTGATTCTAGGAGCTGAAAGTTACAGTGAGGCTGTGAAAAAAGGGTTGAGAAAAAAGTAAAGGAACAATATGGGTTTTGTGGGGGAAAAGATACTTCAGAAGCAAAGATTTCTGTGACAGTTCCCTGTGTTTGACTTGGCCACCACTAACCAGGCAATCAAAAACCAGCAACAAAAATCCCATCTTTAATTTGGAGTTAATAACATTTTTTCCACTCAAGAGGATGTTTATTATTTTGATTAAACCAGAATGAGCTCAGCATTTGCAGCTGAAATTTCAGCTTCATGAAATTCTGCAGTTTCTATTCCCATAAACCAGATCCCATAAGGAGGAAAAAAAAATCCCCCAGAGAGTTCTTCTTAGAATCAAGAAATTTAGGCTCAATTTTGTATCTAGACCTGTTTTGTTCTGGGATCCACACATTCATCACGATACCCGTTGCTTTGTGGGATGGGGGTTAGATTTGTTTGCATGTTAATAGTGTTTGGGACTATTAATGACAGTATTTAAGAGCTGGGCTGTTGTCTTAGTACCTTCTGATGACTGTTCCTAAGGATGTTAAGGGACAAAGCATCCCAAGTCTATAAACATCCCTTGGGGAACAGAAGCATCAGTTAACATGGAATTAAGAGGTAAATTCTGCACTTACCAAACGTGTGAGGTGTCAAACATGTTCAGTGCATCGTTTTCCTCTCCGGTCCTGCGCCCCATGGGGAATGTCCCATTCTGATGCCCCTGATGTGAACAAAACCAGTATTAAGAACCTCTGAGTGTTTCTAAGTGATCTGAGGTGGTCAAGCATTTGGATTAAAGGTCCATGTGTGAGTGGTGACATGAGAAGGAAGCACAGATACCTCCTAACTACCAAGTGGCTGCTAGCCAGGACATGTTCCTCTGTTCATTCCCACTGCTGTATGTGAATAGGGTTTGCGAGGCTTGAATCAAGTCTCCTCCATGCACACAACCATAATGAGGTCAGATACAGTGTGCAGGCAGAACACAGCTGGATTACAAATGAATCAGGGCTGAAAGGAGGCCTCCTTGTGAAAAACATACATCAGACATTTAGTTTTTCACCTTATGATGACATAGAACTACATCAGCCACATTCAGTATAGTGGCTAGAACATGTTCTGAGTGTGACTGGAACTAACGGTGCTGCACTCAGCTAAGACAAGCTTAGGCTGTGTGTCCAAGAGATGTTTTCAGTGCTTAGGAGTTATACTTAGCAAAGCCCAGTTGTCTTCAGAGGCTGAGCACCACTAAATATCAATGGAAGCTGGGCTCCTAATCTGAGTAAATACCTGAATTCTTTTTACCCAAAGTAAAAGTAATTTGTCTGTGGCATATTCCTTTCTCAGAGTTAGTTTATTCACTGTGCAAATCTAGTATTAATTATTAGTAATAATTAGTACTAATTAGTATTCATTGTCTTGGATGGGGCTTGGAGCAAGCAGCTATAGTAGAAAGTGTCCCTGGGGATGGGAACTGGGTGAGCTTAAGGTTCCTTCCAGCCCAAACCAGTCTGGGATTTTATGATCATTTTACCAGTAACAACCACCCTTGGATCCTATAAGAGCACCATGTTCTAGATAACTTCATTGTGCATTCATTCCATCTTTGAGATGTTGCTTAATAACATCACTGTAGTAACTGAATCAGTGACACAAGTTATCCATTAATTTACTATAGGGAGTATTTTGACTCACATCTTTTGCAAACACTGATGTAACCTCTAAAGAACATGGTGTTTTAGATGAATGTTTTAAGTTACAATGAATATAGCACTGCTGAGTGAAATGAATGGGAAATGCAGAAGCAGATCTGAAACCATCCCTATCCAGAGACTGAATATGGGAGTGCTGCAGTCAGTCTGAACTGTGGTTGTGTGCATAGTGTGTATAGTCTGTGTCACCTCGTGAAAGACTGAGGACAAGAGGGATTAATCCCCACATTGATAGCTCATGTGTTTAAATGTATTCCATAAAATCCCAAAGGTTGGTCTACATTGACAGAGCTCAGAAGCAGGCAGTCCTGGATCTGAAGTTGCCACCCTTTGTTTTCATGTTTTGAGTGTTTGGAGCATTCTCACTTCACATTCCCACAATTTTCTCCATACCCTTAGAATCAGACCCAGAGCAGAGTACGTTATAAGATAGAATAAGAGTTTGCTGTTTGGTTGGCTTCTTTTGAAGCAGCAGTAACCGTTTGCACAGACCTCCCTTACATGAGCAGATGAAATGTGGGCACAGATTCATCGTGTGTTCAGAACATGCAGATTCCAGGCTGAGCAAAAAAAAGCAGGCTGCACTTCTCTCTGGAAGGGATCTTGCCACCATGACTTGTGAATTAAATTGGTTAAGTAGCAACGAGATGAGTTTCAGTACATAGCAGGTGTAAACTTGATTTATAGTAGTCTCATAATGAATTTAAAAGCTTTGTTATAAACACTCTGGTTCCACAGATGTTAAAGAGTTGAAAGCTGAGATTTATTGACCTCAAACTAATTAAACCCAAATTAATACAATTTACTTTTTATGTGGAAAAAGGAAAGGGAATTGAAGGAAAAGATGGGGCTGACGTGAGTTGCAGACAACAGTAAAATAGCACCAGGCTGTTTCCAGAAGCTGAATGGATACGGGCTCATGTGTGCTGGCAGGTCCTGCCCTTACGTTGCACTGGGGCTCAGCTGGTAGCTTCAGCAGCCACAGGTCATGTCTATAAGGGCTCTTCATGGCCTTCACTGGTGAACTGGATCAGGTGGATCAGTTCCATCTCCGGCCATGAGCTGTCTGCAGCATCCATATCCCAGCAGGGTGAGCCCTGCTCAGAAAGAGCCATGAAACCCCCAAAAGTAACAGCAAAACCATGCAGATTTCACTGGAATTCAGTCAGTTCTGGGCTGAACTGCAGAGGAAAATAGGAAAAGAAAAATCTCTTGTCTTCCTGTTTGAAATATAATGTATGTCTGAAAATACAATTTATAGAGACATAGATTTGAAATCGCTTTGTCTCACTTGCATTTATGGAAGTGCAGCAAGACATTCCTGTCCAAATTGGAATATTGCTGTTTGCTCCTTACTTGAATCTGGTGTAATGTGAGTACTGCTGTATAAAATGATGCTATGAGGAAGATGATTTCCCTGGCTGTGCTTGGGTTGGTATTTTTCAGTGTCAGCTGTTACAGCTTTTTAAGCGTGAGTTGCTTGTGTTGGAGAACAAAAGATTTACTTACTATTTTTTTAGAAATAAAGTTTTCAGCCATTCTCAGATCCTCCTGATGAGCCCAGAATTCCCATTTGGTTCTTTTACACTGGACTTTGGACAAGGGATGTAGGGACAGGCCAAGGGGAATGGCTTGAACCTGCCCAAGAGAGGGGAGACTGAGCTGAGCTCTTAGGCAGAAGCTGTTCCCTGTGAGGGTGCTGAGGCGCTGGCACAGGGTGCCCAGAGAAGCTGTGGCTGCCCCATCCCTGGCAGTGCTCAAGGCCAGGTTGGACACAGGGGCTTGGAGCAGCTGCTCCAGTGGAAGGGGTCCCTGCCCATGGCAGGGGTTGGAGGTGGAGGAGCTTTAAGGTCCATTCCAGTCTAAACTGGTTTGGAATTCTGTGATTCCATGAGAATGCACCACAGCATTCCTGTGTCATCCCTGGCCTCACTTGCCTTAGTTTTCCTTGACGTCTGACTGCCTCTGAAATAGCAGGTTCCAGATGGAGGGTTGCATGTCTGACTCCGAAGACAGCTCCTGATAGTCTTGTTCCATCAGGTTCATGTTAGGTGTTGAGAGTTGAAACTCAGAAGTTCGGAATTTAGCAGCTCTTCAAGTCAACCACACCAGACTGGAGAATCTTAGAGGAGGTTTCCTTGAAGGAATTCTGCTCTCACCTGCTCTTGACCCTGAACAGAAATAACTTCAGAGCCCTTCATTTGATATTCGCATCTTTGTAGCTTCAAATTCCAGCTGGAGTGATGAAGCCTTTGGCAATCAGTTTTAAAGAAACCCCATATAAACATTTCAGAGTTCGACAGGAGGGAACCCAACCCAATATTACAGTTTTCCTCTTGAAGAGGAAGGAGGTTAAGGGTATTTCTTGTGATGGAAGCTTTGTTGCCGAGGATGGGATGCACAGTTATATGCGTTTAGCAGTTATATGCAGCATTATAGTAATGGTGGTGTTAGACAAGCTGGCTTTTTAAAATGCACATATCCATAGATTACACATACACCACTTTCTGTTGGAGAAACAGAAGTTGTTAGAGTGCATATGCAGGGACTTGCACCTAAGACAGATTTCCTTGTGTTTGGCAGGTGGTTGAGCAAGATCTGAAATCTGAGGGGTCTTTCTGCTGCTTTGGTGTGGCACAGTGAGTCTGAGCTATCGAGGGATTGCTTGGAGTAGTGCTGGTTTGTCAGAGCAGCTAAAGAACTGGGAGAGGTAATTCCCTGTAAATGATCAGGGAAAAACTCATCAAAGAGTTGGATTTTTCCCCCCATTAAATGCTTTAAATTAACTGCCTGTATCTTTCTGCTCTGTTCACTTCTTGGATGCATCATGCTTGAAGCTTAGTCTGGTTTAAAAGAGAGGTAGACTCTCCATTATGCCTGGGGTCAAATAACCTGATTATAGAGCTTCATTCTTTGTACTCCATTGCTCCAGCTGATTTTCAGCTCTATCTTTGCTGAGTGGGTTGGATCCATTAGTCAGTTCAGGGGAGGCTGTAAATGATCTGTTACCATCTTTGTGGAGCTGCTGGGGTGGAAACCGTACACAAAACTCAAGGCGAGGAATAGAACACGTCTGTAGGTGAAGCTCAGCCATTGCTTGTGGAAAAAGGTGGGAGTTTTTCTGTGTGGTTGGAGTTCAGAGGTGTGTTTGGAATCACCTGATTTGATCGGTCACACTTCAGCACACAGATTCATTCCTATGCACCCATAAATAAAGTATGAGGCTTTGCTGTACCGTCGTCTGTCACCGAGGCTCGCTGCGCACGGAAAGATCCTGCTTCTTGGATCCTGGGTAATATTTAACCAATACCATATGTTAATTGGGATAAAAAATAGCTTCAGATATAGAATCTAGACAGGCTATAGAAAGGTTTTGCATGATGTAATTTGCTTTGAAAACTATAACATGCTAGATCTTAAATCAAAATGTCCATCAGCTCTTGATCTGATGCATCACTTGTGGTGCTCTGAATTAAGGGCAAGTGTGCTCATCAAGGAGGGCAGCCGAAGCATTGGATAGGACTTGAATTCCATTTAAAAGCCCAAAGAATAATGGAACCTTGTGAGCAGTTGACAAGAAGCATTTGGAACAAGAGCTTTTCAGTGTATTTTTTTAATGTTATGTAACATGAAGTCATTCTTTGGAACTCATGACTGTGAGATGGCTTTGCAACAGAGAACAAGGTGTAAAAATAATGCAGTTTCAAAAGGCATGTGTGTGATTAATGAGGATAGGCAGGTTTAAAAGTATTATTCTAAGACATGATTTTCGGTAGGGGTGCCAAGTCTTATGTTCAAGGACATAAACTAAGTCACAAGGGCTCCAGTTTGGAAGGCTGTGGTGGCTGATAACAGAACAGTAGCCAATAAATCTTAATCCATACCAGTTCCCTTCCCTACTTCCTGTGTTTTATGCTAGATCCACTTTGTCAGCTGTGGTTGGGATTGGAGAGTCAATAGCTCTGATCTGTTCATATTCCCATGGGGTCTTTGCTGGTGCTCCCCGCCTGCCTATCTGGAAGTTTCTCCTCACATTGGCAAGGGCACAGCATTCAACAGCTTAGTTATAAGGGGGTAATCTGAGGGTTAACAAAGTTTAACTCAGCAGGCCACAGACTTATCTGACAGCACAGCAAATGCCTATGAACATGACATCAGTGTTCACTGCCACCAACTGCCTGTTGGGAGGTGTTTTAACAGCAGCTTGACACCTTTCAGCCAAGGATCTGAAAACAATCACGGAACCCCAGACTGGTCTGTGTGGGAAGGGACCAACCCCCAGCCACGGCAGGGACACCTTCTACTGCACAGTAGTAATAATAGGTTTTTAAAGCATTATAAAGAAGGAAGTACTTCCAGTGAGCTGGGAGAGATGTCCAAAGGGCAGCTTTCAGGAGCACTGCTTCCCACAAGACAGCTTCTCCTCCGCTCACGTTTTGCAGTATTTATGATTCTGACCTTGTCTTGATGCTCCTCTTGGTGTGAGGCTGATGATCTGCCTGTGTTCTCCTTGCAAGGCCTCCACTTCTCTGCTTGATTAACTCTTGATCTCCTGCCTCCTCTGTGAGCTGGAGAAGCAGCTTTTTTACACAGTATAAGCAGAAGTAAACACTAAGGAGCAATGACTGCAAATTGAATTCTAACCTGCTCCCAGATGAAGACAAGAAGTAGGTGTAAAAGAGCACTCATGTAAATGCATGAGCTCCAGACAGCAAGGTCACCAGAATGAGCCATTCAAACGATCTTCTCAACCATGACACAGGTTTTCCTTCACTCTTTTCCTCCCATCAACACTTGTGACGGCTTTCTCGTGATCTGGTAATTCAAGTGAAGCAAGCTTCCATCAATGCTGACTTTGCTCCTGGAAGAGAATAGGCTGAAATGTTTCCCAGCCCCTTGGAAGCTGCAGTAGCATTAAACTTTCTGGAACAAATTGTGCCAAAGGGTAGGTGGGCAAGCCAGATACTAAAAAAACCCCATATTTGGCTGGGGCTGAGCACAGTCTTCCTCTTCTCTGCCAGTAAATCAAAGAGCTTTTGACAATAATTGTGCGGTATTGTGTGTGGAATAAAATAAGTACATTTTTGCAGCTTCAGTTGTTTATGACAATGCTGTTGTGAAGAAGAGGCTTAATTTGGATACCACAGTAGATAAAAACTGCTCAAAGTGAACATGTCTTTAATTTAGGTTGTAGAACAAGGCTGAGTAGTAACATGACTCTACTCGTAGCGGAATAGTATCCAACTAAGAACGTGTGAATAGGATTCAGGGAGTAGAGGACAGATCCTCTGCCTAAGAACTTAAAACCAACAGGGACAAGACAGAAAAGTCCATTATTATGTCCATTTTACAGGTTAATTGAGGAACATAAATGAAGAGTTGTACAGATTGATCTGTGGCAAGCCCACTGCATTTCACCAAGCCCCAAACCATCCTTTTCCTCTCCTCCTATACTAAAGCACAGAGTGTTTCCTATGGAACCTACTCACAGATTTTGAACTGGATGAGCTTTGAGGTCCTTTCCAACACAAACCAGCCTGGGATTCTGTGACTTTTAACTCCCAGAGGTAGTGCTTGCCTCTCCCCCTGTTGTGTTGTCCCTCTCCCTGTGTCCCTGCTCCTCCTGCAGCACGGTCCTACAACACGCTCAGCCTGCCTTGGCTTCCCTCTGGTCTTTCCTTCACTTTGCTCACTGCTGCAGCAGTAGATGAGGTCCAGTGCGGGTTGCTGTACGTAGCCAGCCCCTCTCCAGTCAGACCTGTGCCACTTTATGTGTAATTTAATGTCTGAAGGATAAGTGGTGCATGCTATTCTTGCAGCAGATATCTTTATTTAAGTTCTGCTGTGAACTGGTGAAGACACTGGCATTACAATTCCACTGAAACCTAAGGGCTGCCAAAACTGTGTCACACAGTGCCTCTCTCTGTACTCTATATTCATATTAATTTGCACTGAGACTAATTGGCTATGACGATGATCCTCACAAAGCACTGAGGACTCTTCCCTGATTCTAAAAATGCTGCTGTAGAAAGTTCATCAGAACTAAGGCAGATGTGTTCCGAGGGCCAGTTCCTCCCTATTCTGCATTCATTCCTCTTGGGGGGATGAGTAACTCTCACAAATCTGGCCATTTTCCTGTCAAGACAGCATTCTTTGATAGATTTTCTCTCCTTTCCTTTCTTTTATCCCTCCCTACATGCACTGTGGTAGGTATTTTACACGTACAGAGGAGCTGCCTCACAGAATTTGCTTTCAAAATACATTACCGAGGCAATGGATTCTAATGAGCATGTAAGTCAGAGCACTTCTGCTGCTGGTATTAGAGGGAGGCAGAGCTCCCCATTTTGGCTAATGTTAAAATAGTTTAATATCTGCTATAAGAAATTCAGATATTACTATGATGAGAAATACAAGAACCTTTAAGCACTAAAACTGTTGAGTCTATTCACCAATGCTGTGCCTGATTTGAGAAGGTTTACATAGGAAATACACTAACAGTGAGCATATCGCTTTGAAACAGACCATAAATAGAAAAGCAAGTTTTCTTTCTTTCTAATAAACTATGATTCTGAAAGCAGCTACTGCAAAATGTACAGTTTTCCTTGAGATACTCGGCTGTAGGAACAGCCTGCGTTTCACTGTGACAGGGTAGAGTCAGAAGGGAACAGATGCCTGACCTCACCTGAGAAGTCATGAAGGTGATGGGAAGAGAAATGAATTTAGAAAGCTCACCATAATTAGGTTGCATATTCATCATTGGTTTCACACGTGGCAAAGCAGGATGCTTCCAGAATGATTAAGTACCGAAATACATATCATACAATAACGTTTCCATCACAGTTGGTTATGCCATCTCTTTTGGGGAGGGCTTGAATTGAGGGTGAAGTAAAAGACATTCCTAGGTCTGCATAAAACCAAACTCATCCTTCCTTATGTAGCAGGAACAAGTGATGCTGCTTGCCCCTGCTTTAGCTGCAGATTTCAAAGCACTTCATCAGAATAATTAGTAGTGTTGGTTGGTATCAGAGCCTTTGGTAGAAAAGAATTAGATATATATATTGTTCTGTGAAGAAGAGTCCAAGTCATAGAAGGGTTACAGCCCTCTTACAACTACAGACACAACCAGGATATTTACAGAGGTGGCTTCTGCTCGTTGCACTTAAGGAAAAGACTGGATATGTTAAGAAGTGGTGTGTGTGTGTGTGCACTTTTTGGACCTGCTTTCAAAATCTACCCATATTCTGCAGTTATTTAAATAGGGACCAATGGCCAGTTTTGTACACTGAATATATGGAAATAACACTTCTTCAGGTTGCCAAGAAGCTGTCCCAGGTAACTTCAAAGCTGATCATACCAGAACTTCTGAAAATGAGATTATCACTGTTCCAAGTTAGACCAAACATGTCTGGTCAAACACCTGTGTTACCAGTGTGTAGAACAGCCACTTCAGTATCCTTGTGAAGTGATGAGGTTTATGTATGTGGGGTTTGGCTGTTAAAACCAATCCCACCCTTGAATAAGTGTGTGAAGATGAAGGATGAGTGCACCAAAAATCAACCCATGGAGCTTTCCATGCTTATACCATGGCTAAGTTTGTCTCTTTAGATCTTTGTACATCAATGGCATGATGGATGATTGCTGATGTGATTCCAAAGGCTACTGGAAAATGACTGTATATTGAAACCTTAATGGAAAATCTGTTGGGAATTCCTTGGAAAGTCAGTGAGGAGACAAAAGTGAACAGATCTACTGATGGGAAATCTTAGATAGTGCTTTTGCTAATGTGCTTGTTAATACCCATCTTGTGTAATTCTTATGTGTAATGCTTCAATGTTCCTGTGTTCTTACATTGTTGTATTCAGTGCTCATTGTCTAAGAGCTTTAAGTCAGTCCTCTCTTGTTTTTATTCACTGCAGGTAATGCTTGGCACTTCAGTGAGGCATTTTCATATCACTTCTGTAGATACACTCTATCATCAGAAGAGATACCCACACATCATCCAGTGGAAATAGAGATTTTTTAGCAATGCCTGAGCTGTTTGCTGCAGATAAAGAGTCTGGAGTAACACATTTGATGCTCATGCCTTGAGTCCTTCAGACACTCTCAGCATGGAGCTGGAGTCATATCCAGACTCAAGTTCTCTCGACCATATTGATCAGTTTGCAGGGGCTCAAGGTCAAGGCTGTTTGATATATGTGGTAATACAACAGTCATTTGTACTCCTCATAATTCTGGTAATGAAAATAGAGTCATTAAGGTACCTAAACCAAAACAAAGTTCTCAAGACACAAGTGAATAACCAACTGCAATGCTGGTTGCATAAAATCCACTGACAGAAATAACAGGCAAATGTACGATGAAGCTGAGCAGTAAGCTGCTCACTTATTATAGAACCATTAGTCATTTCATCACACCTCCAACCTTTCTTTTTTGTTCTTTTAATTTCTTCTGCATAGACTTATTTTTAGAGGAACTTGCTGCACTTGGATTCATGCACAGCAACGCAGCCGAAAATATTAGCCTTTGAATTAATTCTACATCAAAACAACTAAAATTACACTGCATGGCATATCCCCAGCATTGCTCCTACCCACCCTCTACTTTTTATGTATGAAAAATGCATGCAGTCAATGTGCAGTGGCTTGACTGAGCTAATTCTAGTTAATGGTGTTGAAAAAGACTTTGTAGCTCTCATTTATACCAGGCTTTCAAGTTTTAGAATCACTCCTCTGATGAACTGCTGAAGACGTGAGGAGGATGAGAAGTGGCTGAGTTCTCTGGGAAGAACCTTCAGTCAAAGACTGGTGGGATCTCTTCTGGTGGTGGCTCCAGCAGGCAAGCAGGTGGACTTGGCAGAGCTTTGCATACCAGCATCCATAGGGTTTCGGAGACATAGGAGTATTCTTTGCTTATGTTGTCCTTTGGAAACTGTCTCGAGTTCCTTGAAGTTGAAATATGGTATTAGATGTGATGTGAAATCAGTTGTTAGTCATGCAAATGATGGTTAAATTCTCACCTATGGAACTTGAAGAACACAAGCAATAGGACAAGATTTGCAGCATAAGCTTTTCAGTAGCTGAAATAATTGATACAGCTCTTAATATTAATTTAGATGACAGTAGTGTCAAGTGTCCAACTGATGTGACTTCAGTCTCTTGAACGCTGTGCAAAGATGAAGGGACGGTGTCATTTTTCTATGAGCTAATCTGTATGCTGAAAACACTTTATGCTCCCAACCTGGTAACAGCAAAACAAAGTACTTAACCTTGAACATTTCTGAGAGAGTATCTTGAGAAGAGATGCTATTTGTCCTGGGAGCATTCTTCTGTATCCTCCACTTTTGCACTTACATAGAAAACTGTAACAAATCTTTTGTCCAGTGTTTTTGTAGCAACATAAACTGTGTACTTTGAGGCAGTCAAGTGCACCTTGTAGCAACAGTGGGATTGTCTGTTGTTGAAAAGCATCCAGAGAGTCCCCAAGTGGGGATTATTGGCTATCCATCACCTTTGACATCACCTGATTCCTGCACTCTGTAGTATGTCTCTGTTTGTATGTAATAATAGGCTAAAACTCGTTTCCTGCTCAGATAGCAGCTCTCTTTTAGAAGTTGTCCAAGTAAATTTATGGCCTGATCTCAGGAAATTCTCTTTGTTGCCTCCTCACATGCACCTTCCTCTTTCCTCTCCCCATTTCTATTCAGGATTATTTCTTCTTTATCATACTCTATCATGCCATATTAGAGTTGTCCCCTGTGATTGGTTTTGCAGGTTCAGTGACACCCCACTATCCATCATTCCTTTGTCTCCCAGTTTAATCATTGAGCATTTAATACCGTGCTTGGTTACCTGTCATTATCCTGGTTTACCATCCTTCAACTGTGATTGCTTTGACTGACCTCGATCAGCTGCATGCTTTTGAGGTAGGTGATGACAGCACGGCAAGTGGCAGTGAGAACATTTACATATAAAGATTTGTTGGGCACTCAGATGTGTCTGAGAGCAGCTGGGCACATCTGATGAAGGGATCTGCTGGTCCCAAGCTCAGGTCTGTAAGCAGTCATCTCTTGATTTTCATGTTAAGAAGTATCCAGGTCCCCAGCTGCCCATAAGGCAGCTCTGAAAAGCCACCATCTCCTTTACCTCACCTGCTTCTCTTGGATGCTCAGTTGGCAGTTGACAAACTTGCTTCTGGCATTCCCTTCTCGTGTCATATGTACCATCCCCATGTATTTAAATTGAGTATTTTATGTCCCTGTGTGCATCCACTCTCAGGTGATTAATTCCTGCTGAAAGAATTACTTAGGTATCCATCTAAGTGCTAATTGTGGCTCTTCTCAAGAGCACATCCTTGACAGCACGCTGTGTACTCCTGCCCAGTTCCTACCTGTGGATTATTCCGAGTGGCTACTCACCAAGAGTTCAGTATATGGTTTTAACATTGAGCACACTGAGGTGATGAGGATGGATCTTCCAATAGTGAAGGCCTTTCCTTTGGTGGCATGGCTTACTGCTTCCACCAGTGCTCTGGGGCAGGACTCGTGTCCCCCACTTCCTTCCACCGTTGTGTTTTCCCCTTACAGTGTGAGGAGTGACTTCTCCGTGTCTTTGTGTTTGGATGTCTGTGGTGGTTCTCTTATGGAGTTGCTCTGGGATTACGGCATGTCTGTCACTGCATGTGCTCACTCAAGAGAAGTCAATTACATCCTTTGTTTATCTACTTATCTTCATTTTCCAGCTACATCATAATGTCAGCAGGCTCTGTAAATAAAGTGAAAACAGGAGACATGCAAACAGGGAGATGCTCTGAAGGGGCTGGGAGTTGTTGCTTTTCATTTGCTGCTGAGGTGCTTGGTGCTGTAAGATGCTGTATGAACATGGAATGCTCTACAAGATCGGTCCCAGTGTGTAATGTTAAAGTTGGTCATACTTATATAAGCCAAAGACTAATTTTAAAAGGTTTTGGGTGTTGAAAGAAGCACCATGCTCACCACAGTATGTGCAGAAGTGGTGAAGTAAGGTATTTCCTATCTGTTGCTGTGATCTCCTTGTGCTGCTGCAGGCCCTGACTTGAGGCTCTGTGAGTTACAGCTGAAGCCAAACACAGCCAAGTGATAAAAACCTGAGACTTCAAGTAAAGCCAGTTTGCTAACGTTCAGTATCAAAATAAGTCAGGCCCAATTTGCTGCAGCCGATAGCTGAATCTCACAGAACTTACTTAGTGAATTACATGACTGCTGGTTAGTGGGGCATGACCATACTTTTCACACTGATCAGCTCTCCAGTGACAAGTCCTGCTACCTGCTATCAGAAGTGGCCAGGAAAGCCCCATTAATCACCAAGTGTTCTAACAGGCTGTGTGTGCCCACTGCTAACTGGAGCAGGAGTCCTCTGTTCCGCTGGGTGCGTTACTTGTCAATGGGAGACGCAGGCTGCAAATCAGGCCCCTGTCTTCTGGCCTATGGGGAGAGGCAGCTTTGCTAAACCTTGTTAGTGGTGTCTTAGACTCTTGTCTCTGGAGTTCAGTCATGGGTGGATTTTCTCTTCCTTCCATGTCTTGAATGTTTCCTGTGTGCTCGTTATTCTAGTTGGGAAGCAAGTGGGATTCAGTGTTAAACACAGCACAGGATCTTCAGCATCTTCACAAAGGCTGTGGGGTTTTTTTACTTATAAATCTTGGGATTGCAGCTGGCTCAGGGGAGACCTTAGAGCTGTCTTTCAATATCTAAAGGGAGGCTACAAGAAATGTGGAGAGGGGCTTTGGACAAGGGCCTGTAGGTTCAGGCCAAGGGGAATGGCTTGAACCTGCCCAAGAGAGGGGAGACTGAGCTGAGCTCTTAGGCAGAAGCTGTTCCCTGTGAGGGTGCTGAGGCGCTGGCACAGGGTGCCCAGAGAAGCTGTGGCTGCCCCATCCCTGGCAGTGCTCAAGGCCAGGTTGGACACAGGGGCTTGGAGCAGCTGCTCCAGTGGAAGGGGTCCCTGCCCATGGCAGGGGTTGGATCTGGTTTAGCTTTGAAGTCACTTCCAACTAAAACCAGTCTGGAATTCTGGGGTTCTAAGAGAATGAACTGCAGCTTGTTGGCCTGATTAACCCTATCGATATGCAAAGGGCACATGTGAATACCTGTCCTCTGTGCTAATGAATGATGTAAAGAGTAGGAAGAGCCATCTACCTGTGCTCTTTCTCTGGCACAACTGAGGCCTGAACCAGACAGTTTCTGGGCTCCATTTCCATCCTGTTTGCCAGCATTAGACTGGAAAGAAACTTCCTTCTCGTATAAGCTAACAAAGAAGAATACATGAAGTTGTCAGTGAGAGAAAGTGCTCCTGAATTTCTGTTGTTTCTGACATAAGGCATCTTGCACATATTACCTTTTATTTTCCTCTCCACTCTGACTCTCAGGGGCCAGGCTCTCCAAGGAAGCAGGGTATAGCTTTATTGACAGTTGTGACAGATGCAGTGTGTCCTGGAGTCAAGGGTAAATGCAATCAGTAGTGATTTGAGGATGTGTGCTGTGTATCATCCTTTTGTTGATGTTGCATCATCAGGAAGTCCTGATGCACATATGCCTGGAATTCCAGAATCCCAGGTTTCATCTCTGTCCCTGTCTACTGACCTTGAGCAAGTTATTACATTTCTTCAGGTATCCCTTTCCTCACTTGTAAAGCAGGGATGATAATAATGATTTTCACCATGAAGTGCTTGGGACTTGGTAAGGCAGCCGGTATCTGACAGTGATGTGTTGTCCTTATGGAGCCTGCAAAAATCCACCATTCCCCCCCCCCCCCCCCCCCAGCTCATCAAGGGCAGTGTGTGGGTTACTTTGCAGCAGGCAGAGCACAGGCTTAGTGGCAGCTGAACTTTAAGAAGAGACATTCCATTGCCACACGTGTCAGATGGTGGCAGATGTAGGTGGGCAATTAGCTGGATGTGCCATGGACTGGGACATCAGACACATGGGAGGACACAACAAGATACAATTGTGGTGCAGAGGAGAAAGAGCATACAATTAGAAGTGGATTCTCAAATTCAAGCACAGCATGTGATGTGAAATCCTGTTCATACTCTAGGAGAATATCATATGCCAGTGGGCTATAGCATGTGCTCCTTTCTTCCTCTTTTTTCCTCTCCTTCCTAAACCCTGCTGCTTGGTAACGGCAGTATTTTTGGGACTGATTCTTTTGCTAATTGCTAACCAGAAATAGCACCTAAGTTTGGCAGAGCTTTCAGGAGAAGAAGAATGAAGGCTTTTGGGGGGAGAAAAATTCAGATATGCATAAAACTTGCATAAAAACCTGTTTTAATTTGTCTCTCTGAAAATTCATCACTCAGGCATATGCAGAGTGAATGTGATTATGACAAGTGGGAGAAGGTCCAGAAAAGCTGGACTGCTTGAAAGAGGTTAAAGTTCCAGCTGTTTAGCCCTAAAACCAAACTGTACCTGGTGCTAGAGCCTCTGCAGGAGCTTATGGCCATGCTACAGCTGATGTGTCTCATACCTATGTTGCTTGTGAGCTCACAAGGCTGAGTTTGCTCTCCTGCTGGGGAACACAAAGCTGTTGAGTGATAGAAACGAAATGAGGGAGCAAAAGAGGATGGAAGTCTTGGAATCTCTCCCCTTCTTAAAGAGTGCTATGAACTTGTGATGAATTAAACTGAAGGCTGCTTGGCCCATGAAAGTGTGCTCGTGTTATCCAACTAGAACAGATGACTCAGAACACAGAACCCTGTGATTTCCATCATTCCATACTGGAATCTGCAATGCTTCTATCCTCCAAGCCTTGACTTTCTTCATGTCATGTTTTGTGATGAAAGCTGGAGAGTGGTGGCCCCATTATAAATTGCTGTCCTGCATCTGTTTCTTTCTGTTTGTATGTGAAAAACAAAAGCAATAACTATTTAGGGACCAAATTAGAGATGTTTTTCTGCTGCTGGTGAGCATTTACTCATGTGAGTGGCCTCATTGACTTCAGTACTTAAATGAGCTGCATCATTAAGCTGCTGTTGCTCATGTCCCTCTCTGATGACAGAGAGCAGCAGTACCCTTTCTTCCAGGCCCTGCAGAGGCACAGCTGTATGGGTGCTGAGCTACTGGGAGTGCTGAAGGTGGACATAGAAGTACCTGTTGTTTGAAAGCTAATAGAAACATATGTGACTAAATATACAGGCTGTGAGGTTTTTATCTGAGCCCATCACTCAGTGGGGAATGCTATAATTACTTTGTACTGTAGGGTGATATAATATATATCCATTTATATTTTTTCTGACTCAAGTATTTTTTATGGTAACTGCAGGAAAAGAATCCAGATAATGTATATAAAGGAAAAACTGGAAATCATAAAATCTTAGAATGGCTTGGGTTGGAAGGGACCTTAAAGCTCATCCAGCTTCAACACCAGCCACGGCAGGGACCCCTTCCACTGGAGCAGCTGCTCCAAGCCCCTGTGTCCAACCTGGCCTTGAGCACTGCCAGGGATGGGGCAGCCACAGCTTCTCTGGGCACCCTGTGCCAGCGCCTCAGCACCCTCACAGGGAACAGCTTCTGCCTAAGAGCTCAGCTCAGTCTCCCCTGTTCTGGCAGGTTCAAGCCATTCCCCTTGGCCTGTCCCTACAGGCCCTTGTCCCAAGCCCCTCTCCAGGTTTCTTGTAGCCTCCCCTTTAGGTATTGGAATTGAAATGAACCAGCTTTGAGCTGCAGCATCTGAAGATGCACATCTAAAGTAAGGGGGAAGAATGATAAATGGAGGTACTATTGTATAACATTATGTCTGAGAACCACTCAAAGCATCCCAGAACTTTCTGCTCCGGGGGTCTCCCAGTTCAGAGCAGATCAGGTGGCACAACTGATTTCTGCAGACTCATTGCATTTCTTTTCCTTTAAGTATTGTTTTCAGTCTGCCTGGATTACTGAGGGAACTGGGATTACACTGAGTACGTCTCTTAGTTTTACTTCCCTCTTGGCAGCCATTGCAACGGTGCTAATCCACCTCAAGAGATGCAGTATTATTTCAGGCTGCTTTGACTGTTACATTCTCATTCATCTGTTGTTGTTGTTAGTTGGGCACTTGAAGTCTCCAGAGAATGAGAACTCCTGGAGTAGATCCTGTACACAAGTGGAGTCCCTGTTTGGGAAGACTGGGAATTGCAGCCGTCAGGAAATGCTTTTTTGTTTTCTTTCACTAAGACTATTTAGGATCAAACTGGATTTTTCTGATGTCTAAACCCTTTTTTTCCCCCACCCTGCATTTACATTCCTAATCCCCAAATGTGTTTCTGGTGCAAAGCAAAGGTATTTGTTCTGTATTTTTATGAACACCTTTCACCACCACCGAATCCTGACGGATCTTGGTGAAAATTGTGTGGGATTATTTTTGTGGGGTTTTGTAGTTGGTTGGTTGGGGTTTGTTTAAGCTAAAGCTGGTTGGAGAAACCAAAGACCAAGTTTCAGTTGGGATGGGCAATGGTAATTTAGTAGGAGAAATGTGTTTCTGAGCTCCAGCCTCATATGGCCTGTTTTCCCAAAGCCTTGTCTGTGCCATGACAGGTTCAGAGCTCCCATGGAGCAGTGATGGCCCATTCAGTCCTGATGTAGTACTCTGCATTGGTCCTTCACTAGAAAGTCCAATGGGGAGGCAGTGGTGAGGTGCATTTGGAGCACATGGTCTGCGTTGAAACAACATACCTGGAGTGTTTTCTGATTTATGGCCATGTCCCATATCCCATGATTGTGAAGGAAACCTAACTGCATGTTCAAATGACAGCCCCTGCGTGCCCCAAGAGGTTCCCTGCATGAAGTCTTAGGAGGTGAACTGAACACAGTGCTTGTAAGAGTTGAGAGCTATGGGAATAGAACATAACCAAGTGTCACTAAGAGTATAGCCAAAAAGCATCCAGAAATCCTGAGGAGATTATATCTACAGAGCTGGTTTTTGAAAGACAAGAGCCTAGAGATAGGAGAGAGGGGGGTCATGAGGTCCTCACTGCAGATGGCCAACAGCTTCAATCTTCCCCACTCAGACAAATGCTGCATGTTAATTCTACAATGGGTAATTGTAAGACTGTCTTCTACACGTATTTTCTGTGCTGAGCTGAATGTTACTAGTTTGATTTAAAATGTTATACTGTAGATTAGCCTTTGAAACTGTGGCTTTTCAGCAGATCAAGGTTCCCTCCAGTCATCTGGTTTGTAATGTTCTCATTATATGCTCATTGTCCAGCAAATGAGTTATTTGCAAATATGTGTGTAACTGGAATGAAAAATCTTTGAGCTCAGTTCTTGCTTTTAGAAAAGCCCTTTTCTATTACTGTGGTTTGTAAAAGGGCCATCATGTGGATAGAGCATTAATATACTTGTCCATCTTTTAATAATCTGTATAAACCTGACCCTTAAGTCTAATTTTTCTTTAAAGATTGAAAATAATTGAAAGCCCTGTTTTATTCATATACAATAAATCAATTTCTCCCAAAAGGCTGCTGCCTCTCCAAGTCATGTTAGTACTCTGATAATCTTCATTCAGCATGGTTGCACTGACATGCAGACTCCTTCTGTTGAGTGCATACAGCAAAGAAAAGGACTTTTTTGGTGGGTCAATGCAGGACTCGATGCAAGGGACTTCAGTGCCTATGACTTACCTTAAAAATGTGTTTGAAGCCCAGGTGCTCAATGTGCTGAATATTTTATTCAGATCCCTTGCCTGGTGGAGTTTCTAAAAGTACCTGCGTATTCCAACTGTCTGTTGTAGAATGGTTCATATATGTCAGAACAGATCATAGAGTCATAGAGTGGTTTGGGTTGAAAGGACCTTAAAGCTCATCCAGTTCCAACCCCTGCTATGGACAGGGACCCCTTCCACTGGAGCAGCTGCTCCAATCCCTGTCCAACCTGGCCTTGACTGCTTCCAGGGATGGGGCAGCCACAGCTTCTCTGGGCACCCTGTGCCAGGGCCTCAGCACCCTCACAGGGAAGAACTTGTACCTTATCTCCAGCCTGAACTTCCCCTGTTTCATTTTAAACTGTATTGGAGGATGTGGTACCTACACCAAATGAAGGATAAACAGAGCCCACTATTTGGATCTCCTTCCCTGAAGCTTTGGCTGCACTGGGGCAAGAGCTGTCCACATAGATCTTTAGTTAAAACTCCACAGCATTCAATGTTACTGTCTACTGGCAAGCAGGGGGTAAATGTTATACGTTACATTCAGCTGCTGCTGAGGTCTGTGCATGAGGGATGCAA
Source organism: Melopsittacus undulatus (assembly GCF_012275295.1). Classification (NCBI taxonomy): domain Eukaryota; kingdom Metazoa; phylum Chordata; class Aves; order Psittaciformes; family Psittaculidae; genus Melopsittacus; species Melopsittacus undulatus. The sequence continues at coordinate 1,228,414 of NC_047544.1, forward strand.
TTGTTTATGGTAAATTTGCCCCTTTTAATGAGGACACACTCTTAATGAGAGAGTGTTTTGGAGGAGCATTTGTTAGTCATTTGCTATTCTGGTCACAGCTCAGAGTTGAGCTGCAATGGCTGGCTTGGCATAAATGCACACTATTGTGCCTCAGCGTTAGCACGTCTTGGCATACGTTGTGACATGGGGCAGATAGGTGTATTGGCTGGGAAGAGGAAATGAAAACTAATTTCACAGTGCTGTGGGTATTTCTGCACAGCAAATTAACATAGAACTGAGATGAAGGTAGTCCTACATCTCTCACCTAGGTAGTTCTGGATTGCAGTTTTAAGAAGGGATTGTCCTATGCTGGACTTGGATGAGCTTGCTGGAGTCTCTGGGTATTGACTGACCTCAGAGCAAATGGGGAAACTCCTTATGTAGTAGCCATCTGCACCTTGGTTTCAGTACAGTCAGCATGGAGGGCGATAGCAGTGAATGCAAAGTGACAGGTTTAGATGGTGAACCAGTAATCTGCATTACCTACCCCCAAAATGATTGTGTTTCCATATTTTGCAGTTGTGTGGTGAGGGTAAGTACAGTGAAGGCTGTGACGTGCTCAGTTGCCATGGCAATGGAGGCTATGTAAGTAAATTAGAAAGGTCCACTGGAGATTGAAAACACGGAAGAAATCAGCTGTTGCTGATGGAAAATACTGTCTTTGTACAGCAAATTCCTGGCTTGTTGTTTGGAGAGGCACAGGTGTACTGTTCATTTGTTACTGCTGTTACAGTGGCACTCAAAAGGAGCATCTGATCATAAGCCTGCTGGGGTAGAAGTTGTACAGAGATGGATGGGGTGGCCCTGTCCCAAAAAGCTCATCATGGACCTGTACTGTGTATCCCTGCACAAATAACTGCCTGACACAAATGATTCCATTTGGTTACTGAACTCATCCAATACAAGAATCAACAGGCACCTTTACACAGGAGCAAGCTAAGGACAAACCAGTGACTACCTCAGATAAACTTGGAAACAAATCATGGAGAATTTTGTCAGTGCTTTACTAAGCAGGTCCCACAAAGGAGAGGGAAGAGGTGTTAGGGTCAGGGGAGCCTGGTGTTCTCAGTGTCCCCATGTTGTGAGGCAGGTAGTGCAATGAAGGATGACAGCCATAACAGACAGATTTTTACCCAAATAGAGTGATAGACTTGAAATGAGAACAATTACTCAACTCTTCTCATCCAATTCATTAACATACTGTTTAAACAATTTTAAGGTGCCCCACTCAGTAATGAGCTAAGCCAGTTGCCCTGGTGGGGGAAATGCACCAGATCTTACTATAGTTCCCACTAAAGGATATAAATTGCTATGGACTAATCTATATAATCTATACATATCTTTCTGTATAGATATCAGCTTGCTGCGATGGGCTGTAGCATCACTGGGGCTTCCTGTGTTTGAAAGTCATGTCTTCATTCATTTGGAAACTGTCAGGGCAGGGGAAGCATTCCAGCAAAACTTGCCCTTTGCTTCACTGGATTTTATTACAAACAAACCCCAATGCCCTCTAGATTCTTGTCTGTGGACGTAATGTGATGTTATAAATCACCAACTCCCACTGAAAAGCAAAGTACCACGGAGTGTTTTCGGAAAGCCTGAGCATTTTATATGCATCCTGCAGTGTTAATCACTTAAATAACAACTTCATAATTTTCATAGCCCTTTGTTAATTTGCCTGTTTTAATGTGCAGATCCCAGTTTTGGTGTTACTTTGAAAGATACCTTGATACTTCATAATGAAAATACTTTTTCATCTTGAAAGTGTTTTAATGAAAGAACCTATGATTTACTGTTTTGCTAAAAGCAATACTGTGTTCACTGAGGTTGCAACAGAATAGCAACCTCCACAGCCATGAAATGGGTTTCTATTAAGATATCTGCATTATATAGATGGGTGAAATGAGAAGGCTCAGCTAGCAAAGACCTGATTGGAGATGGAAAGATTAGAAGCTATTTCCTGGCTCACAGTTTGTATCACTCCAGCTGATGTAGTCCCACATAGGACAGCTGAAAGATTACCATGTGAATGGGGTTCATGCACATGTAAATAACAATGTTTTCTATACCTCCAGTATAAAGGTGTTTCTGCATAGACCCCTGTTCCTTCTGGCTTTGTTTTCACATGTCACATAGAAATAGGAATTGTCCTGGAAGAGAAAAAAATGGCACCAATTGAGAGTTGGGAATATCTTATCTTGTAGGAGGACACTGATGATTCTGTCTGAAAACCACTGAATCAGCAACCTGAGAGTAAAGTAGATGAAGAATTCAAAGGAAATGTTTTCTAAACAAAGGAATGACCTTTGAATGTTTAATGAATAGGTTGTATGTTGTTTCTGTTGCTTTGAGATGTTTTGTGTGTCATAGAATCCCAGACTGGTTTAGGTTGGAAGTGACCTCAAAGCTCATCCAGCTCCAACCCCTGCCACAGGCAGGGACCCCTTCCACTGGAGCAGCTGCTCCAAGCCCCTGTATCCAACCTGGCCTTGAGCACTGCCAGGGATGGGGCAGCCACAGCTTCTCTGGGCACCCTGTGTCAGCGCCTCAGCACCCTCACAGGGAAGAGCTTCTGCCTAAGAACCCATCTCAATCTACCATGGTTTAAACCCATGTTGATGGTATGTGACAGAAAAATCTAACACATGTATGTGGCCTTGTATGTAAATTGCTTTCCTGTTCTTTCTCTCTCTAATATTGTTGCAATGATGATACTAGTATTGACAAAAGCTTCCCCAAAAGCCTGGTTTACATGTGGTACGTGCTGGTGACCAGAAACATAGGGCTGAAAGGAGCAGTGGTGTCTTACAACCCTATCCCCCACTAATCCTAAATGAGCATAGAACAGGATGATTCACAGAACCATCTGCTCCTTCCCTAGAGCCTGAACCACAGGTATAGGTCTTATTAAACCAGTTTCTTGTTTTAATAAGATTGCAAGTTTGATAAATGCAGTAACATCAATAAATGTCAGTGTGGTGTAATATGATTATGAGCTCAGGTTGCAGTGTCAGTCTTGGAAGGAGCAGCTGTTTGGGGCAAGGAGAACAGAAGTTGTCCTGACCTCACTCATCCAAGTCACTTGAGGGGACGTCCTAACTTACAACCTGTGCTCTGTGCATACTGTATCTTGTTATATCTCTGTTAGATGTAAAACACCTGGAGCTGCCAGTGCTTTGGAATCACTGTCCTCTGCCAGATAATTTAACACAACAGCGCACATTGTAAATAAGGTGGGTCATGCAGAAAACTAATTGCATTTCCAGGGGTTTTACCAAGTGTTGTAGGGGTGACAGGAATCACAGAGTAATTGCCACGGTGATCTCTCTCCTCTATGTTAGGTCATTGAGGGAAATCTTACATTTACTTTTCATTGCAGTCAAATATTGGAATCTCTCTGGCATCCCTCAGCCATCTGGTGTGCTATAAATCCAGCCAACAACGTGGTTCTCCATCATGAAACTCTAATTATTATTCAAACCTCTCTGATGAGGCCTAAACAAATAGCTTCAAGCAGTACAAATCTCAAGGGAAGGTTAAGTATAGTATCGACGCCAGGTCCAATCCTTGGAAAGAGAACCAGAACAAAGATCTTTTCCCCAGCAGTCATTTAATCTTCCTTGAGTGCTGATTGATTTGATGGTCATCATTATAAATATGACACATTCACAGCACCTTACCCTCTCATCAGTCATTTTAATTTGCACTCTCATATATTTCAAATATGTTCTCAAGGTGACTCTATGGAACGTGTTTCTTTTCCTCCTCCCATGTTGGAACTCAGGATGGGAGGACTGAAATCAGCAAGTGCTAAACAGATTGGGATTTCTTTTCTTTCTTAAGCCATAGTAGAGAACTGCATCAGTGTAAAAATAAAATGCTTTAAGTTTGCAGTTCCTGCTGGCAAGAAAGCTTTTGGGGAGTGCAGGTTCGTTGTGAAGTATTAGTGTCATATAATCAGTTTCTCCAAGGAGATATGAATATAATAATACTCCCAGGATCTTTCTTCCAGGGAATTCAAAGTGCTTTTCACACAGAAAGTTTAGTGACGTCTTAGGAAATACAGGGAATTTGTTTGGGAATCTTGGGCTTGTGTCAGCAAAGGGAAGTTTCCTCTTCAAAACTGGTCAATGGGATGCTAAATTTTAGGCATGTACTGAAGGCCAGTAGAAGTCAATGGGCTTTTGGCTGATGTGCCTGAGTGATGATACTCAAATAAACAGGCCTTTCATGGACAATGTTTTAGTGGTACAGATTGAAGCAGATGTGGGGACTAACAGAAAGCAGCAGTTCTCTGAAGCCATGCTTCTGGCTGTGGTTAGAGACAGGGCTGTAACACGTGAGGGGTCAGTACATAGTGCTAAAAACATAGCAAGGTTTTTGCATGTTGTAGGACTTCTGTAACTTGTAGCATGCAGCCTCTTCAGGCAACTCATATTAACTCCCAACTGGAATATTGTGGCTCAGGGAGACTGGAAAGTCATTTTCATTATTTCCTGACTGATGTTTCTGGGCTAGATAGATCCATTTTTAGCACATTTGATACAGTCGTTGGAAATTGCAGCCAGACAGGATTGGCATGAAATGGAAATATCTCCATAACTTCTAAAATTGTAGTGTTTGAGAACCTTATAGGTGATAGGAAAATAATAACACATCATACAGAGAAAGTAACCTGATTTGCTGTGAGGAGATGTGTCTGGCTGGTCTAAGAACTGAACACAACAGAGAACTACACGAAGAATGGAGAAACTTGGTTTCTCTCTTCAGCTCATCAATAAGATGAGTGAACGTGATCTACTTACTGCAGTGACTCCATCTCCCTGTTCATAAATGGTGATAATGTCAGAGTGTTCCTTGGAGATGGACAGACTGACTGAAATGCAGAAATGTCATTATTGCTGCTTACTTTCTGAGGTACAAGCTAGTGCTTCCATCCCTGCCTGCTCCCTGTTCCTGGAAAAACTATGGAAGGAAGTTCTAATTCTAATTCTAACAAAATTCCTGATGTAAATATCATATGGTCTTCAGGATTTGGTTCTGCTTACTAAGAGCAAGATAAATGCAAATAAGTAAGTTTCAACATTGAAAAGGAAACCTTTTCTTTACTTTTTTGATACATGTAACATACTCATTATGCTGGAATTATCTGGGGGCTGTTCAGCATGGAGAAGATGCATGGAGACCTCAGAGCAGCTTCCAGTGTCTGAAGGGGCTACAAGGATGCTGGAGAGGGGCTCTGCATCAGGGACTGTAGGGATGGGACAAGGGGTGATGGGTTCAAACTGAAACAGGGGAAGTTCAGGTTAGCTCTTAGGCAGAAGCTGTTCCCTGTGAGGGTGCTGAGGCGCTGGCACAGGGTGCCCAGAGAAGCTGTGGCTGCCCCATCCCTGGCAGTGCTCAAGGCCAGGTTGGACACAGGGGCTTGGAGCAGCTGCTCCAGTGGAAGGGATCCCTGCTTATGGTTGGGGGTTGGAATTGACGAGTTTTAAGCTCCCTTCCAACCCAAACCAGGCTGGGATTCGATGATTCTATAAAAGAGGTAATTTACTTGAAAGCCAAACAGTGTCTGACATAGCATAATGCCTGTAATACTGGTATGGTTAAAGAATCAGGCTTTTTGTAATCGAATTATACTCACAGGACTGAATTCCTACCAAATAATTGCTTTGCATCATGTGGCACCATGATTTCCATCTGCTTGTAGAAGGCCTAAAGCTAGATTTGCTGTATCATTGACCTGTGTCCTCAGCGCCAGCCCTTTTTCTTTCTCTACCAAACCACAGATAATCTTACAGCCTATTTCTGCTGCCTGAGAGAAAACAGACATGATTTTAGCTGGGAACAAGGGAGGAAGAAGATGTTTGAGACACAGAAGTTTCAGAATGGTAAAAACAATCCAGAAATAGAATTACTGAGATTAGAATTTCACTGCAGCCGTTATGAACTTCTTATAGATTGCTTCTCTTTTGTTCATTCAGATTGACACTGACTACAGCCTTCTAAAAGATCATTCACAAACAGTCAGATCAGCACTTGTCATAACATAAGTATGGATTTAAAATCAAGTTCATTAGTCCAACCTTATAAATATAGATTCAATTCACTTATTTGTATGGCAGGAACATGCAGTGATTCTAAACAGATTTTGGAAGCCTGTTGCGGTTTATGTTGGTGAAACAAAATATGCATGTTTTGAGGATGTAAAAGATAAACCCAAGCACTAAGGAAATGCAGTGGATAGTATAAGAAAAGTGAGAGCTTTGTGCCCAGCTCTGCTGCTGATCTGTCTTATGTGCCTGGAAAAAGCCTTCCCAAATGTGTTGATCTGATTCATTTTAGATTACAAACCCTCTGGAGAAAAAACGTCCTCCTTTACTAGAAATTTGCACAGTAGCTGTCATGATCCATGAGCTTTTTCTTCTCAGATATTAGTATTATTTATAAATAATAAATAAAAATGCTATTTTCTACAGTTTGCATTTGTTTAGATGAATGTTCCTTTTCTTCCTTGTATTACAAGAACAAGTAAATAGTAATATCTGATTTATATGGCTTCCTGTGATGATACATCTGACAGCTCTCTCCAGCAGTTGTAGGCAGAGCCTTGGTTTCTATGCACTGTAAATGAATAATGCTATTCTTTATTAATTACTCGTTAAAATGCAGATGATTTCCAAGATGCCTCATTGGCTTCTGGTATTATATTCCTTTGCTGATTTTCCTTTACAGCTTTAACAGTGGTGATCATTCTGGGGGTATCTGACAGCTTTGTGAAGCAGAGGAGCAGTGAAGAGCTGTGCTGATGGAGCTTTGAAAGCCCGCACAAGAGTGGTGTGAAAGCAAGGGTGTTAACTGATACAAGTGGATAGATCAGGCAGGATGTTCAGGTTTTGACTTGGTCCCTGGCTCCTTGTGTGCCCTTGAATAAATAACTTGGTGTGTTCATGTCTCAGGAGCTGCATCTTGAGAAGTCAGAAAGGGAGTGACAGTTTAATTACTGCCAGTAAAATGCAGGGTACTATTGCAGAGAAAGGTGCTGAAGAAATACAAAGTACTCAGTATGTTCCATCAGTCAGAGTGAGAGGTTGAAGTAGTTCTGGAGTGTCCTCCAAGGTGGCTGAGGTGAGACAGTGACTGAGGCCTGTCATGACTGGTGTGATTCATCAGTAGGTGACTCCTGCAGTGGCACAAGTGTGTGGTTCGTGTGGTCTCTGTCCTAAGCTGGACCCAGTAAGCACTGGAAGCTTTTAGGGACAATCCAAATGGTTCATAAAGCAGTACACAGCACACTCCAGTTTTTAGCCCAGATCCCCATGAGGTCACTGCCAAAAAACAATCATTAGGAACAAAGCAGGGAACAGGGGACTTAAAGTGTTTTTACAGTCACCAGATAAGTGCTGATCTGAGTAGTAGTAATCTATTACATTGAATTATTCCTGGAAAACCCCTGTATTGAGGTAGTCTCACCACACAAACCATTTTTCCCTCCTTGAGCTGTACCCTATATTTCTCTTTTTTTCTTAATTTTCACCCTCTGAATGCTCTAGAACATGAATGCATTTTGTGGCTAAGTAATATCTGGAAAATAAGCAAGGCAAGACAATAATTACCATGCTGAAAAGGCAGCAGGAAACCTGAGTGGTGAATAACAAAGTGTTCAACACTGAATTTAGGTGTTCTGCTTCAAAATGTGAAGTTAGGTAAGACATTGGTTCTACAGCTGATGTGTTCTGCTATCAGTGGTGATATAAAGGCATCGATGTCCTTGGATGCTTGTCTCTGTAATTTGGGGTTTGAACAGGAGTTTATATTGTGTGCATGTTTTCTGGTGGAGAAATAGCTATGAGACTAATCTTAGTCTTAAAATTTACTCTTCTAATGTTGTCAGGAGGCATCGTGTGGATATGGAATTTACAACTTAAGTTTTCCCTTGATGATTTACAAACTCCGTACAAGCTGTTTTACCACTGAGAGTAGCTTACAGGAGCCTGGGGACACATTGAAGAAAATCTGAAGTGAGGGAACAAGAATTAAATCACGTTCTGCCATCATTTATGAACTGCTGGCAAGATGGACATTGATATGTCTGAGTTTACTGCTCACTCATAGCCAGTAGATGGAGCTTTTAGTAATAGAGTTTCTAGGTGTTGTTCAATTATGAAGACTTCTTGAAGCACATTTTAAATAGACAAAAGCACATTAAGGATCTGTATCTATAGAGAAGAGGATCTCGTTGTATGGAAGCATCTTTGTTTATGCTGAGTTCATCTTATTTTGAAAAGAACCTCAGGCCCTTCCATGCAGATGTGCTGGTAGGAATATTGAGAAGCATTTATGACTAGTATGTAGCAAACACACACAGGGAGTTTGTCAGAGCTGAGATCTTCCATGAGCTGCTAAGCCAGAGATGGTCACAGTGGTCAGATTTTCAGAGAGCACATAGATACTTTGACAGTCTCCCTTGTAAATAAGAATGTAAAACTACTCAGCATGCAACCCAAACACTGGTTACTGTAGATAAAATACCTTTTATCATTCCTTTTAGATAACAGGAACTGATTACTTTTAAAACTTCCCCTATAGTTCTGTATTTGGAAGTCTTTAATCTGAAATAGTACATTAAAAGAAAGTTTCCACTGAGATAAATATTTTACCAGAGTAATTTTGTCAGTATCATTAGGCTGGTAAACCTGATACCAACAAACTTTGATAAACCACTGCTTCTGTGTAGATGAAGTGAGTTTTTAGACCTGTTGTATGATCTGGTGTGGAAGATGGAATTAATTCCAGTAGTTCAGTTTCAATACAGCATCTGATCTCCAAACAATTCTGGCAGTGACCATATTCTGCTTTGCTATGGTTCTTATGACTTAGGACCTAATACATTGCTTCCTGGTAGTGGAACGTTCTCATGATGACCCTGTCATCTTCTATGTAAGGAAATGCCAAAGACAAGTACATGCTTCAGTGGAAAGGGTTTTAAGACCATCAATACCATGCAGATGTCCTGTCTTTACTAATTCCACTGCGTGTTTTCTCTAGCCTAAGTCTAACAAATCCATGTGTTTTCTGGCTTCTGGACAGAGATGAGCACTGTAGATTCTGCAGGCTTCCTGTTTAAAAGTAACCAGATATTCCCATATAACAAACCCAGCTTTAGATTCAGTGACCTTGAAATGTAAGTTCTGACCTCCTTTTCTGCTGGTTTGATCTGTTCTCCATCCTGTTGATGCTGTGAAGATGCTTCCCCATTGCTCTGCTTATAGAATTGCTTCTTGGTTGAATGAACAGTGAATTCTGCTGTTTGGAATGCTTTATAGATAGGAATTACATGATCCAGTGCATATAATTTTTCTGGGTTAAAATGTATCAGCTTATTTTCTCGTAAGCAGTTTGACAAATGTGGCTCCTGTGACTAGCTAAATACAGAAGGAACCACCATTTCTCTGTGTGTCTTTTTGTAGGGGGCTAATTGATTACAAGTAAATGATAATGATGTATCTCTTGATTTTGTGATAATCATTTTTTGGCTAGCTGATAGTTCAGATCATTCAGGTCAAATCAGAGCAGAAGTTCCCAATGGGAACTCATGTGTCTTCTTTCCATTTCAGCCAAAGCAAGTGCCAGTTTTGGCACTGATTCAGGTTGGTATTTGGCTCCTGTGGCTTGAATCTGTGCTGCAGGGATCAAAGTGGCATTGCCTTCACAACCAACTAGAAGAACTAGTAGTTCATTTTAAAGAGTAATGAGCAGATCTGGGATTTACTGGTTCCTATTTATGAATACAAAAGTCCATGTATGTTCTGGTGTTGGGAACTGAAAGTGTCAGGGGAGAACAGTATAAAATAGATGCAATTTTGTGGAGTCTTAAAAGGGAGCAGGCTGCAGGATAGAAAGACCTGAGTGTTAAAGAACCAAACAGCAGAAAGGGAAGATAATTTTTAGTCATTACGTACCACATTTTCCAAAGAACAAAGTATCCTGTGAATAAAGACTACTGAAGGCAAATGGGACTTGAGGATTTTGAATCATGTAATTCCACTTTGGATTTTCAACAGAGTTTAGTATGTGGGATGTTGATTAGAGCCTATCAGAAATGAAAGGAGGTGGGAAAAAGGAAATTATTTTCCTCTGCTGAAAGTTGTGATGAACATGAAAAACACCATCTTTCAGATTTGATTTGCTTAAATTTAGGAAACACAGGAAGGAACAGGAATTATGATGTAGAAGCAATCTAAAAAGCACCAGACATTAGGAAAAGCGGAGCAAGTCAATCAGATGGAGGAGACTTCCCCCTGCCCAGGGTGACCAGGTAACAACATAGTGCAACTGTTTGACCTTGGACCACTGTAGCCATGAAGCAATGCTTGTGGCACAAGGATGTTTTCCAACAGTGCTCTTCATTTAGAAAAATGCTGCAATATGTTAACACCTGGAATTTCTAGGCCTAGGATCAATGTTTCACATCCTGTGTTTCCAATCTGTGTTGTACTCTTTCTTCAGGAGTCAGGATGAATAATGTGAGAGCCAAGCTTTAAACTGGCATTAACATAGTGTTTAATTTCTGCATCATCTCAGAGCCTGTCTGCCAGCAGCTGATGACAAGGGATGGGTGACTCTGGACTGTAGTATAGAACTTCCACAGGCTGCACAATTTATAGATCTGTAGAGATTTATAGTACCATTGGCTCAAATCCTCTCTCTAACATTTTCCAGAGCTAGGTAATTACCTGAGTTCTGAAAGCAATGTGCCATCATCAAATACATTGTGATATTCTCCTTCCCCTTATTCTTTTTGCTGTAACAATCTCTAGTTTGAAAGCCATCTTTTTTCTGAGCCTAGAATAGCTTCCCTGCAGTGTTTGTCTTGGGTTGTCAAAGGAGTCCAAATGCCAGCAAAGAGCATTGCTAACAAGAATTTACCTGTGGGATACAATAAGCAGAACCCTTTTGCAGCAGTATGATTGTGTAATTACTGCTGTCATATGTAACAAAACACGGGCATGGACATCAGGTGTTGATTCCTAACTGGAATTTCTTGACCTGTGTAAGCAGCTCCAAGGGCAGCTGAATCAATGGGCTTGCAATGTAGTCTTGTGTGCTTGGCAGGCAGAAAAAGCCAGTTGTTACCAATTGGTTTGGTGGACTTCTTTCATTCTTTGCAGCATGTTCATATGGTTCAGTGTTGTGGAGTCTTGAGGTTTCTCGGGTTAGTCTTTGTACATGCTTCTATACCCAAGGACATACTCAGGACTCTTATATGCCCCATTTTGCTATGTAGATAAACGACCACATGTGGTAAAGCAGAACAAGACCTGGCACAGTTTGAATTCAAAGGCATAAAGGCATATCATCTGCAAGCTAAAAAAGCAGGTTATTAAAAGCATCTATAAACAAACTGGCAAAGAAGGTATATAATGTACTCAATATCAATATGTCTTTTGCTGTATATGTTGTTCCTGGAACGTCCAAGAAAGAGGATGGAGGTGATATTTTTCGTAGTCCTTTCCATCTTTTTAGGTGTTTAGCATTTAGATTAGGAAGGTTGTGAGATTGTTTAATTGAAGTTCCCCCCATGTATGTTCATGGAGAGATTTTACCAAGTGAAATGTCTCAAAATTGAATTTGGATTGTAAGTTCCATTTTCCAAAAGGGTTTGCATGCAAAGGACCCACATTCACCAGTCTTTATGCTTGTAGCCTGCACATGAACTCGATGGGAAATGAGGATCTCTGCTGAATCTGCCCCAGAGGAGCCAGAGGCTTGCCAGGAGCTCCCTGGATACATAGCTATTAGAAGAAAAGAATGCCATCTGCATATGTGCAAGAATTCCCCAAATGGGGAAATCTTTGCCTTCCATTTGTAGTCTTTCTGAGCTACCCAGGTCACCTTGGACATACTAGTCTGACCCTTTGGTCTGTGTTCCTGTCCTTAATGCCACTGTAAGCTAATAGAAATCCAACTTGTCCTTTTTGCCCTCTGTTTAGCATCATGCCTCCAGCACAAGAGTCATTGAGCATAATGTTCATCCAGTAAATCCAAGTGAAAAGGATACTATTCATTTGCAGTTCTATTAGTGGAAGCTACGGTTAAAAATTCAAATCTAGGGAGCAAGATAATTGCAGGAGCTGATTGCCAACCATCCTCCTGTGTTGACTCACAGGGCAAAACGAGTGAGAGTGAGAAAGAGAAGCTAAAATTATAGTACAACTCTCTGAGGAATATTAATGTAATAGTTTTAACGTGATCCTGCTCACATTTTATCAAGTAATGGTAATAAAAAGGATAGCTCTGGTAATTTTCACAACATTACATTTCCCTTGGAATAATTGTGGATCGACACTCACTTTGCAAGCTAATGCAAACTGACTTGACTATACACCTCTGGATGAGAACTGGCTAAAGGAATGCTGTAGATGTGGTCTCAATCTGCTGTAATGGTTTGTTTTTCTGAGCATTTGGGAGACACAGGGAATGCAGAAAACAGTTCTGAATGTTTTTATCATTTTTGTTGTTTAGGGGAAGATTGTACCTTTGGGCTGGAGAAGTGCATTCTGGAATCCTAATCTTGTTTGCTACGTTATTTATATGCAATCCTCTAGTGATCCTGTATGGTGAAGGATCTTTGTGGGAACAGCTTGTTCTGAAATCTCTGGGATTGCTTTGGGAAGCTCATTAGCTATATAAAGTAGGTGCATTTTGGGTTAATGCAAATGTGAGATTTCCTTATAGCCCCAGTCAAGAGTCTGGGCCCCAGTGTGCTTGGTAACAAACACACAGTCACTTCCCTAGAGAACTGTCTGCTCACGAGATGGATGGCTGCAACCAGCTGAAACACACGAGGAGGTAACAAGAGAACCAGCGGAGCTTGGCTAAAAAGCAAAATTAGCAGTTCACTGCCTATAGGGCCAGTTGTTGAATGGTTTGCAGACACTGAACTGGAGATGACTCTTAACTTACTTTTAGACACAATCTGCATGCCCTGTGCAGTGTTAATATTCAGGGTGTGCTATGGCAGGAGCAGAGTGAAGATGCAGATGCTGTGAGCTTCAGCAGAAAAGTGACTGATTTAGGGACCTGAGCCACTTTCTCAGCTGCCTTAGAGGGAGGTCACGTAGTAACTCTGTGAGCTCCTCCAAGAGTCCTAAAGAAGTAAGAGCCATCTGTAAGTCTGATCTGAGAACAAGCAAGTGAATAACAAGGACAATGTTCCAGCTATGTCCAACTTGATGGATTACTCGTAGTCTGGCTGTGCTCAGCCCACACTCTGTAGCCTCTCTAGCTCCCCTGTTGCGGTATCTTATCTTCTGTGTGGTTTATTTCTTCAGCTGGAGGGCCTGCCTGTAGGTATAATGTTGTTGGCCAGGCATCTGGCACTTAAGCTAAAGAAGCAGTGAACAGCTAATAAGAAGTTACTGTTCTCTCAGCTGACTTACCTACATACACCCTGTGTGGCTAAGACAGACATTAACCCTTTCCTAGAGTGGGGCAAAATGGGCTTTTTTATGCTGTCAGTACTAAATCAGATTATACTTTTCTCAATTCCCAGTGCATTTCTGGGTAAGCTCATTTACAGCTCTCCTGCTTTACTCCTTATCTTAAGCCCTACTGCTGCTATTTACTACACAGCCAATGTGTTTTGTATACAAAGCACACAAAGCAGAACTAAAAATTTCTATTAGGTTTACTTTCCTCTCCTATGCCAGGCAGCTTAATGAGGCCAGTCCGGGATAAAAAATATTAGCATCTGCTGTATGGAGCAGCACAGAAAGCTAATGCAAAGCATTCAGGTAGGTCTGATGTATTCTGTCAAAAGAAAGTGCCTCCTGGGTGTTCATTCCTGCAAATGAGATATAAAATAGTTTCACATTTCCCTGAGGTTGTCGGTGCTGTTCACTCCATCACACTGCAGTGGACAGAGATCCATTAAAAGTTATAAAACTAATCATCTGCTGGGTTATGATAGCCTCACCCTGCTTGGCAAGGTGTTGTCAGCTTTCCATCACTCTTGTCAACGCTGCTGGTTTGCAGTGCTTAGAAACGGAAGGGGGTTTGTGCAGATATTAACAATATGACTCTTCCAGTCTGGGTTTCTACCTGCCACCTTCTGAACATGTTTGCTTCAGATCTGTAATATGTACAGTATGCAGAGGAAAAAGGTCAAGAAAGGGTATTTTCTTTTCCAACATGTATCTTCAGCAGATGTATATACAGATGTACAGAGATACCAAGCTAGTTTTCATTAACCAGTATGGCTGCAAGCGGTGCCTGATGAAAAGTTGATGTGGTGGTATCTTCTGTGTTGTGAATTATACACAGCTCACTAGGCCCCCACCTAAAGGGATCTGAATTCCTTTGCAGGGTACTGAATGCCTTCCAACTCTCACAGAAGTAAATGGAAATAATATGTTGTAGGATCTATATTACTGGTATTTACTGTGTCTGTTACTCACCCTTGTGTAAGATGTTGTATGACACAGAACAAGTCTGAGTGGAGAGAAGTCAGATGATGACCGATGGAAGGATCGTAAGATGGGCATGAAAAGTACAGTATTTTGAAGATTATAAGGGTTTTGGGTCTACCTTTTTTCTTAGCCACATGATCTAGAATGTGTGGGGTTTTATAAAGAAAGGCTTAAATTCTCACTTACTAGCATGACTCTCAATGTTTTCCTGTTCTCATTTTTGCTCTTATTTGACTGACTTTGAAAGCAGACTTACACTTTTAAACAGCCTCCATGTAGGAGCAGGTAAATGCCCTTTGGTACCTTTGAGGTCTACAAGATACTCTGCATCTTACTTCCTCTGCACTTTACTTTCTCTAAGATATGCCCCATCCCTGGCAGTGTGCAAGGCCAGACGGGACACAGGGGCTTGGAACAACCTGCTCTAATGGAAGGTGTCCCTGCTCATGGCAGGGGGTTGGAACTGGATGAGCTTTAAGGTCCCTTCCAATACAAACCATTCCATGACTGATTATTTTCTCTTTTCCTGAGCTTAGCTTTAAGAGTCTCCACTAAAAGCTGCACAGAAGACATGTGACAGTACTATATCCCTAGGGATCTCCCAATGAGACTTTTTTAAAGTAAGAAGAGAGATTCTCATTTAAAGCAAAGGAAAGATGCCTCATGTATTTCAGATGTTGCTTTCCACATTAGCACTCTTTGAAGGGAATGTGCTGATTCCAATCAGGACAGCAAAACATGTTTTAAGTAGTTTGTTCAGCAGTTATTGGAAGGGATGTTTCTAGTTTGTAAGAAAATTATTGTTTTCTCAGCGTGTGTACATGCATATACAGGGATAGAAGGGTAGGAAGCCTTATTATCTTGATTCCCAGTGAAAGTAATCTTCCTGGTTGGAATCCAGTAACATAATCCAAGGTACTGTTCAGACACAGTTGTTCCAGAGAATGCAGTTCTTGGCTGTGTGGGAGAGAGGTGCATTCTAAACATACAGATACTGTATATACGTGTGTGTTTATATGAGCATTTGTATCCCAGGCGTATAAAAATTCTTTGGAATGCAGTTTTAAAGCATCTTCTACCAAATGTATTGCAGAGTCAAGATACTCTGAGAATTACAGAGGGAAACTGTTCTTGTAATAGCTAGCAGTAGTTCTTACCACAATATAGAAACAATATATAGGATATAATCCTGGAGAAGGACTCTTCATCAAGGACTGTAGCGACAGGACAAGGGGTGATGGGTTCAAACTGAAACAGGGGAAGTTCAGGTTAGATATAGAAGTTCTTCCCTATGAGGGTGGTGAGGTGCTGGCACATGATAAATGCTTCATCTCTGGCAGTGTTCAAGGCCAAGTTGGACAGAGCCTTGGGTGACGTGGTCTAGTGGAAGTTGTCCCTTGGGTTGCAACTGGATGATCTTAAGGTCCTTTCCAACCCAAACCATGCTATGATGCTATTAATGCAGCCCAGGCAGTCATTCATGCTTGATTGGAATGCTCCAAAAGACAGAGATGCCTCCACTTCTCTTGGCAGGTTGTTCCAGTGGCTAACAGTCTTTGGTGTATAAGTAACTGCATAAATCCAAGCTTCTAGTTTGTATGAGTCTGGCATTTCACTGCTGGCTGCTTTTCTTTTGATATCTTTCTACACTTGATTTTTAAAAAGCTTTCTGGTACCTTCTATTTGCTTTCTCTAAAGGAATGTATACATGATAAGCTAGTCACTCTTCTTTTCTAACAGGGTAAATAGATTGAGGTCTTAAGGTCTCTTCTGGAAAGACATTTTCTCAAGCCTACCAGGCATTTTTGTGTGTCTTACCATACTTTTCCAATTTTCCCAAATCCTTTGCAAATTGCAGTACAAAACTGCAAATCACCACCACGTAATGCCCCTCCATTCCTTACATGCTTTTCTTCCATATTCCAGGATCCTACTGATCCCTTGTGTGAGGACCAAGCATTCAAGCACAGGGTAAAAGCAATGAATAAGGAAGAGCCTGTGTAACTTAGTGTTACACAGAGCAGTCTGCTCGCCAGTCAGTGGGAGACAAGTTAATTTGCCTGAACACGAGGCAAGTTGTGAGGATCTGAGACTGGAGTTGTGTGTGGCTGATTTTGGCCTATATTGTGTGGGTCTCCAAGCAGTTGTAAAGAGAGAGGGGGAACTTGAGGTGCATATTTCACATACAACTTTCTTGTCAGATAAGGCCACTTATTGTTTCATAGAATCATTATAGAATCACAGACAAGAGAAAATAATCATAGAGTCATGGAATGGTTTGGGTTGGATGAGACCTTAAAGCTCCTCCAGCTCCAGCCCCTGCCATGATCAGGGACCCCTTCCACTGGAGCAGCTGCTCCAAGCCCCTGTGTCCAACCTGGCCTTGAGCACTGCCAGGGATGGGGCAGCCACAGCTTCTCTGGGCACCCTGTGCCAGCGCCTCAGCACCCTCACAGGGAACAGCTTCTGCCTAAGAGCTCAGCTCAGTCTCCCCTCTCTTGGGGAGGTTCAAGCCATTCCCCTTTCTTGATCAGCACGTTGACTGGCATTTGCAAGGGAAGGTCCCTCTGCAGGACCTTACAGGGTCCCAGGCAACTGTGTTACTTATGGAGCCGACTAGTCTCTAATAAGAGTTTTGCCTTTTGGTTTAGCAGGGACCCCAAATGAGCCCAGAGATCTGGATATTTGCAGCAGTGAGTCAAGAAGGACATTGATTTCAAATATGCTCTTAACATCCAAGAGTGTTAATTTCTGTAAGAGGATGAGTCAATACAATCATCTGATGTGCAGTAATACTAAGAAGGGAAAAGAAAAAGGAATAGGCCAAACGTCTGAATGGATAATGGACTTTCTGCTTGAGTGGTAATGATTTTAAGCCAGCCCTCACCCAAGTGGATAGGATTTATTCTCAGCAGCAGCCAGCAAAAAGACTGGTTTTTAAGGAAGCTAAACAATATTCATTCCAAACCTTAGCAGTTTTCTGTCAGCATCATGCAAGTCTGGATTTGGGCTCTAATCTAAACCTTTCCCGTGAGGCCTGCAGACCTGACAAATCCTCTTAACCTTCCTTTTCCTCCTCTCTTTTGTTCCTTGCCCACTCTGTGGTGAAATTTGGTCGTCCAGCTGTAGCTTTATAGATTTAATTTGTTTGGAATGGAGAATTACACTGTGGTAAGTGTGATGGTCACTAAATAAGTTACTTAACATGCAGAAATAGCCCCATAGGTCCTTCTTAGATTAAGGTATATGCTTAAATACCTTGCCAAACGAGGCAGAGACAAAGCACATGATGGAAACAGGCAACTTTTTTAGCTCATGTATTCATTCAGGCCAAAAGAAACATCTGGCAGGGCAAGTGGTTACTACAGCAAAGCCCTGAGGGTGCTGTTAAGGTTCAGAAAGTTTATTCATGTTTCCTGAATCAGAAATTACTTTTAGCTTTGATTGCTCTAATTTACAGGGGTTTGGTCTTAGAAATCAAAACGAAGGTTAGATTCAGTGGAGAGGGACAGGGGTGATCTGCTTTCATTAGGGACAGGCATCAAAGAAGATAGTTAGGATGCAGTGACAGAGGACAGGGTTAGTTTCTTGGTCTTGTTTGCCCACCTTCTCCATCAGCTGTTAACAAAGGACTTGTTTCTGCCTGATCCCTGATTGATGATTTCTTCTCTCTCCATCTTGTCACAGAAACAGAGAAATGGGGCATTTGGCAACATTCAGACCTGTTACAGTATTTTTATGTTTGTGAAATGAGAAGTTTTTAAAACCTAAAGTCCCTATGGCATAAAAACATCATTTTTTATCTAGAACTTTCCAGAAACCAAGATAGACCAAAATTTTCACAGGTCACCTTAAGAGTTTTAGAATCTGGTTTTCAGCTCAAACTGCTTTTGTCTTGACATGCAGGTGGAATAGGTGTTTGGAGCTGGTGGGGGTGAGTTGACATGTTGGGTGCTTTGCATTTAAGATAGTGAATCTGCACCAATAGTGGACACTTCAGAAACTCAGAGAAGTGGTAATTTTGCAAAGAATTTCAATTATTATGGTAATTTGGTTCAAGGAATGCCAAATCCAGCCTGAAACTCAAAAAAACAGGTGTCCAGCAGTTGAGCATCTCTTTGTTTTGATGTGCTTCCAGCTCTGAGCACTGTGCAGCGGGGTAAAGAAACCTAATGAAGACTAGCACCTACCTCTGTTTATGAAGACTGAGAATAAAGGGGGAAAAGGGGTTATGGGAGAGAAGTTTGCAGAAGTTACTTTGAAAACAACCAATTCACTTGCAGAAAAACATAAAGCATATGGGGAAGAGAGTGGAACCCCCCTATAAAGTACGCTGCTTTATGCATTCAAATGTAAGAAAGAGTCTTCAAGAACTTAGGCTAAAAAGAGCTTAATCAAAGTCAGTGGACAATTATAATGTTGGAACAAATGATGATAAAATACTGGATCTTGAAATTGGTCCAAGGGAAGACAGAGGAGCCTCACGTTTTCCATAATTGATTTCAAGGCTCAGATGGGGAATACTGTGTATTATAGAAACATCAATTGTTCCGTTTTCTTAATAATTTAGACAGGCTGTTTCTTTGATAATGATGTTTTCTGCAGCTGTGAAAATAACATTCTGGGTAAACACAGGGTAAAGGCAAACGTAGGTACTTGACATCAGAAACAGGTTGCACTTTCTGCATCAGTATTAGGAGTCAATAAAAGAAAACAACATTTGGAGGCTGTTATTTGGTAATTTGTATGCGGACGGTTTCTCAATTACTTTATGACTGCCTGGGACTGCAGGAAACACACTTAGGGATTTCATGTTCCAACTGGATATTGCCAGTAATACTCTATAACTGGTTTTGATAGATCTCAGGGTATTTTACAAAAGAAACCAACACTGTAATCCTTATTGGACAAGGGGAAATTGAGGTACAGAGGTATGTATTGATTTGTTGACTGACTTTTGCTGTGTATTGCTAATGAGTATAGAATGTCACTCCCTTGGTCACATAACTATACCCTAATGATCTGTGGAGGTTGCTTTAATTTTGCTCTTAAAAGTAGGACAAGAATGACTGTTTTCCCCTGTAAAGTGATAAAGTCAGGTGACAGCATCCTAAGAATGTGTAAGCAGGTGACGTGAAGGATGTTTTTAACTGAAACACTCGTGCTAGAAGTTGAATCTTTCAAATACAAAAGTAGACATATTTTAGAGCTCTACTTATTAAAGACACAGGCTTAAGGCCTAGATCTATATCCCCACCTTTGCTGTAGTTCAGGAACAGCTGCATCCATTTCACTAAGGTGTCAAAACAATGTAATGGTTAACAGATATCCCCAGAGTTCAGAAGGACTATGAAGTCAGGTGTCCCCTTTCTGGAAGAGCTGAGACCTTTAGGGCCAATGTGAAATCACAGATATTCACCCAAGCTCAGAATCTGCAGTTTGGGATGTGTCAGTTGGGGCTTTTTAAAATGTGTTTTGATTTTTAAGTAAAACAAAACAGCTTTGAGAAAATAAAGCTTCAGTTGTTACTGGCCAGCATTGCAGAGCATGACACCCATCCATAATGTGTAAATCCATGGGCAGCACTCTAATTGCCCCAGATTTTCCAATACATTATTTCAGAAGTTAACGAACAAATCCTTTGTATATTACACTATGCAACCCTACTCAATATTGGGTTGCTTGTTGCCATAGCTGCAGCTCAGGAAAATGCATTTTTCTCCCAAGATTTATAAACAGAGATTGCAATGTTTTAGCTGTGTGGAGCAACACACAATACCCAGTGTCCCCAAGTTGCATATAAATTTAAACTCTAGGGAGTCATTCGAATCACATTTGAGCTCGGTATACATGTAGCACAAGAATAGCATCTCATTGGTTATCCATTAATGTATCTTGTGCTGTCCACTCAGAAGATGCATTTCACTAAGGTAGAGCCTGGGAACAGGGGAAGCAGTTTCATCATTTGAAACCTTGGGGGTTGTGCTGTCTGGCTTGGGAGGAGCCAGAACACACAAACCTGACTTTTTTTCCCCTGTTTAGCTCTGCACTTATAGAATCATAGAATAGTTAGGATTGGAAAGGACCTCAAGATCATCTAGTTCCAACCCCCCTGCCATGGGCAGGGACACCTCACACTAAACCATATCACCCAAGGCTTCATCCAACCTGGTCTTGAACACTGCCAGGGATGGAGCATTCACAACCTCCCTGGGCAACCCATTCCAGTGCCTCAGCACCCTAACAGTAAAGAATTTCTTCCTTATATCCAATCTAAACCTCTGCTGTTTAAGTTTCAACTCATTACCCCTTGTCCTAGCTTGAATTTTAGAAGTAGTGAAGATCATTATTAGGGAGGCTTGATTCATTAATGCCACTAACATGCTTTGAGGTCCAGGGTGACGCAGTTTCATAAGACAAAGCACATTATTTCAGCTGTTGGTATAAATAGAGCATCTTATGGTACTTCTCTGAAGCATATGTGAACAAACATCTTCACTTGTTTGGCTTGATAATGTAAGTAGCACTAGTGACTCACCAAGGTCAGCCCTGTGTTCTCCCAAGAGGCTGAATCTTCAGCCTCCTTCAGTCAGGAGTTAAGAGGAGCTGTGGTGTCTGGTAGAGGGGCTATAGCTGTAGGACACAGGAAGAACTACAGCTACTCTGATGTTTCCACTCGGAAGTGCACCCAGTCATGCCAACTTCTGTTGAAATTCTCGCTGTTCAGGCTGCAATTTCCAGACCTCTGCTGTTGTATTGGCTTCGTTCCTATGAAGTAGATGGGTAGGATGCTGTTTAGTTAACAGAAGTGGTCTTAAATGATTCAAATCTTTTAAAGATCTTTCTAAAGTGTTTAGTTTTGGAGTTATCCAGAAGAGACAGGTATTGTAACAGCACCCTGAAGGCACTGACCTCAGTAGAAGCACGAACAAGTTGGGAGTGCATTGTTCTCACTTTTGCCAATGCAGGTTTCTTTCCTTTCTCATACCTGGTTTTTAATCCTGTTAGCCCTTTGTTTCAATACAAATTTCTCATAGAAATATGTTTCTTTTTAGAAAGATTTCAGCTTAGGCAAATTACAGCTTTTTGCTTGTGTCTTGTTTTCTGAGTCTGAAACCATGAGCTAGGAACCATTGTTTGCTGTAATAGACATCAGACCCCACTAGTACATCTTAAGTGTTTTCTCCATTTCTTCCCCCCCCTTTTAAAAAGTTAATGAGCCACAAGGAAAAGGCTGATAATGAGATGCCTATTGTCAGGATCATGGGTTGTGCCTGTAGTCTGCTGCAGTGCTGTTACAGAGAAACATTTCTGTTCTGGAGTATAAAATGTTGAGTTTGAACACCTTTTGTATGGTCAGGGATGGATTTTTCAACAGGCATTTGTGTGTATCTTCTTAACAGTTTGATTTATGTAGCATTAAATGTGGTACATTTTCAGTCTTGTCTTTTGCTTTATTTTGGGGAAAGCTAAGGAAAAATGGTATGTATTTTTTCCAGGAGCTGGGGACTTTTCATTTAACTCTTCACTGGCATCTTATTTCACTTATTGAGGATTTGTTTCTGTCTATAATAAATATGTCATCAGATTAAGTGGATGAAACAGTTACTTCTGGCATTAAGGAATTGGAGTATGGGGGAGAGTAACCTAAATGATGCATAGAAGGACAAATTAAGAACCAGTATTATCAAACGTTAATTCTTAATGTATGTATGGCAGCTGTTATTAAATTTCTAATGTGATTCTCAGGTCAGAATGCAATATCATGTTATTTTTGCTACAGTTATCTGGCTACAGTTGCACAGAAAGCTTAGAATCCTCTACATTTCTCTCTGTTCAGCTCATGCTGATGTTCCTGCTTGCAGTGGGACCACTCATGTAAGCGCCTGCATTTTGCAGCTGTCCACTTCTTACATGTCTGCATTTCACATCCTTGGCATTAGATTTTTACCACCATTATCTGTCAGTCCCTGAGCTGACAGAAAAAGGAATTGACAAAAGCCATGAAAGTTCTAAAATGAAGGTTTTTTTTCTTATGTAAATATTGCCAGATACAAATAATAGAACATTTCAAGTTGGAGGTACTCCATGACATGCCCATATGTGAGGCTTCTGGGCAGCTATTACTTTTGTCCAGAGAATGAAGGGGGTTTGAACACATCCTCAGTTGAACAGCAATTTCCCAAAAGCATACTTGAGGAAAATAATAGAGTGCCTTCCAATGTAATAATGTAATGCCAGACCTTGTCATTTCTCCTCCTTTGCCTGTTAAGTGAAGGCTGTCTGTATTATCTGGTGGATACTATAATGGCTATGGAGAGGAAGGCTAAAGCAACAATCTTTAATATCCATTCTAGTGCCTCAGTGTTAACTATAACCCTACACTAAATATAGGAATCATACAGAAAGGAGCTACTTTCATTAGTCGATCATATTTTCAAGAACTAAGTGTTGCTGATTCATAAGCATAATCATATTGTTCTTTTTGTCTTCTGTGTGTAAGGGAGAGAACAGAGAGCAGATCTGCTGCTAGAAAATGCCTGAAATAACCTCCATGCTGGCTTTGTGCTTCAAGGGCTGCCCAGGGCTTGCTCTAAATTTGTCTGCCTGTCCCCTGAAGACAAACTAGCACCTCTGGATGCTCATAGAGCACAGCATGTGCTGGCTGCAAACCATCTGACCCACAGGATAAATATTTCTTCCCTACAGCATGAATCTCAGTTCTCTTTTATTCCAGAAGGAGCGAAGCACGGTCTGGTTTGTATCAGTAACAGATTGTTGTCTTTTCCAAGTAAGCAGACAAGGTCACTCAGCACCAACGAAGCGAGGGCCAACAAGTACAAATCTTGCATACACTTTTCATTATGGTATCTTTACTCTCAGCCTGCAAATTATCTAGAGCTGTATTTACATCCTTGTGGTTGATTAGAGTGAGTTTTGCAAGTTGTTGCCTGCTCTCCTCTGTGGTTGTGTCAGTGCAGGGGTACAGATGACTCGGAGACTGCTAAGTGGTCATAAGTAGAAAAGAGGGAAAAGAGGACTTACCTGATAGAGGATGGGGAGTAGCATGCCAAGACCACATACTCTTGACTCCCTGACACAGAGCCTTTTGTATTCACCTTAGAATGAGCAGCTTTCCTTCTTCAAACTCCATGTGAAATGGAGGTTGGACTGGTCTGCTGAAACAGCATATACGGCTTGGGCTGAGATAAGAGCTGTTAAGAAAGGTGATAAAAGTTCTTTGTTAGGTTCCCTCTAGTCGATGGAGACAGTAACTGATCATGTATTTAGTCATTTCTGTGTATGTATGTGAGAGGGGCAGTGATGCTGAGGAGCTGAGCATCAGCTTCTGGCTTTGTCACCTCTAACTGCCATGTGTCCCTGGGTATGTCAGTTCCTCCCCTGCATTTCACACTGAATCTGATGTAAAGCTTTTGATTTCTATGCCTGTGTGCAGTGACAGAGGTGATAATCACAACTAAACGGACCTCTTGTTAGCCAGATAGGATTGCAATATGTTCAACTCACTTTGGTGACATTCTGGGAGAAAATCAAAAATAAATCACAAAGCCTTTGGGAAGTGACCAAGTGTTTTCCATTAGGTATTTGTATTCTGGTGACAGTCAGAGAATTGCAGCAAAGTGGTACAAATGTTGTAGTGCAAATGACCATTATGGCTCCTACTAAATATATGCAGCAGGCTGTTTGCATTTAGCAGGGAAAGCCAAAATCTCTGCCCTCAGTACAGCCTGTAGCTACAGAACTCAGCTTGCTGATAGTGTCACTTAGGGAAGAAAGTCTCACTTAGCCTCTTCATATATGACAAGAATAAGGTGTCTTTTAGGAAGCACAAGCCTAATGTTAGAAAAGAGGATGTGGAATGGAACCCCAGATGGTGGAAGCTTCTTGAATCCAGTATCTGGATGAAAAACTACTTGGGAGTCTAAAGAATGTTTAAAAGAATGGTTAGAAAGAAGCTAACAAAAAACCATTGCTTGACCCGTTCTTGCTGCTGAGCAGGTGTAAGAGAAAGAGCTCTATGAGTATCACAGTGAATCAATCCTGGTTTCCAATACACTGCGCCACAGATTTTCTTATTGATTGTACAGCCCAGTCTCCAAAGAAACCCAAAAGGCAAACCCCAAAATCCCCAACCCTCAAACTGTTTCGGTATTCCTAAGATGAAAACTTTTACTGTTGAAAACATCAGCATGGAATGCTTTTCTCTTTCAACAAAAAATGGTGTCCGTTCTTGCTGGTGAAACTTTGAGTTCAGCATGTCTTCAATGCAGGTTCGGAGCTTTAGAACTTCATCCCTCCCCAGTTCCTTTAGAAAGCTTCATTAACTCTACAGTATTTGAAGTTAGACCAGCACTTAGGAGGAGGACATCTGCCTGTTGGCTTTGCATACTTAGTCATCAGTAACAGAGTCCTATCTGGTGACACAGGCAGAAGTGCAGGCACTGTTCATTCCTTCTGAGGACTTCAGATGGCTTTAGGTGGCTACCAAAAGTATTTACTCAGAATGGTTGGAATACAACAGACAAAAGGGCAGAATTGATATTACTAAAACTGAACTGTCACGACCTGGTAGTCAACATGATAATAACTTAAAATTGTGCATCATGACAAAGGTGACATGAATGGAAAACATTGTAAGAAGTATGTAAACATCTTATAGTTTGCTTTGTCAGCTGCGTTCTGCTAAAGGGATTCATGATTCAAGACACTTAATAGATATCTATGATTAAGATTTGCAAGACAGTCCTAAGGAATAATCCCTATCTCATGTTTAACTTTAGTGGGACTTGGCCAAGAAAATCCTTTAAATTCTCTGAATATAGTGCCTGGAATAATATTCTGTATAATTGTCTGTATAATTCAGGGCATGTTTACAGGAGAGAAGTTGGCTTAAAATGCATGCAGGCCTTTCTCCATGCTAGCCATGATGATGTTCTTGTCACGCATGTGTGCATACACATCTCTGCCACTGTAAATCTCCAGCCTTCACTTTAAGATATGTATAAGTGTGTATTTATATAAACAGAAACTGAACCCAAGCAAAAATACATCTTATTATCTATAAGACCTGCATTTAATTCCTTATATAACCCCTAATACATTTTCTTATTTTTCCTGACTGTGCATTCTACATCTTACTAATTATTCTCTCAGAGGTGGGATGAACTTCTCCACTACTTCCCATGATAGCTATTATTTTACCTTTTATCCTTAACTGCTTGAGTTTAGTGGGACATCCTCATTTCCCCCCTTTTTTGCATTAAGCTGCTAAAAGGTTTCACTTTAGCTTGTCTGAAATTAATGTTCCATTGAAAATAGATTGTCCTATTCTTGGGTTGATTAAGGTGACAGATCCTGTGGTATAATTGCCACTGATCTGCAGCTGATCTGAGCAAGAATAACCAACTTTAGCAGCTGCAGACATGGAAGTTTGCAAATTCAGTGGCAAATTCTAGGATCTAAAAAGGGCTGCAGGAAAGCTGGAGAGGGGCTTGGGACAAGGGCCTGTAGAGACAGGTCAAGGGGAACGGCTTGAACCTGACCAAGGGGAGACTGAACTGAGCTCTCAGGCAGAAGCTGTTCCCTGTGAGGGTGCTGAGGCGCTGGCACAGGGTGCCCAGAGAAGCTGTGGCTGCCCCATCCCTGGCAGTGCTCAAGGCCAGGTTGGACACAGGGGCTTGGAGCAGCTGCTCCAGTGGAAGGGGTTGGGGTTGGGACTGGATGAGCTTTAAGGTCCCTTCCAAACCAAACCATTCTAAGATTCTATGATTCTGGCAGTGCCACACAGACCTTCACTATTAGAGGTCAGGCACAACAGTTTTCTCCACAGACATGGAGAATCTTTAACATAACCCAGGAGCCATTGTCTCTCCCATTCACCTCCCACATTCCCCCTCTCCCTCTGACACATCACCTTTGGGTTACCCACGACCGAGGCAGGATTCTTGCCCCTCACGGGGGGGTTACCGGTTAACTGAGGGTGCAGAGAAGCCAGAGCTGCTTCCTCCTGAGCCCTTCCCCTCACAGCGGGGTGGATCCTTCCTGTCCGGACCCTCCTGCCCCTTCCTGTCCCTGCGTGTGCAGCCGTCGGCAGCCGCACATGGGCTCTCGGAAGCCTGTGGTGTCCAGCCATGCCTGTCGCGATAGAACGAGAAAGGGGGGTTGATATCGCGACAGTCCTTGAGTCGTCGTCGTCCGTCCTCCCCCCCCAGACAACGGAGACGGCTCAACCTGGTGATGCGGAGCCAGGGAGTGAGGAGAGCGGCAAGGCCCGTGCTGCTGGGAGGGTGATGGAGCGGGCACTGGAGATCGGCGCTGGGAGTATGTGGTGATGCTGAGGGGTGAGTGTGAGGGGCTGGTGGTGGAGGAGCTGTGGTCCATGGCCTCTGACTGGGAAGTCTTCTGTTTGCATCTCCTCTCTCCCTGTGTTTCAGTGTTAAAAGAGCAAAGGCCCTCAGGTTTTCTGGTAGCTGTTGTCCGCGGGTAGGAGATGTTGGGTGTGATGGAAGATGGTTCTTTGGGAGCTCATTGCCTTCTCTTTCATTGCATCCTCCCTATTAGGATGAGGAGTAGTCTGAAGGATAGTCACAGCAATATGCAAAATGGTTTAAATTGAAATGTCAATGTATTTTAATGATACACTAAGAAACGGTAATATGAAATGATGTGTTTTATGTAATGTGGGTAATCACTTTTCTGTCAAAACCTATTGACACACCTTAATTTTGACTTACTAGCATCACATCGAAACACCCGATTAACTTTATAAATCCCGGGTTTGAGCCTCCTTGAAAACAATTCGTAAGCCAGAACAAGTTGTTCAGCATCAAACTTGAGGCTTTGAGCTCATTTGGAAACATTTGTTTGCAATGACCAGCGATGTTGTTAGAGTGCAGGCACACAAAATGGTGGCTGTGTCCCAGTCGACTGTCGCCTTGTTGAAAGAAATAGAAACCACGTTCAATATTATCTTCTGTTTCTGTTTATATTTGCTTGCAGAGGGATTGCAGTTTCTAGGTGTTGTACAAAACAGCTTTGTGAAGTGATTCCCAGCATTTACTTCCCTCAGGAACATTCTAAGTCGGAGCCATTTTGAGTGGAGTGTGGCGGCCATTTTGTGTGACGACTGACAACTGCTTGGGTGAAGGCTGAGTTTGAAATCAAATTATAATAGCTTATAAGTGCAGCTGTGAGTTCAACAGGTCCTTGCTTCTGAATAGCTTCCTTAAAAGACTTGATACGATTTTAAGCTGCTTGTTTTTTATCCTAGTGAAGATGGGTCTGCAAAGAAAGATTGCCAAGTGTGGAAGGGCATTCTTAGCACTGAGATTCCTCTGTTAGCCATTAGGAGATGAAGCAAAATTGAATGTTTTGCCTTCCCTAAAGTCTTTACTGCAGAATAACAGGTAGAGATTACCTAATTTGAGCTCCTGGTGGCACAGGAATTGTGCAGTCTTGAGGAGAACAGGATGTCCAAAACAAAAAAACCTTCTTTTTAACTTGTTGCCCAGTTAAACTTTCTCCCAGAGTGAATGGGAAAAGGCTTGTTGAGACCTGTCTGCTAAGGCTTGCTATTGGTAAGAATAGAATCTTTTAAGAGTGCCTTAAAAATAGGCCTTTTTCCTCTCTTTCTCCTCTGCCTGTTGTGTTAACTTACAGAAAGATGCCTACAGGTGCTACATGCTTGTTATTGTAGAGTTGCAAGGGTTCCTGTGTAGTAAGTCTGGGACGTGTGGCTGGATCCTGCCTGAGCACAGCAGTGATGGCTCTGGATCAGAAAGACACATTGCTGCAAGAAGATAGTTTATATGCTCACCGTGTTCTTATGCTCCTTGATAGCATGTAGTTCTTCTAACAGAGACAGGATATTGACTGAGTCGGCTTTTGGCTTGATTCAGTAGTCCTGTTCTTGTTCTGTTCCTCAGGCAGGAAGTTTTCATTCCGCCAGGATAGCAAAGCAGGGAGAAGAGCTGTATTTATGACTCTGTGTTCCCTTCCTTACAGAGTAATAACAGTTAGGCAGGTCACATATAGCATACTACTCTCTTCCATCTATCCTTGCATAAATAGGGAGATGATTTGTATATTTTGATCACTTCTGTGCTGGAAACTTGAGAAAAACTAAGACCTGGTGCTACTTCCTGAAGTATAGTCTCAGATTTTCCCACTCATGCTTCTCTAGATTAAATTACCACCACAGACATGTAGCAAAGATACTCAGCATTTAATGTTGGTAATGTGAAAGCTGCATGAGACGAAAATGAAGGTTCTGAATTCTAAAGCAAACAATTATGTTATTGTTCCAAGGTTTTAAGTTTTAACATGTGAAAGAGGACAAGATGTTCTTATTCATGAGATCAGAAAATGAGCTTCCAGAAGAAACAGAACATATCTAGACTGGCAACATTTGCTAGGGATGGTTAAATGGTTTTCTCTCTGACAAAGGCTCCCAGTCACAGTGATCCTTTATATCACTATTTTGTATTCTCCATGTTTCTATTTCCCTTCAGGAAAGTGCCAAAGTTGTTTAGTGGCACTTTAACCTCACTGATACTTACGTGATACAGAAGATCCTGAGCTGCTGTGGTGATGGCCACCAATACCAATTTGTAGGTTAGAGAAGACTATCCAAAACACTTAGCAACATCTGGTAGAACATAATTGCATTGACAAGAAATAGACATTATGACTAATGAGGCTCTCCTGAAATCCTGTTTTCTAAGGGGCTGTGGAAGTGAATAACACTGCAGAATGTGAAGTACTAAAGGGCAGCACTGCTGGCTTGTCACTCTTCGAGCCTGCTTTTACCAGAGATGCTTGACAGCTTAACAAAATGTGCCATAATCTGCACTGAAAGCTGAAAGTGTGCCTTCTGCTTACTCTGAGCCAAATTGCCTGCTATGTATGCTACAAAGCTCTATTAATTTCAAGAGGATTGCAAGGGATGTAAATACAGGCAGCCTATGATTTTCAGTCTCCAGTGTACTAAATTTTAAGTGTAGCTGAAATCTGGAATGGAGGTCATTGGCATTACATGCCTTCATTAGCAGTAAATGTGTGTGCCAAAGACCAGGGCATAAGGCATTCATTTTAAATGCTGGGTCTTAACATTAGCAGTCACATAAATAATTCAAGTGTTGTGATGTCTGGATCTAAGTTTAATGTTTGAAACTACAGCTCAGTCCTGGAACTGAGTGTCTCTTTAACATGTAGGCCATAACTTTTCTATGTTCCTGTCAAACTTTGAGGTGATATCCAAAATGAGAGTCCTGCCATATTTAGGCACATACTGCATAGGCAACATTTGATTCCAAAGCTCTGAAAAGCTAAATAGATCAGATGTGCATGTCAGATTTCCTGCTTTGCCATTCCTGCTCAACCGGTGGTAATGGTGTCCTGGTGGATGTAAGAAATGGGGGTATGTTGGGCATTCAGTATACAGGGGTGTGTCTGTAGTAAGCGAAGCAGTGCAGTGGAGAGGAAAGTCTTTGGGACTCCAGGTTAGTCTGTGTGTTGCTGTGCATTTCTTAAAGCTAGGTCAGTTAAGGAGTGTTGCTGAACTGAAGATGTCGATCGTTTTAGCAGAGCAAATACCTTGCAGATACCCTCATGCTGCGATTACCTTTCTGGGGCTGCCTTGTCTGTTAAAGTAGTGATTCTGCATATTGAATGTGGTCTTATTTTCTGTTACTTAAGCCTCTGAGGTAAGGGAGAGAAAATCCAAACAACTGCTTACCTCTGCAGTGCCTTTTTGAAGCACAAGTAGAAGTGGCTGCTTAGTAGCTGTTTAACTTTCCGTACCAACAAATTAGAGTGCTTTCCCCCCAAGTTTTCACAGAGCAATGGTTCATATTCTTCTGTGTCTTTCAGCTTCAACTGCTGTTTTTTCAGTGAAGACAAAAACCAATATAACTGTTGAAAAATGTCATTTCCTGTTGTTTTCATCCTTAATTCTTTCCTGATGCATTTTTCATTATTTCTGTTGCGTACGTGAGTAACTTGGTACGATAAATGCCATCTTTGCCCCTATGAATTTACTAACAGTGAAGGCTGGCTTGCGTTGGGAGTGCTGTAGTGGTTTGCAGCTGATCCTGCTGAGGCTTATCCACTACAGGGTGACACAGCTGCTTCTAAACCAGCCTGACTGGAGTTTGTGGGGATTCAGCAACTGCTGCATGTGCAGTTTGAGCTGTCCTTGCCACAGGAGTGGAACAATTCGGATAAAAGGATGGGATGGAAGCTCCTGTATCCATGCTACTCAGGAGCCTGAGCTGCAAGTATTAGTGTTCAAATTCATAGGTAGCTCTTTTAAAACCCTTTCATGAGGGGCTGCCTGGATTTTCTGAAGACTTTGTTCTTCGGAGCCTGTTTATACAAATAAACATAATACTCCTGACATTCTACAAAAGCAAATTAGATTTACATGAAAGAGTTCAATGAACAGCATTTTGAATGGGATCCAGAATGGGCTTTTTAATTAAATGAATATAGTAATTTCATAGAGGCAGTTCTCATTAGTGTGCCAATATTGAGATGACCATTTCCTTCTAATCACATGCTGTATTTATATATAAGGGGCTCTGGTTCAGGTTTGATTTGAATAGATTGTTATGTGATTGCGTCTTGACACCTAGTGCACATAGAAAAGGTAAAATGGCTCTGCTTTCTAAATGAAGCTACTAAATATTCAGTAAAACAAATGACAGTTGTTTACTGTAGCATTTCTTCTTGGTGCATGTACACATCACAGTGTGTACCTGTTGCAGTGGATGTATAACCAGCTATTTAAAAGTCCTTTGCTCAGTAGAGTGAATTTTATTGAATTCAGTGGAGTTCCCAGTCAAAAGGAGATGAGACACATTTTCCATTGCATGTGAGAGACTTGAAGGGACTGTAAATTTCCTCCTGAGTTCAGGGAAAAAAGGAAAAAGGTTTTCCTCTCAACCTTTTGTTTCCTCTGCTTTTCCATGCATCATACATGGCAGTTATATCTTTTCCTTTGCTGTTTTAACAGAATCATAATTCTGTCTTCAGAAGATTCAGTTTCCTTCTTTTCCAGTGTATATGTCTTTCTCTGCTGCTTTTTAATACTCAAAGACAATTACTGGGGAAGTACTGTCTCTCTTTGGATCAAAACCATAAAGGAGCAACTTGTACAAGAGGGGAGACTGTTGGGAGACCAGGAATGCATGAGGAATTCTATCCACAGTACCCCAAAGTCAAAGGTAAATATAGTTCTGAGTTTCATGCTGCAGCCATGCACAGTTTCTGCCGACATCCACAAAAAGCTCCATTACAGAGTCATAAACTTAGGTCAAAGAGTCAAAGTCTCGGGTGGTACTTGGGAGCTCATGAGTCAGCAAGAAGAAAGTGTGTTTGGTTGTACAGTTCTGCTTGTCCCATGGGACTGTTCCCATAGCTCCTGCCTGCAACAGTCTGTGCATTGCGCTGGTATTATTGGAAGCAGGGAGTAGAACAAGAGTGGATTGCAGGCCCTTTCACAAGCAAGGAAACATTTAGGTCTCTCCTGTCCCTTCCATCTCTTTTGGTACTTCCACTTTAATTGGGAAGCTTACTTTGGGAGTTCAATGGAACAGAAAGTTCTTGGAAAGGCTTGAATTCCTTTTTCTTTTCACCAAAAGATAGGTGTATTACCAGTTCACCAAGGGCAGGCTGACTGTTCTCAGGTGCTGAGAGACAATATTTGAACAAAGCTCTTCTACCAAAGTTAATACCATGTTTTCTGTGTTATTTAATCCCATTTCAGAAGGAAGAGTCTCAATACTGGTCACTGAATTACCTCAGTAGCTCGTAGCAGGTTCTTTAAATGCTGATGTACATTGCTGATGTCCAGAAAGCTACATCTGGATTCAAAGTGGTTTTCTGTTGCCAGAAGTTTAAATGCAATCAGGCTCCAGTGGGTGAGTGGTTCAAGCATTTGAAGCTGTGAAGCTTCCCTGTTCTAATGACACAGCTGCACAAGTGCTTGCATAGGAAGAGCTAAAAATGTCATAGCAGAGTTTAAAAATGTTAATTAAGTTTCAGTCTTTGTGGACAACATTGTTAATCACAGTAATGGAGGAAAACAGCACCCTTGGGTGCTCTGTGTCACATCTTATTAAACAACAATTCATTCCCACTATCAAATATCACTTCAACTCACTCTATTCAATCTTTCCATGAAAAAATAATCACTTGATATTGCTTCTTTGGTCAGAAACTTTTGTCAAACATCCAACATTAGTTGGTACATATAATTTTTCCTTTTTCTTTTCCAAGTTTTAATTACTGCTATTGCTTTGGTAATGTCCCAAAGGCTCTATGCTTTTCAAGCATGAAGGTTCAATGTTTTAAGTAATAAGCTAGTCTGGAAGAGGTGTCACACTCCAGAAGAGGTCTGGCACTGTCTGGTGCATAGATGACGTGCTGCTTGGATGTTGGGAAAAGCTGAAAAGCTAGTTCCATTTTGGGGTGTGCGGAAACATGGATTTCACTCTGATTTGCTTCCCACAGTAGAGTTGTTTTAGTTGGGCTGAGCAACAGGAACTACTTAGAGGCATCCTTCAATTTTGAGCAGTTCTGTACTTCATTCATCTGATACCAGCTTTTGTGCCTTGATAATATACCACCTGTATGCATGATGGAATGTGGAGGGAAATACAGGGGAGTGCAGTCTTGTCCCCTCTTGCATCACCAGAACGAGACCAGATGTGCTTTATTATAGCTGGAACAGCTGGTAAAAAAGCCTAGAAGCGCTGGGCTGATGGGTAGGAGATCCACAAAATGAAGAGTTGAAGATCACATAGCTCATCCATGGCTTCTTCATAGTTATGAAGAAGTGGTTGTTCAGATGGTTATTTCTCCATTTCCTTCAGTTAGATACTGCCAGTTTAGAGATGACCACTCTATAGGATGCTGGTAACAGCAGCAGACCCTCACTGTGTACTGAGCATGAGTGGCTAGGGGCTGAATGCCTGTCTACCTCACTTTGTGTGCATACAAGGGGATATGTTCAGCTGTTTCCTGTCTTCAGGAGAAGGAGTGTGATTTCACACCGCCTTCGTCCACATGTTTATCAGTAGCTTGGTTTGGGAATGCTGTCTCTTTGTAATATCCTCCTTGGGAGGGGAGGGAGGATGAGTAGAGGGGTAGAGGAGAGCATTTTGTTAACCTTTTCCTTTTTATTTCACTCTTCTAATCCTCTTAGTTCCCTTTTGGTGCCATTCAATGTGTCTTGGCATCTCCTCAGACAGAATGTGATAGCACAAGCTGTGTCACTCCTTTGGCCATTCCTGTGACATCACAGGTATGCCTGACCTTAGTGGCGGATACACCAGTTGCTTTCAGCATCAATCACGTTATGTAGGTCTGTTTTTTTGGGCTGGCGGCCTTGACAATAGTGCTTAATGTAGTGCAGACCTTTACAGCATGCTAACGACTCTGAAATTACTTCACATGTATTTCACTTTGCTCATTCTATCACCTCCCTGAGCTCTGAGCTAGGCCTGGATGTGTTTTTTGACATATACAGTAGCTTTCTGACACATCCACTCAGTTTACTTACAGCAGTGTTGCTTTCTACTGTTTTCCCTTTAATTATTTCCATTACTCTCAGCCAACGTACATTATTTCTCTCAGCTGTCAAGCCCTTGCAGAGTGTTTTATCCCACTAACTGTAATAACATCTCTTTTTTTCCTTTTTATTGAAGTTGCAGCTTAAAATCATACTTGCTTTGTTCTCACCAAAAAAAGGAGGATGCTAACAAGGCTTCTAGTGTGTGCATTTGTATCCTAAATACATTTTACGTGTGTGCTTTTAAGCTGTGTTAAACAATAAGCAGAAACAATTTGGGGGAATACTACACTTGTTTAAAAACAGCAAAACCCAAACCCACCAGAACAAAACACAATAAACCCCCTACGCCTCATGTTATCCTTTAGTATATCACAGGCTTTGATTCATTTGTGTATTAAAAGGTAAGTGTGGAGCGTGCCATTTGTGTTAGGAATTGTCAGCCCTCAGCAGGGCAAGAATTGCCTTTGCACAGAAGTGTCTGCTTCGCCAAACTCAGTGTATGAAGGATTTAGGTACAGGAAGGCATTCAGACCAAAGCTCTAGTGCACGAGAGCCTGCTGCTTCTCTGTGCTGCCTAGGGCTATCAGACAGGAGTTTGTTGGCAGGAATGGGGAGTGGAGGAGTGTGTGTGCCTATGTGTATGACTGAATAATAGCTAAGCTGTGTATTCTATCCTGATTTAGGAGTTGCACAGGAGCCACAGGCTTTCTGCAGCTTCAGCAGATCCAAGCTCTGTCTACCTTATCTAGCTTCTTTCTTAATATTTATTTACTTTCTATGGTACTTGTCACGGTGACACTCAGACCGTAAAAGTGCTTCAGCAGATAGTTTGCAGAACCTTGTACACCTGCACAAATGTATTCAGCACTGCAAATTAACTGCTTTTGTCACGCCATGGCACAGAGTATGAACTGTGGTATTTTTCTTGCTGGTAAACACTGTTAGACAAGCATTTTCTAGTCCGTTTCTTTGAGTGAAATACAAAAGGATGGATGTTTACCAAGAATTCAAAGTAATGTTTTACAAATGTCCTTGTAGTGCCTAGAAGCAGAAATACTTGTGGATCTGCGCTTAGTGTGGCCAGCCACTGAATCTCTCACACAGAATTATATCATGAAGAATTAAATGTAGTGATTCAGTAATGCTGGTATGATAATCCATCTCACTGTTTGCCTTTCCTTTAATAAAATGGAGATTGTTGCTCTTGAGGTTATTTTTCCCTTCTGTTCTTTTGGGTTTTTTTCCTCCCCTCTATGCCAGAGAGTGTTTCCCAGAGCTAGGGACTGACCTTGAAACTGGCTATAGTGAGTGTTTGGCTTCAGCTTTGTCATCCTGTCTTGCAATTTAAGCAAACACCATAAGCCTCTGTTTGAGAAGGGTTCGATCTCTGGAAATATTGACGTGTTTGAAGTTTGATACCTTAAATAGAGCCATTTCAAATCAATGTATGACTTTGAAACTTCTGGTATCAGTGCCTCCATGTAACCTTTCTTGACGTGCATATAACAGCCTTCATGCTTCAGAGGAAACACAAATGCTAACAAACACTTGCCAGGCCTTTGATGGTTCATTGCTACCCAATGACTTCAGTGGGATTTCAGTACTCAGACGCTGCAGGGTAAGTTTCATTGAATATCTCTATTCTCAAGAGAACAATAGTGGAGGAAAGATGATATGTTAAATATCATGTGTAGTTTTAGAGGATGAAGTTGCATCACTTGAAATCTGTCTTCCACTCAGATATTCAGGGCTTGTTTCTGTATTTCTTCCTGTATTGAGTCACACAGCCACACGCTAGTCCAGAGTGGAATTGGAGGGCTGCAGCTGAATGGAAACCTTTTTCTGTTTCCCTGTGTCTGTAAATGGCCTGTGAACCTGGGGTTTTGTTAGGTATTTCTGTGTCCTATTGTAAAACCATAACTGTTGTAAAACTAGAATGCTTCCAGCATCATATGTGACTTTCACATGTGCCTTTCTGATAGCCTTTGCACTCACTGTGTGAGATGATCATAGGTCTGTCACTGTACTAGAGACCTCATCAAGAATGCAGTCACAGGTCTTTCAAGGTTAGTTGCAGTTAATGTGCTTAGTGAGCTAAGGGAAAGCATATAGTCTTTGTTAGAGGAAGTTAAAATCTCTCTCTGTTTTTGTCCCCTGCTCAGGAGACTGCCTGCTTCCTCCCCTGTGTCACCTGCACAAATTACACCAAATGAAGGGGGCAAAAAAGGGGTTATTAAACTTTTCCCACTTTATTTCCCATAGCTCTGCCTGCATAGAGCTCACCCTTCCAGCACACTGCACTGTTCTTGACCACCATCATTAAACTCAGACCAGACTACTTGCTAGGAAAGATAGTTCTATTGAAAGTGTATCAGTTGTTTCACCACTGCATTCAAAACTTCCCCCTTGTTAATTTGTTCAATGGTTTTGGGTTGTCTGTACTGATAAGTAAATAATGATGTAAAATGTAATGACATAAGAAACTAATAGTAAATTGTATTTCAGGAAAACAATGGGAAAAGCTAGTACAGGAGTTGACTGGTAAAGTTTGTTACAGGGAAATCTCTTCTGCAGCTTTTGTGTTTGTTGCCCTCTTTTGGGGACACATTTTGAAAGCTCTGTGTATAGATGGCCTTTAATTAACAGGTTTTGCATTGATCTGCTGCCTTTCACAACTGGGACCTCTGAGTTGTATCAGCTTTAATTAAATGTTCTCAACACCTCCATAAGATGGCAAGGCATGATAGTGATTATATTGAATATGGGATTTCCAAAATCCCACTTTGTTTATCTAGCTCTCATTGGACTCACGTTGACAATTACCATTCACAGTGACTTGAATTAGAACAGATGGAAGTTGGAATGTGTTTTGCAGATCTTGCTCTAGATGAAATCTTCAGTTCATGTAATGTGCAGGTGATGATCAGGCATGGAACTCCCTGATTTTAGCTGTTCAATTGTAAACTGTTGAGTTTAAACTAAAACAAGAGAAGTTCGGGTTGGATATAAGGAAGTTCTTTACTGTGAGGGTGCTGAGGCGCTGGCACAGGGTGCCCAGAGAAGCTGTGGCTGCCCCATCTCTGGAGTGTTCAAGGCCAGGCTGGACAGAGCCTTGGGTGATATGGTCTAGGGTGAGGTATCCCTGCCTATGACAGGGGGTTGGAACTGAATGATCTTACAGTCCATTCAAAGCCAAACCATTCTATGATTCTATAATTGTGAACTCAAGAGTGCAGGTTCTGATCCTGCTGTTCTTACCTGCTTCTTCTCTTTATGCCACCATTTCTCAATGGGATTGGAAAAAAAGAACACAGAGACCCAGTGGCAGCAAACAGGGGATTCCTTCCCTCTTCTGTAAGTCCAGAATTAAGAAAAATCCAAAATGCAGTGCTGAGAAATTCTGAGCCAGAAACCAAAGGGTTCACACAGGCACTACAACAAAGGTAAATGGTTTCTCTGGATGGAACAACATAAAACTCATGTGAACTAATGTGCTTAGTTACTAGTGAGGGGTGGGAGAGGCCTGCCCTCAAGCCATGTCATTTCTTATCTCTGTCTAAAGATCCCGGTGCAGTAAATCAGCTGATTTTTGGCCTAAGGAGGAGTTTTAATTACAGTAAGTGCTTAGGAGAGTTGGATTTCAGCCATTTTGGACAGTGGAGCATTTCAGGATGGTACGAGGCATGTTGAAGACCAGAAAGTTGTAGTCTTGCATTGACCTGTACATGGCAATGAATCTTATGTGTAAGATTGACTTCAGTAGGACAGATTTGCTTTGGAATTTTGCTGGGAGGAGGCTTGCTGGGTATATTTCTGTACACTGCAGTTTTCTGTGTGTCCATTCAGTGTTACCCCTGTGCACACAGCAAAACACCCAGCAAGAAACTGTGCTCAGGTGCTGGAGTCATTGGACAGAGTTTCCTGTCTGTTATCCAGATACCACATGAGTCAGAAGCTTTTTGAGAGAGAAGTTGGAACCTTTCACATGGCTGTGCATTTACTACTAATTCACTTATTGCGACTTTGTTGATTTTAAGAGAGGTAATCTGTTTCCCTGATGTATTCTACTCATTTTAAGGACTCTAAACTTATGTTTCCACACCATAGTTATTAGTGCTGTGTTTACTGTACTATAAATAACCTGTAGCAACAACAGTTATGTTTTTGAACAAATAAAATTAAGAAATTCATCTTTTTAATAGTTATTCAGCTCCTTTTGGGTGGTTTCTGGTACAGACTCACAGGCTGATCTATCTGTTTCCAGGAGGTTGTTGGATGTGGGGCTGTTGTTATGTGAAGGGAGAAGGGGGGTCCACATTAACTGGTTGGCTGATCATAAAGTGAATTTGTCCATTGCTTGCAATACAGAAAATGTGAATTCTAAAATGCTGTAGCTATAGCATCTGTGATGTTTTTAATCTCCTTTTTCAGCTGACAGCAAACAGTCCTGTAAGCATTCAGTGGTAAATAGTTTTGCACTACTCAGCATCCATGGTTTTCAGAGAAGTGCCAAAATTGACTTAAAAGCTGATAAAATAAGCTTGGACTGGTAGGAAACTGAGGGGGAAAAGCAGATAAATTACCGTCCTCGGTCCACTCAGTCTGTCAGATTTTAAGTGTGGATCACTACATTTTGGTCCTGTGATCTGACTGGTAGGATGTGAAACTTCTGTTAAGATTCTGAGCCAGCTATGCTTGTGCTGGAGCTTTTAGCGCTTGTCACTTCCCTGTATCAGGCACTGGGTGTCACATGAAAAGAAGACTGTTTTACTTCTGATTGGGTAGAAATCTAACTAAAATGATGCTGAAGACTCTTCTGAAATTGCATCTCAATGAAGTTGTTTGCTATGAAATACTGAAATTATGGAGAATGAAATGCTAAATATTTTTGTTATGGTGCTTAAAAGCACTAAAGGAAATGATACCAAAATAAAATGAAGAGATGAAGCATCAAATCCACACGGGAGGAGGTGATATACTCCAGCGTAATGTACTCCAGCGTGGGGTGTAGACTGCTCCAGGAGGCTGTATTTATAACCTGATGATCTCAATGAACCTGTTGTAGGATGTTACAAAACAGGAAAAGCAGTACTGAGGGCAAGGTGATCTTACTTAGTCAGATGCACT
Source organism: Melopsittacus undulatus (assembly GCF_012275295.1). Taxonomy (NCBI): domain Eukaryota; kingdom Metazoa; phylum Chordata; class Aves; order Psittaciformes; family Psittaculidae; genus Melopsittacus; species Melopsittacus undulatus. The sequence goes on from NC_047544.1 coordinate 1,267,645, forward strand.
TACAAAGCTGTAGTAGAGGAGCCAAATCTGGGTTTAGGGGAAATGAAAAGGCCTTGTGAATGGAAAGGTGTGATGCTTATCACTAGTCTTCCATGTTTCTTCATTTAAGGTGTGTATCCTACTGCCTATGTTGTCTTGTTAATGGAGCACCTGAAGGAACTTAGATGCTCTGTGGAGATCAGGTCTACTCTTGTTAGTAGATGAGGAGTACCAGAGAACTGAGGCCAAGGGCAGTGATCTCTTAAGATCTGCTCTAAAAGACATAGAACAGTGTAGAGGGGAAGAGAAGGAGGATTGTTTTGTAAAACCTGCACTTGTATTATTTCCTTTTAGTTTTCTCAGCAGAGAGGCTTTCAGCATCCATCAGTTTTTCAATCATCTCAGGTACTGGCATGTGTACAGAGGGGTTTTTATTTAGTTTCCCAGCCCTAAATTGCTTGTTCTGAAGTATAATGATGCTGTAAAATGATTAGTAGCTGTAATGCTTCCTTGAAAGATCCTGTAAGCCTGACTTTATTGAGAATGCATCCATCACGGATGATATTAGCATTCTCCAGCTCTGTCTGCAGTACAGAAGAATCTCTTGTGCAACGGCCCAGTATCATGGGCAAAATACAAGTGTCACCCTTTTTTGTATTCGCAGAGCTTCCGAAATTGTCATTTGTAGGTCACTGATGGTTCATGGAGAGCTTGTTCCCGTAAGATCAGATCCTCCTCCTTATTTTCAGCAACAATACTATGTACTTAAAACTGCATTTATCTTAGATACTCTTAATATCACTAGACAAGCAACCGCTGGATGTGTAGCACTGGCATCTGATCATCCGCAAGATGAGTGCCTGGAGGACTGTGGAAGAAGAAAAGGAACAGAATTGTTCTAATGAGACAACAGCTAGGTCCAGAAGGGGGAAGCGTACTGGGCTTAGAAACAATAACTAAACCCTTATGCTAATCCTGGTCAAATATCAGTCTCTTAATCTTTTTGGACAGAGGAAACCAATATGAAAAAAATCAATGACTGTACCACTGGTGAGAGTAAGAACTGGGGTAATGTAGAGGGGGTTTGTTTTGGCTGTTCTTGATAAAGAAAACCATCCCCTTCTCCTTTTTCTTAATTTATAATCTCTTCCTGTAGAACTAGAAGTGAAAAAAGATCTAGCCAAAGGTTGTTCTGTTGTTTATTGCAAGTGAAACAGCTGGAAAACTATTAGGGAGGTTAAAAACATGAAAGGCTTTTTGGTCATCTGGATCTTTGAGATTTTATTTTAGGGCAGTTTTTCCATCATGGATGGGGCTTGAAGCAACCTACTCTAGTGGAAGGTGTCCCTACCTGTTGCAGGAGGATGGAACTGGATGAGCTTTAAGGTCCTTTCCAGCCCAAACCAGTCTGTGATTCTTTGTCAAATAGGAGTCTGAAACGTTAGGCTACTGGACTGAGATCTGGTAGAGGCTCCTTCTGCATCTGGGTAAAGAGCTTCCTGACTCTGTTTTTTAATCTGTTCCATAAGAGATGATGAATTTTGAATTGTTGTGATCCTTTTCCTTCCCTTTCCTTACCAGAGCTGCATTTGATCAGGGCTATCACATAGAGGTCCTTCGGGTAGCAAACCTCTTGCCATGTTCCACTGAAGCTTGGTTGCATCACAGGGCATGGTGTCACTGATGTAGTTGTTGAGAGAGCTTCTTAAATGCTCTTGGGTCCTGATGACTTTATGAAGAAACAACTAAAACAGTCTATACAACACTCTCCTTGGCTCAGGCATGCTGAACACAACTGTTTGCAGCAGGGTCACAGCCTTTGAGTTTCATTAAGGCAGCTGGTTAATGGCAGAAGCTTTATTTTCTACTTTGGTGTTTAGGGACTGTTTGGTGGGCCTTGTTGCCTCATGTAGCAAAGGCATGTTTGTATACATGAGCTTGTGCCAAGTTTAAATATAACCATCAAGTAACTATTAAGGAGGCACGTTATGAAGAGCTAAAGAGGAGGCATGATTTACTTGCTAAAAATTATGTTGCAGATTAAGCACAACTTTATAAGTATCAGTCAAAAGTGGCTCTGGGAGCCACATAAAATCTCACCAGCATCATCATCATCTGTTTAATGTTAATGGGACTATTAGGTACTGAGAGGAACTGTTTTTAGTGTTTGGTGAGAAGGTAAGGAAAGCAGTGGAGCATTCTGAGCTGACTGTGCTGGAAAGTGTGCTGTGGGCTGGCTGATACCCTCTCACTAAGTTATGGTCCTATTCAGTGTTAGCTATAGGGAGAAACAGAACTGAAATTCAAGCCTGCTCTGAAAGTTTTCTGAACTCAGCATCATTTTTAGAAGATTTATGAGAGTTCTAGTTCAGAAGGAGAAAGTACTATATTCTTAAGGGAATGGTTAAAAGCTTGTAACAAATCTCTCTACAGAGTGAGTGCTCCTTTGACCTAGGCAGTAGAAAAAGGCTGCAGACCACTTTAGGGTATTCATTAACTGTTTTTTCTTTCACAGACTGGGTGATACATTTCTTCTGGGGTTGAATCCATGTAACTGAGCCTATCTACAGCTGCAGCAGTCGAGTTTAAAATATGGCTGTATGAGGGAGAGTTGAAAATGAAACCACGTAATTCTGTAAATGTTCCACCTCTCCTTAGCCCCAAGAACTGAAGCATTGATTAGCCTCTCAGTATGGAATTTATGCTTTTATAAAGGCTGAAATCCTATTTCCAAATAGGTAAATGAGTCTGTTGAGACATGGATAATGGAGCATGGAAATAGCAGGAGCACAGGTGAGCAGAGATGCTCTGAACATGCAATTACATGCCAGAAAGATTTGTTTCTTAAGAGAGCAGAAAGATGATGACTACGTTTACTGAGGGAGATTGTATCGCTTCATAGTTAATTTAATGTTTCTGATAGCTCATCTGCAAGTATCACTGTGTCTGTTGTAATTGAGAATAGATGGTGCAAGTTGTAATGGGTTTAGATAGTACTTTATTCAGGCTGGTGTATAGTAATGCTATTATTTTATCCGATTTCAGACTGACTTAATATATTTCAGTTTAAATGAACCCCAGTTTTCAAAAAACCCACATCCCCCTTAGTTTATGTACATCTTGTTTGCCTGGTAGGAGCCAGCAGTCCATTAACAGCACACGGCAGACATTCTGTATCTATTACAATGTTCTTTCACATTCGAAATGTCCTAGCAAACTTCAGACTTAGAGTACTGCTGTTCCTCCCAGTAAGAACAGAAAATAGTAGTTTCACCTACTCCAGAAGGAGGCTGAAGATTGTAGATGGCGGAGACTTAAGTTCTTCACTTTTTGGTACTACTTGTTATCCTATATACCTGCACAGTTTATTGAAAGAGGAGGTGGACAATCTTGCATGGGCATCGCATGCATTCACAAAGTGGAAGTGCTGCCCATTGCAGTGCTGGGAGGTCATGGGTTGCTGTTCCTTTTTTCATTTTCCTTCAAGCCAGTAGAATGATGAAACTGCAGTTTATTTCTCTTTGTCCACCTCCAAAATGGATTGAACTCCAAATGTGTTTTGCAGAGGTAGATCTCTAGCTCTGTTGTAGTAGTGCAGAGAAGAAGCTACAAAATCTATGTGGTAATTTCCCTTTATAACATGAAATAGTAGAAACAGATTTAAAGAAAAATACAGATAGGCACCTAATGGAGCTTTAAAGTTACTTTAAAGGACATATCAAGTAACTTCTGATCTCCCACTGAAAGCACCAGGGGTTGGACAATTTAAATTGCACTGTGGCCTTGCAAATGGTGTAAAGGTGTGTGATTACAGGCAGCAGAATGTCTTTGTATACTTGGCTGTAGGTGTCTCAAACTACTACTGATGTGGTTTAATTTCGTGTTATTCTTTTCTTGCCAAAGTAAACACCTTCCTAAGTGTTTGGAAGGAGACTAGAGAAGAGCTGGAGTTGAGTATTTCTTAGGTGCCTTTGTGATTTTACTACGTCTTTCCTTAGATACTTGGAACCTTTTTCTTTTCTCCACTACTAAGGCCCTTTTTACAGTTACTGTCAGCATTCCCAGTTGAACTGAATAATTTACCCTTTTAAACATGACAGCAGCTGTCATTATGAAAATTGCAGGGCCAAGTTTGACAGTATTCACACAATGGGGGAACTTAAACTTTTAACAGGCTTTGAGAAAGCCCAGACTTTTCAGCACATCTTGTCAGTCAGTACATGAGCTCATCTCTTCCTTGTGAAAAGTTGGCAGATTAGAAGATTATATCTGACAGATCTGAAACAGCACTGATGACATCCTCCAACAATAATATCACTGTGAGGAGTGGGGGGGGGGGAGAGAGGAAAATGGTTTAATGAAGAAAAATGTTATTAAAAAGTGGGTGAGCACTTTACAAACTGAAGGATGCTCAGGGTTTGCAGCTCTCTGTTTATAACTCATTTCTCTTCTGCAGCCTTAATATTGACAGCTCTTAATCATCAGAGATGTACTGCTCTCTTTCTGCAAAAGAATGTTCCTCAGGTTTTAAGGCTTCTTGTAGTTGAAGAAGTTGTGTCCTTTTATATTCATTAGCAGCTACTATTTTGACATTAAGGATTAATGGTGGCACATGTCTTAAGGCAAGCGTAATGCATTAGTAGGTATGTGTGGCATTTATGGAGTGTCTGACACTAAGCAGTTGCTTAGCAAGTGAAGCCTCTGCACTGGCAGAGGGTGTGTGACTGCAATGTCTGCCCATCCCAGGGGTGGTGCTTCTGGGTTTTATCCCTCTATTAGTGAGGTTAGTGTCACAAATACTACCTCCTGCTATGGTTTATTATATTGGTTTACTGAAGATAATGGAGTTCTGTCTGTCGTGAGGGTGGGGTGGGGAGGAGGACCAAAACCCATGGGAGGTTTCTACTTTCTGTAGTTTTTATGCTTTACAGTCTGAAGTACAAAACATGGCCTGAATTGAGGCATATGGTGCGAGTGGAAGTAAGAGACACAAATTGCTTTAGGATTCTTGTCAGCATCTTTAAAGTTTATCCTTTACTGTGTCATCTTGTTTCTTTTAGTCTATCTTTAGCCTTGCTTCCCTTTCTGAGCCAGCAGAAAATAGTTCTTTGTTATCGCTGTTTATGGTTTAAGAGCGCAATTGGGAAGAAAACTCACTTTTTCTGACCACTTTCATGTTGAGGAATGCAGAGAAATGTGGAAAGTATTTGTACCTTGTCTTGCCATATTCCTGTAGTAGTGCCCTTTCTCAGAAATCCACTACTACCTCTCATTGTTTCACTGCCATGCCCAGTGTCATCCTTCTTGAGAAGGATGGTACTGTTCATAATTCATTCCTCTTTTGTGGCCTAAATATTCACAGCTCTTAATTATCCAGAGAGATTCACTGTTCTCTGTCTGCAAAAGAATGTTTCTCAGGTTTGAAGGCTTGTAGTTGAAGAAGCTGCTTCTGTCGGCAGTGATACCAGAAATCATTAAGGGACATGAATGTTAAGGATATTCCTTGTTGGACTCCCTTTTTGTTATTGAAGAACTTAAATGAAACCTGGATTGTGTGGGTTCCAAGTTGTGGTAGCCATAGTTGAAAGCGCAGAACACTACTGTGCAAGATGTGTCTGCTGGGCCCTCACTATGAAGTGTGGGCTCATCTTGAAATACCCAAATTTGGTACAGGACAAGGCACCTTACTGAAAATCCATGAGCTCATGTTCTGATTTGACATCCATCAGTCACCAGGCAGCAGTATATACATCATCTGAAAACTCCAAATGCCATTGCAACTCAGCTGCTCCCACATACCAGCAGCAGGCTAAAATAACTACCCATACTGCTTTAATTGCAGTATTAGCTTAGATGATGGAGTCAGAGCTTTCTCTACTGCAAAGATGGAGTGGGATTGAGATGTTGACTCTGCCTTGCCCTGTTTGTGCAAGTCACTGTTAATTTTCTCTTTTGTTCTGTACGTAGCATGCTACAGACTGACCTCAGTCCACTTCTCCATCCCCGTAAACTCTGCAAGTGCAGTCCAGTTGCTTGCAATCACCGCAGGCTATGAGTGTTGGTTCTAAGGACAGATTAGATGTTTTCTTACAACTTTAACTGAACATAAACAAAATATGTTCCATTTTTATGGTGTAAACTTTCAAAGTGTAAAACCCAAACTGCCACCTTCAGTTTAATGGTTCCAGATAAAAGCAATGTTGTTTCAATAATAAAGAGAAAGAAGAAAGTTTCTGAGTCTACCCAAGGTCTGTGTGATCTGTGTTGGGCAGTAATGAAGCCAGTTATGCTGATGATTTTGCTGGCTATCTCCATAGTTACCTTCTTCCCAGGAGACCGAAGAAACTGCCTGATAATAGCATGGCTGCATCCCATAACTATCAGCCTTCATCTCATTGGGGTGCATGGAAAAGGAAGCTTTCTTATCCTTCAGAATGTTACTAATGCATTAATTATTCTTCTCCATTTTATTCAAAATAGGGAAAAAAGAAAAGAGGAATCCATGCTCAGTCCACAGTATTATAAAGCGGAAAACTCGTCAATTATTCAGGTTATTTGTGCACATTTTACAGTCAGAGACATTATATGTGTTACCTTTAAGAGAAATTTAGGAGAATGAAGCTGAGTAGAACATCTTGCAGAGCAGGTAATGTACCAGTAAGAGGGTGATTTGTTCCAACAAGCCAAGCTGTAAGAGGACTGAAACCCATGGGGTGTAGATAAGTTTCATTGCATTTGATGTTTGACCCAGTGGGCAGAGCACAAAACTGGGGCATAACAGAGACCAGTTGTGTTCCCAGCTGAGGTTGGATCTTGCTTGATCAAATTATTTCATCTTCTCCTATTTCTCTCCTTGTAAACTGCTAGTATGACTTTCCTGTTGTAAAGGTGTTAACAGAGTAATGAATGTTGTTATCAAGTGCTTGGCTACACTATTGCTGAGAGCAACCAGTTCACTCTTCTGATAGGCTTCACTTTTCAGTGGTGTGTCCAGACAACTGCGTTGTGCAGACCATCTACCCTTGCTTGTGCCAGTGGAGTAAATCTATATTTCATCCATTCAGGTGAGAAGCATTGTGTGACACATCCTGGTTTTGGGTCTGTAAAAGCATCCCCCCTAAGGAGAGTAGCTGAAAGAGTGATTTCAATGTCCTGAAGATTGTTGAAGAAGAATTTGCAATGAGGACAATGGATTTGGTGTTCATATCTCCTTGGGATGTACTGCACCCAGAAAAGATGGCTATCATGGTAGGTTTTGACCAGACAGGTGAGCAGAGTAGCTGGAGTCTGGCTGGGGCCAGGCTGAGTAAGCATGCTTCCACTAAATCAATTACTGTAGACAGATTTGGAAGCAGGTAACTATTGCCTACTACCAACACTGTAAATTGGCAGCTTTTAGGAACAGTTCATGTTGCTATCATGGAGTGATGAGGGTGCTCAGCACATTGCAGGAGGTATTCATTATCCTACTGCACTGGACTTGAAGTGATTAAGATCATGTTATGTATTATAGACGTATTGTAGCAATTCAAATGGCTCTGTCTTGGATAATTGTGTTTGTTTCTTTATGTTAAATTTACGAGCACTTTTATGCCTTCTCCCCATGTGCTTGCAGATTTTCCATGGTAATTTGCAAAATAACCCTGTGATTGCTCTTTCAAAACTCCCTTCAACACGCTGTCTGCAAAAGTCTAAAATGGCATTTGGGCAATGCTCTAAGCTGACAGTTCATCATGCAGACTGCTGCTGCTTTACCACTCTTCCTGTGTTTCTGTCTTCTTCAGTCCAATTAGTAGCTTGAAAACATCTCTTTATTGGAACATTCATTTGTGTTGGTGCTTTACCAAAAAGTATCTTGATCATCTTGTAACTGCTGCTGCAGTACATGTGGTCTTTTGCTAAATGCTATGAAATTGTTCATAATCATTTGTAAATAATTCAAGAAATATCAAAGGATCATAGAATAGAATGTGGCTTGGGTTGGAAGGGACCTTTAAGCTCCTCCAGTTCCAAGCCCCTGCCAGGGGCAGGGACACCTTCACTGGAGCAGCTTGCTCCAAACTGCATCCATCCTGGCCTTGGGCACTGCCAGGGATGGGGCAGCCACAGCTTCTCTGGGCACCCTGTGCCAGCGCCTCAGCACCCTCACAGGGAACAGCTTCTGCCTGAGAGCTCAGCTCAATCTCCCCTCTGTCAGGTTAAAGCCATTCCCCCTTGGCCTGTCCAAAGTCCCTTTCAAGCTTTTTTGTAGGCTTATAAATATCTGTCTGATTTCTTTCAGGTTTAGTCAGGTGATGACTACACGCACTGCTGTTGCTGTGGCCATTGCATTCCAGTCTCCCTGTCCATCCCCAGTTACAAAGAGAGAATATACTCTTCAGAACGCTGCTGGTATATTGTACAATATGACAGTGCCTTTGGCCCTTGGAATGATGAATGACTCTACTTAGACTGTGTTGTATTTGGTTTAGTTTCACTGGGCACGCATGATTCATTCTGTTTTGTGCTGTAGAGTCCCTGCAGCACATGAGCTATCCAGGAGTTTCATTTTGGCAGGTTGGTAGTTGTCTACCCTCGGTATGGTTATTGTAGGATTGGTCCATGTTGGTTTGTGGGGAAGGGAAAGGGAGGGAGGAAATCAAGAGCATGAGTGAAATGAAAAAGTAGGATGCGAATAAAATAATTATGGGACCAGACTTTCAAAATGGGACCAATAATAATGAGACCAGAAAGGAGGTCCAGAAGCCAGGAGTCTCCCAACACTGCCAGTCTAGTGCTGAGTGCTGGAGCTAAAAAATGAATCTGCAACTCTAGCATCTCTTTTGCTGGAGGAATTTCATTTGAATGTGGAGGAATTTCTTCTAGGTTTTTAACTTAATGTGTGTCTTTTGGGGCTTTTTGTTGTTTTTAAGACAGGTCACGTTTGGTGACCCAGAAATAGTACTTCCTCTGCCACCCTTCTTCAGTCCCTCCTCTCTCCTGTCACAACCCCCAGTTTGTTTTATTTTCTCCCCTCAAGTCTGATTCCAGATGCTTATATTCCCACTTCTGCTTGGCTGATGGGATACACCCAAATACGTGCTATTTTACATGTGTAAAGCTAATATGGTGACAAGAAATCAATCTTGGTAGTAAAATTAGCTGAGTCTTCCGCTTACTCTTTTGCACAACTGCAGACTGTATCATCTGCATTAAGGCACTTTTACAGCCTGATTCTTCGATGGAGTTAAACTAGCATTAATCATGTGGGGAGGGGAGAAGATACCAAGCCTAAATCCCCTAAACTTCCAATGGTTTTGTGTATATCTATCCACATAGAGACTGTGAAACACTGTGCTTGTCAGTCTGCTCAAAGAACAAGTGCTGATACTCTTCTTGCATGAGTCAGTAAAAATATCATGAAGGACAAGAGGTAAATATGTGAAGGGTTCCTTGCTCAGCACTCCTATAAGAACATTTGTATTGTTACATGACATTTTTGGGTGCATCTTCTAATACTCCTGTAAGACAGTAATGGGTGATTTTGTTTTTGTTGCTTTTAATATAATGTGCCTTGCTTGCCTGTCAAAATAAAGTCATCACTCAATGACTTACAGTATGAAGGACTTGAGAGGAATCAGAGCAGGGAATCTGATGCTGAGTTGGCTGCAGTGTAAGAAACCTCTCCTGTACAGGAAGTCAGCCTCATGCAGATAAGGCAGAAGGAATGGGAATGGTTGGCTTGGTAGATGAGGAGTTTAAAAGATCTGGAAAGAAAAAGGGTATTAGAGGGCTGCTTTTCCTTGATGATATCGGCTACCCTTCTCTTGACTGGGCATAAAGTTGGACGGGTTTATTCATCCTGCTATGATTTATGGGATACAGTAAGCTGTGTGATGGCCTCACTTCACTACTGACTCATCTGCTGACATTGAGAAATCCTTTTGTGCTCTTAAAAGATAGCTACTAATTCTTACCTGCTGCATCAGGTACTGCTGAGGCTTCAATCAGTTTCAGCTGGACAGTGCTGCTGAGGAGTTGGTTCATATGTAGAAGGTAGAAAAAAGATGTCCTTATGAGTTTGTCAGCATTTCTGATCTCAAATGGACAGGGCTTTTGAAAATAACTGTTGTTATTATGTGCTTTTCATCTCTGTTTGCCAGATTACATTTCTTACATCTTTTCTATGTGTACTTCACAGTTTTTTGTGATTACTGTCACTTGTGTGAGGGTTAATGGTTGAACAACAGAATTCTTTATATTCTACCTTGCATGCACTTGGAAGATATTGTGTGTGGTTTGTATTTATTTTCTCTCTGAGTACACATGACTCCAGGTTTTCTTAGGTTAACTCTCCCTTCTGAAGGGAAGGAAAAAAATCACATTCCAAAATAGACTATGACCCATATTTTCTCATTAAAAAGACCTGTTTAATTTCAGGGGCTCTATTTCATCTCATGTTTGCACACTCTGTTTCTGCCTGTTCAGTGTCTCACATTAGACCTTATTACTCACTGGGCTCCCTTTTCATGATGAACTTAATAGACACAAGTGAATGGAAGGAAGCAAGCCCTGATTTGCTTCTTTGTTAGAGTTTAGTTGCCAGTTAAGACAGCTTCCTTTTGAGGCAGGACATGAAGTGTGGGTGTTCTGGGGCCCATTAAGCATTTTCAGTCTATTATGGGGAGGTTACTTGTATTTTGAAGTGTCGTATTATCACAGACAACTTGAGGTTAAAAATCACTTCTCTGAGGACATAAAATGATGAATTGTGGAACTTCTTGACAAATCTTATGGTGCCAGTATAGGGTCTACTGTTAGGGAAATTCTGATAGAAGTCAAAACAACACACCAAAGGGGTAAAGAATGGGGTGCCCGAATATACTATACTTTGCCTTTGGCTATGTTATGAATTGGATGTCACTTGTCAACCACTCTAAGCTTTTAATAGTTAAATGCTGCCTTTGTCTGTGGGGACAAAAATGAACTCCTTGAATCAAGAGGGTAATTAATTTTCCTGACAAGCTTTCAAAATGCTCGATTGAGATTTTAGCCCTCATCTATATGACTTGACAGTTTGCATTTGCCTTCCCCCACCCCCTCGTGAAAACTGTGTGCAGTGCTGAATCATACTGTTAGCATGTACAAATCCCCATAGCACCAAGAACCAAGACTGGTTTAGTGTGTAAGAAAAACTTTGGAAACTACTCCTTCAAATGTTTCTAGTGCTTGAAAATGCATGTCTATATATCTGCTTCATACATGAATCTTACTGGAAAAGGTCTTTTCTTCTAAAACTTGTAATGAAGTTTCATGCCAGGGAAATAGTGTAATGCTTTTGATGGGATGTTAACAGTGTTTGCAGTTGGAAGCAGTGGGAGAAATGGAGGCCCTGAACAGTAACTGCAGCATTGGCTTTCCTATCTGATTACTGGGTGACTTCATAGCTTGATGTCTCTCCTGTTTCCTGTAATCATGGAATCATAAAATCCCAGCCTGGTTTGTGTTGGAAGGGACCTTATCTACCCGTTTAGAAAAGGTCAGAAGTAGGTGGTCAGGGTAGCACACTCTGGCTTAGTTTCTCCATTGCTCTGTTAAAGATCTGGTATTTCTTACTGGTTGAGTATCAATATTGATTTTCATTCTTGCAATCTATTATCTAAAGTTGTCTTCAGGTGCCAGGACTATAATGGCATAATATGGCTTAATACAATGAAGATGTTACCTTTGGTTTGTAATTGGGTTCACAATAGTTAGGACCCAAGTTCTGTTAGTTATAGTGTAAAACAGCCCAGTAAAATGACTTATTTAAGAGAGCAGGGAGTAATTAAGTTGTTTAATTTAGGGAGGGAAATCTCACTGCAAAATGAATTGATATTTTTATGTTTCATTATTCATTAAACATATGACAACAGTTTTTCATGAAGATAAAATAAGCATGTCAAAATATGCTGTGCAGGAATATGAGGAAGAAGTTATCAGAATGAGACAGTAAACTAGGGGTTGTGTGAAGTAGAAACTTCAAGTCCTATAGAAAATGGTAGGAGGAAGAGAACTGGTTTCTGGAGTTCCAGTGCTGCCTTTCCCAACACTCACAGTAATTCCTGCTTTAAATTTAGGAAAGTAGCATTTGAGTTCTGGATACAACTGGCCAAGTGTCTTACTTACAGACACGAAGTGTGACATGGATATGTCAGTTTTAGACATGGCTCGTGCTCTGCTGTGGTGCGTAATATGGTGTTGTGCCTGCCTTGGTACAGAGATTCATGGAAGGGGATAGAGGCATGCAGTGGGTCATTGAAATGGACAATCTGTTACATGTATTTTACAGCATCAGAATAGAGACAGGACTTTGTGTTGGACTAGGCTGGTACCCTCTGATTTTCTGTTGTATTGGAGGGTTGACTGAACTTCATGCTAAGTGGCTTCAGGCAGGTGCCATCCTGTTTGTTAGCCTGTAGGGGTATCCAGAACAGCTCTTGCTTTAGTTGTAACTGCCACAAGAGCCAATATTCTGTCACCTGTGCCGACCACTAAAGTTCACATCCTGCTGTTTGTACAAATTGCATCACTCTACACGTGGGCCTTTGTCAAGGCTCCTTTGATCTGAGAGACTGCTGAGGAGCTGAAGCAGTCCAGTGACTAGAATTGTAAAGCAACCAGGGCTTTGATCACTGACTTGCGGTGTAATTGTGTCACTTACCTCCCTAGTGCTGCAGGTGCCTGCTCGGAAACCCAGGAATTGGTATTCACAGTGTCAGGCAGAACTGTAAACCTAAACAAAGCTTAAAGTCGGTAGAATAAAACTGCACATTACAAATGCAGTCGAGTGCTGCAAGGAGCAGCTAGGATGATTTATCTCGAGTCTCAAATGAAGACCTTGTATCCAAAGAGCATTTAGCATAGCAGTGGTTTGAATGCTAAAACTACATTGTCTTGTGCAGCATAACTCCAGCCCCTGGCTAAGCGCACAGTGTCCAAATGGCACAGAGCAGCACAGAAAAAATACACAGCTACTAACTGGGGAACTTACTTTATTTTCTTCTCCTGTTTCAGCATTCTGGAAAGTAACCAAAGTTACATTTCCAATATTTAAGTTTGGCAAAAGGGGAACCAAGGACTTAATGCAGCCTGGTGCTTAATTCACAGAGCCAGGCTGGATTCTGAAGACTACCAAGGTTTAGTGATGTTATCTTGTCTTTCCCAACAGCAGCAGGAGCTTACACAGTTGCTGGGGATGAAATCACCTGGTGAAGTGATTATTCTGTCAGTTAATGAGTAGATCCATGAGTGAAGTTACTTCCTGATTTGTGATGGGGCATCCATATGGCTAGAAATGAAGCTGATACGTTATGGCTGAACCAGGTAATACCTCAGCAATGTTTTTGTCATGGCTCCTTGAAAGTACTGTTCCGAGGGAGGACTTGATGAGCTGGCACGAGGCAAATGAGGTTGAAATTAATTATCACCAAGTGGTGGTGGTGTTTGTCTTACGTCTGTGCATATCTGCACAAAGGCCACTTGGGGATCATGCTTGGAATGGCTTCCTTTAATCCAGCAGGTGAGGTTTAATGGCTTATTCAGGGCAGTAAATGGCAGTAACATAGATCAAAACCATGATTATCATAGAGTAACTATGGAAGGGGAATGTGTGACTTCTCCCCTGCAGCTCCACTAGCTAATCCCTCAGAATTATCTATGCCTTTATTGTCATTTTCATTACCTTTCCTCCCTCCCCCATACACTGATAACTAATCCTGTAGTCATAACAAAATGTCTCAGGTTAATTCTGTATTAGTATTACCACTGTACTGCCTGGGACACTTTACATATGTAGACTGCACATCTTGCTGTTACTTCTTCTGGCTATTTTCATTCTAAACCTGTGTCTGTTTAATCTCAGATTTTGAAGGAAATAAATGGTATGTGACAGACCACGTTTACTGCATCTGATAGCAAAGAGCTGCAGTTTCAGTGAGGGACTACAGAATTTATTGTTAAACTAAATGGATAAAACAAGATTATTTTGAAACAGTAGTTGTGCCTTGATGCTCATTGCCAAGAATGTCTTTGGAGTGGGCAGAATGACTCAGTCCTAAAGGTATGGTATTTTTAGGGGTCATGTGCCTTCTTAGTAATCTGGGAGTTGTCACAGTCAAGCTGATTTGGATCATATGTGTCTAATTAAAGGAAACTTAACACCTAGAACCTGATGGTTTAAAAAGACTGTGAGCACTGTGACTGTCTTTTTTACTCTGAAATTTGTCTGCTGTTGCTGCTGTGAATGTTGCTTATACCAGTAATAGGATGGAATGGCTTTAAACTGACAGAAGGGAGATTGAGATGAGCTCTTAGGCAGAAGTTCTTCCCTGTGAGGGTGCTGAGGTGCTGGCACAGCATGCCCATCCTGTGGCTGCTGCATCCCTGGCACAGCATTCTAGGCCAGATTGGATGGGGCTTGGAGCAACCTGGTCTAGTGGAAGATTGGAACTGGATGAGCCTTAGGTTCCTTCCATCCCAAACAAGTCTGTAATTCTGTGGTTCTATGATAATATCATAGTCCAGTTGTTTGAAGTGTTGCTGGAATTCCAGCGGAAGGAGATTCAGTTGGTGAGGATTAAGTCTTGGTGATCCTAATTGATAAACTCCCCATAGCAGTGAGGCTGTGGTACCTTCTCACGCTGTTGGCTGGAGGTTTTACTTCAGTCACACAGGACTGAACAGACAGTGCTCAAACCTGAGCCTGTCTAGGAGCTAACCTAGAAGGCAGAAGGGGGTTAGAAGCAAGCAGTGTCAGTTCTCAGTTCTGGTGTCAAAGCACTAGTGAAAGCAGCGCTGTGTTCCCAAGAGGCATTTCTGCCTGGAATCTCAAATCTGAGGCTTCTCGGAGTTCCCTGTGCTTCTCATTTCCATTCGTCTCACTGAATGGCCTTTGACTTTCATGTAAGGAGTTGGTTTGGGTTTTTTTGACACAGGTAGCACGTTTCTTTAGGTGTAATATATTGTCAGAATACCCTTGTGGTTCCTCTCTCAGATCACAGTGAAAAGAACATGAAGAGCTAAGGTTGCTTCTTTGAATACCAGTGAATGATGGGGAGCAAAGTCTTATTTTCCTGTCCTGGTGATGAATTCTTACCATGTACTGCGAAGCAAATGAAGCATGAGGTATTTTTTGATGAATTTCAGATATATCCTTACCTGTGTCATAGTTCTGACACTTCCCATTTTGCAGGGGGGGAAGAGACATGATTTATAATTAGCCACACAGCATGGATCCCTGCTGGAATATAAAAGCCTTGAGTTTTGTTCACAGGCTGCAGATGAATCAGTATAACTTGCATAGATTTACACGAGTTGCAAATATTGGGGTGTTACCTATAACAAACTGAAATGTGTGGTGGTGTTCTTAGGTTTTGTGTTACTCGTTCTTAGAAACACTGAAAGCCTTTTGTGTGCAAGGGCTGAAACAAGTGCAGCTCTTTGTTGCTGAATGTAGCAGGTGTTTTCTTGTTCCTCTGTTAGAGGAAAATTAAATTTGAACAGCACAATTTCCCTGGGAGGGAAATACCATCTTCTGGGGGCAGCGCTCACAGAAGCTCATAAGTGTTTTCCTATATCCTCTAGTCTGGTTTTTATCTCCTGACTCTTATCCGGTATCTTGAATATAGATGTTCTGGATCAGGGAGTCAGCTTTCTGATCTGTCCATATAATATCTATAGATCCTGTTATGTAAATGGAGGCTGAGGAACCGATGAAGTGTAACTGCTAGATAAGCACTGCAGGTGTTAGGATGCAAGTGCTGAGTTAGGCTCACATGACATGACTGATGTAGTAAACAAATCTGACTGGCTTCTGAACGAAGGAAGACTTCACTTTAAATTTGTGGTTATTCAAAGGGGTCTCTTACACAGTGAGCCACAGCAGACAATAAATATTAAGTTTGTAGACATAAATCTTTGCCGATGTAACCCACCTCAGTTCCTCTTACAAGGTAGACTTGAAACTTTACAGCATGAATGAATTGAGTTTGATGAAAGGTCAGTGGTTGGGATTTTGTATTGTTCTAAATGAGCAGTTATTTTATCACTAAGGTTTTCTATGTGCTAATGATTTACATTGTTAATGTTGCTGGTAAAGGAAAAATGGTCCAGTTGTGAAGAGAGGCAACTGGGGGGGGGGGGGGGTGTGAGGCTGGAGAGAAGCAGTAAGAAAGAAGTAATGAATTTGGTAGAACAAGAAAGGATTAGGGAAGAAATTTGGGGATTTGAACTAGATGATCTTTAAGGTCCCTTCCAACCCAAACCCATGATAGAAGAGATTGATGATGATACAAAGAAGAGATGGATGATGATACAAAGCTAAAGAAGTTGTTGCATCAGGTTAAATTCTGTTCCATTCTGGAAGCCAAAGGAAAATCTAGGAGTGTGATTAGTGTGAGTGAGGCTTTTCCCTTCTGTCCTGTTCTGTCCCTTCAGTTCAGCCTCCATGGCCTTACCCCTCTTCAGTGCCAGGTCTGAAGCTTTGACAAGAGGTTTCTGAGCAGCTTCAGTTCCCAACTTTATCTCCCTGATTGAGCAGAGATGGTGACTTCCCCGGAGCATCTACAGCCAGCAGGCTTTAAGGGGGCAGCATTGCCAAAGGGATTGTTGCTTCCATGCCCCTGGAAAAAAACCCTCTTATTTTTGTATGCAGAGGCAGACCTAGACTATGGTGTGCAAATCTTTTCTAACCAGTTCTCTCAAGTGTGCATTTAGCAAATCACGGCACGGATAAGCCCTGCTGTTCTCACATATTCTATTCCCCAGCCACCTCTAATGTTTTCCTCAGCATACAATAGCAGCAGTACCATCTTCCCTACCGATATCTTCATTTCTTCTTGATAAGTATCCTTCAGAAATATTCCCTCTTCTGTGGATTGTTACTATTCCCTAGGGGCAGCTCCCTCTGCACAGTTTTTAATGTAAAGGAGCAGACGATTAAGTATTTGACAAGTGCATTCAGCACTGAAATACCAATAAATTGCATCATCTCTTGGGGTGGAGGGTTATTTTTTGTCATTTTACCAGCAGAAACGAACAATGATGCTTCTGGAAGGGCACAGTTTTGCTGCATGGAAATGGGATCCAGTCCTCCTTGTCAGTAAGGCTTTAATATAATTTGTAATTGTTGTTTACTTGTGATACTTAACCCCCTCAAAAAACCCAGTGGTTTAAAAATGGAGTGTGTGTATATTAGGCTTGTGCTTTTAAGATTCAGATTATCACCTGAATTCTACATTAATTATGGCAAGAAAAATCATTCTTTACATTGCAATTAAAGGAGTCTCTGGTCCCTCTCCGTAGTTTCTGATAGAAATGAACTTCTTTTGAGATTTAAAGGATTAAATCTACTTTCTCCACTTCCATTCTGACAATGGAACAACAATGCATTCATTGTCCTGGTGTGGTTTTTCTGCTGCTTCCATCACTGTGGTTATCTGGACGCCTCATGTATGCTGCAGAAGAGAATTGGCTCTCTCTTCCTAACTGTTGCAGACCAGCAGAACTATGAGTGGGATGTAGGCAGGATTCAAGGAGAAGGCATAAATACTCTATGCTTCCATGGAGTTACTCTGTAGAGACTGGATTAGCTGTTGTCCCATACCTGTGTCCCTGTTCTACCAGTGCAAAGTGAAATTAAAATGTAATTGTTCGGCTTACAAAGCCTGAGTGTGTGCTCAGAGTGCTGTGAGTGAGTCAAAGTGCAAATTAATGGTCAATCTGTCATTAAGGTGTCAGTCAGTTGGGCTCTGTTTGAAATTGCTATTGACTCCTTCTCTGACCTTGAGAAATTCATTTAGTTTCTCAGGTTTTCACATTTGCAAACCAGATGCCAAGTTAGCTGCTCGGTATGAGCCTGAGAGCTTTGTCTTGACTGAATCACAGCAATGGTCTCCATGTTCTATCACACAAAACTACATTAACTACCTTAAAGCTTCTGAGCTCTGAACTGAACTATCCCATTGTGAGGACACAGAGGTCAGACTAAGAATAAGGTGAAGAATCAGGCTAAATATAGCAACAAAAGAGTGCCAGAAATTAAGATACATTATTGATGGGATGGTGTTCCTGTCATTGTGGCAGGTATGATACACTAACCTGGGCTGTTCAGTTGCAGCTCTGAGCATTAATCATAGAATCACAGACTGGTTTGGGTTGAATGGGACCTTAACGCTTATCCAGTTCCAACCACCTTCCATGGTTAGGGACACCTTCCACTAGACCTGGTTGCTGCAAAACCCCTCTAACCTGACCTTGATGTGTCAGATATAATCAGAGTTGTGTCCTTAAGCCTGACAACCATCCCCTACCTCTGAACAACCTGAGCCCATTCCAGAGGTAGCAGCCAGCAGGCTTCCTGATGTGGGATGTGTTTGCTGCACAGATGCCTGGAAACAGCCCAGCTTAACTTGCTTCTGAGATCCAGCAGGGAAAAAAAAGGTATTCCTTCTGTCAGGGATTCCTTCCTTCCTTCTGGGTTCTCTAACCTTATGGAGAACTGGGAAGAAATGGTCATCTGTCTAGTGTTCCATGGCTGCAGAGAGCTCAAAATGGCTTATTGGGGCAGTGTTTCTAAAGTTTGGGGGAAAAATGAGTATATTTTTCTAGTATTCCTGGGGATGAACAATTTTGCTTCATTTTAGATGAAACTGAGCTCAGTGTTTCTTAACATCTCTGTTAGAACTTCCAAGTGAATGCTGGAGAGCTGTGAGATGGCAATGTCATGGGGCCGTTCTGGTTTCAGTGGTAGTGCATATCTTTATCCACTTAAAGGATCCAACTTTCTATAGGTTCATGCACTGCGAAAAGCATCAAATGCTTTTCTCTCAGGCTTTGGGGCTCGAGGTGAGCCTGTTACTCCCTCATTTTTGAGCAAAGCAAAGAATGAGAGGCCTGATATGGAAACAGCTATTCTCACATGCTGCACTTGAAGTGAAACACAGACCATATTCTTGATGAAGGAAATAGCTACTCATTGCTCACCCCAAGCATTTTAAAGTGAGAATGACAACTCTTCACTGGTTTAGGACCCTTGCAGATCAGATCTGAATTACTTTAAAATACCAGTTTATGTCTACAGCTCAAGTTTTCTGTCTATCCTTATCAAATGCATGTTATAGCTTTTGTCTTGGGGAAACTGGGAGGTGTTTTTCTTTCTGGTGACAAGTGAATTTGAGCCTCAAGGTGCAATTTCTTTCCTCTTTTTGGAGCAGGTTATTTGATTTCAAGTGAGCAAGAAGCATCGCAGCCTGGAATTTGGACTTGTTATGCCTTATCGTGACTCATAGGGCGAGTAACATTCAAAGCAGCAGGAAATGTTGGGATGATTTAGGAACTTGGTGCTTCCTGCAAGTCCCTCTGCCACGTGTATTTCATGTTGGTAATCAGTTTGGTATGGAGAGGTAGTATTTAAACTAGCAGAAAATCATTAGAGGATTTACAGAACGGTGCAAACACCTGATGAGGCCACGAGGCTTCCTTTGGACTAGAAAATGATTTAATTGTTCTTTGCTGTTCGAAACATCTGTCTTGGTAAAAATTACAATGATTGTGTCAGGCAGAAAATTGTGTCCCATGTTAATATTTGCTGTAAATGAACAGAGTGTGGGTTGGTTCCTGTGCTGGACTGAGAAATGAAATACGTTCTGTGGTCTTCTAATACACAGGAGTTTTTCCAGGCTAATAAGGAAGTTCTATAAGCTACTTGTGCCTTATATTTTCCTTGAAGGAAGTCTCTGTCTTTGCCTAGTGGAGTTATTCTCTTTCTTTTCTCCTTTAGTGCTAGAAGTTTTGCTTGTAAGTATTTACATCTATGTCAAATTGGTGTTGCCACAGTGTCTTATCGTAGCAGGCAGATGACACTGCATCTTGTCATCTGTTCCTCTGGAGACCTAGGAACTTAAGTGGTTTTCCTGTGTGTTGTCCTGTGTGTTCTTGTGCTCGGTGTGGCTGCCTGCTGCTGTATAGCAGGTTGTCACATGCGTGCTCCTTTATTGGTTCACCAGCATTTTGTACTCATTCCACATAGCACAGGAACAAAGATGGGAGTGATAAATCTTTAGCTTCCTAAAAACTTGAAGAACTAGATGGAGATTTTAGAGCAGCTTCCAAAGCTCCAAGAAACCTGGAGAGGGGCTTTGGACAAGGGCCTGTAGGGACAGGCCAAGGGGAATGGCTTGAACCTGCCTGAGGGGAGACTGAGCTGAGCTCTTAGGCAGAAGCTGTTCCCTGTGAGGGTGCTGAGGCGCTGGCACAGGGTGCCCAGAGAAGCTGTGGCTGCCCCATCCCTGGCAGTGCTCAAGGCCAGGTTGGACACAGGGGCTTGGAGCAGCTGCTCCAGGGGAAGGGGTCTCTGCCCATGTTGG
Organism: Melopsittacus undulatus; assembly: GCF_012275295.1. Lineage (NCBI taxonomy): Eukaryota > Metazoa > Chordata > Aves > Psittaciformes > Psittaculidae > Melopsittacus > Melopsittacus undulatus. The sequence goes on from NC_047544.1 coordinate 1,288,008, forward strand.
AAGTGGATGAGCTTTGGTTCCTGTTGGAAGAAACCTTATTCTGAGATTCTGTGATTTCATTATACATATAAAGGTGGGTTTTTTTTCCCTATGGGAATCAGCTATAATTCAGTAGGATCCGATCATGTCAGTGATAAAAATGAAAGAGACTGCGCCAAGCAGGCTGCACAGTGGATTCTGCTCTTACCTGAACCTGTGGGACATAGTTTTGCTGCCATGCAGTTTTCCGTGAGTTAGAAAGCAAGCAGGAGCACATACAGAGCATACATCAGGGCAGCATTCGTCTGTCAGTGGTAAAAACAATTAGAAACCTTTTGGATCCTGTTGTATTTCCATTTCTTGCTTTCCTAAGCTGATGATTTGCAGTTGTTCCTTCGGTAGCCCCATGTTTAGGCTTAGGACACCGAGCAGATAATCAGCTGCCTCTCACAGCTTTCTAGATATATATTTTTTTAAAGCCAGAAGCAACCTTTAGATAATCCACTTTCGTCTCCTCTCTAACTGAAAGATTTCACTTGTTAACCCTAGATGGAGCCCAGAGATCTTTTTCAAGCCAATTCTGTCTTCATGCATGAGTCACTTATCTCCTTTTGAAGATACAAGAACTAAGGCTAAAGGTTAAATACAGACAAATTATACTCCCCTCCCCTAAAAACCAGAAGCCTGCTTATGCGTAAGGCTATTTCTGTGCACATCTTCCCTCCTCCCACAGTATAGGGAAGCAGGGGGAGAGGGGAATGAGGTTTCCAGCTGCCTGCACTGCTCTAATCTCACCATTTGGGGTAATCCATGGGAACATGGAGAGCAATGTTACATCCTGCACCTTGTCTGACCTCAGCTGAGTCCTTGCTAAACATGAGAGATCAAGTGCATCCAATGGGCAGGCGGGGAGAGAGTGAGCAGGGCATAGAAGGCAAACTAGATTAATGCTGGTGTGGGCCCATATGGCTTCCAGACCTTGTTTCTGAATCCCCTTAAGGTGATCAAACTACTCCAGCATAAAAGAGATGGAGATTAAAATGGCTTCTGCTCATTCTGACCTTGTTACTTCTTAATATTTATATTCTAATATTTATATTCAAATAAATAATGCTAGAATAAAGTGGTGCAGTGAAGTCTGTTAAACTCCAGTTTTCAGGCTAAATCTGATGATGCTTGAAGGAAAAGATGGATACAAACCCTTTCGCTGGTGGAAGGAAGGAAATGTTAACCTTTCCATGTGTCAAAACATCCAGTTTTAAACTAGGAATCTTTGAATTGCAGCACTTGATAGGTGAATACTCTTTTGGGGAAAGCAAAGCTCAGTTATAGACTGGAATCACAGAATGGGTTGGATTGGAAGGAACCTTAGGATCATCCAGTTCCAATCCCCTACCATGAGCAGGGACACCTCACACTGTGCTCACAGTTGATGTAGAGGTATAGAACTATCTGACAGTGGTGTTGTCAACTATAGTTATCTTTGTTTCAAAGCTTTAGTTACAGTAACTTCTTCTTTTAATCAGGGAGAGTAGTTGCTTAATTACAGATCTGATCTATTAGGTAGCCAGGAATAATGACATTAATTAAATGTAACCAAGACAGCAAATTAACTGCTCCTCACTGTTCATTTAACTGTACACTGGACAGGCAAGTGTCTGCTCTTACTCATTCTCTCAGCTTTTAAATCCCTCTTTCCTGGCATAGCCCCCAGCTTAGGCCCATATGGTGCCATGCAAAGAGGGCTCTAATTCTGCTTGAATGAGAAGGAAAGACTGGGGGGGGTTTGCCTTCGAACTTTGTTTTCCCCACTTTCATATAACCATATAGCATGTCCTGTGGGGTATCCTTTGAGCCTAGCATGTCCTAGGGACACTGCTGTAATGTTACTTCAGTGCTATTATTAGCAGTTAGTTAACAACTAGAAAAAATGAGAGTCCTCAAGTACTCACGTGTGTGATACAGAATCATAGAATCACAGAATGGTTTGTGTCAGAAGGGACCTTAAAGCTCATCCAGTCCCAACTCCTGCCATGGGCAGGGACCCCTTCCACTGGAGCAGCTGCTCCAAGCCCCTGTGTCCAACCTGGCCTTGAGCACTGCCAGGGATGGGGCAGCCACAGCTTCTCTGGGCACCCTGTGCCAGCGCCTCAGCACCCTCACAGGGAACAGCTTCTGCCTTATATCTAACCTGAACTTCCCTGTTTCAGTTTGAACCCATCACCCCCTGTCCTGTCCCTACAGGCCTTGATGAAAAGTCCCTCTCCAGCATCCTTGCAGGCCCCCTATGAGCAACTACATATTTGCTTGCTATCCTTTCAGTTTAGACTTTCATTGTAATGTACATACACACATATAATGGGTTTTATATATATGTATATAAGACAAAGAAGTATTGAGGAGTGTATTATATTTTAAGTCACGAGTTTCATAGTAACTGGGAGATGCTGATTATGTTGAGGCCTCATAAATCAGGGAGGCCAACCCTGGTTTGAAGCATTAAGCCTTTAGCCTGTGCTCAATCACAAAACCAGAGATTCCTGATGATTGTGTAATCTGAATCCATTACTGTTCTGCAGAGACAATATCCCCTCAGCAGATTTGTTTAAAACTGGTAATACATTAAAAGCTTTTATATAATGAGAAGGAGGATAGCACAAAGCTTTTCCCTATGTTCTTTACAAAGTGTTTTATTTGTCATACAGGTTCTAGAAACAGTGCTGTGTTTGCAGTGGAAGATGAGAGTTTTGCTGAGGTCTCTTCCAGTAGGCAGCACCATAAAATTACAGCTACTGATCTCCCATGATAGAGCTCACTTGTGAATCACTGCAGTGATCAATAAAATTGCTAAGAGAAAGGATGATCTCTGTAATAAAGATTTTTATTATAATATATGAAAATTAAATACAATCTGTTGGCAGATTGGTGGTGTTTTCCTCCATCCTTCCATAAGGCTAATTTTCTGATCATTTCCTAACCACAGAAATTGTGTGTTCTTTCCACTTCAGAAACACCCCTGGCTGCAACCTGCCTTAGGCAAGGGGAGAGAAAATGAGTCAACAGTAACAAGCAACTGCTGTGATGCTGTTATTCCAGAGCCAGGTAGATATTTACAACAGATAATGATGTACATAAAAAAGGAGTGGATTTCCTTTCCCATTTGAAAACAAAACATGGGGAGCCATACCTGTCCTGGGGCTTAAACAGCACAGAACATGCAGGTGTTTCTGTTGCTAAATGTGGGACCAGACAGCTTCTGTGGCTCACTCACCATTAGCTTATCCCTAAGAGCTTATTCTACAACCAGAGAAGTACTTTTTAGATGCCCTTGAGTAACAGCATCTCAATTACAATGGGAAATATGTGCCCAGCTTCTCTTTTAATTTCTCTGTGAATCACAGCAGCATCTGTTTGCTGTTGCCATTCCCTTCCTTGACAATATCTGCTTATTTCCAAATTTGCAAAGGTTTAAAACCAGAGATGCATCTTTCTTCTGAAGTGTTGCTGACAATGACAATGAAATCCCTGCCCAGGCTTGTTTGTGCTGCCTGCACATTGGTCAGTGGTTCACATTTTTAGTTATATTCTTATAAACTCCTAGGAATGAATACACCTTTAGTTTAATCCTTATCTAGGTTGGGAATGTGTTTTCCCTGTTGATTTTTAGCTCAGCAGTAAATATATTCTTGGTGAGAGCCACAAAGTTTGAATCCAGATAGATACATTTGCAGTATGATTCCGCATGCATTCAGCCCAAAGTGAGTGGGTTTTTTTCCCAGCTAGGAATATTAAACTCATAACATCAGAGTTTGTAAGGGAACAATTCAGTGTTAGCTGTAGCAACACTGCTTATCCACGTTACAAATGTGTAATGTTTGCCACTCATCTGATTAATTCCACAAACTCACTTCAGAGAGTGTTCTGTGAGATTTTGTAAAGGAAACATATGGATTTTGCTCCTCACTCCCATCTGTCTGCGTATCCTGCATGTGAAAGGCAGGGTACAATAGTGAGATAATGATTTAGGTTAGCTTCTCTGTTTCCTCAATGTTTCTTCACTCTACCAGGTTTTGTTTCCTTACACTGTAAACAACGTAGCACCCAAACCACACAGTCCACACATCCACAGGTATATCCACATGCTTGTAGAGAATCCGTCAGTCAGGTATCTGAGCAGCTCCCGTTGTGTTGAAGTTAAGTTGCATTAGCAGTGTGCTACCTGCTGCATTTATAAATGACTGCTGTGCACTGCCCCCAGTTATTTCTGTTCTGATTTCCCATACCAGTAATTCCCATTTCCTAGGGTAGCATGTGGAGTTGCTTCTGCAATTGCTTGCCCATTGGATGAGCAGGCCTGTGGAGATAACATTACATTATTGGAACCTGCTAAGTGGAAGAGAGATAATGGAGAGTTTGCTGTGCTGTCAAAACAAGTAACAGTAGCAGGTTCTATCCCTGCTGCAGAAGCACACTGAACACATACAACAACAACCTGGAGAAGTGAAATTCCATCCTGAAACCTTCACAGCAAGTCCCTGTGCTCTGAAGTTTCCTTCCCCTCCGTCGTCAATAGAGTGACCCCTTTCTAGCTGGGGTCTGTTGACTCTCAGGCTGACCTTCTTGTAAAGACTTAAGGCAATAACTCTAACTATAGGGAACAGATCTTCTGGCAGATGTTTGTTGGATAACTGAGTGGGCAAAGAGTGTTTGTCTGAGGTGCTCGCACGTGGAGTACTTAACAAGCCACAGTCTAACCTCACATAGGGAGTGCCTACAGCAGGAGAGAGCTAACTGGATTTAGGCTGTGTGTGAAGGGCCTGGGGCATGTGCAAGGCCCTGCAGTGACTCAGTCACAACTGTGGGAAGGAATTCTGACTGTGTGTTTGTCTGTTTCTGGAGAGAAAATGTTATTCGTTGGGCTGAAGACTTAAGGCACGTGTAAGTTGTAGCCTTTCTAGTGCAGGGAGGTTCGAGCTGGCACTCAGCTGATGCCTTCCTTCAGGAGCTTGGGAATCAGGAAGCTGAAATACATCAGATGTGATGTATTTGTGACTGAAGATGGGAAGTCTCTTGACGCTGCAGAATTAACAACAGTGTGTTTGACTCAAAGGAGGTGCTGTTTCCAAACTAGTTTGTCTACTTAAGATTTTTATTCTGTGGGGTTTTCTATTTCTGTGGAGAGCATCATCGCTCACTAAGCCTGGCTGCTTTGGAAGTGTGCCTGTATACTCAAACCATGGGAATTCCAGCTGCCTTGACCTGCAGCTTGAGTGTTCTGTACCTGTCATTCAAACCAGATGCATATGTGCAGGCAGCCAAGACTTGGGGAGAAAATTCAAATCTGAATTAGAACTGAGTGATATAAGGCAGAAGTTCTTCCCTGTGAGGGTGCTGAGGCGCAGGTACAGGGTGCCCAGAGAAGTGGTAAATACCCCATCCCTGGCCAGGTTGGACAAGGCTTGGAGCAGCCTGCACTAGTGGAAGATGTCCCTGCTCATGGCAGGGGTTTGGGACCAGATGATCTTTAAGGTCGCTTCAGCCCAAACCAGTCTGGGATTCTATGGCTCTCCCATCCCCCAGCTCATCGAAAGCTTGGGACAGCAGTTCCATGTAGCTGATCTTACCTTTCATTGCTCATGGTATGAGCTGGTGAGTGGGTAGCCATCAGCTGTGTATGTATTCAGTGTGCCTATGTCCTTTTCAAAGTTACTGGGTTGTTTATTTTGTTTCCTTGTCACAACGATCACAGATAGTGCATCTGTTTGGTTATAACAGTGACGGTCAGGACTGATAACGGACTATTTTAAGCTACTCTTAACAACAGCCTGTGAAACTGCAAGGTTGTGTGAAAGATAGTGATGGAGGTTTATGGAACTGTGGAGTGAATTATTAGCTGATGCTTGGAGCCCAACATGACAAATAAAATTCTGTTGCAGAAAGATCCTCAGTTGTGTCAAGCATTGATTTTTGAAGTTGTCTAACAAATGGCTTCTGGGTAAGCTCACTATCCTTCTTAATTTGTCTGTCTGATCAGTGCAGTTGAATGGAGAGTGAGCCAGCAAATCAAATTGGCCCATTTCTTTCAGTCATTATCTGTGTTTTCTTAATAAAAACTTGGAAGCTCCACTGATTGAAATCTATAATACACATGTATGCAAATTTCAGGTATATTTATTTCAATTTCCTGCTAAAATCACTGAGGGACCATGAATCAACTCTAGATGCAGCAAAACAGATATTCATCTTGATAGTGGTGGGGTTTGGTCAGGGTTTGTTTTGCTTTGGTTTTTAATTGAGATGTATCTCTTTGACACTCTGTTCCTGATGACCATGTTGTTTTCCCTGGCAAACAGCATCTGCTGTGTCCACTCACAGTTATTAGCCAGGTTGATATGAAAAAAAGGGAGGGGAGAGGAGAAGAATTGGAAACTGCAATAGCTGAGGTTCTCTTTTGCAAGGCTTGATCCCTAGCTGGGGATCAAAACCAAGAAGAGGAGGTACCAAGTCAGCCACAGAGCAGTGCTGCTCCATGAGGCAGATCATGGCTCCCAAGGATCCAGCCTGCCTTCAGGAGCACTTCTTCCCAAGTGTGTGATCCTTGCCTCAGTTTGCAGCGTGACCCTGTAACCCTATGGGGTATTGGTTTCCCCAGTTGAAATGCTGCTGGATCAGCTGAAGAAGATCAGAAGCTCTTCCCTGTGAGGGTGCTGAGGCGCTGGCACAGGGTGCCCAGAGAAGCTGTGGCTACCCCATCCCTGGCAGTGTTCAAGGCCAGGCTTGGAGCAAGCTGCTCTAGTGGAAGGCATCTGTGCCCATCCAGGGGGCTGGAACTGGATGAGCCTTAAGATCCCTTCCAACACAAACCAGTCTGGGATTCTATGATTCTTATGGTATTTATACCAAGTAAGTACATGTTCTTCAGCAGACACATGGGAAGGGGAGTCCTTGCTGCTTTGGGCTATTTCTAACCTCTTGTGTGGCTGCAAGACCGCAAAACACAAGGGTATAACCCCACTTTTCAGCACACACAGATCTGTCATCTGTATCTTGCCTGATGGTACAGATGCAGGCTGTCAGGGATGGAGGAGCGCTTTTATCAGGCAGAAAGATTTATTTCACAAAGGAAATTATTAGAAGCTTTGAACTTGGAGGCATCTTATCCTACAGAGGTACAAGGCATCTCATCACTAATGCTCAATGTGCAGATAACTCAGCAGTAATATCTTTACTACAGAAACAGGAGGCACAGGAATTTTTCAGCATAGTTTGGTAGATGAGAGACTGAGAGAAGGAAGAAGATTAATTACTTTACAGATAGCATTGTAGTACTTGCAGTGTGCAATGGTATATGCAGAAAGGCACCTCGGTTAAAATTCAGATGTAGAGGCTGGTTTTCCATCATAGTCACATCTCATTGTTCATTCTTACTGCTGTGCTCAGAGTAGGAGAGAGAACGTAATTCACTGTGTTGAAGCACCTGTATTGTTTGTAACTAGTGGCATGAATTAAAAATGGAGTATGTCTTACTTGGCTTTTCATGTTCAAAGAGGGTTCTGTCACACAGTTCTTAATCATGGTGACTTGAAATCTGGTTTAAACTCGATTCCCCTCTGTGTTTGAGTGTCAGGCTGATACTGTACAAGTGTTTGATACTGGTTTAGCATTGACATTTACATTGTTGGTTTTCATTGAACTGAAAGGGATTTTGGAGGGGGAGGAAAGATAACATTTTCAGTTGTGACTCTACAGCCAAATTTGTAAGCATGTAAGTATCTAGTGCTGAACAAGATGGATACAGAATTCATTTCTGGTGTAGCTTAGCTGCTTACAGACCTGTTCTGTTTTCCTATCACTCTGTTATTGTTCAGTGCAGCTCAGTATGATAATGCAGCCTGAGCTGTATCTGGAACAGTTGTCCAGCATAACACTGTACCCTGATTGAAGGGACCTGCTGCAGGGATCAAGATGACCACAGGGATACAGCCCTACACCAGAGGGCCTCGGGCTCTATGAGATTCTGACCTGGCTGTAGCTTTAAGTGCCTTTAACCCCTGACTTGAACCCAGTTGAGATGCTCTGGGCTCAAATCTGCAGTAGCAGCAGTCATTCCCTGCAGTCAGGCCTGCCCTCTTATCTTCCCTGTGGAAGGAGTACTTGAATGGCAGCTTGTCAGCTATCAGCTTGCTGTGTAGCATGTTAACATGTCTGGAAATCACTGTGTGGTACCTAGTTTAGCTCACAAGGCTTGGTGCTTGACACTGGACTGGTAGCTTTCTGCTGGAGGCAGGAATCTGTTGCCACAGCATGGTGCCAAGGCTCAGTCAGCTTGCAGGTATGACTCAGTGATCACAGGAGCCATAAATCGAGGAGACATGGGCTCCAAAATGCCTAGAATGTTTTTACAGTGGCTTTGAGGAGCTAGAGGCAGGGAACGCTTTCAGCAGCTTCATCTGATTTAATGGGATTATGGGCTAAGGCCATCAGTCAAGAAAGTGCTTATGCACATGCTGCTCAGAGAAGCACGTCACTGTATTTTGCTTCATCTACTTCACTGCTTTTCCTCTGTTCTGTTTTATACCTTGCTCTAGAATGGCCAGTGTTTGAGATCCTTTGTCACAGAAAAAAGTCTGTGTATTGAGAATAGTGGTGTGACCTCCACATGCTAAGAAATATTATGGAAGCTACAAAGCTCATGGACTTTGCAATACAAGATTTAGAGAGGAACAAAGAAGTATTGTGGACAATTTCACTGCAAGTTTTGTTATATGCATCGTAGGCATGCACTTGTGTGCCCTGTTCCTGTGGTCTGGTCATGGTGTTAATCATTCCCTTACAGCAAACATTGGCCTCATCCCTGGCAGTGTTGAAGGCCAGGTTGAATGGGGCTTAGAGCGACCTGCTGTAGTGAAAGGTGCCCTTGCCCGTGGCAGCGGGTTGGAACTGGATGAGCCTTAAGGTCCATTCCAACCCATACCATTCTGTGATTGTGTGATTTGTCAGATACAGTCAGCCACTGTTTGGTGTTTGAAGTTTGGACGGTGATGGAAGGGTATGTCAGTTGTGGCAGCCTTTTTATGGAAGCTTTTCTTAAAGGAAAGTTGCAAAGCACTGCAGTAGATCAACAGAAATATGGGCAACATGAGAATTTACCTTTTAAGTCTTCTATAATGATTCAGAAAGCTGAGGTGAAACCTTGAAGTCCCAGGCATTGCAGAGCCAAACCACCTACAGTTTCTGACTGCTTTCACTTACATTTCCTTTGCAAGCTACTAATCAGGTCCAGCAGCAGCTATGGGGAAAGGTATCATAAAGCTGTAAATTAAACCTCTGGGAACTGCAATCAAAAGAGCATTGGCAGCCCTGGGCACCTCGCATGAAGACAGTAATTGAATGGATTTAGTTCTTCTGCATGTAAACACTATCTCTGTTTAAGCCGGTTCATTAGAACTGGAAACCAGCTAATCTCTGCAGAGCTGTGCCATGCAATCAGGGTTCTGTGTGGTTCAGGTTGGAATTACTGTCATCTTCAGTTTGTGCTGCCATGAAAGAGAGAAACTGATGATGATAAAGGGAAGAGAATTGGAAAGTGTGTGCACATGCCCCAAAAAGAAAGAGGAAGAGGAATTATTGTTTTTAAAAAGCATGAAAATTGGTAAAAACCTGAAACTCACTCAAATAACTTCCCTTTTCCTCCCCGAATAACCAGATCTGGTCTCAGTTTGCCAGTAAGGCCAGAAATGAGCAATTTCAGTCCACATAGTCAAGCTTAGTCCTGACTGTGACACTGCTGCCCCTGTCCTGCAGGAAGCTGTTGTTGCTGCACCAGCCCCTCTTGAAATCCTGTCCCCGAATCTGAATAGATCAGTTCAAGATGTTGTAGTTCTTACACAAATGGTGAATGCCTACTAAAAACATCTAAACATTGTTGCTTCCAAAAGCTTACAGCTTGTCTTGAATGTTAACAGCTGATACATTCCTTGGTATTTATATTCATCTCTATTCTTGGTTGACTTTACATAATCACATGAAGCCTTTTTATTTTCCTGTAAAAGGAGATTACTATGGTTAGCAACAACTGACGCCAGCAGAGACAGAATGGCTTAAAATAGTTGACAGAAAGGACGAGAAAGACAGTAGCTTGTGTAGAACATGTAGAAAGTTTCTCTGCTTTTACAACTGATTTTAACACTGGATAATTCTTCTCCATGATGTTTTGGCTGAAGACCCTGTGATTCGGGATTCTTTTTCTGCATTTCCTATTGTTTTTGGACACTTAAATGTGATATAGTCTCTTTCTGTGTGAGAGAATTTCATGTGGAAATAACAAGAAATGAAGCTTAAGAGCAGAACTGTTAAATGAACATATTAATTGTGATGGTTTCTCACTTCCTTTCTGAAGCAGCTTGAAGATGCTGGTACCCTCAACAGGATAGTAATTTCAGTGGTCCATTGCTAAGACCAGGACTGTGAATTGTTCGTTCACTTCCTTGATGATATCAGCATATTTGCCTTCAGAACTGTAGATACCAGTTTCTCATGCAAGCTTGTTAAATCAGTGCAGGAAATTACATGCTGTATCTGTATTCTGAGCATATACCTGCCTGAAGCTCCCTGTGGAAGCATGTCTTCTGAGGGCTTTTCAAGATCAAGCAGGGCAATGGTTGGGCAGTCCTGCAGGACGAGTATTACATATCCATATTATCCACTGCAGGCTGTAGCTTCACTAAACTGAATGGCATTCTCCATTATTGTATTAGCATCACTGGGAAAATTGACACAACCATTTGATGGGATTAAAGCAGGTATCTGTCAAACTGGTATTACTCCAACTCTTCAAGCTTCCCAGCAAAGTATGCTGCCCAGTATATCATATGAAGTGTTTCTTGAGACAGGGCTTGTCTTACAGGTAAATTGTTGGCTGTAAGAGAACAGATGCACTTCTAGGTTTGTATTTCACAGTACTGTCCAGGATTTTTAGTTGAAAGCTCCTGGAAGCTTTCTCTGTTAATGCATCCGTATGAGGGACACAGTACAAGGGGTGTTGGGATTAAACTTAAACAGGGAAGTTAAGTTAGATGCAAGAAAGAAGCTCCCCTGTGAGGGTGCTGAGGCGCTGGCACAGGGTGCCCAGAGAAGCTGTGGCTGCCCCATCCCTGGCAGTGCTCAAGGCCAGGTTGGACACAGGGGCTTGGAGCAGCTGCTCCAGTGGAAGGTGTCCCTGCCCGTGGCAGGGGTTGGAGCTGGATGAGCTTTAAGGTCCTTCCAATACAAACCACTCTGTGAATCTGTGGTTGTCCTGTACTTGGTTTTTGTTGCAGTGGGGCTTACTTAATAAATTGGAGTAATACCAGAAGGTCCTTTTGTCATGACAAGGGATTGTAGTCCTGGAGGAAGTACTTATGTTGTAAAATGTAAAGCATTCATCATTTTGCAGTGATTTTGTTTCTCTGTGTGCCACTCTATGTGCTGCAATGCATTAATGTGTGTCCCACTGCAATAGTTTACAGTGTGGTTATTGTCATTGCAACACAATGTTGGGTTTAAGTTGTTGTTATTCAGGACAAGCTCATATGTCATACAAAATTGATATGCTGCATTATGTATGCTACCTTCACATTAACTTGGGATAATATTTGTCTTGTTACAAACCACCTATTCTGTTGGTGTCATGAACAAATGTGTCTCTTCAATTTCCCTTATTCAGAAGAGAGAAAACACCACACAACACCTCCCAATAGCTGAGAACAGAATACCTGGACTTGAATATTTATATTCACCCGGGACAATGCAGAGCAGGTTCTAATAATGAAGAGAGAATGAACTGACATGGAAGGGCATAGTAGGCTTTTTTCCATATGGTTAATACAGCTTTCTTTCCTTTCCTTTTCTTTCCTTTCCTTTCCTTTCCTTTCCTTTCCTTTCCTTTCCTTTCCTTTCCTTTCCTTTCCTTTCCTTTCCTTTCCTTTCCTTTCCTTTCCTTTCCTTTCCTTTCCTTTCCTTTCCTTTCCTTTCCTTTCCTTTCCTTTCCTTTCCTTTCCTTTCCTTTCCTTTCCTTTCCTTTCCTTTCCTTTCCTTTCCTTTCCTTTCCTTTCCTTTCCTTTCCTTTCCTTTCCTTTCTTTTCTTTTCTTTTCTTCTCCCCTGACAATGGGCAGGGACAACTCACACTAAACCATGTCACCCGAGGCTTCATCCAACCTGGTTTTGAACACTGCCAGGGATGGAGCATTCACTACCTCCCTGGGCAACCCATTCCAGTACCACTGGTGGCCACTTGTAAGTGGTTTCCCCAGAGCTCAGTGCTGGGGCCAGTTCTCTTTAGTATCTTTATCAGTGATTGGGATGAGGGGATCGAGAGCACTCTCAGTGAGTTTGCAGGTGAAGCCAAGTTGGGTGGGAGTGTTGATCTGCTAGACGATAGGAGGCTCTATGGAAGGAAGGGATCGTCCCCCTGTGCTCAGCCCTGGTGAGGATGCACCTCAAATCCTGTGTTCAGTTCTGGGCCCTTTGCTAGAAGAGAGACACTGATGTGCTGGAGCAGATCCAGAGAAGGGCAAAGGAGCTGGAACAGGCTGCCCAGGGCAATGGTGGAGTCCCCATCCCTGCAGGGGTTTAAAAGACATGTAGATACGGTGCCTGAGGACATGGTTTAGTGCTGGCAGTGCTGGGTAACAGTTGGACTTGATGACCTTAAAGATCTTTTCCAGCCTAAACAATCCCATGTTTTGCCAAGCTTTTTGTGGTGGTTTGTGTGCTTTGTTGCAGTCTGTGTATGGCTTCCTTGTAGCCTTGCTCCGTTGTGTAAACAGGTTGAAGTGAGCTTAGTGGCATTGATGATGATTTATTGTTGAGTCATCTACTGTTTCATTATAGTCTTCTTTTTGTGTCTGCAGTTTTGTTTTAATGAATATTCAGTTATGAGGAAGCCTAGATCTCAAATGCACACTGTTTTGGTGTAGGAGGCTGAGCCAAACCCTGAAATCAGACTTTATGTGCTGGTGCCAGTCAGCTTTGTGTCAGGCCAGGCTGCAGTGAGAATTGAGCTCATTGAACCCTGTGAACTTCACTCATTTATAGTGAGACTTTTATGTCTGTCTTCTTGGTGATAATACTGAAAATGATGGAGTAGAAGAGAGCCCTGTGTTTAGTCAGGAGAGGAGCTCATTCTAACACACTAAGAGATTTAAGGCCAAGAAAGATGGGTGAAGTAAGAGTTCTGCTTGCTCTCACTTAAAGAAAATGACAGCAGCAACAAAGCAAACCTCAGTGAGAACTACAGGCTGTGCACACTGCGAAGATGTGTCCCTGGGCAGCAGGTCCTAACCAGGGTCCTGTCATCATCAGACAAACACTGTGTGGTTGGTGCCACTTTTTATGTCAAGCCATTACAAAATCACTGACTGGATGCATTGTACAAACAGTTGTGTTCAATTACTTTGGTTGCTGCAAGGCCAGCATCTTACATTTGCTAAATGAACTCGAGTCAAAGGAGTGGATACTGAGGCCTTTTCTTTTGGTTGTTTTGATAGGTTTTATTTTCAGGTTTGCCATGTCCTTGTAGCAAAGGGTCAGATCCTGCTTGGCTCTTTTACCAGATCTAATTGTACATAAGCAATGAAGAAGTTCCTTTCCTGGGTAGGTTTGCTTCTTTGGCACCTTTTATGCTTTAGTTCAGTGGCAGTGTTTGCATCAGAAAGGGTGGGGGGAGGTTGGACCTTGCTGTGATATGTTGAATTCCCACTGGATAAGGAATTGTTCTAGTGGTATAAGGTAAAGACACCACCTGTGACTGTGGTATGGAAGACTGAACACATCAGGCTTGGGGTAACAAATGAGTCCTCTGAAACACACTTCCATGACGCAGGGGGCTGGGATGGCACAGTGGGATGGCACAAGATGAGCTGTTGATTTCAGTACAGAATATACCTTCTGCAAGGAAAGATCTACTAGTTATGAATTGCCTGCAACCTCAGATCATTTTAGTGATCAAATCTAGTATCAAATAGGTGACTTGATTTCCTTTTCTGTCTAGTAATTCTTCCTTATTTATTCGAATGTCTAGAAAACATGGAACCATGATATTCACTGAAGCAGTGAACCCAGAGTTTGATAGTACCTAAAATTCCAGATTGCAGGTTATAATTATATATAATTATATTGTTTCGAGAGGTGTATGTTAAAGAGTTCTTCAAATGATCAAAGATGATGACATGTAATGTAAAAAGTCAATTTAATCTTAAATCTGTGAGACATTTTAATAACATAATTGTATTTTCTGTTTCCATATAATGTTACTCACCTGCAGTACTGGGTGTGTTCTAGTGATAGTCAAACCTTTCTGGTATTAAAGGCACCTGGTAGCTACTACAGCTATTAAAAGCATCAGTTACTCAAAGCAACAGCCATCTGTGTCATGGGTAGGGTTGAATACTTCCTGGTGGGGTTCAGCATCATTTCATACAGGGCAGAATCTGGTTTAGCGTTTAGAGTAGAGGAACCTGTTTCTGTTGCAGGGGCTGCCAGGCTGTGGTGAGATTTTATACGAAGGCTTTGAACTCTCTGCTCCAGCTTTTCTTCATCCATCCAAGGTGAGTGGTCATCTCAAATTCAGCCAATTACTAATGAATGTGCCAATTGTTTAAGCTTATTTCTATAGGTACAGGACAGAGTTGTTCTTCTGTAGCTTTGTTGTCTTGGGAAAGTTTGGAAGCTCACAGCAGAGTTTGGTACCTCTAAGGAGATTTTCCATCATTATCTGAGTTGTTACATCATCCTGACTGGTACTTTTGGAGCTGATGCAAATAATGTCTTTAGTTAGTACAAAGCTTAAGTTTTTAGAACAGAGTTTTGACATGTGTACGTGCTGAAAGTTTTGATGGCTAAAAACTCAGTAAGGGAAGATGTGATATTTAAATGCAAGCCCTGCGGTTTTCTTTGTGCTGAGCTGATGTTTTCCTTTATTTACAGCAGATACAGTGTTCAACAATGGAATATAAGAAGTGAAACAAAACTGTAACAGTGATTAAATCACTTTTGTCTTTAAACCATGCAACCAAATGCAAAACCAGTTTCGGATCTGTTGTATGTTCACTGTATCTATGCACTGTTCTGTGTCTGTTTTATAGAACCATAGCAGAACCCTTTCACCTTCCAATTTTGGGATACTAAATGAAGGCCTATGTAAGCATGCTGTTGAGCAGGGCCACCATGGCTAATCTCCTCTACATGAGAAAGGATGCTCTGGGCATGCAAACTGTTTAGTAAGATGAAAACTTGAGTGTTTCTGGACAAGAATCCACTGTTGTGTTCTCTGCTGCAGTACCAGAGTGTTGTGAATGGCTTCAGCTTCTGAGGCTGCTTTTTCATCTTCGTGGCATGGAAAGCAAATTGCCTTCAGCAAGAATTTTAAGTGTTGGCAATTTGAAAGTCTATATTTGTGTGTGTATATATATATTCTTTAAAATTGGATAGTTAGGCAAGGAAAAACTTCTACTGCTAAACTTCCTGAGACTTTCCTTCTGATTTACCAGAATACAGCCCTGAATATGTAGCTCTTGGTGGCAAATGAATTTGGCTCAGTGCCTCAGTGTACAGAAAGCTGCTTGTTACTGTTTTGGGCATCCTTTGGGAGTTGCTGGTTGTTTTGATGTGTAGAATTCAGGCCAGTTGTTTGTATATCCAGGTGTTGTATTTGAAACCACATAGAAATTACAGCTTTTCCACACAGCACCTTTCAGCTGTAAGGTGGGTGTGAGATGAATGTCCTTATTCCGAAGTAATGTATTGAGAAACAACATGGAGCGACTTGGCTGATTGTTCATTAAGTCACTGGAAGAGCATGGAGTAAAATCAGAAGACCTGGAATTTGCATCCATTGCCCTTCTAGCAGCTTGCTCTTTTTAGCTGTTTGTTCCTTTTTAAAGGTACCTGTTTCCAGAATCTCTGAACATCAGTTCCCATTCAGTTTGGTGGTACTGGCATTGAGGGTATTGCTAGTATGTGGGATTATACACTTGTAAATAAATGTTTGCACATGTCAGGAGTGAAATATGCACAAGTCACCAGTGGGGATCAAGGATGTGCTGTTTCTGGAGCAGACTTGTGATGACTTCTTCCTTCATGTCGCATTAGAGAGCACATTAGAGGTCTTGCATGATTTTGGTTCCAGTTTAGGAGAATGCTTCTGTTGTGACAGTGAACAAAATATTGGCAGCTCATGTATTTTCACATGCCAAAGAATTATTTCCCTGGAATCTACAACTGTTCTTGTAAGTTTTAATGGATATATTTGGAGAAGCACGAAGAATAGCATGATCTGGGAGGGAAAGTGTCTTCTTGGCTGGCTGCAGAATTGCTCTGGTTACAAGATAGCCAGTGTAATCTAGCATTGAAATGTCTTCAGCAGTGAAGTAGAGGAGTAGGAGAATTAAGTAGTAGCATAATAAGTGAGGAAACCTACAGATTACTTAGAATAGTATTTATATCTGTACTTTATAAAGAAGAGACAGTCTATATGTAAGTGACCTTGATATCCCAGTGTGCATGGGGAAAGTACCCTGCCTGAAAGCCTATTGAGAGCTTGGCCTCCATAAGTCACACAGGCAGCTCAGTGTGTTGAAGTTGTGTGTATGTGGGATAAAATGACACTTAAGAGGAGGACAGCACCAGTGTGAAGATGACCAGAGTGGAAGGCAATGGAGCTGGGTTTGTTCTAGTGCTAATAGTTCACTCAATGACTGTGAAAGAGCACTTCATGTCTGCAACCAGTTTAAGAAATGCCTTGAGATCTACCAAGCGGTACTGGAGTTAAGGTGTTACTGTGTATCAAGGACCTAAAAGGCTGATGTTAGTAGCTTTAATTTCACTCAAACTGTAAATCCTGTATCAAGTGAAGTACTTTGTGTGCTGCAGTTCTCTATCAGCGCACTTGGATTCCCTTATATGACTTCAGAACCAAAATTATCCATTCTCAGTACTTGCTCCCGAGTCTGTTCATACATATATATACACACACACTGTATATATGCATATAGCTAAAATCTGTATTTCTATTGGCTTTAAGAGAGCAAAAGGAAACTTGCCATCATTAGAAGTCACAGATTAATAATTTGATAGCAGTAAGTATTGAAATGATAATGATGGTGAATAACTCTCAGCTGGAACAGTTTTGAAGGGAGATCTTGATTCTTTTCTGTTTTCAGAAAGCAGGAAGCCTGTTGAGAATGAAGGTCATTACTGCAAACTTTAATCCATGTACAGATCAATTCTTGGTCCGCTCTGATGGTGGCTTTTTAAATTGGTTATAGCAGTTTAAACTATTTCCTATATACAGAGATGGGGTATCTATAACCATCTGGGGTTAGGGTTGGGTGCACACTTCCAACTGAAAGCAGACCTTCTGTTTATATATACATGCTGGGAAGGGGCTCCTCAGAGCAGCTCTTAGTCTCTAGTCTGTGTGGGGCTGAGGCATTTGAACTACAGCTGCATTATAGAAAGGACCTTAAAGTTCCAGCCCTCTGCCATTGGAGCAATGCAGCACCTCTTGGACTGAAACCAATAGTTTCTTGAGATGTGCAGCTTTGTAGACAAAAAGCAGTATCAGGAAGCAGACCTTTGGGGTTGATTTCCCTGTAATTACAATTAAAAGCCTGTGTTGGCAACATCCTTCTCCCATCCTCCTGATCTGCCCAGTTTCATTCATGGACACTCTATCCTGAAACATTTGCTCTCTGGTACACAAAATCTTGAAGACCATTGGAATGAAGATGTTGGATTATTTTCCATCTTCACTACTGGAGTAGAAGCCAAACCAGTTCTGCTTATTTAAGAGCACTGGGAAAAGAGCACTGATGATGGTTCTCATTATCCACTGTGTAATTAATTCAGAAGTCTACCAAATTGAAAAGCACAAACATGTTAGCAAGTCTTTTTGGGAATGCACTGGTATTCATTGCTGTGTGCTGGCTGATGGTTAAAGCTGCACAGCCCTTGACTGTGTTGGAGGGGAAGAAGTGAGACATTGAGCAAGTGCCTGGATAACCTGGAGTGCAGCAGGGTTGGAGCTGAATGAGCTGCGAGGGCTGTTGCTTTATACAATGACTTTCATGGGGTTTTTTCCTCTCATGCAGCCAGGTTATGGCAGCATTCAGCAATCTAAAAGGAGCTGCTTGTTTGATGCTCCCTGGGATGGATCCCAAGGCTTAGAAACCTTTGAAACCTCTCAGTAAAAGGAAGCATATGTTAATGGTTCATTAGTGGTTGTATAATCTACACAGACTTTATTACTGCTGTATGACCCAGAGTAAGCAGAATTCTTTATGCTTATGGTCAGTTTGTGGCCAGAAATGGTGCTGAAGTTTGAGGTTTGAGCAATAAAATCAGCCTTTTTGGTGGTTGTTTTCTGATGCAGATGTTGTGCATTGGAGTACTCATCTCAGGAGGCAGGCAGACATTTGGTGCAAGCTATTCCCATGCCTGCAAAGAGCTTTCAGCTCCTCAGTGTTAGTATTATTCTCCTGTTTTGCTAATTCATCTTTGGGTTTATGCTCAGCAGCAGCAGTGCTTATTTTAATAGATTATGAATTGCTCTGTGGAGAAGTTCTCAGCAGTGTGGATCTCAAAAGGAGGCAGGAAGGAAGAAAGAAAGAGCAGGGAAAAAATAGAATAGAAATTTTCCTCTGTCCTTTTCCAGCTGACTGGGAACGGGTTGCAAGTAGTCCCAAGGCATGACATAGCATCTATTAATTCTGGGAGCAACGCTTTACACATGGCTAATGATCCCTGGATGGATTCATTTCCTTTGGTTTCAACAGCTTAGTTCTGAGCATTAGAATGATGGATTTGTCTTGATGCTGAAGGCTTCCATTTGAAAGTCAAAGCTTCTTGTGGATGCATGCTTAACCCTGTTAGCCCCTGCAGTGATCTGCTGCCTCCCCAAAGACAGGTTGAAGGAGAGGATCCTGCCCCTCTGTTCAGCTCTCGTGAGACCCCACTTGGAGCACTGTGTGCAGTTCTGGTGTCCTCAACATAAGGACATGGAGTTGCTGGAGCAAGTCCAGAGGAGGCCATGAGGATGCTCAGGAGCAGCTCCCGTATGGAGTCAGGCTGAGAACATTGGGGTTATTCAGCCTGTAGAAGAGAATCTGTGAGGAGACCTCAGAGCAGCTCCAGTGTCTGAAGGGGGCTGCAAGGATGCTGGAGAGGGGCTCTGCATCAGGGACTGTAGGGATGGGACAAGGGGTGATGGGTTCAGGCTGAAACAGGGGAAGTTCAGGCTAGATCTAAGGCAGAAGTTCTTCTCCTCTGTGAGGCTGCTGAGGCGCTGGCACAGGGTGCCCAAAGAAGCTGTGGCTGCCCCATCCCTGACAGTGTTCAAGGCCAGGTTGGTTGGTGGTTGGAGCAAGCTGCAACCTGTATATATTTGGTACAGGTCATCTGTATTGTCCATGCTATCATCCTGGTCTGTAATAAGCACTGTGTTACCTTCCTAACCAAGAAAGATGCCATTAGAACTCACCATAGGATAAAAGTGCACACATAGGTAGTTGCCATTATGCACAGTAAATTTCAGACTTCATTCGTGATCAGGATTCATGAAGTACATGTTACTCTGCAAATTACTTTTCCAAGTAACTATGGCAAATCCAGGTCTGATTTGTCTGTGAGGTGTTAAAGGATGAGTTTGTGTTTATTTCACCATTTTTCTTAGTGTAGTGGTGCTAACGTAGTGTGGTTTTATGTTCCTTTTATGAAGGAAAACACATTAAGGAACCTTCTCACACTCTAAAAGCATGCTTGTTCTGAGAATTGCTGTCCTGACCTGTACTGGTATCCTTAGAGCAATTCATTTATTTAGCCTGAATCTTGGTTGGTCTGACTGTGTGTGTCTCTGCTCTTCTGTGAGGTCAGGTGTGTACAGAGTGAGGCATTGGAGCAGCCACAGCTAAACCATGACACCATTCAATTCAGTGAGTGCTGTAACCAGCTCAGTGCTTGGCTCACTGCTGGAAACCAGCACACTGACAGCAGCATAGGCAGCACATTTGGGGGAGCTGAAGCTGTAGTTATGATTTTCTGTTTCCTCATTGCCTGGTTACAGATAACATTTCTCTTAATATTTTTCTCTTAATGGGAAAATCAGGCTGTGAACGACTGACTCATTTTAGCAGAGTTAAATTGAATGGCACTGCAGGCGGTGGGCAGGCACTGACCTAGCAGGAGAGCCTTCCCCCCTCTGTCCACAGCAGCTGAAGGGATCTGCTTTGGGGTTAGATCCATGTAGAAAGCTTGAGCACATGCCCTGGTACTTAAGGTTGAAGATCTGGAAATTCAAATCTTACTGAAAGAAGCTGGATCTCCAGCTTGCCATGAATATGAGCTTCCTGCACATCCATGTTTCTAGCCCGATGTACAGCGTGGTGGCTGCTCTATGGAGGGTGGGGGTTTGTTTCTTATTTTTCTTCTCTTTTTTTCCTCCTCTTTTTCCCTTTTTTTTTGGTGACTGAAGCAGCTGCTGTCTAGCTGGGAGGAAAATTGATAACTCCACACTGTAGCCAACAGGGTGCTTGCATTGGAGTCATTGATTTCCTTCCCTGCCAGGCACTGCCTGCTCCAGTCTCTGCAGAAGGCAGACTGCATCCTTTATGGACTTCATTATCAGTGCAGTCGTGCAGAGACTCCACCAATAGAACATAATGGCACTATTATGGAAAGGGTAGTGTTTGATAAAGGCACTTGGTTTAGAGACCCTGAAGACCACTTCTGTTGCTCCCTTGGAATGCCAGCATTGGCCTGGAAGCTGTTTGCTGTTGTAAAGGTTTCGGCCACTTTCAGGATCCAGAGTTTTGATGCTTTTCTCTATGTAATTTTTCTTGCTTACTCAGGGCAAAGCCAAGAAGCTCTTTACAGCTTTGATTGTGGGAGCTGCGCTGCAAAGCTTACACAAGCTCTTCTGAAAATGTGCTGTTTGTTTTGGACATAAAGGACCAGATTCTGATGCATCTTGACCCAGAGAATTACAGTAGCCGTCACTATGGCTCTTGATCTGGCAATACAGGATTTGCATTAAAAACATGAAGTTCCTCAATTTCAAATCTATATTTTCTTGGGTTTTAAATCAAAGCGTGCAGCTTTTTCCATAAACCAGAAGTAATCACTAAATGCTGCCAGTTTAACTTAATCTGACCTCAGTAGAACCAACCTCTTTGAAATTCTCATGCCATTATTTGATGTAATGTGTTCCTGGAGGTACTCTCAGTCAGAGCAGCTTCTTCTGGTACACAGAAGCAGGTTTTGTAGGAGTATTTCCCACTAGCCAAGTGCTGAGGTTTAGTTTGGGTCATTCAGTCTGTAAATGTTTGCCTGCAGACCTCTCTCTGAATGTCTGAACCTAACCAAGCATCACAATCCACAGACAGGCAGGGAAAATGGGCTGTGGATAAAAAATGTGGCAAGCTCCTTTAAAAAGAAGGTGTGCAGATGGGATCCAGAGCAACAAACCCTTGGAGTGTTAGAACAAAATACATTCGTTTTCAAGGGGATGATTTTTCTCAAATGCAGAAGGGAATCCAGTGCCTGATTTGAGTCTCCTTTTAGTTGTAAATTGAACCATTTGCAGCTTTGTTTACTTCTTAAGAATAAAAATGATTTAAGTGTTTGAATACCAGAAAGGGGCATAAAGCATAAAAATCCCAGCCTGGCTTGGGTTTAAGGAACTTTAAAGCTCATCCAGCTCCAACCCCTTCCACTGGAGCAGCTGCTCCAAGCCCCTGTGTCCAACCTGGCCTTGAGCACTGCCAGGGATGGGGCAGCCACAGCTTCTCTGGGCACCCTGTGCCAGCACCTCAGCACCCTCACAGGGAACAGCTTCTGCCTAAGAGCTCAGCTCAGTCTCCCCTCTCTTGGGCAGGTTCAAGCCATTCCCCTTGGCCTGACCCTACAGCCCGTTGTCCCAAGCCCCTCTCCAGGTTTCTTGCAGGCTATTCTCTAAATAGTATATTCTAATACTATTCATTAGAAAATTCAGTATTAGTTGAATATAATTGTCCTGCCTTGCAAACTGGAATTCCTGTTCCAGGTCATTGATTTTCTTTTGTGGTTTTGGTTTGGATTGGGTTATTTTTTTTGAATAGCCACCTTGAATCAGTTTAAATTAACATCACTATTAAGCTGTTGCTATTAGAGCTGATGGTAATGCTTGTTTTTTATATTCCTTGAAAATCCTTCAGGCATAGTTCCTGTCTAGACACTATCATTTTCTGTTCAATCCCAAATTGTTCCCAGTGTGGTTTCTGGTTGTAACATATCAGGGTGGGAAGAAATACCATGAAATGAAACAGGAAACTATTTGTAGCTGTAGGAGGAAGAACTGAGGAATGGGTAGATTGCTTCTACCTGCTTATGAATTTAGATGGACTCCTGCCTAAATCTCTTTAGTCAGGTCAGAGGAGTATGAGTTAAAACTGAAACAGGGAAGTTCAGGTTGGATATAAGGCACAAGTTCTCCCATGAGGGTGCTGAGGCGCTGGCACAGGGTGCCCAGAGAAGCTGTGGCTGCCCCATCCCTGGCAGTGCTCAAGGCCAGGTTGGACACATGAGCTTGGAGCAGCTGCTCCAGTGGAAGGGGTCCCTGCCTATGGCAGGGGTTGGGACTGGGTGATCTGAAGGTGTTTTCCAACCCCAACCAGTCTGTGGGGTTGGAAAAAAAAAGCTTTAACTGGGCTTCTTTATTCTCTCTATCTGTTTGTGTGTCTTTTCCAGTCAAGGCTTCATCTCAGCTAATGGAAAAGGTTGGTGGTGGCAAAGCATAATGTAAGACACGTGGCTTCAGATTTTAAGTCAGTGCAGTAACAGTTACACTGTGCTCCATATCTGGGGTGTACCACAGACATTGAGACAGCCTTGACAGTTTGGAGGGACAAGGAGGACCCAGTGTCTGCTGGCTCTTGACATAGAAGTTGGTCTTATAACACTGTTAAAAGACACAACTAAATTTCTCTGATTTATTTAAATTGTGAACAGATCCAAATTTAAGCCTCTCTTTAAACATGAAAGCAAGCAGAGCCCAGTGTCAGGTAGATTTAACATGCATGTGAACAGTGAGTTTTGGATAGCCAGTCCTACACTGACAGCTCCTGGGAGATATCATTCTATTAGGCAAGATTCCAGTGCTGAATTTTTAATGCACTTTTAGGGATTAAAGTGCTCTTTCCCTCCACTGCTTGAAAGGGATCACAGTGGCTTTAAAGCACAGTTTAAAGTCACAATAACAATGGAGGATTAGTAATTGTAGTAGGCCGTATGTCTCTGTGGGAGAGAAGGGCTGAGCCTGTTTGCATACAAGTGTTGTGTTGAGAACACTGGAGACAAACGAAAATCACTCATTGTGTGGGTAGTAAATGAGAAGTATCTGTTCGAAAAGGGTCCTGTGACTTTATCATCTGTGACAGCAAGTGGTTGGACATAATTGTGGGCCTCTGGTGAAAGAAACAGGCTTGAAGAACAGGAATGAGCATAACAGTGATGGCTTCAGACAAGGAGTTAGGCTTGGCATTTGGCTGAAGGTTATTCATGCACATGGTCACCTGAGGGTGCAGTCTGTGTCATTAAGGTGAAAACGTGGTGGACTGCTGATGTCAGTGAACCAGAGAGACCCAAATCCTTACAGGTAGCTGGATTCCTTGCTCCTCTTGCAGCTAAAGCAGTGTAGTGTTATGTGTGTTAGATCCTTTCCAATGCTATGTGCTCTGCAGGAGAAAATAGTAATTTCCCTTCCTATTTGGAAGGGATAAAAGTGCTTGGCCTGTAAGCCATTTGCAAGGCTGTAGTGTTCCATGAGAGTTACAAGCTTAAGTGCATTGCCTGAGTTCACTCTGCACCATGTGCACCATTCCCACACCAAGGCACTGCCACCATGCATGATATTAAGCCATTGCTGGAACTCCTCTTGCTCACTCTTCTTGGTTTAATATTGCTGGTAGCAACTGGCCCATGGCAATAATGGATTGCTGTATTTAATTGTGAAACTCAGTCAGGGATTTCTACTGCTGTGCTGTATGTACCAAATCAATAGCAGACTGAGAGTCCTGTAGTCAGAGGAGAGAAGCTCAAAGCAGGCAGGTTCCTGTGGTGTCTCTGGGTTTGCAGCTGACAAGGTGAAGATTGTTTTCAAACCGCTTCACCTCTCCTCTGCCTGCATTGATCATCTGGGAAAAGACCAGAAAGTAAACTGGGAGTGGGGTGCTTGGGTTAATCGGGTGTTTTATGAGTGCTTTGGCTTGAACCTGCCCGAGGGGAGACTGAGCTGAGCTCTTAGGCAGAAGCTGTTCCCTGTGAGGGTGCTGAGGCGCTGGCACAGGGTGCCCAGAGAAGCTGTGGCTGCCCCATCCCTGGCAGTGCTCAAGCCCATGGCAGGGGCTTGGAACTGGATGAGCTTTAAGGTCCCTTCCAACCCAAACCAGGCTGGGATTCTGTGTTCTGGGAAACTTGCAAAGATTATACCATGCTCCTTATCTTTGGTGTCTCAAGTAGAAGAGGATTCTCAAGCATGAACTTCTTTCTCCACCTGCTTCAGTTCAATAGTAAGGATAAAACCCAGGATGCTGGTATGAATTGTCAGGTATTTGGACTGACATGAGTTAAAATGTGACTCACATCCCAGTCAGAACATTCAGCTAATCCTTTATCTCTTCATGCCGTCATGTGACACTTCCACCTTACCCTCTTGAATAATCTAATCCATCCTGATCCAGCTAGGCTGTTGGATTGTGTGTATTAAATCAATAGTATGATTTAACAGGTGAATTAAGGTATATCTAATTCCATTGAGTCTCTGCTTCATAAACCCTTTGAGATTGGTAGGAAAATTCTCTGTTTGCGTTGGAGTTTAATGAATTAGGTAAAAGGAAGAAGAATACATTTATCAGATAAAGAGAAGGAAGTGTTTGATTGTGTGGTTTTGCATTCTCTATTAAAATCCATATTGCATGACAGCAGTTCATGCACCTGCAGAAAACAGATGTCCATTACATAGCAGTGTGCTTTGGGGGTAGGTCTACAGAGGTGTGTTGGGGTCTCCTGTGGGCAGGAGGGGAGGGCTCTGGCCTCCAGTGTGTTCATGTTGAAAGATGTTTTCTGTAATGTACCTACCTGTGGTGTTACCTGCTGGTCCATCTCATGCCAAAAGCATTTAAATGTGTTTGGTCTTTAGCTGTTATAATGGCATTAGGGAGAGAGAAAATCACAACACAGCACCTTTGGTTGTGGTCATCATACTTTTGAGATGTTAAGTATGAGAGCAGTGCACAGCTCATTGGCAATGTAAGAGCAGACAGAGCAAAGCTGAACCCACACCATAACCAACACAGAAAGGTGGAGGTTAGTTTGAAGCAGATGCTACAAGAAAGCTGGAGAGAGATTTGGGACAAGGGTCTGTAGAGACAAAACAAGGGGGAATGGCTTTAACCTTCCTTTTCTGTTGGTGTTTGCTCCTGTTCTCCCTGTGTGGAGCAGCTTCCACCAGATTTGGGATGAGGAGCTCATCTGCATGCTCAGAGCTCAACAGTGGTGGCACATTTAGCTGCAGTTTATAAAGCTGCTTTTGCCATTTAGTGCTTTAAAATAATCAAGTACAAAACAAGGAGCACTGAAGTTAGTGCATTTTTTCTAACTTATTCGGTGTTAGTATGAAAACTGCGGCTATCTGGTAACATGAAAGCCACCAAGAGGTACTTGACCTGTGCTAGGGCCTCACCACCCTCACATGAAGGAACTTCTGTCTTACCTGCAACCTGAACTTCCCCTGTTTCAGTTTGAACCCGTCACCCCTTGTCCTATCACTGTAGCCCCTGTGGAATGATGAATGCTGATGGATGTCATCAGTTTTTCTATATGCCACACTCTCCTACCTTAAAGATGCAGAACATCGTTTGCAACATTCCTCTTCACAGTGCCCACATTACAGGGTGATGTACCTCCAGCAGACATAGGGTGAAGTGATTTGCTGTTGACAGAGCAGAGAATAAAGTGTTTGTTTTCCCACATCCCTGAGTTTTAGAGCAGTTTCCATATCTTAAAAAACACAAGTAAAGCCATTACTTGTAGATGTTGCTTATTGCAGGGTTTCTTATCGATTGGAGTCTTAACACATTTCTGTCAAATGCATTGAAATTACTCTTGTAAGGGTGGGTATGAGTTTGCAGTCATGCTTTGGAGTGTTAGCTGAGCACAACACTTGGCTTGAGCTCTTTTACAGATGTCCAGTTCATTTTACTGTCTGTTTGAAAGGCACTTTCATCCTCCTGCCTCATAGCCCTTTTCCTGACAGCACAGAAGTGAGCAATGAAGGTTTTGCAAGATGTTAACCATTACCTTTCTAGGTTTAGTTTTACCTTTATGTTTGTAAGATTTTGAGGGGTTTGGAGAGTGCTGTTTCTTGGAGCATTTCCTGTCTCTGTTCTGCCTGGGGATGATGAGAATGCAATAGAAAATCCCACATCATTCTGTAATCTCTCTGTAGGTTGTTTGAAAGCGGGATTGAGGGATAGCTGCTGTCCAGGCCAGTGGTACACACAGCATGTGTTTAGTCTGGGAGCAAGTGAGCAGGAATCCAGAGCTCTTTTGTAGTATTACCCAGTATTTATCCCCAAAAGCTCTCCAGTACTAACTTACTCCCTGGTCCCAGGCTTCTGTTTCTCCATCATTAGGTTCAGCATAAATGGGATACCAGCGCTGAGGTTTAAGAGAAGAAAATCCTGTATCCTAAAGGGAAGTCTGTGGTAGCCTTCTGTTTCATAAACATGCTGTAAGATACCAGAGGAAATAGCCTGAGTTCTTGCATCATCCTAGCCACCTTGGCATAGCTGAAATTCCTAAGAATGAGATCTTTAACATGAGCATCAAACTGTAACAAATATTCCATGGCCTGCAGCTGCACTGGTTTAAATGGAGCATGTTATCTTCAAGGTTTTCAGGTGCAAGTCTGATGTCTGTGCCTGTTCCATTGTGCTTTATGTTGTCTTACTTAAGCTGACTCATGCGGATGCCAGTGGAAATTAGAGCAGTTTCTCATTTCCTGGTATGGCCTGTGCAGAGCTGAGTAAATACTTGTGGAACACAAACTGTGTTCTTCATGCATGCAGAACCCTGGGATATAAACTCCAGGGTGTACATTCATCATTTCAATCGGTGCCTCCTCGCGCCAAGGCCCATGTAACACTGGCATTCCTAAGAAGCAGAACTGCCTCCAGCAAGAGGAGCTGTGTGCAGAGGTGGGAAGTTAGTACAGCAGAAGGCAAGGCAGCCCAGATGGCATGGTTAGGAATGGAGCTGGATATCTCCCATGGTGTCAGGAGAGATGCTGTATTTTGCTTACTCCACCCTGACACTTGAAAAACGGGAATTGTCAGCTCCTTCTGTGAGCCACAAGTTTGGGAATGCTGTTGGTATGATTTTCACTCGCAGCCTGACTGCTGTAACTGGTACAGTCTGAATTGCATGTCTGCCTTGCTTGAGAGCCACAGAATTGGGCTTTTTTGTTTCCTC
The DNA here is from genome assembly GCF_012275295.1 of Melopsittacus undulatus. Taxonomy (NCBI): domain Eukaryota; kingdom Metazoa; phylum Chordata; class Aves; order Psittaciformes; family Psittaculidae; genus Melopsittacus; species Melopsittacus undulatus. The sequence goes on from NC_047544.1 coordinate 1,315,528, forward strand.
CATTATCCCTTTTCCTGTTCATTTGTCTGTCCATACAATATTGTCCTCGCTTGCCCTTCAGCAGTCAAAAGCTCAGTGTGATTTCAGCAGGCTTTATGGGAAGTGAGAAGGAAAAGCATGTAAGAAGGAGCTATTTTTCCTGCCTAGACCACAGAACACCCTTCCCTGCCTGTGTTTTGTTCTCTTCCCTGTGAATTTCAGCTATTAAAGCAACTGATACGTATGGATGAGTAGATGTAATATGTGTATAGCTCTCTTTGTATGTATTTTCTGCTGATCTATGAGATTCCTATTCCTACCATGGGGTATTTTATATGGCAAGATGATTTCTGGTAATTCTTAGCTCAGCTTCAAGCTACACTTTTCCAGAACAAAGTAACAGGATAGGTGAAAACTGATTTTTGGAAGCACTTTGGCACATAAAATACGCTTTTATTGATGTTCCTCTTGGACTGGCAACTGGGAAGTCTCTAAAAAGGAAACTTCAGCTCTCTATTTAGATGAGTATTCTGGAAATATTAGCCCTGCCTGGGGCTGGTTGATGTCTCATTCATTTTCTTCATTACAGAGGGTTTCCAGTCATAAAATTGCCAAGTCTCTTGTCTTTTTGATCTTGTTTTTCTCTTCCTCATCCCTCCTATTTCCCCAGCTGGCAGGTTTGGAATTTCTATTTCTGCCCTCTTGTCTCCAGCCCTTCACCATCTTATTCCATATGTTGATTATCTCCTCCATCACCAAGCTGTGAATAATTCTGTGTGGGAAATGATGCAGCTGCCTGGAAATCAGCTGTTTGGCACGAGCACTGTGCTGCCTCGTGGGAGAAGTCCCTGGGTTAACAGAGAATCGCTACTAAAGTGTTCTGGAGAACACAGGAAAACATCCTTTACCACCAGTGCCTATCTCAAGCTTGTAATAATGATGAGTTGTTATTGCATTGAATGCATTGCATTCTGTGCATTTATTTGCTTTCTGTTTCTCTTAGGGTTCCAAAACACTTAAACTTCAGTAGAATCCCAGCCTGGTTTGGATTGGAAGGGACCTTAAAGCTCATCCAGTTCCAGTCCCCTGCCATAGGCAGGGACACCTTTCAATAGTCCAAGTTGGATGGGGGCTAAACATTAAATATCTAATGAAACTCTGGCTTTTGGTTCAATAGAAGGTTTAGAATGAGGAGTGTTGTCGCTTTACTCCTCAGATTTTCATTGAGTAGATCAGATTTGTGTTGAGTATGCCTTAGTTAACCTCTTGAACTGGGACTTAGGTGCAACAAATGCAAGTCCTACCCCTGTCCATAGTCATGCAGATACTCCATATGGGAGGCAGGGGATGTCTGTAGGCTATGGAGATGTTCCCAGTGTGCATCCAGAGCTTCTTGTTTCTCTGAAGGCACTACCAGTCTGCAGGTAGGACTTGCCTGAATGCCTTTTTGGGGCATATTTCAGTCTTTAATACCTATCTTGGTAATTTTATATATATTTCTATAATAATGATCATAATGATAATTAGAATAATAATGATGATGATAATAATAATAGGTATCCATTTAATCAGAATTTCCCTCCTTGCATCATGGCCTCTTTGTCTTCTCATAGTCTATCTCTGAAACTAGTATGGCTGCATCTTTGCTGTAGATAGCAACCTGTGAGCACCTTGTTAACAGATGTCCTTAGAGGAGGTGATCCAGGATGGCTGTTTGGAATCTTGCATCATACACAGATGAGTGAATTTTCTCCCTATCTTTCATACTGTTACAGGTCCAGCAGAAAAGCTTTCTTGCCATGCACAGGATACTGTATCTCTGGCTAAAGCTATTCCCCAACTCAGCAGCAAAAGCTGCAGCTCCATTACTCTCAGTCAGCCAGTCTTTAGTATTATGGTGTGTATTGCTGTGTAGTATTACAGCAGCATACAAGGAGGTTGTAAGAGAGGATTCTGAAGTGGTTTTCCACTTGTTTCTGTTTTTAATAGTCCCCTCCATTAATCCCCACTGGAGAAAACCCACACTTGTTATAATGACTTTGAAGAGCAATACAACCTCTTCTGCTTTCTTTTCGGTTTTATGCACTTACGCAATTCCACATTACTTCAGCTCACACCAGATTTGAATGATAAAGTAGTTCAGATAGACCTATTAAAGCCCAAGAAGCTGAGAACTGTGTTATTTGCTGGAAGACTACAATTTGTATAAGAAGCTCTAGATAACCTATTCACCTTCCCCCACAGAGCTGTAATCCATGACTCTGACCATATGGAACCTGCTATTCACAGAGTGAATGTAAATAAAGCTTTTCAGTGCCTTTGATATCAAAGCTATTTATGCCTCTCTCTCAGCAAGTATTTCCATTCTTTCCCAGCCACAGTTAGCATAAAAGAGCAACCTACTGTTTAGAATGCATTTAGACTGGAAAAAAACCCCTGAACCAAACAAACACAAAACCTGCCCAAACCCTTGCACTTTAGTTTCTTGTTCCCTGACTTCAGAAGAAGGTTTTATCCTGCACTTGTTTCATACTGGGTAGAGGATTTAACAAAGGAAGTGGGAAGATTTAGGCAGCCAAAGCCCACAGTGTCACTAAGAAAAGCCTGATTTGGTCTTTCAGACTGATACTAGTGAACATTTACAACAGCTGATTATAGACACTGAGACAAACATACAGACATGTGCATCCACATATGTACCTGTGCTGTAAAACTGGATGAGGTTAATCCTACCCTTGGAATTAAATACACATAGTCGGAACTTTGCACACACTGTGGGAAATTCTTCAAGTGTTCTTTCATGTAAAAAGGGTTTGAACAAATTACCCTTATTTTTAACCAAAACCCCATATCTACCATCCCCCTTGAGTGGAGTTTGCTGCTCAGCTGAGCTGTTGTAAGACAGGATGCTAAAACCTTGGATAATTCCCACAGCATGTTGAGAACCCTCTGCAGTGTCTTCCATGTTATGCAGTTTCCATGTATATTAGATAGTACTTTATATAGATACAAATGCATTCCTTGAGGATGATTTTTGCCAAAAAAAATATCAATCCACATTCTCTCAGAAGTTATGAACATAAAAATGGATGCATAAAAAGAAAACAAAAAGCATACATCAAAATCCAACAAGGAAGATACCCAAGTGTAGCAATGCAGCACACTGATGTGCTGTGAAGTGATCTGGAAACTCTTGTTTCCTCCCTAAACCTGCACAGGGATGAATCCTGGTGCAATGCCTGGAGCACAAGTGTGATGGGGAATGGATCTGGGGGGTTTATTCTGGAGAAGAAGGTGGTTCAGGGGGACCTTATCCCTCTCCTACATCCAGGAGGATGGAGCCAGGAGGGGCTGGGCTCTGCTCCCAAGCAACAAGGGATGGGACAAGAGGAAGCAGCCTCAAGATGCCCCAGAGGAGGTTTAGATGGAGCTGAGGAACAATGAAGTGTAGAGGAGACCCTCAGTACCATGGGTTATTGGTGGCCTTGGCAGTGCTGGGGAATGGTTGTACTTGGTGCTCTTAAAGGTCTTTTCCAGCCTGGTTGATTCCCTGATTCTGTGATTCTGTCTGATGACTGTTGGACAGATTTCCTTGGATGCTGAGCCCTGCAGTGACAGATACACTGCGAGTGCTCTGGGGAACTGGAAAGAAGTGGGTCACACACTCCTAAACTAACTCAGTTTGGCACAACTATAGAGCAAAGCTGAAGTTTTCACAAGCCAAGGCTCCTGCTTTGTTTCACAGGCTTTAAAAAGAAGCATGAGTTAGCAGTGAGAAGCAATATCACATCTCATTGGGCTGCGGGTAGGAAATACCTAGCACCAAATGAGCCTGTATTCACATGGCATAGCTTTAACATCCAGCAAGTGTGATTTGCATTGGACTTGTACCTCTGGCAGAGAGAAGTTTCTGCAGATACATCAAAGACAAATGGAAAAAGGTAAAGCTTGATGAAGGGTGTGAGAAACTGCTGCTAAATGAGACCTCAAGCTTCCCTTCTGAATCCTTATTTTGTTCCCTTTGCCTCTTTTGTCATTCCTGTTGTTCCCTTCATCAGGAAGCTCTATTACAGTGACTGTGATCTGCGAATGCTCATAAGCAATGAGGCTTCTGATAATGTCTCCTGAGGGTAAATATCACCCCTGACATCTTTGTCAAGGAAAATTCAGATCCTTAAGCCAGGATCATCCCAACAAGTGTAATGGGGTCTCAGGAAGTTGTATCTCCTGCATGCTTCGGAGCTGATGAATGCTACCTGTGTAATGTGTATTTACAAGGGTAATATGTATTAAAAAGGGAAAAGACCTTAGTGGGTGTCCTATGGATATATCCGAGGCAGACAGTTACAATTAGATGGAAAATCATCTGAAGCAACTGGCAGTGCTGCACTTAGTGCTGGGCTGTGATTCAGAAACAAGTGTTATGAACCTCAGTCAGTGTGAAAAGATCAGAAAGCTTCAAAGGGATCAGATTCCTCTCCAGAGTAGCTCAAAGGAATCTCTGCACTCTTAGAGCAGCAGATTGACTGCCAGGGTTATGTAAAATGTGTTTATCTGATCTTTTCACTCTATCCACAGATAGAATTCAGCCTATTATTCATTAACTTAGGGGAAGGCTGAGGTGTCCTGAGATTAGTGCCCTGCTGTGCTTAGCAATGTCCAGGTGCTGAAGGAGAATGCAGTTTCTGCTAGGAGAGTGGAGTGGCATGGACCTGTGAAGTGACAGATCCCACAGGCAGAAAGTGGCAGAGCCAAGTTTACCATCTCTGCTTCTCTGGGCACCCTGTGCCAGCGCCTCAGCACCCTCACAGGGAACAGCTTCTGCCTAAGAGCTCAGCTCAATCTCCTGTCTGGCAGGTTAAAGCCATTCCCCTTGGCCTGTCCCTACATCCCTTGTCCCAAGCCCCTCTCCAGGTTTCCTGCAGCCCCTTTAAGGCACTGGAGCTGCTCTCAGGTCTCCCCTTCAGGAGCCTTCTCTTGTCCAGGCTGCCCCAGCCCAGCTCTCTCAGCCTGGCTCCAGAGCAGAGCTGCTCCAGCCATCTGATATCTTTGTGGTCCTCATGCAGGGCTGTGCTTCTCCCTCGCTGCTCATGAGCTGGTCCCTTTGGTCATTGCACAGTGAATCCATTGCAGCCGTTCATTACAGCCATGAAGGTCAGCACGATGCCGAAACCGAAGCGAGTGTTCCTGCATCCAGTCCACTGCTTGGGCAGAGTTTCCAACAGCTGTGGTTGTAGGCAGGAATGTTCTTTAATCAAAAGCACTCAGCACCAAGCATCAAAACCCAGAAGACTTCTGTAGGAACTGTGGAGTTCAGAGTGGATTTGGAAAGCTGGCTGTCCCTGTGGGTGCCTGGAGGAGATGGTGATCAGGCATCGAGCTCCTCTCAGATCCGGGCTGTAATGAGCATGATTCACATTCCCCATTGGTTACAAAAGCAGCTGGTCCCTTCATTTCTGCTAACTGGAAAGGAAGATATTCCTCTTGATGGATCCTTCCATAGCAGTGTGTGCTGCTATTATTTCTAGAGCTGTCTGAGTGGGAGGTTTTAGGATAGCAGAGAGGGAGGGCAACACTACAAACAATAGCTTTTATCTTTGCTAATAGTAATCTAATGGACAGAAGAGTGGGGCTATAATTGGATTTTGCTTCAGATCATGATTAGGAAGATTGCTTTGTGAAGTGTACAGAAACTGCCTGTGAGAGTCACATCTTCCTGTGATACGGAGGAAGAGGGATAGAACAAACCAGAGCTATGATTGTCACATGGATCTGAATTTGAGTAGTGAAGGGTAAAGACAATGGAGAGGCTTCAGCTCTTCCAAAGGACAAGCACAGAGAAATATATGGAGGCCTTACAGTAAGAAATCTATGTAAGCAGTAAATTCCAGCTTGGTTTATGCCCTGGTCTGTGCTCTGTAGTCACCACTCTGCACACAACAGCAGTGTTTACTGGAGACAAGGTGCAAACACGATATAGTCTTCATTAAAACTCTGTTTCAAGTGACAGTGACATCCCTTTAACACTCAGGAAGGGGATATGTGGGGTAGTACCAACCTTTTCTGTCTCCTGGAAATTCCCTCATCTAGTGTGCTGCTCTTGAAAGTAACTTGCAGAATCAGTCTCTGGCTGGAAGGGTCCTCTGGAAATCATCTACTTGCTCAGGGCAATGTCATCTAGGACCAGGTTTTGAACATCTCCAAGGATGGAGACTGAAGCTTCTGGGGGCATCCTGCCCCAGTGCTTGAGGTGTACAACATTCTTTCTGATGTTCCCATGCAGTTTTGTCTTTTTCAGTTGATGCCCATTGCCTCTTGTCATTCCATTGTTGCATATCAGAGTGTCTGGGTCCAGATTCTGTCTTCTCCCCCTGCTTTTCCACCACCTCTCAGATAAGTGTACATACTGGTAAGCTCCTTTCTCCAGGCTGTACAATCCCAGCCCTGTCAGCCTCTCACATGTTGGATTCTTCAGCCCCTCACCACCTTTGTGACTGTACTGCAGTGTGGGTATACCTGTCCTGGGGAGCCCAAAACTGGACATGGGACTGTTTTGTACAGATCCATGTGCTTTGACCAGTGCCAGGTAGAGGGACAACACTGCCCAATGCAGCCCTGAATGCTGATGGCTTTCTGCACTGCAAGGCCACATTGTTGGTTGCATTACCTGGATGTTAGGTCTTCCAAAAGAGGACACAAATCATGTCCCCACTCCTGTGAGGTGCTGGGGTATAGGCAGGGGTCAGCCACAGCCATAAGGTGTATGTCAGAGCTCTCAAGCTTTGGGCCTGTTGTTCAGCACTTCCCAGTAAAACTTCTTAGGCTGCACAGTCTTTGAAGGTCACCTGAAATAAATCGGTTGTGATTCACCGCAGAATTGATGCATTATGGCTCAAGGTCATAGGGATGAATTCCACTTGGTGTCTGATTGTTTCTGAAGGTAATGTGTGACTGTTGAAAAAGCAATCCTGTGTGTGTAAACTGGGTTTAGTTTGTTTGGGCATGTTGCATAATTAATAAATCACTGTAGGAAGACTGGAAATTCAGGAACCGCAAGGAACCTTCTTCCATAACCCAGGGAAAAGTGTGATAAATTCTGATGTAACAGTGGTAAAGCAAGTTTTGTCTTTCACTGCCATAAGTCTAGAGGAGTTCTGGTTTTAAACACTGGTATTTCTCCACTGTTGGGAGAGGCGAAATGAGAGGAACAGCATTAAACTTGTACTGAAGTTGTGGAAGATACTGCCTTGTCAAGCTAACAGCAAAGTGTTGCAGTTGAGTTGTTAGGATCGTAGAATGGTTTGTGTTGGAAAGGGATCTTAAAATCATCCAGTTCCAACCCCTGCCATGGGGTTGAAAGGAAATCAGTGACATAGATTGGGAAGTGTTGAGTTTGGCACACTATGTTTATGTGGAGACCTAATTGTTTAGGCCTGAATAAGGTGAAGGTGAGAAGAAGCTGCCTGGTGTGTGCTGCAGGTAAAGCTGAAGGGGTCTGTGGCCACCACCACTGCCCGCAGTTCATGAAGACTTTTACAGGCCTTTTTGTCAAGGGTTGTGCCAAGGTTAAGACCTGCTGCTTAGAAAAAAAGATGTGTGCTATCAAAAGCTATATGATTTTCATGGGGCTCTGTTGCTCTGGCTTATCAAAGGATGTGAGATAAGCTATCTACAACCTGTTCCCTAGCCTGTAAAGTATATTAAATGGTCATATTTTTTTTTCTCATGAGGTTTTGATAGCTGTCTGCAAGTGCTAAGGAATTTAAAGTGCTCATTCTCCTTGCACCTCTATCTCAAAGTGTTGTGTCGTTGCCTTTCTGAGTCGTGTATTTGCTACCTGTTGCATCCTGTCACTTCACTGACTCTTTGTACAGTGAAACCTGTATCAGCCCTCTCATGACATAAATATATTTTCCTCTAATCAGCCACTAAAGAAAATCCATTTGCAAATCCCATTCAATAATAAGGGAAGAGTTTTTTGGCCATGGAAGGTCTTGGCATCATCTGAAGAGCAGATAAGAAGACTGTTTGGTGGAGTGGGGCAACTTATTCAATAGGAACATGTCCCTGGAGCTCTTGGCCAGACCCAGAGCTGTAGTGGACCAGGATGCTGAAATCCCATTCTGGTATGAGATCTATTCACTGATTCAGCTAAAGTATTTGGGATGGAATTAGCAGAGAAAAAAGCAAGAATCCATGAATTAGGCACTTGCTTATTGTACAAAACTGTATACATTTGGAACCCGTTGACATTAATGGCAGTGGCACAGCATCAATGAATACAAGGTTATGTCTCTGTTTATAATGCCCTGATTCCTTACCACCCTGAATTGTTAATACTAAAGGCCTGACTTTAAACCTGTGATTTTCCAAGGAGCCTGACAGTTGTCAGTCTCAGCTAGATTAAAATTATCCCAACACCTCATGATTTCCAGCATGCGCATCCTTCATTATCCTGATGGATTTAGGACTCTTAACATGAATTTTAAAGATGACTAAAGTAACGTATGGGGAGCAGGAAAGTTCCAGGCTCAGATGTTTGAAGGATTATAGTTACATGAGTCTTGACACTTCTACAAGGGAATAACAAACATGGAAGTCCCTGTGAACATAAGGGCCTCCATGAGCCATCTACATCCCCAGTTCTGGACAGGCACCGAAACCAACCTTAGTCTCTTTGGTGGGTGAAGGAATGACCGAGCTGCTTGTCTCATTGAAATGCCATTTTAACGCCATTGAAATGCATTTGAAAGTGCCAGCATAAATTTATGCCTTTAAAACAGCAAAGGGAGAAATGTGTGCGTGTATGTATGGGAAGAAACTTATGTTAACATTAGAAATTGGGAAAGCTATTAATAGATCTAGTCGGTGATGCTGAACACAGTGATAAACGTGTTGTGAATTCAAGCTTGGGCTTTTAAGTGGAAAAAAAGTAAGTATGGAAAATAAATCCTAGATTTCCACTGGGGCCCTGTTCGGATTAGCCTTAATCTTTCAAAACCAGAAAGGGGGTGGGTAGGAAATCCATTTTTTATGTTAAAGTAAAGGCATGAGCAAAGTCCTGCTGCCTCCAGCATGGCTGCAAAAAGCCTTTCCCCCATAATGAATAGTGCTGTGAAGGGGAAAAACCCTCATGTGAAGGGGAAAAACTCTCTTGTGAAGGGAAAAACCTTCTTGTGAAGGCAGAACTCCTCCTGCAGTGTAGGATTGAAGTGCTGACCTGAAGATGAGTCTGTGTGCATGTGGATGCGCTGGGCTGGTGCTGCGAAGGCTTTGCATGCAGTGGATGCTCTTCCCAATTGCACACAAGTTGATGAACTGTGCTGCATAATTTATGCTCGTACTTGTTTAATCACTCAGGAGCTGTGGTGTTCGCTGGCATTTGTGGGATTGCTTTATTAAATTTAGGCTGTGTTGAAGGAAATTCATGTTTGTGGATTCCTCCTTCATCAGTTCCACCCCCTCCCCAGTGTTGGCACATAAATTACTGCGTTATCGATGAACCTGCATGCAGAGCCTCACTAGTTGGTTCTGATGCCAGAATCCCCTAAATCACCTATGGCATATGTATTATATCTTACTTCATGCCAGCCTTCTCACTGATGGATTTACTTTTCTTTAGTTTCTTCTGTTTTCTATCAAAGACATTCAGATTTGAAAGCAACAGAAAACTATCAAATCTAGGTTTTGTCTCTTTGCTCACAAACCCATAAGACCTTGACATGAGAAAGATCTGATAATTAACAAAATAACATCAAATACAGATATCTTTGGTTTTCCAGAGGAGTGTTAGGATCAGGGAAGGAGAAAGATGCGTTTGTGGGTGGATTAAGTTGAGGAGCAAGTTGAACATTAGTTGTTTTCTAGAGGGAGGAGGAAAAACTAATAGTCAAAGTGTTAAGAAAGCTCTTGGAAGATACAGATTCTTTCTATTGCATTTATAGAATCATGGAATGGTTTGAGTTGGAAAGGTTCTTAGATCTCCTCCAGTTCCAACCCCCTGCTGCAGGCACCAACACCTTCCACTAGAGCAGGTTGCTCCAAGCCCCCTCCAACCTGGGGGGATGGATGTGGGTTTGGATTTCATCTCCCACTGGTTAGTTGCCTGACCATACTGGATTCATCAATGCATCCATATGTTTGTGTAGGTATCTTTAAGCCGGTTGAAAACCCATGGAGCTGTTTTGAATGGGAAATAGTTTTCCCATTACTCATTTCATTGCTCATGATAAAATTCAGTTTCTACCAGTGGTCTTTTTCAAACAGCCATCAACAGCATCTTGATCCTAATTTTCCCTGCCAGTTTTACATTCTTCCTTAGCAAAGGAGCACAGTGGTGCGCTGCCATGTAATATAATGTGATGTAGGCTCTGGTTCAATTCCTCATTGATGTTTTCCAGCTTTCTTCATAGGAAGGGACTCAAAAAGGTTAATTCTTCCAGCACATTGTTTTTGAGAAGGGATTGAAGTGCTGAACCTCTTCTTTTCTCTCTGTCCTGGTGTGTCAGCAGAGCCTATCCCCAGCCCAGACTGCAGGAGGTGCCAGGATTAACACTTCCCTGGAAGGAAAATGCTGGGAGCTCTGTCATTTCCTTTGTGCTTTAGTGACTCCAAAAGCAAACTGGGCTGTCCAGGGGGATTTCTGCTTACCACATACATACCTTGTGTGTGGCTGAAGGTCTCACACGTTCCTCACCTACATCCTCCCCTTCAGGCTGACTCCTTATTTAAAACTTGAATCCCAACTGTTCTCCAAACACTGCTGACAAAATTTGCCTCCAAGTTGCCCCATCAGTGTGATGGAAATCTCATTTCTGAATTGCACCAGTTCAGAGAGGAATGGAAAGTGTCAAATCCCATCACATTTCTGCAGCACTGTTCTGTGGTCAGGGCTCTGTCTGCAGCTCACGGCACAGCCAGCATGACAGTTACACTCTGACACTTAATGCTGCATTATAAATCACTGTCACTGCTCTCAGTTGCTGCATCTTCTTCATGTAACAGGTTTCTCTGTTGCCCTGTTCCCTCTTTCTTTCTTTCCTGGCTTTACCTTTCTCATATAGGTTTATATGCAGGGAGCTGGAACTGAGCACGATATGGTAGGTGTAATGTTTCCCCAACACAATCAGAAAGATGGGGGGAGACTTTTTAGCAGGGCCTGTTGTGACAGGATGAGGTGTGATGGTTTTAAACTAAAAGAGGGAGATTCAGACTGGATGTGAGAAAGAAATTCTGTGCAACAAGGATGGTAAAACACTGGCACAGGTTGCCCAGAGAGATGGTGGATACCCCATCCCTGGAGATATTCCAGGCTGGGCTGGATTTGGTTCTGGGCAACCTGATCTACTCAAAGATGTCCTTGCTCATTGCAGGGGGGTTGAACTAGGTGAGCTTTGAAGGTCCCTTCCACCCCACACTGTTCTGATTCTATGATTTCCCCTGTGCACCAAGCAGGTGCTGTTCACTAACACAAATATATTAGAGTGGGCTTAATTTTCTAACAAAGAGTGAGTAGTAATTTGGGAAATGCCATCTCATTCACACTTGCTGGTGATGGAGTGCTCTCCATTTCACCCTGCATCTTGCAGAGCCAGTGACTGCACAGCTATGCAGGGAAGTATTCCTGTTTGCAGCTAAGGCACTTCTCTTCCCCACAGGCAGGAGCACAGTGTCCCTAATGCGCTGCTACTTTGTTCTGCCTGGCTGGTTCTGCTGGTACGTGGCATTCCAAGAGCTGCCTATCCTCAGGATCCCAATGAAATGCCATCCACTGCAGCCATGATTTAATATCAGAGTGCTATCACATACACACTGTTTGCTTGCACACCCAGCCTAACATCTGTATTGGCAGTGCATTAACAGGGGTGCACAGGAAGGTAGAGCCAATGAGATAATAAGATCCAGTGGGAAGCACTGCACTTGTGTTCTCATGTGGGTTGCTTCCCTCTTTAATGCCCTTGTTTCTCTATGGCAAATAAAACAAAGTAGAGTTTGCAAAACCCCCCAGGTTTGGTAATTGCAGCCTCTGTTGTGCTGAGGTTGTCTCAAGGTGCTTCTAATGCCAAAATAAATGTTCTTAAGAGTTTGCAATCTGAACAATCAGTCAGGAAAGTGCTAAAAGTGGTTTTCTTTTAACAAACCAAGATGGAATGAAGGTCTTTTTTGCCTAGAAACTGCTGTCTTAACAGACTAGTCCAGATCTCTGGCATTAATTACTATTAATTCATTATTTACCTAATATAAATCATGTAATTAGGATGTGCAGTTTCCGTTTCAAACTTGGGTTCATTTATCACTGTATGTCCCTGTAAACTGCACTTGAATGCAGCATCTCATTTTTATCTCCATGTAGCTTTTGTCAATTAGTTTTTCTCTAGCATAACTTTGGAATCGTTTTCTGACTGACATGCCTATAGTCATGCTTTAACATACAGCATGTGGTGTACCAGACTGTGGCCCTGGGGGGTGTTAAGCCATGGATTACTGACTGGTTCCTCCAAAGGAACTGGGAGCAGTTAAGTCAGTGCAGATTTGAGTTGCTTTAGATAAAGGGAAGAAGTTCTTCACTGTGAGGGTGGTGAGGAGCTGGCACAGGTTGCCCAGAGAAGTGATAAATGCTCTATCTCTGGCAGTGTTCAAGGCCAGGTTGGGTAGAGCTTTGGGTGACCTGGTCTGATGTGAAGTATCCCTGCCTGTGACAAGGGGTTGGAACTGAATGACCTTAAGGTCCTTTCCAACCCAAACCCTTCTGTGATCTCTGTATTAAGCACTAACACCATGAATGTGTGCGATGCAGACCCAATGTTTGTACTGCAGCTGCTTAAGAAGCCTCATTCTTGGGACCAAGTCTGGTTTTGAATGCAGAGCTGCATGTCCTGCTGGAAGTAGGAAGCCTGATAATGTGTGCTCCTTCTGTGACTTCTAGAACCTGGGCTTCTCCTAAGCTTCAGTGCAGTTGCACAGCCAGGCCCTTGTATGACACATAGCATCACTGCATCGCTCAAGCCATGCTGTGTCTGTGTGTATATGGATTTAGGAATGTGACTTCATATGCTGATACTTGAGCTTTATGGAAGCCTCATGTGCAGTACAGTACCTGGTAATAATTTGGGTCACTTCTCCGTTCTCTCTTCCTTCAAATAAGAAATGAAACTGAAGCAAACTGATAAAGGTGTTTTAATAGAATCCTAGAATGGTTTGGATTGGAAAGGGCCTTAAAGCTCATCCAGCTCCAACCCCTGCCGCAGGCAGGGACCCCTTCCACTGGAGCAGCTTGCTCCAAGCCCCTGTGTCCAACCTGGCCTTGAGCACTGCCAGGGATGGGGCAGCCACAGCTTCTCTGGGCACCCTGTGCCAGCGCCTCAGCACCCATGAAACAGCTTTATGATAATGGCTTTCATGTGGCAGAATCCCAGGGAAAGGGCTCATTCTTAGTATCATGGGCTCAGAGATGCTGAGGCCGGAGGCACCATGTAGCCTCATCCAGTGTTCTATGAGTCTGAACGTGCCAGAACTGAGCTCAGGAACCAGACAATTCCCTGACAGAGTTTTTTAGCAGCCCTGAAATTCTCTTTCTCAAGTTTTAATTGAGTTTGTTGTTGATGTTACAGCTGCTCTGAGCTGTTTCCTGAGCAGCTGGGGGTTTTCTCAGCTTCTTTCTTCCCCAGCCTCCGCTCCAAACGCTCCTTCTCTCCCATTCATACAGCAGTGAGGTGCAGTGCCTGTGAATTGTGGTGGATGGCACGGGGCAACTTGAGTTTGATTTCTGTGAAAATCCAGAGTAGCTGATAATTTATTTCATTCCAAACTCACATTTTCAATTAGCACTCTATTAAGAGCAATATATCATTACACCATACATCACAAGTAGACAGGCAAAGCTGTATTTTTAGTTCTTATACTCTAGTTTTCCCTCTAGATGCTCATCCGTTTTATTTCCTAATGTAAGAATATTAATTAATGAGAGCCTGTCATTCACACAGTGGCACTGGCTGTCAGTAACTAAGGAATAAACCCAAATAACCCAACTGCAAGCACACAGCAGAGGTGGGAGCGTGATAAGGGAGATGAGAGAAGCTAATTGCTGGACTTTAAAATGTCTTGGGAAGGGAGGTGTGGAAAAAGTTTACAGGGAAAATTAATGATGTATAGCAAATTAATCAGGCTAAAGCCAGAAATGAAATCCTGATTGTAATAGAAACAAAGAGATGGGCTGGAGTCAGAGGGAATGGTGCCTGGATGTTAGTGTTAACAGGACAGCACCAACCTGTTTGGGCACCTTGTTGTAAGACAGGCTGATGAGAACACTGGGGCTGTTCACCCTGGAGAAGAGAAGCTGTGTGGAGACCTCAGAGCAGGTTCCAGTGTCTGAAGGGGCTACAAGGATGCTGGAGAGGGACTCTGCATCAGGGACTGTAGGGATGGGACAAGGGGTGATGGGTTCAGACTGAAACAGGGGGAGTTCAGGTTGGAGATAAGGCAGAAGCTGTTCCCTGTGAGGGTGCTGAGGCGCTGGCACAGGGTGCCCAGAGAAGCTGTGGCTGCCCCATCCCTGGCAGTGCTCAAGGCCAGGTTGGACACAGGGGCTTGGAGCAGCTGCTCCAGTGGAAGGGGTCCCTGGGTTGGAACTGGATGAGCTTTAAGGTCCTTTCCAACCCAAACCATTCCATGTTTCTCTGTGGCACCTGGGAAGGATTCTATTGATGTTCTACTTCCCCAGAGCACAAGAGCTGCAACGCAGCACCATGAGCAGAGGTCAAAGCATTAACTCAGCCCTGCTGAGATGAAGGGAGTAGTTTGACTGTCAGATCTGATAGTGTTGCCAGGGTGAGTTGTGTTTGGGTGTCCCAGGTGACAGAAGGGCATGGGTGTCATCTGCCTGTCAGATGGTGCAGATGTGCCTGCTTGTTTCTCTAGTTCTGCCTGCAGTCTACACTGATGTAGCAGTGGGAGAGAGGACATACAATGGTGATGTTATGCAGTCCGCCATGGAGATCAAGCATTGTGGTAGGGCTAAGGAAATAACTATATTGTCCTTAAGATCTACTCTTCTAGGTTTGCTGGAACTAGTTGGGGTTTCTTTTCTTTCTGTTCTGTGCATTCAGACACCTCTAAATGGTGGTGTTGTGTCTCTCTTGATGGGGTCACCCTGGGATAGCCTCACTTGAGACATTTCCTTCTTCTGCACCAGCCTTTTGACTTAGTTCAAGTGCAGCAGCAGCAGAACAAACACGTTTCCTGTCACAGGGTTATCTCTGTCCTTGACAAAAGGAGATCTGAGGAGTAAAATGTCTTTTTCATCTCTGAGCATGATAATGGTTCTCCATCAGCCTCCCCTTCAACCCTCCTGGTATCAGAGAGAATCAAAACATGCCCCTTGATTTCCTCAGTGAGCTCTGGATTGAGCTTGTGATTCTCACAGTGTTTTGGATGTAAGGAGAGCAAAATGAACTGAGTAATAACAGAGAATTGAGACTTGCACCAGAGTCCCCAGGGTCTTTCTTAAATAGGTTTTTGGGCCACATGCTCTAGTAACCGGTCATCTATTAACAGGATATGAAAGATCAGCTGGGGATCATTAAATGTTTTCAATAAGTCATTTATTTGAGGGAGATGTGTTCAACAGGTCGGGGGCTGGTTCTGTGTTAATGTTTTATTACCTGTACATACAGCTTTTTGGTCAATTCATGGTAGATATCCCTTCTTAACACACTCAACAAATGCATGTCCCTTAAAAGTTCTTGCTAAGCACCTTGTAATGATGTTTAGATGTTCTACAGATACTTTCTGTTTTCCTGTGATGAGTATTTTAATGTAGCTTAGTGATCTTCTAAACAGGTACTTTTAACATCACTGGCACCTGATTTTCTATTCCACTGCACTTCAGTTCATCCTTTCAGCATCCTCATTCAGCATCCCCTATGAAAAGACTTTGGGAAGTTTACTTTAGATTTGACATTCTGAATTTCCTACATTACATTGTCTGCTTCTCTTCCTTCATGTGACCTTTGCAAATGGTTTCAGAACTGAGCCTGTGCTTCTCAGAATATCCATCTGAACACACATCTCTGCTTAGGAAAAAACAGTGTATTCCATTCAAGGAATAAGAGGTAAGGGGCATCCACCATTCATTTCCAGCCTCCCTCTTAAGGGGACAGGAAACAGGCTGAGAACATTGCAGATGTTCAACCTGGAGAAGAGAAGCTGCGTGGAGCAGCTTCCAGTGTCTGAGGGGGCCTACAAAGATGCTGGAGAGGGGCTCTGCATCAGGGACTGTAGGGATAGGATGAGGGGTGATGGGTTCAGACTGAAACAAGGGACGTTCAGGTTGGAGATAAGCAAGAAGTTCTCTATGTGAGGGTGCTGAGGCACTGGCACAGGGTGCCCAGAGAAGCTGTGGCTGCCCCATCCCTGGCAGTGCTCAAGGCCAGGTTGGACACAGGGGCTTGGAGCAGCTGCTTCAGTGGAAGGGGTCCCTGCCTATGGCAGGGGTTGGAGCTAGATGATCTTAGGTCCTTTCCAACCCAAACCAGGCTGGGGTTCTGTTGTTCTTACTGCATTGCAATGTAAATAGAATGAGGAGGTCTGAAACTGCTTGTGCTGCAGTATAATGTGCTACATGTGTACACATAGATTCTTTCTTCAGTATCACTTCCCAAGCCCCAGACCATCCCAGAGTGCTTCACCAAGTCAGATTACCTCTTTATGGACTTGTGCAAAATAAGTCTAATGTGCAGTCCTGCCTGTGTGATTTTCATCACTGTAATTGTCTTAGTGTGTCTGCTAAGTGGTTACAAACATGATCTCTCATTCATTACTTTCAGCTCGTTCAGCATTTTGGGCTCTAGGATTTAATTTACTGTATTGCTGCCATAGGGTCTTTCCCTGGGTGTTTCCACCAAGGTTCCAACTGCAGCACCTTGTGTTCTTAGTGAGGTGGAAATGGTCTCTTTTCAAAAGCATCAAGTGATAGGACAGTAACATCAAGCTGCACTAGAGGAGGTTTAGGTGGAGAAGAGGAGCAATTCTTTCCCTAAAGGGTGTTCAGGCATTGGAACAGGCTGCCCAGGGCAGTGCTGGAGTCGCCGTCCCTGCAAGTGTTCACACACTGTGTAGCCAAGACCCTCAGTGCCATGGGTTAGTGGTGTCCTTGGCAGGGCTGGGGAAGGGTTGGGCTTGATGCTGTTAAAGGTCCTTTCCAACCTGGTTGATTCTGTGATTCTCTCATTCTCCATCCTGCTCAGGACACTGAGGGGATGAGCAGGGTACTGCAGCATCTGCAGGGCTGAAAGAACAGAGCCCCAGCAAAGCTGGCCTAGGAGCTGCTGTGGACAAGAGTAAAACTTCACTGCCTCCCCCCTCAATATTTGCTTTATATTTGCTCCTGCATTTTCCCTACTCACTTCTATGAGGCTTAAAGCAGCAGTCTGAGCTTGGCTGCAATCCCCAGGTACTTGGAGGCTGACAGAAAGCTTGTGTCGAGTGTCAGTATAGATTAAATCAGGATGTTAACTTGCTTTTCTAATCAAATCTTTTACATTTGTGTACTAACTAACTGATGGAATAGATCACTCTCTTAGCTTAGCCCTTGCTCCTTCTGATGCCCTGTCTTACCAGTAAAAGCTCACTGGACTGAAGCATCCATCTCACTCTGAGGAATGAAGTTCTCCAGGTCACTCTGCACTGCTCCAGAATGCAAATGGTCTGGACTATGCCTGTTTATAGACCATGTTTGTGCACATAGACAATCATGAAGGATTTGAACACTGAGAACCTGGGCTTCAGATGGTCCTCAGTCACAACACTGCTTCCCTGGCCAGCAATGGGGCTGAGTGCTCAAGTGATGGGAACTGCCAGACCTCCTGCCTTCATGAAAGTAGAGGCAGCTCACCCGTGAAAGTGGAACAGCTGGACTTAGGGCTTTGCTTTGGGAGATGGTCATCAGTTGGGAGCCAAAATCCCAACATGGATAAGGTCTAAAAGCAATTATTATCTTGGCACACACTCCCAGAGTCGATTTGGAGGTGAAAATCAAGCTCAGTGTGTCGATCTGGACTGCCTTATTAAAGGAGCTGTTTTTCTCCTAAATGATGTTACAGAGATGTTATTAAAACTAACAAAACCTGTGCCCCACTGTTGTTCATCTTTAAAGCTGATGTTCCTGCAGTTTCATTGTTCAACCCATCAGGCAGCAGCGGTTTCATAAGTGAATACGGTTGCGTGCCAGGGTGGGAGCATTACTGAATAAACTGGATTTGCATCCAAGCATGACTGTTTGGATTGTAACATTTAGAATCCATTGCTTCAGTAAGTTCTCTTAAGCAATGATCAGAGCACAACTTGAGCTCTTAAAACCACAGGAGAGGCAGAGAAAAGGTTTTCAGGGTCTTCAAGTTGCATGTACTGATAAAGGGGAAGCCAAATGGGAGACGTTAATGGAGTAATGCCTTTGTTAGCAACGACTGTGAGAACAGGGAAACAATCCTTCAGGTTTCTTAGATCCAGCATTTATCCCAGAGCTGCTGGTACAGGATCATCAGTGCTGCTACCACCTGAACCCAGAGAGGTCCAGAATACAGCAATGTGCAGATGCAAACAAAAGTTTGAGCCTAGGTTGTTCCAAAGATTAGTATCATTGTGATGGACGTTATGACTTTAGACTAGACCAGAAATTCATCTAATCAAATACTGTGACATCCACAGTCCTGCTGTTACTGATAAATGGTTCCTGTAGTGGCTATCGGGATGGTTGAAGGAACCTTAGAAGATTCTTCATGCAAACATCCTTTTCCCCCCTTCTTTTTGCTACAGGTAGTGATGCCCTTTCTGGGAGCATAACTAACTTCTTGTGTCTCTTCTTTGTCTCAGTTACCTCTGATGGGAGTTTGAATGGAGAGCGTTCAGTTACTTGCCAGTTCTCTTGACAGAAACCTGGATAATTTGGGGCACTTTACTGAACCTTTTTGTGCATCAGTTCCCTATTTTTAAGCAAAGATAATGAGAGTTCTGTTCTACCTGTCTGCTTGTGATGTCTCCTAACGCACGTTCCTGACCTTGCCTGGGGCCCCTACTCGTACAACATTTAGATTGCAGTATAAACAATTATGTTCATACCGTAGTTCTGTTTACCCATCAGGCTTATGGGGATATTTCTATTCATTACCCTTTTCCCTGTGTTTGTTCAGATAGGAATTATGAGTGCCATGGCACGCAGGTGAGTTTTGTTCTGCTCTTTATCAGCCTGAAAGAAAAGGAGTGATAGACAGAAGTGCCAAAGCATTGCTACAGCTGCCTCTCACCTTGAAGCCATAGGTGAAAGCCATCAATTTTAAATATTGGATTTAAGGTTTTGAAGATTCTTGATAGAAATACTACCAATGGAGAGGCACCCGTGGGATTTACACCATGCTTGGATTTAATTATTCTTGGAGAAGCATTATGTGCTATCATGGCATTTGTCCTTTGCTGTCAAGGCGGCAAGCACCAATTTCACTTCGCCAAAGAGGACCTGTGATAGAAAATGAGAAGTACAAGAAATTGTGGGCAGTAGTATTATAGTTTTTGGTGTCATTAAATGATAATCCTTTGAAGTGTGCTCCAGACAATAGATTCATCCGTAATTGCATGTATTCAGACTTCCAGTGCAGGATTTTATTTGCCTTTATGTCAGTATCAGCAGGAAGAAAGGGATCCTGTTGGTGAAATACACCTTCATAGGAAAAGGATAGAGAGGTGACATAGGTATAAATAGGACAGTTGTTGTCTTGCCATTCAGAGGAAACATCAGTTGCTGTCCTGAAATACAAGGTGATGTTACAGATGCTTGTTCAGGTATGCAGTACGGATGCAGTAGTTCAGGTTGGAGATAAGGGAGAAACTCTTCCCTGTGAGGGTGCTGAGGCGCTGGCACAGGGTGCCCAGAGAAGCTGTGGCTGCCCCATCCCTGGCAGTGCTCAAGGCCAGGTTGGACACAGGGGCTTGGAGCAGCTGCTCCAGTGGAAGGAGTCCCTGCCCGTGGCAGGGGTTCGAACTGGATGAGCTTTAAGCTCCCTTCCATCCCAGGTGATGACTGCGGCCACTGTTTTTAGTTCAGACTAAATGTAAATGCTTACTCCTAGGGCCACCCTCTGCTATGCGGTTCTGCCAGTTGATCTCCAGTCAAGGGCTACACAAGTGCTGAGCTCCTGACCCTTCTGGAGCCTTTGCACATCACTCAAAGGTTTTTGTGAACCGATAGAGTAACTTCTGATGTTCTGGTCATTCCAGCTGGGTACAGAGTTGGAGCAAGCAAGAGGAGGTGAAGGAAGCCAGCCCCCTTCTTCACTGCACAAGCACTGCCCTGTGCAGCAGGCTTATTGCTGCACAAGGTTGAAGTTGGAGCTGTCTGTCCTCTTCAGGCACCCACCTCACCTCCCCTGGCCTTCCTGGGCTTAATGGTTGGCTGTGTTGACACATTAATGTCTGAGCATCCCAAAGCGGATGGAACCATTATATCATCTCCTCTGAACTTGTGTATCACAAACCATTAACCTTCCCCCAGTTACCTCTGGGTATTCTTCACTTCCAGTCTTTAAACTTTCATGTAGTGTTCCTGTGTCATGTTTCATCACAGAGGTAGCTACATCTCAGTGAAATGTGTTCCGTGTAGCAGTGCTTGTAAAGTGCATTAGGAGCCTTCAGAATGAGTAGAACTTGTATATATTGGGTCTGAGGTTTTCAGAGATGCTCAGGGAATTGGGAGGCTCAGTTCCCATTAATTGTTATGGGAATTTACCATCTAAATGCCCCGGGTAGGTCTGAGAAATCTTCTCTTTTAGTGGGAGACATAAAAATCCCCATTAGAATGAGTTGAATTGTTTGTAGAGTTCGTTAGTGTTAGATACTTGAACATGAGATGATAAAAACGTCCTGTTACAGATAATTGTAATGACCTGTCTCTGGAGGTGACAGTTTCTTCCTGACTCAGAGCACTTCATTGCTGGCTTGAAGCTGGGGTGTTTGTACTCCTTTGTAACTCCTCATCCCACTTAATATAACTCAGGAAGTTCTTAGTAACCATAAAAACGTCTAATGGTGGTTTAAGTTCTACTACATTATCAATATTGGTATTTATGAAGTAGGACAAAGCTCCTAATTGTTTCCCTGTGCACTGACATGTGAACTACAGCTCTCATTAGCAGCAGCTTTCACGGGTAGGGGAACGTGCTTAACAGAGGAATGAATTTTCTCCACGGTGGTAGCTTATCCTGGGTGTTTATTGCTGTTAGTGGCTGTTCCTTGACTGGTGTTCCTGTAAGGAATATCGGGTGCCTAAATTTCAGGAGGCATCACTGGTGGTAGATGTGTGGTAGAGTTTGTATTCAGTGTCAGGTTTACAAAAACTTTACTCTTTGTAAAATCACTTGTAAGACACGATGACAATTGAGGAATCACAGAACCCCAGCCTGGTTTGGGTTGGAATGGACCTTAAGGCTCATCCAGCTCCAGCCCCTTGCTATGGGCAGGGACCCCTTCCACTGGAGCAGCTGCTCCAAGCCCCTGTGTCCAACCTGGCCTTGAGCACTGACAGGGATGGGGCAGCCACAGCTGCTCTGGGCACCCTGTGCCAGTGCCTCAGCACCCTCACAGGGAACAGCTTCTGCCTAAGAGCTCAGCTCAGTCTCCCCTGTTCTGGCAGGTTCAAGCCATTCCCCTTGGCCTGTCCCTACAGGCCCTTGTCCAAAGCCCTTCTCCAGCTTTCCTTAGCCCCCTTAGGCACTGGAGCTGCTCTAAGCTCTTCTTGTAGATCATTCTCCACTTTCAGGGGACCTGATTGCATTAGAAAAATACCATGGATTGGACAATTCCCTATTACAGTTCAGGAACATACTCTATAAGCTCCCATGAAGTTGTCTCACTTGGGTTAGTTATCCTGCTCTTCTCCACTGGGAGCACATTAGGGTCTCATGGGCTTTGGCAGGGAGATTTGCCCCACTTACTCATTCCCAGTTCCTCCCAGTCACTTCACATTGCTCTTAATCTTACCCACCATAAATAATTTCTCTCCAACCTCTACTTTTTACCCTTTGGGTATTTGTAAGCAGTTACATTCTGTCTCCATGATCACTTAAGCAAGGCTGGGCTAATGTAAGACAACAGCTAGTAAGGAACACTGTAGTATGTATCGGGTACAGCTGCCTCCCTAATTACTACATGCCAGGTTTAATTGTATGACTGCAAGCATTGGATCAGACTGCTTCCCGTGACATGTTGTGACTAAAGCAGCCCACATTTACTCTGAAGGTACATGTTGCCCAAAATTGAAATATTTGTCTTCTTTGACACAAATGATAATTATCCTAAAGAACCTGTAGGTTCTTCCTCCTCCCTTCCCCCTTCTTTGCCTTCCTAATGATCACAGCAGCTCCCCATGAGAACTGGTGGTATCACTGCTCATCACCTGTGGTGCAAAGCAGAGTTTGTTCCTTGAGATTTCCCTGGTGTAGATCAGGTTCTCTATCGGTGTAAGTGCAAGAAGCTGCATCGAATGTAACGTAGCTTGAAGGAGAGACAAATTTAGCTTTCCTATTTAAAACCAAAAGACCAAATCTTATTGATTGTTCTTGAAACTATAAATTGAGCCAGACTTGAGCAGGTAGAAGTCCACACACCACCAAGTGCTTTCATGGAGAGACAAGATTTACACTGGCTGAGGATCTCGATTGAAATCCAGTGACCTTTCATTATGTTGTGGTGCAGTGATTGAAGGGCAGCACTGACAGCCCTGGACATTCAAACCCCAGCCTCCAACCCCAATCAAAAGACCATAGCAAGTTGCTTTCTTTGAAGCTTTTGAGGGTCTGCTTCAGGGTCATGTTTTAGGTGAAAGGTCTTAAAATCTTTGTTTTCGATGAAACTTGTGGTTATCTCTTAATTTCATGGTACCAGAAACTCCAGTATTGAGAACATATTAAGAGACATGATAAAACCCTAAGATTCTTCAGCACTGTACACAGACTGAGACTTGACACATGTTAGATGTTATTGCTCACAGAAATAACCAACTAGCAATTGTTCAGCTTGGACAAGAGAAGGCTCCTGAAGGGGAGACCTGAGAGCAGCTCCAGTGCCTAAAGGGGCTGCAGGAAACATGGAGAGGGGCTTGGGACAAGAGCCTGTAGGGACAGGCCAAGGGGAATGGCTTGAACCAGCCTGAGGGGAGACTGAGCTGAGCTCTTAGGCAGAAGCTGTTCCCTGTGAGGGTGCTGAGGCGCTGGCACAGGGTGCCCAGAGAAGCTGTGGCTGCCCCATCCCTGGCAGTGCTCAAGGCCAGGTTGGACACAGGGGCTTGGAGCAGCTGCTCCAGTGGAAGGGGTCCCTGCCATGGCAGGGGTTGGAGCTGGATGAGCTTTAAGCTCCCTATAACCCAAACCAGTCTATGGTTCTGTGACTATGGATGTTTTTAGTGAGATTTAAGTCAACCTCTCCACATCTCGGCCAGCCCAGGGTGCTGCTGGTTAGGGATCAGCTGGTTAGGACAGTTACACAGGACCTGGGCACCCAAGGGTGTAAAATTCCTTCATGATTCCTCCATGCAGGAATAAAGATTGAACAAAAATAGCAGGTTTGGTTCCATTCAGGTGAGTGGAATTTCCTTGTGACCAAGTATCTCAGTTTGCTGCTGTGCTCTCGGCAGGAGTTTTCCACTTTCACAGCTGTATAGAAGTGCTAATGCCCAGCCAGCACTTGCTGTAATTACCACCCTGGAAAGGAAGAGGGAAGGCAGACCCTGGAAAACAAGGGCAAAGGATGTCTTTGGAGTTCAGTTCATGATCTGAGACGTTGGCTTAGTTCCCAGTTCTGTCACAGTTTGTCTGGGTGACCTTGGCCAAGTCACGTAATCTTTCTTTACCTGAGTGCTGTGTGAGGGAGTAATGATGTCTCCCTGAGCAAAAAGACAGTTTTCCTGCTGCATTTTGATGCTGGATTGTCTGGGATCACAGGTGTTTCTCTAAATTCAGAACATCACTATATAGATTGTTCTATCCTCCTTGTGTGTGTGTAGAGCACTCGATAGGCACATCGCTATATAAATACAGATATAATCACACAAAAGCCAGCTCGATGCCTTTCTTCACACTGCAGTCCTGACAGATGTGTTCTCAGCAAGATTCCACGATATTCCACAGCTGAGTGGAGCACGTATGCTATTGAAACAAAAGAAGAAGATTAATTAGGCTGTCACTGTGTGAAATTGGCTTTGGGGATGGCAGGCATGCTCAGAATGGCCAGTTTTATCATTATAGAGAGGGAGAGGAAGGGAGAAACCTGGCAGGGTGTTAGCCCAGTGGCTGTGCTTGGTTCGGCAGCGGTGACAGGATGGGAATGCCATGGATGCGAGGGAAGGATGCACTGTGCTGCCCTGCTGCCTGCAGTATGTGCTGCAGAGAGTGGGTAGGCGAAGCATGCTGGAGTTGAACAAATGAATGTCATCTCTGGATGCTTCTGTAATGAATTCCCTCATTTCTGGAAGTCACTGGTCCGTTAAAACCTACAATTCCTTGCATGGCAAATCAGGCCAGTGCTGTGCTCTCTGCCTCCCTTGACTTCTCTCACCCTCACTTGGAAGCCTGTTTGCCAGCAAAAGCAGGTGCAGTGCAAGGAAATGTACCCCAAGGGAAGGGCAGATGGTGTCTGCAGAGCCTTAGGGCAGATATTGCAGTGTCAGGAGCAGCCCAGAGCTCAGGGCTGCTGCAGGGATGCACACCAGGCTCTTCAGGTCCCATCCTAGAGCATCTTCCATGGGCAGTTCATAGGTACCAGGTTTGACTTACACTGAACAGCAGCTTTGTTTCCAGCCTGAACTTGGGCTCATTTATCTGAGGGCTGAATTGTGCTCACAGGCAAATAGATTTTGGTATCAATTCATTACAATTAGCCAGTGTCTGGGTGTCAGACTGGCACACAGCTCCCTTGTCTAAACAACAGCCACCCGCAGTAAGGGAAATATCTGTACAATCTGAGACCTGTTGTATTCTTCTAAAGATCCAGGAGATGAATATGGGATTTACAACCTTTCTAATTGAGTTCTGCTCCATTATATGCATCCCTGAAATGAGCACCTGGTTTAACCTTTACTTCCCTTAAAGAGATGGGGGATGGGGGGGGAATTGCTTTGGGGCTCATTCCAGCCCAGGTAATAACACTCCCAGCTCCATCTCCTCTGCTTGCAGCTTCAATTGGAAAAGAAAATCTTACTGTCCACCTTGTGTTGCTAGAGGCAGTTCAAGGGGTTTCATAGGTGAGTGCTCCATGGTGGTACAGGTCCATGTGTGGGGCTGTCTCCCCTTCTCTGCAAAGTAAAACCAGCTTCCAGGCTGGGTGAGAGCCAAACTAAGAGCAGATCTAACCCTGTCCACCACCTCAGACATGAGTTGCAGAGCTTGCAAGCATAGGAGATCTTTGCTATCTGCTGAACCATGGCATGGCCTCCTTCCATTGCAGCCCATCATCAGCTCTTGCCCAGGTGGGATGCACTAGCTTCAGGAATTGCACTGGGGCTGTGTTAAGGCACTTCCCAGAACAGCTCATGTTCCTCTGTCCCTGCAGAACGTGCTGCTTGTTTGAGCTGCTGCCCTGGAAGGAGGGAAACACACAGTAAATCTGTCTGTCTTAGTGCTGTATTATAATACATGTGAGTGACAGGATTTGGAATGCTTTTTCGTGCTCTCTGATGTTCATTGCCAGGCTCCACTGCTTCCTTCTGCGGTTGTGCTGCTGCTCTGGGATTATCCCAAGGACAGCTTGTCCCTTGGGGCTGTGCTGCAATCCCAGAGGGTTCCGAGTGTTCAGATCCTCAAAGAAAGACCCCGTGAACCCTATAATGCAAATGGTGATGAATCCCAGAATGGTTTGTGTTGGAAAGGACCTTAAAGCTCCTCCAGCTCCAACCCCTGCCATAGGCAGGGACCCTTCCACTGGAGCAGCTGCTCCAAGCCCCTGTGTCCAACCTGGGCTTTGAGCACTGCCAGGGATGGGGCAGCCACAGCTTCTCTGGGCACCCTGTGCCAGCGCCTCAGCACCCTCACAGGGAACAGCTTCTGCCTTATCCTCAACCTGAACTTACCCTGTTTCAGTCTGAACCCATCACCCCTTGTCCTGTGAATGTAGTGTCCTATCACTGCAGTCCCTGAGGAAGAGTTCCACACAACATTGTGTGAGTTGCCAGGGTCCCACAGCTTCCGTTGGACTCAGAGGTGTTTGGGAAGTTCAGCTTAGCTGTGTGTGAGGCTGTGGGTCATTACAAGCTGTGCTGGGGCATTTTGGGGTCCTGGCAGCAAGTTTAAGCTCCGTGTGCTTGGATAATGTAGAGCAATGGTACAATTAACTGCATCTGCACTCTGTGACAAGGCATAAAATGATCGTTTGTTTACTGTTAGTTAACATTTGCAGAGTGATGAGCACCATAGCTACGAATATGTATTATGTGACCTTTTTAAAAGCATGGATGAACAGGGCTGTCAAAGATCTTGATTCTAATGCTTGGTGCTTGAGCAGCAGTTTGCCTGAGCCCAGCTCAGGTTTTCCAGCCCATTTCTTTCCTGTCCTATAGCTTCTCCAGGCTGGCAGAGACTCTCTTCATCAGGAGGGGTTATAGCTCAGATAATACCTTTGCTTGTCACATGGAAGCAATATATTCTTTATTATCCCTATGAATTGATTCTCATGAATACTTCAGGAGACATTCATAAATAGAGCCTTCATTATTTAAACCCATTTTCTCCCTTCCTTACTTCAGGATGTTGCCTTTCATCCGCCCAAGCTGCATTTGTTGCAATGAATAATAATTTTAATTTCAATTAAGTTTTGTATGTACACATCTCCGAATCTTGTATCCATCTGTTTGCCATCTGCTGATTGGTTTGCTGTTTCTATAAAGCTTCTATTTTCTTCCTTGTAGATGGTCATATACTCATTACCAGCTTCATCATTCAACTCATCTTGGAGACAACACATCACTGTATTAGTCTGTGTGTGTAATTAGGTTGCCAAGACATCTAAAATCATCAGAGTATCGTAATTCAGCTACTTCCCTGAGCATGCACTGAGCTGAAGGTGATGTATGGGTTAAAAGGGACTGATTGTACAGGACTAGAGGCAGTGAGTTAGTTGGGAATTCACTCCTGGTCAGTTTTAATTCTGATTGTGCTGGACCTGTTCTGAGGAGTCAGTCACAGCTCATTTTGAGAGGCACTGCTCATACACCCCAACTATCTTGGATAATATCACAGGTTCAGGAGATAACCAACACTTCCTCATGGGAGGATGTAGCTTACTGGAGGTGTGAGCTGTGCTGCCTGAGAGCTCCCCTGGCTGGACACAGCCTGAAATGATCTGGGGCAGAATTCTTCCACTTTACTACTTGATACCAGGCTTATAGCACAGAAGGAATCTGGCTGCATTTGGTAGCTCTGAGCATGGAGATGTAAATCCAGTCATAGAATCGTAGAATGGTTTGGGTTGGAAGGGACCTTAAAGCTCATCCAGCTCCAACCCCTGCCACGGGCGGGGACCCCTTCCACTGGAGCAGCTGCTCCAAGCCCCTGTGTTCAACCTGGCCTTGAGCACTGCCAGGGATGGGGCAGCCACAGCTTCTCTGGGCACCCTGTGCCAGCACCTCAGCACCCTCACAGGGAACAGCTTCTGCCTAAGATCTGATGTATCCAATCTTCTGTACACGTACATTATTTCTCTTAGTGTTCTGATTTGTAGGTCTCAGCTCCAGGTGTGAAGGCATCCACACTATGTGTGTATAAGCTCAGGCCTTTTCCCTCTTGGTGGCTTTGCAGGGATTTACATCTTTGTCTGGATGAACTTAGGCTTATGAAGGTGAGGTTGGGGAGAGTTGAAGAGAAGAAGTGCTTTTCAGAAACACCCAAACAGAACAAACCAGAGGGCTCCAGGCACACTCAGTGTGTATTAAACCTGATTATATCTTCTCCATAGTAACCAGCTTGAGCTCACTGCTTCTCTTTCCCCATTCGTTGCTCACACACGGTCCTGCCTGAGAACATTTCCTGTAGCTGGGAATACAGTTTAATGCTGACCTGGCAATCCTTTATGTAACACCAGTGGCCCCTGGCTCCTGCTCCATTGAACCTGCAGTTCAGAAAGGAAATCAAGATAAAACCCACCCCAAATCAGCCACTGTTCTGGAGCCAGGAAGAACTAATAGACACATAGGAGGTGCTGCTGCAGGTTTGCAGCTGATTGTAGTCCAGAAATCTGCTGCCTGACATGGAACATAGGAAGGCTGGGAGGGAAGAAGCCTTCTCTGGAAGCAGCTTGAGCCTCTAGTAGTGGAAGCTCTTGCCATGACTCAGTGTTAGCTGCCTGTTGTTATGGTTCTCTTCACTTCCTAGCCAGAGGCAACTGCCACCATGATGGTCAGAGGATGGGACATGGAGAAAGCAGGTCTGAGGAGGCTGCCCCATATCTGCTGTAGTTCCCAGGTCACACACACATTTAGTCCTCACCATCAGACCCAGAGACCCCAGTTAGCACCAGGTCTTATTGTGCCAGGTGCTAGAGAGACACCTGAAGGGAAGTCGTTAACCTGAGGGGTAATGCAGGCAGTGTTTGAATGCCCTACATTCCTCCCCTGGAGTATTCCAACCTTCCTATTTTAGCAGAGTCAGAGCTGCTGTCACAAAACAACTCTTGAGCTTTTAGAAGTTCTGTTCCAGTTTAAGTTTTCCAAGTGTTCAGGAATATAAAGGTTCCTTTTCAGATGCAATACAGGCAATGAGTAACCTCTCTGGGGAAAAAGAACACCTCTAGACCCCCAAACCCTAAAACTCAGCTGCTTTCATGCACTTTATGCAACTCAGGCTGAACTTTTGAGTGCTTAAGTCAGGCCTAACAACCAGATTCAGGTTTTAAAGCCCTGAGGCACTTCTTGAAGTTATCCCAGTTTTGGCTCCTAGTAAATAAGTTGTTTTAAAGATGGAATCTTAAAATGAGGCCTTTCAGAGGCTGCCTCTGATTTTTTAGGTCTGACTTTGTAGGGTTTTTTCCCTCTCCCCAGCCCTAAAGCCAAATTATACCAAGATATATCCTATGTAATTCCTTTTCTGGCTCTGTCTTATCTCTGGCTCTTAGCTGATGTGATTGAAAAACTGCCATTCCGTGACATAAATCCAAATAGTCCTAAAGGTTTTCACTGTTCTTCCAGGAGAAGGTAAAGTAACTTAAAACGATGCTCTCTTTATATAGATTAATGTGTATATATATATATATACATATATAAGAATATATATATTTAATTATTTATTTGTCTGTTTCTTCTTATGAAGAGAAAACTCAGGTGCTCCTTCTAACACTGTATTGGAACACTAGGCTGGGAACTGGGCTGTGGCGAGGAGGAGTGAAAAGCTTTTAGTTACAGCAGTTGGATACATTTGAATATGGACCTGTTCCTTTTTGCAGTTACCTAACATCCTGCAGTTGACCTGTTCGTTTATCCCTGTTTTCAGGGTTTATTTTATACGTACAGCCCAAGGTAACTGGGTCTTGTGTGTGCAGCAGAGCAGCACTCCATGAAGACTGGAGACGTTGAGGATGGAAAGGACTAGTGGAATGAATCTGTAGAGGAACATACCAGCTATTAAAGTGATTATGATTTATTTAATACACTTGAGATTATAACTCTCTGAAACCACATATTTCAAACTGCTTTCTCTCCTGCAGTGACCTGGAGAGTTCAAGATACGTAGCTTAAGTTGCTCATACAGATTCTCTCTCTGATGCTGAAGTGCTCATTGAGAGCTACTGAGGACATCAGATGGAATCCTCCTCTCTAGAGTGGTGCTGTCAGTATCTTAAACTCTGGATCCAGCCCCATGCTGAGGAGTTTGCAGGTTTAACAGAGAGACAAACCCTCCCCAGCATATTTAATAAGAGTATTTCTGAGGTACAATTTACTTAGACACAATTAGGCAGGCATGACAACGTCAGGCAGAGGTGGCATGCTGTGGGCAGGATTTAGTGCTTCATCTCTTTGTATTCACCTCACTCAGTAAGGCAGGAAATCTATTTCCTATCCAGTCACTTAACTGTCTTTCTGGTGCATTGTTTCTGCAGTGGAAATAGCAATACATCTATATATCTGGTTTTAAATGAATGACTTTCAATACCAAGGAGAAGGATGAGAAACCCTGTTTGTTCAGGTATTGGCACAGGAATGAATTTCTTCACCAAGCTGCATCTCACACATAGATTTGATTATTTTTCTTATGGAAGTTTTCTGTTGTGCTTGTGAAGTTTCCACTGTTGAGCTTAGGAGAGGCAATTAAAGTGAATTATATATTCTGTATCCCTTTCTTTAGCATGAGAACAGCACAGGGCCATTCTCTGTGGCATTAATACCCCAAATGTAACTGTCACTTAAGGGGAAAGATTGTTCCCATTTGCAAGATCGGAGGTTCCTAAAAGGAATGCTGTTTTTCCCCTGCCTGCATGGGAAATGCCTCATCCCTGTCAGTGCTCAGGGCCAGGTTGGACCAACCTGCTCTAGTGGAAGGTGTCTCTGCCCATGGCAGGGTTTGGAACTGGATCATCCTTAAGGTCCTTTCTAACTCAACCCAGTCTGGGGTTCTGTGATTCTATGAAAGGAAAGGAGTAGGACTGGAATTAGTTTATCCATGTGCCTTGTGTGTCCAACTCATTCCAGGCGCTGTTTGAAGCCCACAGTGAGGTGGGGAAGGGATGACTTTGGATAAGCAGTGGAGAGGTGTAGGTTGAGTGAGGGTTATAGTGAGGTGCAATGAAGGTATGTGAGGAGCTTCCTCTGCGATTGCTGCAATCTGTTCTTGTGGATAATATTTTTGCAAGATATTTTCTGGGGTTTTATATATGTATATCAAGAAAGCCAATGCAAGGATGTTTTTCTTTATATCTGCTATAAAGCAAAGTAATTGGAATAAAATTCTGAGTTTAATTGACTAAGAATTTAATCAGGACTTAGGAGAGCCTTTGATTTTTGCAGTAGTGTTGTTCCATAGAAAGCAAAGGGTTTAAGCTCTCTCTTTTCTCTATTTTGCCCATTTTCTTTCTCCTGGGGTGCTCAAGGCTATCAGCCAAGCAAGAGAAATGGATGGTCTGAATGGGAACTTGCAGCTACCAGCTGAAAACTTGCAGCTATTTAGCCTTTCTGCATGATTCATGGACTCATATAGGTAGTAAAGTTCCCAAATATGTTGTAAGTATTGCACGATGGTGCATCAGGGTCCAAAGAGTTAGGAAAGCAGTGTTTAGGAATACAGCATGTGTCTCCAGTGAGTGTTAGCTGTGATGGTCCACTCCCCATAGCTAGCAAGGCAACATAATCCTGTTCCATAAAAGCATAATTAGCATTACATTTTATTTTATGAAGCATCTTTTCAACTCATTATCCTCAGAAGTGAATGCAGTTAATTTTGTCTGCTTTATTCCATTTGACTGTACTTTAGAGGGGATGTATCAGTACCCAGCTGGGTGATTTTCCAGTCCTGTTCTCCCAGCTTCACTCTAACTGTAACCACCTTGCCCACTGAAGCAATGCGCTCCCATACATCGTGTTAGAGTTGCAGAGGGTTTCACAACTGCAGCATTGCAGGGCCCTGAGGAAGAGCATCCTGGGGCTGAACTGAGAACATACAATTCCATGAGGAATGTAAGGAACTGTCAGCTCCATGGCTGGAAGGGAACGTGCCATCATCCCTACTCCTACAGCACCTGAGAAATCCTGGTGTCACTCATGAGGCAAAAATAACAGACAAACCACATCTTCTGCTTTCACAGCACAGTCAGCAGGGAGACTTTGGATCCATACCAATAGAAGTGAGATTATCCTCTTCTCATCAAATTCCTATCTCATTGCTATATTTTACATGTCATTTCATACAGGGATCGCTTTTTCTTACAGTAATCACAGACATCTGTTTATACACACAATGTATTTGTACATCAGATGTATTTGAGATTGCAATTTCTGTATCATATGCACTATGTATTTTATATGTTGTGCATTGTGTGGATGCTTCTTTATGCAAAGCAGAGCACTTCATCTATGACTGTGCTGTTCATTATGACTGGATTATATACCCATGAGGGGCTAAGTAATCACCTACTTGCTTGGATTGTTTGCGATGCAAAAGCATTCCTGGTCCAGCTGGAGAAGCAGCAAGGAGAAGGAAAGATGGTTCCTTTACCTTGTATTAGTTAATAGATGACTACATGCAATGAGGCTTGTAATTTGCTGCTATTAAACATGAGGGGGATGTAAGAGAATCTACTAACCACTTCCAGGTTGATCCCAGAGGTTTGAGTCCTCAGCAGGTCAGAATGTTATATTGTTAGACCAAATTTCATCTTCTTAAATGCCTTATGATACTAGTACAGGGTAAAAAAGTTAGCTGGAGCAATGCTTTCACACACAGCTGTGTGGGGTTTCTCCTAAACAGTTCCTTCCCAAATACAATCAGGATCTGCAACCACCAGGTTTTCTTACCCCTCATTGAATATTCACTTGTTTTGTGTGATTAATGAAAGTCCCAGGACAAATTAGTGGCCAAAAAAGGGTTATTTTGTGAGAAAACTGCAGAAGCTGTTCCCTGTGAGGGTGCTGAGGCGCTGGCACAGGGTGCCCAGAGAAGCTGTGGCTGCCCCATCCCTGGCAGTGCTCAAGGCCAGGTTGGACACAGGGGCTTGGAGCAGCTGCTCCAGTGGAAGGGGTCCCTGCCTGTGGCAGGGGTTGGAGCTGGAGGAGCTTTAAGGTCCCTTCCAACCCAAACCATGCCATGATTTTTAACAGCTGAGACTGAACTGGGGGTGGATCTCCCGTTCTGAAGCAGAGCAGTCCCATGGCCTCTGATGGAGCTGTGCAAGTTTCTGCCATCAGAGAGCACATTGGTATGTTTAATTTTATTTCATTAGCACTTCCAACATCCCCTATCAGTCTGTATCGATTGCAGATGTGATGCCAGATGAGTTTAATTCCTAATTGCACTAATTACCCCATGCTGCTGTGTTTAATCCTGCACTATGGTAAAGGCAACTGCATAGCTTCAGGGATTATTAAAGCCATAAAAGCATTATGAGATTTTCACTGATGAAGAAGATAATGACTTTATACTTTCTAGCTATCAGGTACCCGACCTATGTGGAACCGTGTGTACATCATCATCCCTTGGCAAGCTATAGCTTGAACAGAATAGCAGCTCCTCTTTCTGCTCTGTTGAAGCCCCTATTCCCCAGGAAGTTTGAGAGACTTTTTCCTTTGCTTACCAAAAATAAAGGCAAAATTAATTGGAAATGACAAGAGGAAAATGATCCAGCTGAATGCTTTGATAAGCAATCAAGGCTTAATAGATTAGAAAATATAATTAATTACCTAATTATCCTCAAAGTGGTTGTTGTTGGTAGATTGTTCATTGAAAAGCCATTGTTGTGTAGGAGGATGTGCCCGTTGCATGAATATCAGTCTCCAGGAAGCCCTTGCTGCTAAGCTGGGCCTCTGAGGGAGCAGAGCAGTTGTTCTGCTACACGTACCACTGCACACTTCCACTGCACATCTGCTAAAGGCTTTACAAGCCTTTATTGGTTGTTTGCCCTCGTGGTTAGCTAGAATGCGATGCCAGTAAGTAGAGTATCATAGAGTTACTAGCATGCAGCTAGGCATTGAAACTGAGGTCCTAGAGTAGTAGAATCATAGACTGGTTTGGGTTGGAAAGGACCTTATGATCATCCATACCCGCTGCCATGGGCAGGGACACCTCACACTAGACCATGTCACCCAAGGCTCTGTCCAGCCTGGCCTTGAGCACTGCCCAGGGATGCAGCATTCACAGCTTCTATGGACAGATAGTTGCCTTTCTTCTCCAACCAGAAATCACAGAACCCTCGACATGATATTAAGCTCTTTTCACTGGGATATCCCAAAACACTGGGATGAAAACTGTGCTGGTTTGAAACCCTCAAACCCCAAGAATCAATGAAAGAACAGGTCTGTCCAGAGACACCTACCACAGCTGAGACACAGGCAGGTCTCCTGAGGCCCAGGCATGATTTCTAGCCAGTGGTGCCATTAGAAACCATTTATTCAAAGCAGAAACATTTAAATCAAAACCTTAAAATGCACTTACTATTTGAGGAATTCCATATTTGCAAAGGCTGCCTTTGAAATAAGAACCTCTAAGATCAGTTTTCCTTTTGAAGCTGCTGGTTTAATTCTAGGAGTTATTTTCCATTCTATGCACTCTGTGGTGTGTAAGTCAGTGGAAAGCTGCTTCTCATCAATAGATAAGAAGTTCATAGGTTAAGTTTTCCTTAGTGACTGGAGAATTGGGGTCTTCAGTAACCAGCTGTTAAGTCAGCAGTTTAGATAGAGGATATTGGGCTTTACTGGTCTTCAGTTTTCTCTACCCTTCTAAGTTTGTGACAGCACTTGGAGATAAAAACAAGGGAGCAGATGAACCTAAGAGGGTGCACTTAATGATACCAGAGGTGTGCGTTCACTCTTCTAAGTGCCATTTATGTGGAAGCAGCAGTAGCAAGCAGTGATGGGCTGACACAGATGGAGCTCAGATCCCCTGGGTAAAGCCCCATTGCTTCCACATGGTGCAGCACTACCAGGAGAAGAGCTCAGAGCCGAGCACACCGCGCTGGTGTAGCAGCCTGCAACAGCAAGAGCTAACTTGTCCCGATGGTCCCTGTTGGCCTTCATTAGCTCCTGCAGTGCAGGGAGCTGAGTGGATTGATCCCTCCCTGGAGCATCCCACATTCCCAGGAGGTTTGTGCGCTCCTCATTGTTTGCCTTCCTGTGAACAGAATGGAATTAGCTCACTAACAGATTGGCCTCTCACTGTACTGAGTGTGTCTGTGGGGCTGCTGCTGCTTCACTTAGCAGCACTCTCCAGAAGCTGAGGCTCCTGCTGGCTTCTGTAATTGTACTTGGGGTTTGTTCTTCGAGTAAGTCTCTTTGCTGCCTCTCTGTATGTGTGCTCTCTGCTCCTACTGGCGTAAACCTAAATGTAGGAAGAGTTTCCTCTGGAGAGGAGCGTTGTGACATTTGTTGCCCTTGTAACATCACTGATGTGACAGTTGTTAAACGGGCATCACAAGGCTGATGAGTCTGTAGTAGGAATGTAGTACTCATCTTTATCAAACTGTTTATGCCCCACAGAATATCCCTAGCAAGGTATAAAAGAAACTCTTCACATCACTCTGCTTTGAAGAATACAGTCACAAACCAGTTAATCCCAGCAAGAAGCTGTTTAGGGAGGGGTTTGAGCACCCACATGGAGGAAACCCTGTGAAGGAAACAATCCTCAACTGAAGACAGGAGCTTATCATCCTTGTTAATATACCCTAGAGAACAATTCCTCATTGATAGGAGAATGTTGTGATTTCTTATCTTTGAATTCGGGTTCTGTGATGTGGTCCTGACATCTGGAAGACAGTTGTAATCTCTTTGTGCTTGGTACCTAGAGCAGCTCATTGTGCTGCTCTCAGCACAGGCGTCGACTGTCAGCTCCGGAGTCAGGCAGGAATTCCTTAGCACTTGAGTGGTTTTGAGCACAAACTCCAGTTTAAAACACCTTTGGATTTTCATGGAATTCCATGAGAAGTTTCAGCCTGTTGACTTGAACTGGAGCTGTGAACAAAACAGTTCTGAAGTGCCAAGGCCAGGTTGGACACAGGGGCTTTGGAGCCAGCTGCTCTAGTGGAAGGTGTCCCATTGGAACTGGATGAGCTTTAAGGCCCCTTCCAACACAAACCATCCCAGGATTAATTCTATGATCTCTGAATTCTCAAATTCCAAGGTTTTTCTCTATTGAAGACTATAGCCACATTTTCATATTTACATTGAAGAGCCTGTGAGTTACTAACTGTAGCAGTAAGTTTTCCATTGATTGTAATAGGGGACTAGGTTGTTTTTATGTCCTGAAAAACATAAATATATTTCCCATCTCCATATAAATATTTCCCATCTATATATTAATATGAACTAAAGATAGACATAAGGAACTGCTTCCTTTCCAGCTTTAGCTACAGAAGAGGAGAAATTACTTGGAAATGTACAGTGAAACTCCAACAGCACTAAATTGGTCATGCTTTGCCTCATTTACAGTGTATTTTCTAGCCAAAGTTTGTTTGGTTGAGAAAGTTTTCATTGCCTAGCCAAGGAAGCCAGCACTAGTTTAAACCTCCATCAAACTGAGTGACAGATAGCTACAGCCTATGGAATTCCTTTCCCCCTTCCCATTGTTTCATAGGAAATAGAGGGCTGCCTTTTCTCTGAGTGTTGTTCAAGCTGGGGCCAGTGTTGCCATATAGATGAGACAGCAGAAACCTCAGTGACAGGAAGACAAGCAAATATGGTACATGGGGAGTTGTGGTGAGTTGAAATGGATCCCTGGGAGACACATCCATCCCAAGCAGCAGACACATCTTCTAGTGGTGTCAGCAAGGAGGGTTTTGCAGCGTAAGCATCTACTCGCTTCCAGTCACTCAGAAACCAGTTTGCTTTTCCCTGTGCTCTGCTGCAGCTATTGCTATGTGTGACGTGTTGAGAAGTGCTGTATCCATAAATATCAGACTTTGGAAAGCCTTCAAGTTAATTCTCTTCCACTTGCATTAAATGTTGCCCATCTACATTAGTGTCTCAAGCCTAAAAGCTCTTTCCAGGGTTGTTTACAGGACTGGAATTAACTTTGCTCATGTTGTTTTGTTCTTGAATTTGGATCAAGCCCTGGCTAAGGACTGGAAGGAGCTTAGAAATAGAAACCTTGCTCCCAAGCTCTGGGCACAAGGCTTTTCCAAGGGCAGTTGTGGGAGCAAGAAGAGTGCAGATGTGGGGATAAAGTGGTGGGGATGCAAGAAGGCCACAGGGACAGAGAGGTTAAAGATGATTA
This sequence comes from Melopsittacus undulatus, assembly GCF_012275295.1. Lineage (NCBI taxonomy): Eukaryota > Metazoa > Chordata > Aves > Psittaciformes > Psittaculidae > Melopsittacus > Melopsittacus undulatus. The sequence continues at coordinate 1,352,439 of NC_047544.1, forward strand.
GGGACAACTGAATACTGTGAGTTCAGGATGTGATTTGGTAACATCAAAAGAACACAAATTAATGGGAAGCAGCTTTTTGTAGTAAGCAAAGAGTTGATGGAAATGAGTTGAACTCGATAGGGTCAGACTTGCTTTTGAAGATAATAGCTCAGTGCTGTGCAACTCTGCTCCAAATCCTCCTTGCAACATGAGTTTGCTGTTAGAGGCGGTGATGCACAGCCCAGTTAGAAACAGTTTAAGGTACAAAATCACCAATTCTGTACTCAAATGCATGATCCTGGTTGCAGAAACTTGGCTGTGATGTTGATAGTGCTACTGCACACCAATCCCTTTATTCCTCAGACAGCCTACTATTTTCACATACAATTTCTAAGGAAATGCATGGAGTGTTCTGACATGAAGGACTGCCTTTTAGGATGAGACAACCTTTCAACAGGTTTTTGCATTTATTAAACAATGTTAAAAACCAGCTCTGTGAAAGCAATCCCACGTTACCATGGCAAAGAACAAAGAAATGCAATGAGGCTGGTTGTGGGTAGTACAGAGAGGTTATAGAGCAGAAGGGGACGTGCTGGACCTCTTTTTATTGCTGACACTGTATCTTACCAATCCTGGAGTTTTAGAGACATCAGGTTTCTGTGATGGATATGTAATGCTGTTTGCAGTTTTCCCTGTGCACATCAAAATACGCATCATGATCCTCTTGGTGGTTATACCAATATAAATCAGGAGTAAATCTACAGCATCAACACAGTTAGCATAAGGAGTATAAACCCCATATCTTTACTTCTGCTTGTGTGTATAGAGAATATAAGCATACATTTTACATAATGATATGGAAACAGGCTCGGTTTCTAGATTCAGATTCAGTAAAGATAGAATCACAGCATCCCAGACTGGTTTGTGTTGGAAAAGACCTTAAAGCTCATCCAGCTTCAATTCCCTGCTTTAGGCAGGGATATCTTCCTCTAGACCAGGTTGCTCCAACATGGCCTTGGATGCTGCCAGGGAAGGGGCAGCCACATAATACTTGATGGAAATGAGCAGCTGAACCACAGAACTCCCTGGAGCATCTGGAAAACTTTGTGTTGTAGCAGGGGTTTTACAACACAGCAATATCCTAGGGCTAGATGTATTCACTCCAGGCTTCTAAGAGCTGTTGTAGTATGGAATTACCAAGCTGACAACTGTGGGGTGTCTTCTCCTTGTATCAGTCATAGAATAGTAAAAGGAGCCAGTATAAGATCTCCTTTTTGTTTAGTAGGGCTCTTAAAAACTACACAGAAATTGCCACTTAGGGAGGTGTTGGCATTCCTGCGCATGGTTCTCTGGAAGCAGCTCGGTGGGGATTGAATAAAATGGTAGAAATGGTTAGAAATAGTTAGAAAAGAAGTTGAGAATAAACCAGAAAACATCATTATTTTTACTCACTTATTGTGAGGCTTTCCTGAAGTCCTGGGCACCCTCCTCAGAGGAGATCTAGAACTGGAAAACAGAGAAAGGCAGTAGGAAGAGTTATGAACAGGCTTACATAGAAGCAAGATAGTAAGCGAACAGCATCCCTCAGCTTGGGGGAGAGATGACTGAGGGGAGATGAGAGGGAAACTGTAACCTTATAAGATGCTATTACATTTTATAAGGATTACACAGTTTCACTGGGAGGAGGAACATCATTTTCACCACATCAATTAAAAAGGCTTGTAAAATCTGAACCAAACTGAGCAGAAATCTCTGCAGATGAACTTCAGCTGGTTCCAGTTCTCTAAAAGGAAGTTCTCACTGTCACAATGGCTCTGTTCAATGGTCCCTCAAAATGTGACTGTCCCTCTTCTGCACATCAGCTCCTCAGGGACAGAAATGTGTTCCTGGAGGGTTTGAGAAGATGGAGTCATCATCGTCTACATACTGCTTACATTGAGCTAGCAATTACTTAGGCAGAATAACCCAGCACAGGCTCCGATTGCCATGGAGCTCATTTGCCAGACAACAGAATAATGAATAAACTGTATAAATAGAATAAACAGAATGAACTGTACTAATTGTATTAACAGGTCTGTGCTCACAGTCTTGGGTACACAAAAGATCTACAGGGAAAGGCAGGGACGGGGGGGTTGCAGTAGTTTGTTTTCACAGTGGATGTTGAATGAAATGAGGTTTGGCCTCAATGTGTTTTGTGGCTGTTATTTTTATAGAGAGTGTATTTATAATACAACATTAGGGTTGGTTATTAAATGTCTGTTCATGTTCAGGAAAGCATGAAGGTTGCAGAATGAGGACCTTTGCCTTGCATCTGGGTTGGGTGAAGTGCAGCTGTAGGAACAGAAGAGATGCTGTGGCTTGGTGATCGTGTTTGCTACCACCTGAAAGGTCTGACTTCCATAGAAAGGAAAGGAGAAAGTAATTTGTTGTCCTTTTTATGCCTGAGAGGGCATCCTGCAGCCAGCAGCATCGATTGCAAAGCTCCTATTAGTCTTCCAGAGGACCAGAATGAATTGTGTTGTATTACCCAAGCTCCTCAAGGTCTCACACTAGGACCAGAGCTCCCATGTGGCAGCCTCTGTGCTCTGGGCACAGATCATCATAGAATCATGGAATCAACCAGGTTGGAAAAGCCCTTTGAGATCATCAAGTCCAACCATTACCCCAGGACTGCCAAGACCACCACTAAACCATGTCACCATCAACTGAGCTTTGTCAAACAGTATTTCATACCAAAGCAACTCCAACAAGCCTAAGCAATTCCATGGCTATCCATGAGTCAGCAGTGGTTAGTGGTTAACTGTCCTTCCCTCCCTTGCCAAAACCAGAAGCAAACATGCTTTGCCATATATTGTCTTCATGTAGCTTCTACCTAATATACTTGTATATTAGAAGGTTTTTGTAATAGAATGCTTGGAATTGAATGCTGAGAATGCTTGGAAGACTGTTCAAGTGTTTTGTATATGTAGGTCCTTCGGTTCTCTTCTGTCCTGTATTTGTATCAATTTCTAAAGTGTAGGATTTTGTTGAAGGCGTTTTTCTCCTCACAATTGAGAGAGTTACAGCAGCAGCATGTATCACAAAGGGAACATGAATTACTCGTATTTTATGCTGCATTTAAAAAGTAGGTTTAGGTTGCATTATGTTTCAAGTGGGGATCCAGTGCCTAAAGAGGCTATAAGAAACATACAGAGGAGCTCTGGACAAGGGATGTAGGGACAGGCCAAGGGGGAATGGCTTGAACCTGCCTGAGGGGAGACTGAGCTGAGCTCTGAGGCAGAAGCTGTTCCCTGTGAGGGTGCTGAGGCGCTGGCACAGGGTGCCCAGAGAAGCTGTAGCTGCCCCATCCCTGGCAGTGCTCAAGGCCAGGTTGGACACAGGGGTTGGAGCAGCTGCTCCAGTGGAAGGTGTCCCTGCCTATGGCAGGGGTTGGAGCTGGATGAGCTTTAAAGTCCTATAAACCCAAACCAGGCCTGGATTCTATGAACGTTCTTCTATGAACAGTTCTATGTCCTTCAGCACAGGCTGAGCACAGGCAGGACCCTTGTGCTGTTAATGTAAAATCCACAGTGCATCAGGTGTGCTGCGAGCACTGTCACTGATGCCAACAAGTGGCAGCAGAGCCCTCCATGGAATGACATTTTATGAGGCTGTATTTACCTCATTATTATGCTGCCCAGGCCCCACTTTACAAAAGAGGGGAAAATTCCCCACCAAACCAGTTAGTCCCTGATCTGTCAGCCAAAACCCATATGGTCAAGGCTTCCAATTGAGCCATGGTTGATCACACTCCCCTCTAATGTGCAGCTGCTTGCTTTCAGCTAGACAAATGTGTTGAAATAATGCATCCTACCTAACGCTGTCAATTTGCTTTTAATGTTTCCTTTGACAACTGAATGTTTCCATTATGCCCAATAAACATCTTGGAGCCTGACCCGGTCTGGCTTTAAATGCACGTTAAGGTGCATTTCCTTCAGTTCACCTTCCAAAGGAAACAGTGCCGCTGTTCATTATTTGCAGCACTTACTACAAGAGACTCATTTTGAGGAGATAATTCTTTTTCCCCTTAGAACTTCATAAAAATGTTTTAGTTCCTGAGCACAAAGGCACAGTGAATAACCATTGCAGCGGAGTGCTGTGAGCTTTGATGGCAGAGCCGTTGTGCTTCAGAAGGGCACAGAAGTCTGTCAATGGCACATTCTTCTCCTCCATGGTAATAGGAAGAGACTGCGTGGCATTGTGTTCTATTGTAGGAAGGTTTTGAAGCTGAACTTACTACATACCTGGAGCACAAAAAAGGAAAAGGGTAACCATGTCAACCATTGTCCAGCTGGGAACCAATACTTTGCATTACTATCATTCACTATGCCTCATCTTTCAATGTAACTTGTTTATATCACAGGGATGAAGGCTCTAAGGCTCTTCCTCGGAGCAGTGAGCACTGTGTCAAGGCAGTGAATAGCTGGTTATAATCACTGCATGTACTGGTCTTTCTGCTTTTGTGTTTTGATGGAAAGCCCATGTACTTCATTCCAGGGTAAAGAATAAGGAAGGGAACAATTACTGGGAAACTAATGGATGCTTAAATAACCTTCCCCTGGTTTTGTTTATGTGAGTGGGAAAACACACAGGGTAATGAAAAAGGCAGTATTTGGTATTTAAAGTGAGGTGGCACACAGAGGACTCTGTTTTTCCCCCATTGTTTGTGTCCCTTCTGTTAAGTGTTGGGATTATTAGTGGATTAGAGCAGATGCTGTAAGTGTTGCTGTGATCGCTGCCCTGATCTGCTGGGCACTGTGTGTGGTTGTAGTTGGGGAAGAGCTGATTGCCAGAGCACTTAGAGCACCTCATAGGGAAGTCCTTTTTGCCTGATAAAGGAGAAACCAGTCGAATTTGGTGGAGGTGAAATAAAGGGGGTATAGACACAGTATCAGAGTTTCACTTTCCTGAATTGGAAGATCATTCGTAGAATCATCGAATCATGAGTGGTTTGGGTTTTAAGGGACCTTAACATGCTTCAGTTAACATCTGAGAGCAGTCTTGGAGAGCTCCTTTTGAGATGAAGCTAAACTGGATCTGCTCTGAGAGTTTATAGGATCAGACCAGAGCTGATTTGGTGTAAATCATAGAATGGTTTGAGCTGGAGAGGACCTTAAATCCTCTAAATCCTCTCCAACGTGTTTGTTGTGAATACTGTGTACTCAACACCAACTCTTGCTCTCAGCAGGTTTGCTCATGCTGGTCTGTTATAGCTTACAGATAGATACACAGTCACAGTGGCCACATGATGAGTGAAGTCATTTAGGGATAAAAGATCTGTATTCGTGTATTTAGCTTGTGGAAAAATCTGTCCCTCAATCTGTGCACCACTTTCGAGATCTCTTTCTTGTTTGCTGTTTGCTTTTCTCCCACCCTTCATCTGTCATGCCTGTCTGGAGTACAAGCTCTTGAGGGCCAGGGCTCTTATCCAGTGCATGAGCATTGGTTGCCACACTGTGGTTGCAGGTCTTGTTGAGGCCTCTAGGCACTGCAAATAATGAGCAGGTTTAGGATGATGAGAGGCTTGGTTATCTCTTCATATTTCTTCTGGACTGTTTCACCATTGTATAGTCAGGAATTGGGTCATGATACCACCTGCATCTTGCCTTGGGTACTCGTTCTAGGTGTTTGCAACTGGTACAGACCCATCAAAGGGGAAGACCCCCATGCTGAAGGTTGTTAATGGTTGCAGCCCCATGTTTCACCACACCAGTAATGCACCAAAGTGGTTCTACACTCCCAAAAAGTTGAATTCTTTGTCTCTTTGTCCCTTTGGACCCACTGTCCCTTTCCCAACGGAACAAGCTTAAATATCCAAGTAGCTGGAAAGCATTTGGCTTATGCTTGGCTGGTCCAGTGCTGAAGCAGGGCTCTCTTGATGTGAGCTGCAGGGATTTCTAGCAGCCCCTCCTTTGCTTCCAGAATCCAGGGCACAGGGCAGATCTTATTTTGCAGCAGGACTCTCTTTGAACCTGGTTCTTTTCATTTACACTCCATTGCGACTGCTGTGCACAGAAGCGGTCCGAGTGGACAGCAACTACTTGTGCTTATTAATGCTCATTGCATCAGAATAGGGACCAGACTGCTCTGGCTTGTCTGTAGTAGGGAGCAGGCTCCCAAGTCCGTGTCCTCTGCAGCCCTCTCCTGGCCAGATTCAATAGTGCTTGGCTGCACAGAGAAGGAGCTTGATTGCTCTTTGCTCCTTGTTTTCCAGAGCCGGGCTCAGGCTGCCGCTCAGATTTACACATCCCAATCTGTTTGCCGGTAATTACAGCTCTGGCTCTTCCAGCTGACAGCTGTTTCCAAGGGGACAGGGGTGATCTTGACACAGAGCAGTCCCAGAGCTCTTCCATCCTGGAGCCGGGGCTGGAGCAGCTCTGTTGGTGCTTAGAAATGGGCCAGAATGAGGGAGATGTGCTGATTCCCATCTCCGCAGAGCAAACACAGCTGGGAGCATCTGGCCTTTCTACTTCTGAGCCATTTGACCCTGCAGTTTCTGTGCCAGTTCTCAGCAGGTTGACCACTAAACCCTGTTTTCTGGTGTTTCAGTGTTGTTCCTGGGTAGTTGCTGCTCTCTCCTTACACGTTTGACAGTGGCTGCTTTGAGGATTTAGCGCCTGGTTGGGGGGGTTTGGGCTGGTTCTCTGCTGTCATGCAGACATTCCTTTCTGCTTTAAAAGCAATGACTTTTGCTCAATAATTATTCCCATTGTTTTGCTTTCATGAAGTAATTGAATTGATCTGCTGAGCTCTGTGGCAGCAAAGATTGCTAAGCCAAGAAGATTTTCTAACCCATCTTTCTTCCAGTTTTCTCTGGGATTTTGAGGATGTCTTTGCTGATTATTTCCCTGCATATTATAAAACTTGCGCAGAGGAATGAGAAAGTCATTTGTTTTCTGTATAGCATTAAAAAATAATGTCATCATTGTGCAGTGCCCTTGCCTGCAATGCTGGACAGTCTTGTATTAATTCTCTGCTTGCTTCCCTCTGCTATACAGCGATTCTGTAGGTGACTGAAGCATGACCCCACGTTTGGTATTCATCCTCTTAACACTATTCTCTGTGAGTCCCTGCCCTGCTCTCTCCCCTTTTCTGTCCCAGGAGCCCATTCAGATGATGCTGCTGTTGCATCCCTCCTTTGCATGTCATAGATGAGCATTCATGACATAGATGATTGCCCTGTCACACCAAGGAGAGGCTATAGGAATGCCATGAGCTGTTGCAATTCACAACCAAGGGTCTTGAGGCTTTCTCTGAGTTTAATTAAAGTGCTTATATTGCTCTGGAGCATCTTGTTTTGACACAGGTAGGTGGGAGAGAGCTCTGTAGCCATACCTACTAGTAATATATTTATAGCTAGGCAGGCTGGGAGCCTCTGAGGTTCAGGTAGAGAGATTTTCCTCGGAGCTGATGGGCTGAACATGCGCTGCCATCCCAGTCTGTGTGTTCAGTGACAGAGGAGCTGGGAAAAGACCTGAGTGTTGTTCCCTATCATGCCTAAGCCACAGTGTCTCCAGCCCCTCCACCCCATCTTCTGACTTAAAGCTGCTGCCTTTGAGGAGCCCTGACACCAGCCTTGGTACCTGGCACTGTGTCACTCACAACTGGGCACTTCCTGCTTATTCCTCATCCTCATCCCTAGATTACTGTCTCTCCCACAGCCTAAAATAGTGGTTTCCCTTGAGCTCAGCCCTGTTCTGCCTTAACTTATGGTGCTGCAAGAGGCAGAGACTGATGCTCACCCTTTTCAGGGAAGATGGTGGTTATGTAAATCCTCACCCCAACATGAGTCATCCCTCAGCACCTTTTGGAAACGGGGGGGGATGGGATTTGCAGTCTCCTCTTGGTGTAGGCGCACGGCTCCCATCAGCGTTAATGGAAGTGACATCCACACATCAGGAGCCGTCCCTTCTGCTCCTGGGTTAATGCTCTCACCACTGTGTTTGTGCCACCTGTGTGTCAGTGCATACTGATTCCTCTGCTAGGAGACAGGGAAGGCAATTAAACCTTGTGATTTCTCATGAACAGAACCCTGCTGAGACATTCAGTACAAGAGGAGCTCCCTCCCGTGTCCAGGAAGGTCTGTGGTGCCAGGAGTTTCTTTCATCTCTCCCATAAGAGTGAATTTATCTCACTGTTTTCTCAGGAGAGATGAGTAATTCCCAGAACCTGTGCTCAGTTTACAGTTGTGATGCTTTGCTGACTCCTCTTCTTTTAGTTGATGTCATACCAGATCAACAGCTCTGGATGCTGATGTCCTGATATAACCATCTGATTCCCAGATCAGGTGAAACAGCAGCACTAGCATCTTATTTCTGAATGTTTCCTTCTCTTTGGCACCCACTTTCTGTAAAGAAGGACCCCTTCAAATTGCCTTGAGCTGCCTGAAAAACAAATTATCTGCTCTCTTAATGTCATCATGTTGAGCATTGAATTTTTAATGATGACAGAGGAGGAGGAGGACTCTTGTCATGTTACAGCTTGTTGGGGATGCAGGGGCTGGATACTACCTGCATATTTAATATTGCCATGTTAAAGGGAATTGGTGCCAATTATAAATGTGGTTCTAAGCATTTTGTTACTCAAATAGTGGGTTGAGACTGGCCTCTGACTCCAGCCAGAACCTTCTGAGTGTAGTTTAACTTGGTAACAGAGAAGGAAAAGCTTCCGTTTATCAGCCTGATAAGACACCCCAGATCCCTTTCTCCTAGCACTGGTGTGGGTTTTAAGCATAAGCCATCACGTTGCCTTGTTTATCCGTACTCATGTCTTAAGGACAGCGTATTGTGCAATTTGAGTCACATTTCTCCAGCTTTAGGCAGTACATTTTTGGTCTCCTGATGTACAGAATCCATGCACAACTTTAAATAGTATTTAAAAACCTTTAAAGAAGCTCTCTAGTTCTTTTGCACACTATAAACTTTAGGCAGAGCTGATAAAAAGGCAGTGTTTTAGTATGAGACAAAGACTTATTTCACTCATTCTCCAGTGCCTTCATTTGTCACTGTAGCAGCAACATTGTCAGATGTTCATATTAAATATGTGCTTATTTATTGTAATGGCTGGAGCAGGTTGTCATCTTCATGATTACAGCTCTGCCTTTTCCCTTATTGTCATCCTTCCTTTTCCCAAGTGCTGCATTGGACCTGGTGGCTGGGAGGATGCTTCAGACTGTTAAATACATCACAGGTCCAGCTCTGTAGCACTTGGGGCCTGAAATGCCAGCAATTCAGAAAGCTCACTGAAGCTGGGATTGTTGGAGGTCAGGAGAATGCCCTGTGGGAGTTATTACTGGATTGCTGATCTATGTTCTGCTCTCTCTTCTTGATCCTTTGGAGACTTGGGTAGTCTGACCTTTGCCTTGTCCTGAGAGGTTAAGTACAACAGATCCACACTTTGCAGCTCTTAATGCAATTCACAGGGAGCAGAAATTCCTGGGGAGAATAGAGCTTTGTAAAGTGGCTAAATGCAAGCTGAATTGCCTTAAAATAGACTATATGTTTTGAAGGTGCATTTGTTTAGGCATCCAAAAGGATTCTTTTGCATCTAGGTAGGTAACTACTACAATGTACTGCATCACTTTTGGAGAGCTAATCTGTCCCTGTGCAATGCAAAAACGTTTTTGGACTACCAGGCTTCTTTCCCTATTGAATTCTATGGGAAATTATCCTAATAGCACTGGAAGCAATATTAATGGCTTTCCAATTAGATATCTGGATAGTTTGTTTATTTTATTGGCCTTCCAAGGCGGAAAATCGAAGGTTACCGTGGATCTCACTTGAAGTTTTCCATCAGTGGGGCCTTTCTGTCAGGAGCCAGGTACTCCATAACAACCACATAAAGCCATTTACAGGGAATACTTTGCCCAAGGAACAATAACAAGGCTTTATAAGGCTTTTCTTCTTTCTCAGGGTTTCCTTTAGGGAAACCTTTTCATTTCCTGATTGACAAATCAAATTGGCCCATAGAGGGTGCATTGTACTTATGGTCTTGGAAAAACACTCGTGGTTAAACAGCCCATGGAGAGGTTCCTCTTTAAAGGGAAAGGTGTTTGTGTGATGGGGTAGAAGGATTAGGAAGTTATCTGTAGGGATGGCCAGGAAAGCTTAAAATCCACTTCATTGTGTCAGTGGAAGTGACAGAGTGATGTTGTATCAGGGTTTAAACTCACTGCAAGGATGAATAAATCATCAATTCCTGTCTTTATAGGATAGCATGTATTGCTTAGGGATGGTTTAAAAAGTTGGGGAATATTTTCCTGCCACATCAGAAATTAATAAATATACTCTAATTAACTTTGTTTTATATGAAATCAATCAATTTTGCAGAGTATTATGTAGTCCCATCTATCCAGAAGTTGCCGATTAACATGACATAATTTATTGGGTTAATATGCTTATAATCATATCTAACACGATGATGTTTGTTTAATTTCTCTAGTTATTAATTATCAGTTAACTTTTTAGGAACTATAAATAGACCTCTAATAGGATGTGCAGGAGGAGCTGATGCCTGCGCTACCATCTGCCCTCTGTCTCCTCTCTGCGGCTTCTCCTCATCTGTCAGGCTGACACCTCTGCTCTGACAGTCCGTGTCAGTTCTGGGATCCCATTTCTCCAGCTAGAAGTACAGGAATTGAGGAAGGTTAATGACCCATCTGTCAATCATCTCTAGTAGTTTGGCTCCAGATTTCCACTGATACCTGCTTTTTTACTAGGACAAGGTGGGAGATCTGCCAACCACAACCTTTTCTCTCCAGCTTAATGTTTGATAAAGAATCATAGAGTCATCATCTTACTACGAATAGTGTCTTTGCACTCAGTAACAGGAAGAAAAGGCTTCCATTCCATGTGTTGAAGCTGTCCTGTGCCCAACCTTTACATCCTTCAGAAGACTTCAGGCTTGGTTCTACAGACCTTGATATAATGCTCAGATCTGGTCAGGAGAGCAGTCTTTGCCCTGGCCTCTCATTGCTTGTTTTGGGTAGGAAGCTGCAGGGTTCTAAATGCACTCTCTGGTTTGGTCAAAAGCACATTCAACAGTGTCTGGCAGGACCCTGCATTAACCACAGTTCCAGCTGGACTGGTAGGATCCAAGTCTTAAGTGGATGTAGGATGCTCGTAAGACCAGTTTGTAGGACTGTTGTGATGGATGTAAGCATAAGATAAGGAAAAAGACTTCAAAGAAGTGAATCTGCAGACATAATGTGCTTTCACTAGAAGACAAGCTTACTTTATACAGCACTGTCACTTTAGAACATACATACACATTTGCATGTGTGTGTACAAGAGTGCAAGAGATTAAGAGCTATCCCCGTGGAACACCAACCCTCTGTGGATGCTTAGAAGTAAGTCCTCAATTTCTTAGAGAAGGGAAAGCTCCTATATGTAAAGGGGAAGCCTTGGAGCAAGCTGCTCTAGTGGAAGGTGTCCCTGCGCATGGCAGGGGGTTGGAGCTGGATGAGCTTTAAGGTCCCATCCTGCCCAAACCAGTCTGTGATAAGGAGCTGGGGTTTCCTGTTGTGTCACTAAGGATTCTGGGGCTGTGGGCTCAGTACCGTGTAATGTGGGACCTTCACCTGCAGACTAAAGATTCCTTCTCATTTCTCTCCTCACCATGGGGGAGCTGCTTAGACCATTAATCTGAGTTGGTAGGAAATAGCTGGAGGAGGCAAAGCAGTGGTTTCTGTCTGGAGTGGGAAGGAAATTGAACGTGAAATTGCAGGAGATTGATTGTGGGAATTGCACCTACAATGCAGGCTGCCAAAAGGCTCCATGCCTCATGCCTAATGTAGGCACACCAACCTCAGGCAAATCCCATCGGATCTGTAGCTGTTAGACAACCTGAGCTCATTAAAGATGGTGAAAACCTTGACATGAGAAACAAGCATGAGATGTCTCACAGGCAACCTCAGTAAGAGCAGTACCAAACCACCTCACCCCACCTCGGAACTGAGCCCCCAGACAGCTGAGTTCTGAACTATAATAAATGAGGTTTGGATTCTTTTGTCGGTATGAGAATTACCTTAGGAAGTGAGTTTAGGCCTGTTTAAACAAGCCATCTCCTTTTGTGTTTGCTCCCATTGGAAACAGGAGCGAACAGGTACCCATTCATATTCCAGAACTACCTTCAATGTCCTTTCTAGTGGGTCTAATAGGAAGTATATGGTTGGGCCTTCTGAATAGGAGTGTTTTTCTGAGCTGACTCCAAAGGGATGTTCCAGAGTTGTGAACTGTGATGTTTCAGCAGTGTGCAATCCACTGACATCATTTAAGCCAGCTCTATCTGCTAATGTGCTTGATCCATCCACCTCGAACGTGAAGCTGTGCTTCACTAATCGTAAAGCTGGGATAGTTTATCTTGCTTATTTTTACTCTGAATTATGATAGGCTTTAAAATGAACTCTGAATTTGATTTATCAACAGCTATGATGCTAATTCAGCAATGAGGCCATGGTGTTCTGAAACTGAATATTAGCACTAATGAGAAAAGATAGCTTCTGTGTTTTGTAACTCTCGAGTTTCCACTATGTATGGACAGCTTCTAAAGTTGTAATTTCATCGTTTAATCATCAGCTAGATGAATACTTACACACAAATCAGTGTACCTGGATTATAAAGTACCAGCAAACGTGGAAGCAGATCGTGTTCAACTGCCTGAGTTTATTCATGCTTCAGCTTTGGTTTTCAGAAGGAAAAGGTGTCTCCTGCAGGACAGGGGTGGTTGTCAGATTGCATTTTCCACCTGGATGAATGGAGCTTGTTTTCAGGTTTAAAAACAGAGTGCTCCTTCTCTTTGAAAACAGAAGCGACAGATTTGAAGACCTATGAAGTGCAGTGTTTAAACAGTGACTGTATAAAGCCAAAGTGCCCAGACTGAGAGAACAGAAGAAGTCTGGTTCTGGGAGCATCCATCACTTCTATTGCCAGGCTCTAGGCTTTAGGTTCTTGCCAAAGCAGTTACTTGTTTGAGGATCCTGTGACAGTTTATGCCCTAAAACCATTCTCCTTTCAGGGAAGAAAATAAAGCACATTCCATCCCACCACATCCATACCCCCAGCAACCATGCTGGGATTGTCAGTCCTGCCTTACATTACATTTCTGTCCCCTTGTTGATGGTCCTGGTAGCGAGTCCCTGCGACCATTTGTGTTCCTCAAGACAGAGCTTCCTTCTCTGCAGGGTGATGAATGGTGAGAGATCCTTCTTCAAAATGGAGCATAAAGAAAACAGCAGTAATATTTCCAGGGTGAAACAGGTCTGTTTGGGAAAACCTGTGTTTCCAAAAGGTGATTTAGCAGTTTACCAGGAAATTATCCCAACTGGGACTGCTGGTGATCAGATCTTGCAACAGATGGAGTGAGGCAGAAAGTTCATCCCTCTCTGATCCTCACCTGATCTTCACTACAATGAGTCTGTTGTGAGCACAGAAGAACGTACTGAAGCAGGAGTTGCAGTGGGAAGAACTTGGCATTCTGATAAAGTCTCTTGGCATTACCTGATAGAGAAGTGTCTTACCTTAGAGTTCATATCAGGGCTGCATTTCAGGTTGTCTGAAACATGATGTTAGGAATCAGGAAGGAATTAGGAGTGTATGAGGGTGTTTAACATCCTATGAGAGGTGGTAGAGAATGGTATTTTAAATAAGGTCACCTGATGCTCACTTAGGCCCCAATCCAATAGTCTTTAGAGCTCACTGCATTCAGTGGCTATATAGTGAGGTTACATCTTTACTGATGTGTATTCCAAGAATAAGGATTTTTATAGCTGTTCTGATAAAGCTGCAGGTTTTGGTGCTGCAGGAGTCCAGGATGAATCCTGAGCACTGACATCTTATAGAGAACTTTCTCTTCTATCAGATAGAATAAGTCAGTAAATCCACCTACCAAGGCAGGGCTTGGAGCAACCTGCTCAGGGGGTTGGAACTGGGTGAGCTTTATGGTCCCTTCCAACCCAAACCTATCTGTGGTATGAAGGAAAGAGTTTTATATCTGTTCTGTTTCCATGCAAGCAACTCTTTGTCTTCATTTACAACTGAACTTAGTCCAAAACTAAACCTAGTTGTAGCACAAGTGGCTGTGGTGAATGGCAGCGTGGAGGAAGCTGGAGGATCCCTGTTCTGCTCCTGGCTCTGCCTTTCATTTGGTGGCAGGTAATTTCCAGCCTTACTTCCATTTTCCAGCTAGTGAAAAATGCATCTCCCATGGCAAAGGCCTTGAGATAGAGGTGACACAATCCCAGAGGCTGTATTTATTTGCTGAGGTATTTGGTGACCTGCCTGCATTTTTGTCACTCTACTCCTGTGCTTTGTTGTCTCTTGGAGACAATAGGAGCTGAAAGAGCCTGGCTTAGGTTACAGTTGTGTTGGTTTAGTCCCTGCACAAACAGCCCTTGCCTCAACCAGCTCTAGTCTCCAAGGACGAGCAGGGACAGGACTTAATCTTCTCATTTTCCAGCTCATAAAATGCCTTCTCCAAGGTCACATCTCGGTATCTCAGGTAGTAGTTCCATAGCTATAATGAAACAAGAAGTTGCTTCAGATCCTGGAGTAAAAAGATGCATAAAAGCAACTTTCAACATCTTAGATATTCTTAAATATGTTTTGTTCATCTCTGAATCAGAAGAAATCTGATTAGTATCAGCTGTGTTTAATGAGCAATGGCATCAGTACTTGGATCCTTCTTGCTTACACCAGTCTGAGTGGTGGCACAGATGTGCCCACATCTGCAATAGTCTGCATCTGCAGTCAAAGCTGTGTCCTGAAAGAGCTTTTGCAGGCTTAGGTTTGAGGTAGGGATCCTTCAGTGTACATGAAGATGACCCCCGTGTCTTTCTGAAACCCATGGATTCCCAGACTGGTTTGGGTTGGAAGGGACCTTGAAGCTCATCCAGTTCCAGTCTTGTTTCAGAGAAGGAATTTCAGGGAAGGAAAGGATGCTCCATTTTGTGGGACAGTCCTCTGGGAGCCTTTCACTGCCATCAGGAAGGTTCTGGTTTGTTGTATGCTTCCTGTGGTTGTTACCTTGACTCTGGAGCCGATGCAAGAGCTAACCTGAGGGGTGCTGGTGGCATTTCTTAACTCAGTTTTACTGGAGGTACCTTAAGGATGCTGTGGCTTACAGTCATTTGACATGATTAGGGTGACATGGTCTAGTGTGAGGTGTCCCTGCCCATGGCAGGGGCTTGGAACTGGATGTTCCTAAGGTTCTTTCCAACCCAAACTGCTCTGTGATTATTGTTTTACTGCCCTTGGTGGGATTTAGCACTGAAAAGAGGAAGAGGAAGCATCGTACAGGGGCTGGGCCTGAAAATGGGGAGCAGCAAATCCATTGCTGGCCTTCATTATCCTAGGAATGCTTTCTACACATTAACCTGCAGCATTTTAATTCCCTTGTTGCCCAATACACCTATGTTATGTTTTACACCTTCCCTGCACCCACAGGGCACAGAGACCCTTCCTAAAATGATTTCAGGCATACACAAACCTGATTTTGAAGTGAAAACAAGTGAGAGTTTCTATAAAACTATAGAGAAACAGCTGTAAAGGAAGTATGTTCATCCCCTGTTACAGGGATGCTGTTGAGATCCTGATCCTTCTGACTCCTGTATGGATGAAGGGAGAAAACAAGCAAACAGTGCTGCACCCAGGTTAATGTCCTGTGGATTATTGCTGTAAAGCTTGGACCTCAATCTCTCAGCTCTCCAGAACACAAATGGTCTTTGGCTTTTATAGAAGCATAAAGCCTTAAAGCCTTAAAGGCTGAGGACAAATCCAGGCCCTGATAGGCATTGGTGTAGGTATCACTGTATCCAAAGGGAGTCAGAGTTTCTTACTGTGTCTGAATTTGACCCACAAGTGAACACAGTTGTCCCATCAGGTTCTGCCTGATCTGTCCCATCAGATTCAGCTTGTCTTCTGCACACTTGCCTTTCAGCTGTCACATAAAACAGCATTTGCAGCTGAACTCCATCCAGTGGAAGAGTTTTGGAGTCTCTCCAGTGTTCTGCAGAGAAGCAGAGGGAGGAATTGAGCTGCCGAGAGTATCCTAATGCAGGAGGAACTCTAGCTCTGCAAAACTTACCATTAGCCTTAATGCCCTTGGTTTTTCATACCTGTTTGAGCCAAGCGTGACCTTCTCTGTCCTGCTCTTGTGAGACCCCCTCTGCAGCACTATGTGCAGTTCTAATGTCCCCAGCATAAGGACATGGAGCTGTTGGAGCAAGTCCAGAGGATGCCATGAGGATGCTCAGGGGCTGGAGCAGATCCCATATGGAGCCAGGCTGAGAACATTGGGGCTGTTCAGCCTGGAGAAGAGAAGCTGTGAGGAGATCTCAGAGCAGCTTCCAGTGTCTGAAGGGGGCTACAAGGATGCTCTTGTATGGAGCTCTTCATCAGGGATGGTAGGGATAGGACAAGGGGTGATGGGTTCAGACTGAAACAGGGAAGTTCAGGTTGGAGATAAGGCAGAAGCTGTTCCCTGTGAGGGTGCTGAGGCGCTGGCACAGGGTGCCCAGAGAAGCTGTGGCTGCCCCATCCCTGGCAGTGCTCAAGGCCAGGCTGGAAAGAACCTTTGGTGACCTGGTCTGGTGTGAGGCCCCCCTGCCCATGGCAGGGGTTGGAACTGGATAATCTTAAGGTCCTTTTCAACCCAAACCAGTCTGGGATTCAATGCCCTGCAGTGGAAACTTGTGATAAATTAGCTCTGTAGTCTTCTCTTAAAGTTGGGCATGGAAAATAAAAAGGCATTTGTTAGAAGATTGAATTATGTGTAGGATATCTGCAGCTCTAATGAGCTTAGGCTTTCTGTGTTACAATAAACTCTTGCCTCTATCTCCTGCAGTGTGTGTTTTTTCCCTAAGAGCATATTTCTTGCTATTTGATCAGCTCCTCTCTTGCAGATGATAAAATTATCTGCAAAGATTTGTAGCTGATGCTGGGCCATAAATAATATTTAGCTGCAGGATTAACATTTGCAGGCATAGATCATTTATGGGAAAAGAAGGTTGGGGGGGAGGCTGGCAGTGTCTGAGTACTTACATGAAGCAGAGAGATGGGATTCAGGATAGAGCTCAGCTACGTGACCATTTCACAAGGTGTGCATCTGCTCAGTGCTCTTGAGCTGCTTTGATAGGGTTTATCTGGGGGAGGTTGTAAGATAAGGAACTGAGGAATAGGTGACCCAGGGCAGGCAGCTTTGTCAGAGACAGACAAACCCGTGTTCAGCTGGGCTGGAAGCTCCGTGTGCTGGCAGCTGGGTTCTCCAGTGCTGTGACATGCTCAGGTCTGTGGAAGTGCTCAGCCCCTTTCAAGGCACTGGAGGAAGGGACACTTTAACAGGTTTGTATTGCAAGGACAAGGGGTAAAGGGGTGATGGGGTTAAACTTGACCAGGGGAAGTTCAGGTTAGATAGAAGGAAGAAGTTCTTTCCTGGGAGGGTGCTGAGGCGCTGGCACAGGGTGCCCAGAGAAGCTGTGGCTGCCCCATCCCTGGCCGTGCTCAAGGCCAGGTTGGATGAAGCCTTGGGTCTATGGTCTGCATGGTCTATGAAGTATGGTCTATGGTGAGGTGTCCCTGCCCATGGCAGGGGATTGGAACTGGATCATCTTAAGGTCCTTTCAAACTAAACCATTCTGTGACTCTACCAGCAGCTTCCAGTTCCTCTTTCATAGCAGGATTGTCCAAAACAGGACAGAATTCAGCACTCAGGACTGCTTTGATAGTCTGTCCACAAACACAGTTGCTGAAATGGAGAGAACAGTCCCCTCTAACCTGGCTTCATACAGCAAATCACAGAATCCCAGGCTGGTTTGTATTGTAAGTATCCTTAAAGCTTATCCAGTTCCAACCCCTACCACAGGCAGGGACCCCTTCCACTAGAGCAGCTGCTCCAAGCCCCTGTGTCCATCCTGGCCTTGAGCACTGCCAGGGATGGGGCAGCCACAGCTTCTCTAGGCAAAAGGGACAGAAGGAGGCTGTGGTCACATCAAGTGTGATGTGACCATCCTCAAGTGGGGATCCACAGATACAGGCAGTCCTGTTCAAGAGGGATGTGTGTCTGCCTCAGCCAACCTAGAAGCCTCAAAGGTTTATCTTGGTGTGATGAGTGTGGATGTGCTGAGCACCCAGTTGCTTTGAGGCCACACTGTGATAGATGCTGTACACATTCATGCCTGAGCACCTTATTTACAGGTTTTCTGTCTTGCTCTCTCTGTCTCTGGTGCAGGTTCCTCACCACATGAAGACTTTACCCTACTACAGTTATGACCAGCCGGTGATCGGATACTGCCAAGCTCATAAGCCTCTCCATGTAAATAAGGGCTACGATGCCATGTCCCGGGAGCAGGCTGAGACAACCAACCTGGAACTCAGTCGAGACCACAGCTTCATAGCTACAATCGCACGTTCGGCTGCTCCAGCCATTTACATTGAGAGAATACCAAACTAACAGTGGAGACAACCTCTTCAGGGGCAGAGTGGGAGTTCTTTTGAGGGGACTTTGCATCTCAGAAGAGACCAGGGCGAGACACTCAAATCTACCATTCCAGTTACAACTGTTCCAACAGAGACAAAGGGAAGGGGCTAAAGCAACCTCCGCAGACTGTGCAAGTGTGACCTTGCAGGACCCACTGAGAACTTCAGGATTTTCTTTGCTTTAAACTTTCAAACAAATTCCTCAATGTAAATATTAAAGAGAGATTGTCAAGTTCTTATTAAAACAGAGAAAAAAAATAGATTTCACTCTAGCTACATAAAAAGGGATGGATTTAAGAGTTTTGTTTGTATATTTGATTTTTCTACATTGCACGGTTCCAGGGAAGGAGAACCACAGGTAAAAACAAAAGGGGAGGGCGAGGGCTTGGGTAGGGTGGGTCAACCATGATCCCTTCTTCAGTGCTTATTACTCAACAAAGATCTGTCTCATATTTTTTTGTTCTTTTTAAAGCAACAACAGATAAATCTCTATTTTCTGGTTTTTCTTTCGGGGCTTTGGTTTCTTTTGGTTGGTTTTGGGGTGTTTTTTTAAGTGGTCAAGCACTAATATTTCAACCTTCAGACATGGGCATTAAAGCTTATGTTGAACCAAAAGGACATTGGCAATTGATGCAGCAGAAACAAAGAAACTTGGGTGCATGTACATTTAAGACACAGGCTGTACACTATGGAGGGTGCTTTTGATTTTGCCTATCTTCATTGTGCTTCATTGTTGACACTATAATTCCTTTTCGGGCTCTAAAAAAAAGGGGGAAAACACGGAACGGAATAACGACTCCTATTTCCAGTCCAGCGGTGCTTGTTGAGCAAAATTAATGGACATTTGGGAACCAAAACGGGAAGTGCTGTGCTTGGAATGGATCAGAAGGAAAAACCTTTAAAAGCAAAAAGAGTATTTGGTGCAACTCACTGGCTGATGCCATTTCTAAACCACAGGAGAATGTGTAACATTGGGTTTTGGTTTTTTTAATTAATTATTATGATCAGTTAGTTTTTGTGTAGTTTTTATCAATAAAATGACGACAACAACAACAAAAGTGGTGGAAAAGAAAAAAACAACAAGAAATAAACATATGATTTTGTGGTTGGGACACCACAGCCAAGCTACTGTTTGAATGGTTTCTCTGCTTGTGTGACCCGGTGGCTCCGTGGCCAAGGGGAACAATGCTTTGTCCTGCTTCACCTCTTAGGAGGAGCTCAGGAATTGGTTTGAGGCATAAGAAGCTCAATTTATTTGGTTTGCTTAAGAAATATAAGGTGATT
Source organism: Melopsittacus undulatus (assembly GCF_012275295.1). Classification (NCBI taxonomy): domain Eukaryota; kingdom Metazoa; phylum Chordata; class Aves; order Psittaciformes; family Psittaculidae; genus Melopsittacus; species Melopsittacus undulatus. The sequence continues at coordinate 1,372,211 of NC_047544.1, forward strand.
TCATCAGAACAGAGGGCTTAGAGCAGCTCTGCTCTGGAGCCAGGCTGAGAGAGCTGGGCTGGGGCAGCCTGGACAAGAGAAGGCTCCTGAAGGGGAGACCTGAGAGCAGCTCCAGTGCCTAAAGGGGCTGCAGGAAAGCTGGAGAGGGGCTTGGGACAAGGGATGTAGGGACAGGCCAAGGGGAATGGCTTGAACCTGCCCAAGGGGAGACTGAGCTGAGCTCTTAGGCAGAAGCTCTTCCCTGGTAGGGTGCTGAGGCGCTGGCACAGGGTGCCCAGAGAAGCTGTGGCTGCCCCATCCCTGGCAGTGCTCAAGGCCAGGTTGGACACAGGGGCTTGGAGCAGCTGCTTCAGTGGAAGGGGTCCCTGATCATGGCAGGGGTTGATCTGGATGAGCCTTAAGCTCCCTTCCAACATAAACCACTGTGATTGTATGATACGGGCCTGTGGAGGGGGAAGAGAGAGAAGAAACCTTCTTTATTATCAAAGTTTGTTGTTTCTTCCCTCAGAAGTCAGGCTTTTCAGATGCAAACCCCACGCTGAAGCTAAAGCAATTCAGCTTACAACATAAGCTGTAAGTTTTTAACTGGAGGCTGAGTAATACAGCTGCAGGGTTTAGGATATAATGAATTTTGTGATAGTTTCAGGTATTTATATTGGGTGTTTTTATGAGAAATACACTTGGCCACAAGGTAAGGGCTTAATGAATTTCTGGGAGTGCAGCATCTTGTTTCACATATATGATATGATATTATATTGTTTGCTGTGTTTCCCTGTCTGAAAAACTTACCTCTTTTTCTCTGAAAGGAAGGATATGTCTGGAGGTCCCCATTCTGTGTGCTAGGCAGCTTGCAGGGAAACCGGGACGTGAAAAGTCAACTTGATGCATCAAAGGTAACATATTTAGAGCTCAGTGTTAGACAGGAAATGAAAAGAAAATGGAATGAAGGGCTCGGTGATGAGTTTCCAGCCAGCTCTGTTAGACATGGGGATATCTGTCAGCTTTAGCTGTGCTACACATGGAGGGAGAAAGCTGCTTGAAGCACTGGTTTCCTTCAAATTGAGTTTAAAACATTGACCCGCAGCCTATTGAGCTGAAACTGGAAGAACTCCCATCGATTCCTGTTAGCTCCCTATCAGCAGCAAGCCACATTTCCATGAGCATCACAAGTGTAATGGCATTCCCATGCTCCTAAAAGATGTGGATGGTTTCATTACAAGGGTCATTAAAGACAGTTGTCTAATTCTGGGTTTACAAGTGCAGTTATGTATCTGCCAACCTGATACCAGTAAAGTCAGAGAAGGAACTGGAAACAGGAATATTTATTGTCTTTTAATATGTATTTTCCTTAAACCCTCAGCTGCTGAGGTCATGTGAATAGTGGAGAGTACCTGTGTGATTACTAATTCCAGTTGTAATCTTCCTGAATGCAACTTTCCCCCAGGCTTGTGAAAAACGAACTTTGCAGCTCCTCAAAGGGAAGGTAAAATGAAACAAACTCCATGTTCTCATTTCCTGGATGCAGAATAACATTAGCATTGGTTTGGAACTGGCACTAGACTCAGGTCACAGACTTTCTTTGCCATTACTTGGAATTGTGCTGCTCAGGGAGAGCAAATACATGACTGTGTGCAAAGTCTCCTGGATCAATTCATGCTCCTGCCTGAAACATTGCTGGGTTTCTGCTCTTTATACATTGATGCCAGCTTAGGCAAGAACCCCATTACTTTCTTTGTGTTCTTGACAGTTAAGGAGGTAATGTTCCAGTAATGGTTTGAAGGCATGAAGTTATACCTTGCTTAAGTGCTAAAGGTCGTGAAGAGCAGAATACTTATGTGTGGATTGCTTTAGATCAAAGCAGAAATCACTGCAGCATGAGCTGAGCTACCTGACCTCATGTGGGTTGTGATCAAGCTCAAAGGGCTCTATAGAAGCCCATCTGGGACTCTGGATCTAAGAGAAATTAAAACCTAAGCTACAATAGCTGCAATTAAAGCCAAAGCAATTTGATTAAGAGCTTGCTCTTCAGCTGTGATGCAAAAGCCCAAGACTGTCAAGTGTTGCTCTCCAGTCTGTTCTTATGAGTTTCATACTTGGTTTTTGTTTTTAAAGTGTCAGTTCCTGGAATTCCAACTTCAGCTTGAAAATATGTCCCAACTCTTCATAGGGAAGGTCTTTCTACTCCTCTTCATACACCTCTTGTGAGGGAAGTGGCTGCTCTGAAGGAGAGGATGGAGCAACCCACCAATGTCCAGGTAAGACCCAAGAAATACCTTTTTGCAATGTCCTTATCGATTCCTCTCCTTGCAAACAGCAGCCAGGGCTCATTGCTGAGTGTTTGCTTGTGGTGGCATCTTCATGGTCATGGCACAGTGAGCACCAAGTGCTCCCAACACTGCTGTGAGAGCTCACACTTGTGCTGTATCCAGACAAGAAACAGACTCAGGCTGACCTTCAAACCAAAGACAACAACTGATGGGACCAAATAACAGGTTCTGGAAGCCTTTGGGGGAGGAAAATTGCCTGCTGCCTGTCTCTCTAGCTAATAATTGTGTTCCAAGTGTCAGTGGGGCACTGAAATCACAGTGTCCTGGTAATGCTGGGGGTATGATCTGCAACCATGGCAAAGAAGCCTGTAAAAGCAATCTGCCACTTGGAATTATTGCCAGAGCTGGCAATATTTTGCTCTGAGATTTAGAAATCTTTTGGAATAAGCTGCCCTTTCCCATAATGAATTGAAAGTGTTCTGAAGATTGATAAACACAGTTTCAGCTTGACTCCCCACCGGAAAAACAGTCCCTGAAGGAATTTGGCACATTGTACATGGGAAATCTACTGCTTTTATAGGTATTTTTAAGCTGCATGAAGATTTAAGAGCCTAATGTACTGTGTTATTAATTTTTAGGGGTGTTTTTTGCAGTTTGGGCTCTTTAAATGTCACTAGTCACTTTTTTAAACCTATGTAAAGCAAAGGGGGGGTGAGAAGGTTGTAAGTCCATCAAGCTGGAACCTTGCCTTAAATTAAGAGAAAGAAATGACCTGTCTGATGTGATTACCCATGCACAAGCATTGGAATGGCCTTCTCCAGAACGTAAAGAGCAGTAAAAAAGATCTGTCTGGCAGACTTTGAGTTTGGGCTGGTTAAAGGTAAGAAGTAAAACCTCTCCTTGCTCCCTGAATAACAGGGGGAAAACCAGATTTTAGGGACGTGTAAAGTGCCCCCCAGTGCCCTGAGGATGTTCTTTCTTATTGCCATAGGGTCCCACTCATCACTGGAAAGATGAGCTTTGATCATCGTTATTTAGCAAGGTCAATATCAATGGCAAAGAAGAATAAACCAGCCCTTTCCTTCAAATTGCAGCCAGGCTAACTGCATCATGGTAAGAGTTAAACAGAAAGGCTTAAGTAGATAGGTCAAATGCAAGAAGGAAACCAAAAACCACAGCAGTTTTGGGTCCTAAATAGAGTAGCAGTACTAAATAATCCTTCCTTTGCTTCTCCAGCACTCGTTTCACTAGTATTAATGCCCATTATTTGCTCTGATGCCCTGGTGGCTGGCACTTTACTAATATGTAGGCAGGTTAAAGTAAATTAGTCTACAGAAGAGAATTATATCAGTCATTACTGGAGTCAGGGGACACATTACACCTTTGTCATTGCTATGCCGAGACATATTCAAAACCATGTTTGAGGCAGGCAGATCACAGGGTTCTCTCCCACAGATCCGCTGCCAAGCAGCCCTCCAGTGCTGGCTCAGCACTTCTGAGGTATTCAAGGGACCATAGAGATGGATGTGGACATTATCTGCCAGCTTCCAAGACGTGATGAGCTTCAGTGGCTTTGAGATACATCACCCTAGGCAATTAGGGACTTTTGACAAGGGCATGCAGAGATAGGACAAGGGGGAATGACTTTAAGATGAAAGAGAGGGGATTCAATGAGCTCTTAGGCAGAAGCTGTTCCCTGTGAGGGTGCTGAGGCGCTGGCACAGGGTGCCCAGAGAAGCTGTGGCTGCCCCATCCCTGGCAGTGCTCAAGGCCAGGTTGGACACAGGGGCTTGGAGCAGCTGCTCCAGTGGAAGGGGTCCCTGCCCATGGCAGGGGTTGGAGCTGGAGGAGCTTTAAGGTCTTTTCCAACCCAAACCACGCTGGGATTCTTTGATTACTTGGGTGACTTAAAATCAAGTGAGCAAAATGTATATATGATTTTGTTTATTTCTGCTGCATGATTGAAGTACAGGTAAGATAAGTTTTCTGAATAGCTACAAATAAGCTGCTAAATGTATTCTTGCTGCTTTTAGTAACTTTTGTATATTTTTTCCTCTAGGAAGTATCCAGAATCGGGCAGAAAAGGAAGAGAATCATCCCAAACTCAGAGGCAGCTGAACCATCATGCATCTGCAAGGCAGCCTTGAGTAACTCAGGAGTTACTGCCTCTCATGGGGGCAAGATGCAGATGATCAGCTGCCACCTGGCCAGGTAGTAGATCTTATTCCTGTTGCATTCCTGTGGACATTATGGAGAACGTGACTGACCTTGGCCTTGGTGAAGCACTGGCCTTTAAGACAGCTCACTGCATTAGTCCCTGTTGATTCAGTGATGTGGGGTTTAGGTGTTTCTGACTCTGCTTCTGCTTTATGACCTGGGGAATACCTCTTCTTTAATTCCTTCCTAGCTGTTAGCCTGCCTCACTTCAATTGTGAGCTTTTTGAGACAGAGCATGCATCTTATGCCCAGCCTTGGTCTCAGTGATAGCTTTTAGTGCAGGCAAACCATAAATAAAGTCAAACAAGCTCTCTGTGTCTTCCCCCCTTCCCCCTCACTACCCTGTGGTATTTTGTGTTTTAAAAAGGCAAGCAAAATCAACGTGATAATGCAGCAACTGTGGTAGCTCGTGACTACTAATCAGTGCTTTGGGCTCCCCAGTGATCTGAAGCACTCTTGTTTGCTCAGAGTGTGTTCTCAGAACAGCAGGAGTGAGGGGATCTTGATAGGATGATAAGGAATAAGAAAGCATTTTTCTCCAAAGTCATCCTGGGACTTAGAGTTGAAAAACAGAGCAGGCTGTGAGGTTAGTGCTCTGCTGAGCAAGACATGCACGTCCCAACATCTGTCTGAAATCACCATCTCATCACTTGCTTGTTGCATCGGGCTGAACTTGCAGGGGAAGATGGAACTTCTCTGCATTTCAAATGGAATCATAGAATCATAGAACAGTTAGGGTTGGACAGGACCTTAAGATCATCCAGTTCCAACCCCCCTGCCATGGGCAGGGACACCTCACACTAAATCGTATCACCCAAGGCTTCATCCAACCTGGCCTTGAACACTGCCAGGAATGGAGCATTCACTGCCTCCCTGGGCAACCCATTCCAGTGCTTCACCACCCTTATAGTAAAGAATCATAGGCTAGTTGGAAAGCCTGGGTTGGAAAGTCCTCTGGAAGTCTTCTTGGTGCACACAGGGTTAGCTTCACAGTGAAATCTGGTGGCTCACAACCTGCTTTGGCTACCCAGTTCCTGTGGTTTTGGTGAGCAGAGGATCCCAGGCTGAGTGAGCTTGTGCTCAGCACAGTATCACTTCGTGCTCTTCAAACCCTGGGATCTTTGCTTTCCCTGCTATGTGTACGTGTGTATTTATAGGGCATGTTTGAAGTTATGGCAGACAAAGTTTAACTGATTCAGGTGTGTTTCTCATGTGTTCTCTGAAGCTGGAGCACTGGGGGGCATTGGAGAGATGAAATAAGAAAATGAATCAGACCTTGTTTGAGTTAATATTGGTGTTCACCCCATACATGACCACAGTCCTGGATCTATGGTCCCAACTGCTATAGAGAAGGTAAGGAAAAGGTAACCTTTGCCTGAAGAACATCTTATCTAAGGATCATTCAAGGGCAAGCAGATGGATGCAGACATACAAAAGAGCTTGTGAATAGAACCATGGCTCTAAGAAGTGCTGGAGAATAGGAACAGTTTGTAGTTAGAATTCTAAGCAATGTCAAGGAGCTTTTTTGCCCTTAAACTCAGGTGAAGGAGCCTGTAGATAGTGGGAACTCCTCCAAAGCTTCAGGAAAGGCACAAACACACACACTTGGCTGATGATAACAGCAGAAGTGTAGCAGAGACTAACCTAAATGAATAGTCAGAGGCAAGGCTTGTATTTCATATGGCTACACCCCAAACATGGGGCCTAATTCCTTTTAAATTCCTTGTATTGGGCAAAAGAAGGACTAAACTGTAACTGGTGATACTCAGGTTGTAATTTAGACGCAGCATACTCAAATAGAGCAGTATTTGCATGTATTTATCTCATATTATGTAAGATAAATGGTTGGCAAACATTCATAAAGTATTTATTGGCCATGTCAGTGTTTGTTCAATGATTTATAAATCAATGCTGGAAAGTGGTGACAGTTTCAGATAAATTTGTTGTGAGATACTTGCTGGGCATCAATAATTCTGATATTAATTAGTTTGCAGATGATCTGCAAGTGCTTGGGGGATGATTTACAGTTCATTTTCTCACTAGCCCAAGCAGCAAAAGGCTTGTAGCTTAGCTGGGGTGATGGGCCAGACCTGCTCATTGTCCACGCTTGTAGTTCAGGCTGGAACTGAATCTCTCCCTGCTTTTCTTCATTGGGAACCACCAGCAAATTGAATTATCTATAGATGCTATGGAAGAAAGCATAACCCTGAGTGCCTTCATCAACAGTTCAGTGTTAAGTTCAGTCACCATTCCAGTCTTTTCTCTGAGCTGCTTCTGTGCTTCCAGCCACATTCTCCACCTTCAAACTGAAGACAATGTCTTTCTCTTCTTACCATCCCTTGGTTGTCAGTCTGTTCTGATTCCATCCACACTTCTTAGAGGCTTTGTTGAAGGGGTTCTTTGGCAAGTGTTTGGGACCTTAAAGATTCCCAAGTTTTCTGGCAGTGTTCACTCAGGAGAAGAAACCAACAGGAATTGTAACAGGAGCTGAGATTCTCACTTTACTACAAGATCCTAAAGCCAAGATGACTCCTCTGTCTTCTCCTCTGTTCTCCCTGCAAAGCATTAAATGACTCTTCTGAGTTGGAAACTCATAGGGAAAAAGCCTTCCAGGTTAAAATAGAGGTGTTAATAACCCTTCTGCAAAACCCAGGAGGGTTTTTAAGCTTGACCTTTGCTTTTTAGAGCACTGAAGAGGTCTTAGAAGATGTTCTGCAGAAACTGGGTTATTAATACAGGTTTCAAAGTCTACAGTTATTTGTTGCCTTGACAAAGAGTTTCAGGTGGATTAAAAAGCAAGAACCCCTATTTGCAGCAGCTGGAAGGTAAGACACAGCTGAGGGGAGGATTGGGTTGCTCTGAGTGGTTGAATCCCTTCACCTGAAGCTCATTATGTGAATGGGGGGCTGTGGTTACCATGCTCTCATTCAGTTGCTTTGTGGGGTTTTGGAGCAGCAGATCTTCAGGGATGAACTTCTCTTCTCACCCTTTGAAGTACCTCAAGTAAGTAACTTGTAAAATGCACCAAAATGTGGTGTTAAAGAACTGGAATTGTACCTGTTGAGATGCAAATGCTGCTGGTTTCTATTTGTCTGTGCAATTAAGTTTTGGAGTAGTGCTTGAAATTCATTCTGGTCCAGCAGAGCAGCCTGGAGTCGTTCTCTTGCTTAAACTCATTGAGGTTGAAAGTGTAGTTGGTTTTGGAACTGTAGAAATGAAAGTAGCTTGTGCTAACAGTGTAAAGTGTGAATCCCTGTCTACGTATGTGCTTGTGTACATAGAGAAAACAGCTTTTTTTCTGGTATAAGATGTTGTTCTTTAAGTGTGGAGTTAGCTTTTTTTGATGGATGACCTTTCTGATATGATAGAAACATATAGATCCTTCTAGTGAGGATAAACAGGGTAAAAACATGCTAACTGTTGTCAACAAGAAGACACTAAAATACATAGCTACATGCCCAGATGCTCTTATTTAATGTCTTTGGTTGCTGGCTGTTAATTTAATATGGTTTATTCACATTTAGTAAAGATTTGGGTCTATACTTGTGGCACAAGGCATCCTAACTGTTCTCTCTTGGGATATTTCAGGTAGGATTTATGTAGTTCTGTTTTGCTCTGAGTTTCCCTTTGGAAATAGACTTCTGGAGGACAGCTCTGTAGAGGTAAAACTGTGTTAGAGCTAAATGGGGCTATCTGAATTCATTACTGCTTCCTGTGCTCCCACTACAAGAACAGCCTTTAGGTGACTGAATGAATTGGGGACAGCAACAGGCAGACTGGTGATTGCTGGATGTTAGCAGCCTCCTGCTGGCAATAACCATCACAAGAAAATGCTGAGTGATAGCCCTGGATGGTCCACCCAGGAGATGTTGTATGTACAAGGAAAATGAGCTTAAAACCTGGATGCAGTACCAGCTAAAGCTTCAGTACAGAGCACCACAGGAACCATCTCTTCCTTGTGTGCATCTCTGACCTCTTCTCAGGTCTTAGATTATTAGTATAATACATTTAGGCTTATATATTGATTTTGCCTTGTTCAGTGCCTTTTGGCAGGCATTTTGTGTCATCCCTGGCTTTCCTCTCATGTTGTGTCATCTATCTTTTAGATGATCACAGAATCAACTTGGTTGGAAAAGACCTTTAAGATCATCAAATCCAAACGTTACCCCAGGACTGCCAAGTCCACCACTAAACCATGTCACTGAGGGAGAAGCCTAGATGATAAGCTTGTCTGGGCAAGGCCTGGCTGGTTTAACATGTGGTTTTGGTGTAGGACTGCGCATGCTGTCAGACTTAGATGCATAATGGAGGTGATAGACAGTGAAGGCAAGTCAGTAGAGATGTAGATGAGCTCAAGTCTGTGCTGTGGTGATGGGAGTTCAGAGGTAAATTAACTGATGTACATGATAGAAGGGGATGCTTGTTAAAGCTGCACAGAATATGGGTTGTGTGAACTTCTTGTGAAGGATTCAGTTGTGCCACCCTAAAGACCTGTACTCAGATCTGCTACAAGCAGGAAACTTCTGTCTGTATCCACATTAGGCAGCTTAAGAAGTACATGGGAATACACACACCAGCCTGAATTTAGCAACAGGATGTGGTGTGCATAGGCTTAGTACATCTGGTATGGAGAGGAAAGCTGAGTGAGGGCTAACAGCAATGCTGTGCTGGTGCCCTAGCAGTTATCTCTTACTGGCTCTGTTTTGAGAGGACCTTCACACAGGTTGTGGTTTGGGAGTAAAATCAAAGCAGGGATGCGAGATTCTCCTGCAGCAGCAACCTTGGATGGAGCTTCTGCTTCTCTTTTATGTACAAGGCTGGTTTGGGGCAGCAGGCAAGGCAGAGCTTGCTGTGCTGGGCAGGAACAGGCCAGGGGGTGCCTGTTTGAATGCAGAGTCCTATTTTCAGCAGTTAGTTTAGTGCCAGATGAGTAAAATCCTACTACAAGACATCACCAGGTGCTTTGTATTGACCTTCCACAGATGTGTGTGATTGCACAGGTAAAAGGCAGTGAACAAGTGAGTCTCGAAACATAATCATATCTTTACAAGTGGCTAAAATACATGTTCTTGATGATATCTGTGATGGATTTTATAATGTGAAAAGGTAGAAATGCTTCAAGGTGCTCTTAGGTAAACTGTTTAATCTTATCCTCCCCATCTTTCTGCTATAGACTGAATCTATTAAGTTTATAAAAGTGCTTTTTCCTTCAAGTTCTGCCTTTGGGGCTGCATCTTCACACTCTCTGCTTCAGTTTCTCTTAGGTAGCTTCCTACCTGAATGAGAGCAGACATGGAAAACACCGACAGCTGTTTGTATTAACAGAGCACACTGAATTTTAGCAGGTTCTCAGCAGCAGTCTCAGTCTCAAACTGTGCCAGAAAAGCCTTTAAGAAATGGTGATTGGTATTACCAGTGGGTGGAGATTGTCTCGAAATTCAAACACTTTCTATTTTAACCTCAGGAACCTGCTGTTTAGGGGCTCCAAAGTCTGATGGAGCTTGTGAGAGGTTTGAGCAAGGCCAAGTGCATGTGGGTCAGGACAGAGACTGGATGGAGCAGCCTGAAGACAAGGACCTGGGGGGGACTGGTCAATGAGAAGCTTCTCATGACCCAGCTTGAGCCCAGAACTACCCCATGTGCTGGGCTGCACCCCCAGAGTGTGAGCAGGAGCTCAGGGAGGGGATCCTGCCCCTCTGCTGCACTCTGGGGGGTCCTCATCCAGCTCTGGGGCAACAACAGGCAAAGAGCCCCCTGGTGATTAAGAAACACTTAGGTTTTGCTTTTGTACAGCTTCAGCTGCAGGATTTCAGGCTTTACGCATGGAACTGAGGTTTTCAGTAGAGGTTTCAGCTTTCTAAAAGGCATCAGTATTGCAGAAGCACAAAGAAGTTGGTTTACGTAGTGTTCAGATGTGTTAAATAATGTATAGATAGTTATGAAAAACACAAAATCAATAGCAGTTGCAAGTGGAGCTGGGAAAGAATCCGAAGGAAATGGCAGCAGTTCTCTTCTGTGCTGTTTCTCTTGTCCCTATCAAATGGTTTGGGCTCTCTTTTGAAAGGGTTTTTCAATATTGGCTTCTACTTTGTGGTAAGCTTTATGCAGAACATTGGAGGAGCCAAAACTCGTGTGTTTTATCCTCAGTAGTGAGTTACAGAGACCTTTAAATGTTGCTCTGAAAAGTGGCAATCAAGTGATGGGCACTGAAAGGTATCACCCTCTTCATGCAACAGGCAGCAAAAATCCCATCTGTTCCCTTCTGTTGTCCTTATTTGTTCTAGGGATGCTGGTTGCCTTTAAACGTGCTCAGAGCTGGTCCCATGTGGTCCCCTGATGCTTAGGAAGAATTTAGGGATGGGTATGCTCATGCAGATTTCCTGTGCTTGGGTTCTTATTTCTGTTGCAGAACAAGTGCTCCTCTCGTTTGGCTTCTGAAGTGGAATACAGATGGGAACAGAGGACTTAGCAGGCACTAACACAGGACTACTTAGTGTGCATGTTCAGCACAGTGGTGTGTATAGCCTGTGATTCTCTAACTTCATGCCAGACTGATCAAAGGTGGCCAAAAGCTGAACTAATAGATTTAAATCTATTACTGTGTAAAAACTTATCTTTGTACATACATACATCAGTTTGATTAGACAACTAGTAAGATTTTAGGGTGCAGTGTGGTGTAATGTATGGTGCAATGACTGGTTTTGCCTCTGATACCAAATTAAACTGCTTATAGATGCTTTTGCATCTAAAAAAATAGAGGTTATTTCAGAAAGTATGGCTAACATTGAGTATATAATTTAATCTACTGAGTATATTGAGTATATATTCAATATATATTCTTATAACAGTAACACTTAAAGATCCTCTGACCTTTTGGGTTTTAAGAGCACCTGTAACATTTCGCACTGATTCATAACAGGTGCTTTTCTAAAGATGAAATCAGTGCATAAATGAGCAAGGGTTACCTGCTGTGCCTGTAATTTACATTGAAGTGTATCTATATGCTTAGAAGCTTTACGTGAAGCTATCACATTCTAGATTGCAGTGCAGATACTGGTGCTGACTAGCACGAGTGCTCTTGGTGCAGTGAGTTGGAGTGTGTGAAAAGTCAAGCACTACTTGTGGTGAGCAAGGGCATCCTGTTCTTCCTCCAGGACGGAATAGATGTGGTATCCCTAAAAGGAACATTTCAACAGGCTCTTTTGCAACATCATTGGTACTTTAAATTACTTCCTTCTGGCATCTGTATATGAATGATACAGACCCACATGTTTCAAAAGCTGTATCTTGCTTTAGATGAGCAGTTGAAGTATATGGGTTAATAAAGGCAGGACACATAGGGGCTTGTGTGTTTGGGGATGGCATGGCAACTTCTTGGTGGCATTATTCATTTTAGTAGCCCCTTGCTTCTCAGTGTATTGCCTCAGGATACCTGCTTCTGCAAAGGGTTGATGAATCCAGCTAGAAATCAGATCAAATGGCAATATGGTCAGGAATGGGACAGAAAAGAAGAGCATCATTAACATCACAGCTGAATCTTCAGCTTCACCCTTGCTATTGAGAACCACCCTCCTACCTTGTGAATTTGAACAAGGAATGACTAACTATCACCATAGGAAAAAGCAGGTGACATAAACTGGTGCTTTCCAAATGATTTGTCATTAGTATCTGGTCTAATGACTGAGTTAGAGCTTTGTAAATATTTGCAAACAGGGCTGAGGAATTAGCTGGTGTAATGCATGCAAGTGATGTGATTTCCAATTTACTTGTCAGGGTAAACATTCATTTAAACCTGATGCTAACACAGAACTTTACTTTCTGGGCGAGCAGGGAGCTGGAGCATTTGCATGCATGTTCTGAGAGAGGTCTGATTGCAGGTACCCAGATGGGAGTCTGAGGCTTGAGACTGGCCATCTCTCATGGGATCCTGGCTATGGGATTAATACATCTTCTGCTTTGCATGTGTAGTGCTTTACAGGACTCACCACAGCGGTTCTTGGAGTCTTTAGGCATTACTGTCATCCAAATACCATTAACCATTTTGTGCTGATGCTTTGTTTTGCTATGCAGAGCTCCCTTCCTTCAGAAATACTATATTGGATTCTTGCATCCCAGTGGAAGAAGACTTCAACACATTATTCCATGTATTTTTTCCCTTGTACAGTGCTTTTTCTCTGAGAACAGAAAGAAATCCTTCACAAAGCAAATCTTTTTGTCGCTTTCTGTTTTTCTCCATTATTGTTTAGCAGATCACCATCTTATACATAATGTATATGTGACTGAAATATTCAAGGTAGTTAACATTTACCATTGTTGCCAAGGGAAGTAATTCTCTTGCAAAGATACAACTTTAATATAAAAGAGTAATAGCTGATATTACAGTGTTCAGATACAAAACCTGATAATGGAGCCCTGTTGATATTTAATATCAGCTGGATTCAATGAATCTTGCATTACGATGCTTTTTGAAGGTTGGATTTGTGGTGCTGTGATGAATAGCTGGAATAATTACATCCACATAAAATATAGCGCCCGAGAACTGTGTGTCATGAAAACACCCCTCTGATGGACTGCTTTTCCATTTTAATAAAAGCAAAGAAATACGACTTAAATTTAACTTAACCTGGCAGAGAAGTTGGGTTTATCCAGAAGTTATTGATGCAGAGCAGAAGGGGTTTTTGGATTGCTGCTTAAATCAACATTCCTTCTCAGTGTCTCAGTTAATATTCTCCCAAGGAAGAGAAAAAATTGCTCCCATCAAAGTATCTTATTGTTGGATACCACAGTTTGAAACCTCTCTGATTGAGGCTAGCAGGGAGAGGTGAGTTATCTCATGTCTTGCTATGCACTGTAGGCACCACCACACCATTTCTCCTTGCTAAGTTCCCCATAGCTTTTGTTTTATGGAAGTAACTGGCACACTGGTGGGATACTGAATCTTAGTCCTGATTCAGTTTTACTCCATGTGAGTGCATCCAAATCTGCCAGAAGCATTCTCCCCACCACGGTGGTGTTTGCACAGCAGCTGGGTACAAGATGAAGGCTTTGTTGGGCCAGGCATAGACTCGGCCTAAAGGAAGAACAGAGGTGGAGAAGGGAGGAAAATAACCTTGTTGAAGGCTTGTGCAGTTCATCTGAGAGGTGGAGACCTTCAGCATTCCCACGTGCGAAGGCAGGAGAGCAGCAAGCATCCTTCTGCTGGTAACAGAAGGGAGAGCTGGGGGGAAACAGCTTGTCTCAGGAGACCAGCTGCTGCAATAAGGCACTTGAGAACATAAGCAGGCATCGAGTTAAACATCTGTGCAGCCCATAAACCAAGGTGGGGAGGAGGAAAGGAGCTGGAAGTGAATCAAGACGGAGGCACCGCTCTGGGATAAACAACTGTTCCTCTTTGTGCCCCCTTTTAGGCCCACTTCATTCTACCAGCACACGAAGCAGTGAGGACAGCAGTGAGGAAGGGGTGGGAGCTGCTGAGCATCAGGTGGGAGAACTTGCTGGCGAAAGCTGCTTCTGAGAGCAGCAGGAGGCTGCTCGCAGGCTGCCAGCCAGTGCAGTAGCAAAGGCTGGAGCTGTTGCCACAGGCTTTGCAGCAGGTTTCTGACAACATCCTGGCAGTGTGCTCTGCACCAGGCTCTGCTGCTTGTCTCATCTGAGAAACGTATTTCTTTTCATGGCCGTATATATCCCCCACCTTCAAAACAGCCGAGGATGTTTCCCCTTTGCTAGTTCATCAAAGCTGGAAGAGGTCATTTGTCCCCAGCTTCAGATGTGAGACCGTTCCTTGATCTTCAGATCCTTTCCCTCAAGTTGATGCTCATAAAGGTGTGTGAGAAAGGTTCTCAGCATGATTTTAGGAGCAGAGCAGTGGACTGCTCCCTCTTGCTGTTTGATCAGCAAGTCTCCATCTATTTCCCTGCAGTACTGGGGCAACAAGTAGTTGAGTCTTTGTAGTTTTAAGAGCACCTCATGCCTAGGGACAGTGAGGTTACTCTGAGCTTTGAAGTGTCTCTTCACAGAACCATAGTCCAGCTCCATATTTAACCATTGAGATGAAACCCAGAAGGGCTCAACACCCTCTAAGGCTGCCAGTGCTGAGACCTTCAGGTATGATGTCCTTCAGTGCACAGTTCTCTGCATAAGCTCAGTGCTGTGAGGCTTCACTGCTGAGATTATTTCATATATCCAGGATGGATTAAATAAACCACATTTGGAGCAGGGATGAATGCATCGAGTGCTCGAGTGGCATCACCTGTCAGACAGGTCTGTTGGAAGGGCTGCGTGTGGTTCTCCCCAACCCAGTTCTTTGCTTCCTGCTGGCATGCAGTGATCTTGTCATAAGGTGATTAACACGTCCAGGTGCTTATTTGTTCTGGCATATGGGGCTTGGAGCAACCTGCTCTGGTGGGAGGTGTCCTGGCCTGTGGCAGGGGTTGGAAGTGGATGAGCTTTAGGTTGCTTTCATCCCAAACCAGTCTGGGTATTTTGTTTTCTTTCCTTCCTAGGGTTGGTTTCCACATGAAGGGCTGGATTTATCCTTTGTTGTGTTTGAGGGACAGGAAGGAAAGCTTTGTCTGTCCCTCTCCTGTTCTCACCCTTCTCCAGATGAGGTGCTTGGTGTGTTGGAACAGATGCTGTAGCACAAACATTGTGGAGTGGAGCTGGGTGCTGTTTCTGGAGGAGGGGAACTGCTCACCACAGGTCACTGCAGTGGTGCTTTGATTCCTCCTGGGGTGTTGCAGTGACTCCATTTGCTGGATGAGTCAAACAGACATGGGGATGCCTGAGTTGTAGAGCATCCCCTTACTCTCCGCATCACCTGCTCCCTCTTCAGTTGGTGCCTTCCCTTTCCCTCCCAGAGCACAAGTGGCTTTTGAATTCCCATTCCATAAATTCCTGTGCTGAGAAGCAGCCACAGGACTCCCATGGAAAAGTCAGCCAGGCTCTTGTGACAGTATTATCCCAGGGAAGAAGAGAGCTACAGATACCAAAACACACTTCACAACTGTAAGTGGTTTCTAAGGCACATTGGTGGGATTGGGAAGTATTGTTCCTTGTTCCCATTTTATTTCTCCTATGGAAGTCTGTGGTGGTGTCTGCAGGGGCAGATGGTCGTTTACCAGGAGGCAAAGGGTCATGTGCTTTGTCCAGCTGGTGCTCACCACAAGATGTGCACTGAAGCTGTGCAGTGGTGGCAGGTACACCATGTGTGCACTTCCCAGCAGGAAGGAATCAGATGAATCACCCATCTGTGAGAAGAGCAGAGGATGAGCCCATACATCACATTCCATCAGTTTTCCGATTGGGAAAACCTGTCACCATTTCTGGCTTTATTTTATCCCCTTTTTGCCATAGGTTTTGGGGAACCCCTGTAAAGGTGGTGTCAAATCCTGTATTCAGAGGGGGGGCTGCTCTTTTCTGTCTCCTGTAGAAGCTCTGAAGATTGTTCAGCGCTTCTTAAGAGAGAAAACTTTGATGTTTCCTCCCATTGCTAATTGTATGTGCAAGAGGGGAATAAGAAATCAGCTCTTTCAGATTTGTCAGGTTTAAAATGCTATTAAGCTGCTCCAGTTTAATTTTGGTTAAGAGCTGTTTCATTATTAATGCAGGGAGGAAGTCGTCTCTAACGACCCTTGGGACATGCCAAAGTGCTTTAAGATCAGTTTGGGTACTCAGAGATGTGTGAGTAATAACACGTCTGCTCCATGCAGTGCCTTTGCCCACCCTTGGCAAGAGGAAGCTGGCACATGGGCTGTGCCTGACTGCTCCCGACCTGGTGCCTCCTTGCACAGCCCTCTCCACCTTTTCCTTTGAATCTCTCCTATTGCTCCTCTGGTTGTTTCCTGCCTTTCCCAGCACAGGAAGCTCAGAAGTTGAGGCACCACGAGATGCAATGTGACATAATCAATAACAGTAACTTTTCAAGCTTGCCAAGACGTTGGGTTTTGTTTTTAAGTGTCTTGCTATCTGTCAGCATGTGCTCATTGAGCCTACACACCCATATGGCATCTGCTCTCTGGAGGCAAGTGTTTCAATAGTCCTGTAGAGTACAGCAAATAGTGGTGGATGTGTAGGGAAGCATTTGCCTGTGACTCTTGTAAAACAAACTTGGATTCACATCCACGAAGCATATACCCGAGTTCAAAGCCAGAGCTTGAGTCTTTGGTGTCTTTGCTGTGTTACAGAGGAGTTTTAGGGCTCGGATTTGGGGTGGATTGCATTTGGTATCTCCCAGACTTGGTGATACTGAAGATCTTGGTTCCAAGGAGGAGGTGACAGGGGGTGATTGCTAATGAGTACAAACACAAGGAAGGGTGATAGCACTTCAGCCACTGCCCCCGAGTGATGGGAGCACTGCTCTTGACTCCATAATATGCATCTGCTCCAGTTGACTTGAGAAGTAGACTGGGATTTCCCATTTGTAACCTCTCCATGTGCTGCTGTATGTGCACTCCTTGAGCTTCACTGAAATCCTGGGAACAGGACAGGCTTTGTGGGTCCTGTGCTGGCTGCAAGGGGGTGAGTCTCACCCTCGGAATGAATCAAACACTGTGGGGAAGGTAGATGCTCTCTCACATTCACAGATGGATAAACAGAAGGAGAATGGGTTGCCTGAAGCCACACACTGAGAGGAAGAAAAGAAAATAGCTAGTCATGTCTTTTGCTTTCCTAAGGGAACAAGACCCACGGGATCATGTTATGTGTGTCTGTTTAACCGTGTGCTGCTGAACCCTGTCACCAGTTCCAGTCAGATACAGGGTGTTAAATCCCTACAGGTTTGTGGATCTGGGTGATGAGCAGAAAGGGTAAACAGGTTTGGGGTCAGTGGAGTTGACATGAGGCTGTTCCATGTGGCCTGAGTAGCCTGGGTGAGCGCTTGCTCCCTGTCCAGCACCAGGAATGCAAGTGCAGCATCTCAGGGTTGGAACCTGAGCTTCAACTCTAGGCAAATGGCTGGAAATTGGGATTGAATTGCTGTGCCACTTACGATCTGTGATGTTGCCTAAATCATACCATAACTCCAGGGCTTTCACTGTGCTGGTCTTGTTTTGCAACCCTGATTTATTGCTTGAAATCAATAAGGCTGGGAGGTGAGGGAGAGGAGTTTCTCCTGCTGGCCTAAGGACTCGATTTGGGTCTGAGTGAAGGTGCTGGAAGCAATCCCCTATGTCTGTGTCCACACAGACATGTCAAGAGGGAATAGTGTGAGTGTCTGGTACTTCAAAATGCAATAACATGATTGTATCCACTGAGAAATGCTGGAGGAAAGGGATGGCAGCTGCTCCCTCTTGTCCAGTTATGTTAATGGGTATCTGAGTATTTAGCAGATCATAGCCCAGCATTCAGATACTTGTGAAGTTGGGGGTTGGGTTTTGTGGGTTTTGGGTTTTTTTCTTCCTGCCATGCCTGTTACTGACTTATTTTTACTTCACTGGATGTCGTTTTAAAGAGTATTTTGTGTGTGTAGGGCATCTATTTGTGTGTCTAGGGTCTCCAAACTGACCTTAGAGGAGTATTGATGGCTTAACCATACAGATTTGACTCTTAAGATCAATGGGTTACTCTAAAAAGGAGAGATCAGACTGGACCTAGGTCTTTACATACTTACAGTGCTGGGTATTGGTGCTTATTGAGTGATACACAGAAATTAGATGTACCAAAAGCCTCATCTTTGTGTAGGAATCATGGTACCTTCAGTGAATCCAACTGTGCCTTCAATCCCTAAGGTCTGTTGCTGAAGAAATGTCACTCAGGTTTGTGTAAGGATGTGCTTGGGTTTGATGCTGTCACTTGAAAGGGTTATTGTTGGTTTGTGTTACCTGAAGAGCTCAGGCTTTTTGTTGGCCAAGCACAATGGAGAGCTGTGTGTGAGCAGCAACGGGTGTGTGTGAACAGCACCCTCTGATCTTTAATGATCACCAGGGCCAGCATACAAACCTGCAGCAGGCAGGAGAAATGAAGGAATCCATCCCACACAACAGAGCCCTCTATGAACAGCTCAACCCCTGAAGGCTGGGGCTTGATAATGTTGTTTTATGGTAGCTTCAGATCTCCTTTAAATCCATTTGTTTTCCCCATGTCCCATTGTGGTTTTTGCCTTGCATTTTCACCTTCTGTCAGCTGAGGTCTGTACTTACAGGTATTGCTCAAGATGAATGTACATCCCTGTTAGTTTTCAGTGTCTCTCAACTGTTATTGAGTGGACTGCTGTGGTTTTTAGATGAAGTCCCTACAGAAGTTGTGGGTTTGCTGTAATTCAACATCTGTGAAGTAATTGTACCACTGGCTGCGAAAATTGAGACAAAAACCCCAAAGAGCTGATGAAAAGTGCCAGCATAGATGTGTATAAAATAGAGGCTAAGAAAATGTACCCATTACTTGTGCTTAATAGATTGTCATCTGAAAATCTTTTGATCTCATGTTGGAGTAATGAAGTGTTTGACACTCCCATGATTTAAACACTGATTTCCCTCAGTCCCTTTGAGGGAAGGGTGGAAGTCTGTGCACAGGTACCTTACATAGAATCATAGATATTAAAGCTCCTCCAGCTCCAACCCCTGCCACGGACAGGGACCCCTTCCACTGGAGCAGCTGCTCCAAGCCCCTGTGTCCAACCTGGCCTTGAGCACTGCCAGGGATGGGGCAGCCACAGCTGCTCTGGGCACCCTGTGCCAGCGCCTCAGCACCCTCCCAGGGAACAGCTTCTGCCTCAGAGCTCAGCTCAGTCTCCCCTCTCTTGGGCAGGTTCAAGCCATTCCCCTTGGCCTGTCCCTACATCCCTTGTCCCAAGCCCCTCTCCAGGTTTCCTGCAGCCCCTTTAGGCACTGGAGCTGCTCTCAGGTCTCCCCTTCAGGAGCCTTCTCTTGTCCAGGCTGCCCCAGCCCAGCTCTCTCAGCCTGGCTCCAGAGCAGAGCTGCTCCAGCCCTCACAGCATCAATGTGGCCTCCTCTTGACTTGCTCCAAGAGCTTCAGGTCCCTCTTATGCTATTGAGCCCAGAGCTGGATGCATTTGTGTGGTCACATTTGCATAGTTAGGGCCCTGGATTTATATGAAGAGTCTTTCTTTCCCTTCAGGGCTCGGTCCTTCTAGAAGGCACTTGACACTTGTGCTCGCTGAGACGGGGGGGATTTTGTTACCACATTGTCCTTCACCAGGAGTAGTGGTGCCCGGAGGTGTGAGGTCCTTGGTTCAGTGCATGCTCACACTCATGGGACCAGATACTTGTTGCTGTGATGTGTGCTGTGTGGATGGAGGATGCTGATCTGCTTCCTCCTGCTCTTTCCTCGTCCTGCCATGTTCTGCAATGCATGACACGCTGCACTTAGGTCTTTGATTTACTTGGGTGAGCTGCAGTGGGGATGGGGCCTTGCAAAAAAGGAGGTTTTTGTGTAAGAGAGCAAATCTCTTAATGAAGTTTCCTTAATGATGGTTCACATGAGCACCAGGAGCAATCACTGCTCGCTTCAGCCCCCCCAAACACTGCAGCTTTTCTCTCCCCCTCCCCTGTGTGTATAGCAGAGAGTTTGCCAGAGCCCTGCCAGTGATGCCTTCCCCAGCCTGTGTTCTCACGCAGGCTCTCTTCCACCTGACTTGTGTGCCCTTGAGGCTGTTTAATTCCCCCACAAAGTCTGCCTGATTTGAAAGCATTTCCCAGCTCCTCGCCTGAGCCCTCCTGCGTCCTCTGCAGTAAGCAAAGCCTCACCTAGCCCAGAAACAACTGTCAGGTTAATTGAGTTAGCAGGGCCCTGTGTTTTGTCTGCAGGGGATGAAATATGCCGTGTGCTGCATGATTGTTTCCCAATCGTGCAATAAGCTTGCTTAAAGTTGTCAGTGAAACTCGTTCTGTGGAGCAGGCTTGGACAGACTGGGCTGCAGGAGCAGAGCTGAGCGTGTTCCCTTGGAAAGGAGTGACCTGAGACATGATGCTGATTTGAAGTGATGCTTCCTGGCTTGATGCTTTCCTGCTTGAAACTGAGCTTGGATTCATCCGAGCAGTAGGGTGGGTTTAAGCATTGCAGAGTGTTACACACTTCATGCAGCAGCATTGCTCTGCTCTGGTGCTGCGGAGCTTAACTGGGGTCAGTCTCCAAGGGAGGAGGGAGGCTGGGATGTATCAAGGTGAGATGTAGATTATGAGAGTACTAAAGAGCCAGACTGAGCATGTAACTGCCAAGGTTTCCTTTGTGTTTGGAGGTATGGGAAGCTCTATCCTGCAAGGGCTGCACACAGGCAAATGCATTGGAGTCAAAGTGATGGATTTGAGTTGACATTTACTGCCATAGGCTTGTGTGTATCCCTCAGTGCAAAACAGAGGGGCTGAACACTGCTTCTCTCTTCTGTAGCATTTGCTACACCTGACAGAGCATCTCCAGCCACACTTAATGGGATAGGGGCGGCTGAAGTGGGGAGATGAGAGAAGAAATAAAGGAATAAGCTCAAGCCCTAGGAACTTTGCTTTGCTCCCTGAAGTTTATTTCGGAAGGAAAAGGGATTGTGACCAGATGCGTGTGGGTGCAGAGGAGATGCTGTAGGTTTGCAGAACTGATGGCAATTAGAGAGTGGGCCTAATGAGATTAGAGTAACTTGGATGCTTATGTGCAGAAGTGGGTGTTTGCTTGCAGTGAGAGCTTAGGACTTTGGGTTGGAGCATCCAAACTGCCCTGTGTGTTGCAGGAAGTTCAGCAGTGTCTGTTCCAAGTCTGATGTGCTTCAGCTGGGGCACATCTTCCATATGCAACAAGCTGAAATGACACTGGAATTGTAGCATTAGATGTTTCCCTGCTGCTCCATGGGGGTGTAATGTGGTAGACAGTGATCCTCAGCTGGGGAAGGGGAAACAGGCGCCTGGGGTAGAGCAAATGTGTTAAACTTGGGTACCAATGTGGAACCATGGCCTCAGCCTGGCTATAAATTACCACCTTGCAAAGCAATTTCAGATTCTACTGTGTTCTCACTTGTGATATATTTGCTAGGATCTGTAGGTGTTTTGCCTATGATTCCTTGTGCTGTTGAGTCTTTTCCAGAGTTTGGAAGAGGGTATTTGTCTTCTGTGCACATGTACACTGCACATCTCCCACTGGGAGACCAAAGGAGGTGGTTGCAGGGTATTTGTCTTTCAGAAACAAAGCTGCAGGACAGCTGGTGGTATTGGTGTACTCCCCTGGACTGGGGAGCAGCTGAGCACCCAGATCCTGCTCTGCTCACTTCCCATATCCCAGAGAAGCATTTTAAGCACCAAACTGTCGATCAGACACTGAGTTACTCTGCCTAAGTTGTTCTGCATAGGTTTACAAAGGCAGATCCCATGCGTTAGATACAGGACATTCCCTTGGCACAGCAGAGGTTCAGCTTCGCCTTCTTCCATCACATCAGCTAGAAGTGAATTTGAACTTAAATCTCCTATCAAGCCTGTCAGGTGCCTTCTCTGGCCACTGAGTAGCCATATCCTCTGGGTTGGGTGGTTGGTTTTGAAGGGTCTTTCTTGCTGTTCATTTCCTTCTGCATTTGCAGTTGGACTGGAAGATCTTGGAAGGGGGATAGTAACAATAGTAAGTCATGGACAGGCCAGAAGAAGCAGCTATTTCATGCACCTTTTGTAATGCAGTTGTTACTGGGTTAGTGCATCCCATTGCAGCTATAGAGCAGTCTCATCTAATCCTTCCAATCATATCCCATCACTAACAGCCCCGAGGAACTTCTATGTTGTGTAATAAGAACACAACAACCAGCTTAAATGTTTGCTGTTGGATTTACCATTGCACATGTGTCCCTCAGCTGATTTGGGACTGACGTATTCCAGTGTATTGTGAAGGTGTTGCAGCCCCCATCAGCACCCTGTGATTAACACAGCTGATTTAACATGCTGGGCTGCAAAGTGCCTATTTAGGAACTGATCAGGAGGAGATTAGCTGCCCCTGCTCTCAGAGCTGCAGACTTCAGTCCAGTTCCACATGGGGAGGGCAGCAATACAGTTTTAAGCCAGCAAACTGGGAGTTGATTATAGCATCAGCTGGGGTGGATGTTCTGCCTGTTGATGTTGTATCTTGGCAGTTTGGTAAATCCAGAGGAGTAAAGTGAGGCTCAGCTCCTTGTTGTGTTCTCTGGTGGGTGTCATCAGGTGCAAGGAATGGAGAACTGGGCATGCAGTAGGATCACTGTCTGGTCATGGCATGTTCCCATGGAACCAGCAGCAGTGATGAGCTGATGCAGCAATGACCCTTGCTGCAACAGCTCCTTAAAGCACTTATGCCACAGAAAACCCTAAAAAACTCAACTTTCATACCAGGAATGTGTCCCAGTTGCCATTACCAGGAGATTTTCTTGCTGAGTAATAGAAATTGGGTTAGGATCCCAGTATTGTTAGGAACTTAGCATTTAGAGGTAGAACAGAGGGAGCTGTGGAACCAGAGGTTTTAGAGCACATCAGCACATAAATGCAAACATTAATAACATTCCATGGTTTGAATATTTGGGGTTTGTTCCTAAAAGTCACTGGGTTTGAAAGCAAAATGTTAAGATATAGGAGTTAATCTGTGTTGGTGCTGTTAGCTTGGATCCCCAGCTGGACTAACAGGGCATGGAGACACTGGAGCCTGGCAAAGAGGAGCCAGGCAGATGTGTGTGAACATCTGAATGTGTTCAACACATTGGGCAAAGCACACACGCAGGAAGACTCCTCTCACTCCCATCACTTCTGATGCCAGCAGAAGGAGATGGTTTGGGACTTAACTGTGGTTCCTGTTGAGCACTTGTGGCCATGCTTGAGGCTAAGATTAGGGTGGGCTTCAGGATTTGGCTCTTAGTAATCAGGTAGGAACTGGGAGCAGACAGCTTCCCTTTCATTCTTAGGTTCACATCACCATCTCCATCTCCCTCTGTGCTTTCCAGCTGCCCTGACAGGTTTATTTGACAGCAAATACCTTTCAAATCCCAAAGCACATCAAAGCAACTTGCAAGGCAGCAGCAGATGCAGAGATGTTCATAGCATCTGCTGCAGGCAGGGCAGGGAGGAGGAGTTGGGTAGAGCATGTGTGATGTGGGTGCTCCCCAGATTAGCACGCCCCGCTGAGCATATGGAGAACTTGAATAGCTTCTCCTTAGCATTTAGTGAGTGGAGTTCAGCTTTGGCCAAGTAAATGTGATGTTTCCCCATGCTGAAGCAGAAATCCTTTGGTTTGGCTTTGTTGTTGGGCTTTCTTGCACCAGGCTGACAGGTCGTGATGAACAGGGAGCAGATGTGAACTTGACTTTCAGTGGCAGGAAGAAAAAGATGTAACTTAAAGGCTGCTTGGTTTGTGTTTCCTGGGGGAAGGTTGGAATCTGGTTTGTAACTACATGGGAAGCTTCAAAGATGCCAGATTTGGAAAACACTTTGATTTCTAGGATTCATTTGAGAGCAAGAAGTGCATCAGTGCAGTGATTGGTGCCCAGTTCCCCTTTGAGCTTCCTCTGGCACCTCTGCTTAAGGAGTGGCAAATGCTTCCTCAGTGCATTTTGGGAGGAAACCCGAGAAATGTATATACAATATATTTGACACCATTTGCCTGTCTGTGCATCTGGCAATGGAGATGAAAAGTTGTGCAATAGAGGCTGTGCCCAAGTTGATTAGATTGGTCTCCAGCATCCTGTCTGAAGGCAGTAAGATAGTCATCAGCACTAGAAGTGTATGAGGGGAAAGATAAACCCACGCTTTGCTTTGCCAGGAGTCTCAGCAGAGGCACACAGCTGCTTGGATTCAAGAAGTTGAGTTTATTTTCACAGAGATCAAAATATGTTTAAATATCTTAATGGTCTTTTTTATGTTCCAGAAAAAAACACATTTGGGTGATTAAAATTGAAATGTGTGATTCTGAAATGTGAAAGTCAAATATTTTAGTTACGTTTCTCAATCCATTACAGAAATCAGAATCATAGTTTGGGTTGAAAGGGACCTTAGAGCTCATCTAGTTCCAACCCCCAAATTACTGAAATCAGTGGCACCTTCACTGACACCTGCTTTTCAGTCCCCTTTTGGCTCTCCTTTCCCTGTGCCTTCTGTACCTGGAAGGTGACTTTTGTACTTTTATAGTTCAACATGGATAACAGGATCATTATATATATATATATATATATATATATATATATATATATACACACAAAGATTGAAAAGTATATATATACTTTTATATATAGTGTATATATATAAAATCCTTTTATAAATATATATATAGGGATTTAAAAGCATGTATATATATATATATAAAAGTGTATCTATATATATAAAAGTGTATATATATGTAGAAGTGTGTTTGTATATGTATATATATATATATACACACACTCTTAAATCCTTCCCTGGTAAGTACAGTAGGAGACCTACACACAGTTCCCATCTCACTGAAGTTGTCACTGCAGCCTTGTGCTGGTGCTCAGGGGAGAACTCACCTTTGTGCAGGCTGCTGACATCTGAGGGCTGACCTGCACCAGGCTCTGAATCATCCCTCAAAGTCAGTTCTTCCTCATCCTCTCTCTTGTTAGCACCCTGGATAGCAAAGAAGTGAATGTATTGCAGGGACTTGCCCGTGGGACCGGTACCTGCAGAATAGGCTCCTTGGGAGGAGCATCCCTCGCCCTGCCTCTTTGGTGAATACAGAGGATTTCTGTCTTCATACTGGCTGCACTAATGCAAATAGACAGCACATGCTGAAAGCCAGTGCTCTGGAATGGCACCAGCTAAAAAGTCAATTTTAGTTTTCCACTGGAACTAACAAACAGGGTCCTTGACTTCCCAAAAATGCACCAAGCGTTAGCTGGAAACCTTCCCTGCTTTGCCTCTGCTTCCCTGCCCTGACTTAAAGAAAAGGTTGGAAATGTTAGAGGACATCTTGTTCCCTTCTTTTTGTTCTCCTCTCATTTTGTTCTGTAGGAAGTACGTTGAGGAGGATTGTGCATGATCACACAGTTATGCCCAGTGATGATCAGCAGCCTGTGTCACCCAAGGGTTCGTATTGATGTAGATGCAGAGTGTGGGGTCTGAACCACCTGGAGGGCTGCCCACTGGGAGGTACTGGCTGAAGTTGTCCCTGTTGACAGCAGGGCCTCTTCCCAGGATCCTAGGAGGAGTTCCACAAGCTCCCTTGAAGCCACTACCAGCAAGGGAGTGTGATCCCTGTCCTGTCTGTATTTGTCACTGTGTATCCTGACAGTGGAAGGTAGGGATGATGTTTCCTGGGTGTTTGAAATGTCTTCCTAAGCTGACACCCACTTTGATCCCACTGCTGTAACCAGTTTGTTGTCTTGATCCAATAGGGGATCTGTCACACGTAGCTTCCCAATCAACAGAAATCTCTGGTTGCAATACTGGTAAATAAGGCTTTTGTGATGGATTAGTTTTACACTGACAAAGAGAAGGGCTTCTGCTGAAGTGGGGATGTGATGAAGGCAATGCAGTGCTTGTTTCAAGGCCAGGTTGGACAGGGCTTTGAGCAAGCTGCTCTAGTGGAAGGTGTCCTTGCCTGTGGCAGGGGCTTGGAACTTCATGAGCTTTAAGGAAGGGCCCTTCCAACCCAAACCACTCTGTGATTCCAGGATTTCCTTTACTTAAACCCTTGGGACACTGTTCTCTTTCAGACTTATGTCATTCTTGTAGAAAGCTTCTCTCCCATTAGCACCCTCTTGGCTGCTTCCAGCTGCACTCCTCAGGGTACCGTGTGCCCACGAAGAGCAGCGTATGTGCTCAACCAGCACTGGTACCGTTGTCAAGTTCACTCCTGTCATCTAGCTGCCTCCACCTCCAGGGATGCTTCAGTGAGCAGGCAGAAGCTGTCTATTAATACACAGTGTGGAAAATTGGTGCCTGTTAACATATCATCCAGATTTAACTCTGAAATCCATGCTCATCTTGGTGTGTAAGTCGGTTGATGTCAGCGGTCTCCTATAAATTAGCAATCGGTTCCTCTGGTTTCAGGCCTGTTTTAGGTTTATACAAATTCAGTGCTTTTGAGTAACTGCATGTGTAATGGTTTAAATTAAGTAACAGGTAACATGCTCTTTTTGTTGTCCTGTGAGTTGTCTGCTCCTATAAATAGTGGTGACAGCTGAGCTGAAAATGGAGAGGGGGTGTCATGGTTTGTGTTGGGATGAACTGCTGAGGCCTTTTGTGTTTGGAGGCTGTGTGCTCTGTTACTAACACTGAGTGTCTGCAAATGTCTTCAGTTTGAGAATGAATACCTGCTCTGTTCCTTTCTTCTATTTTGAATTGAAATTCTCTTGCAAACCACTCTGATTTCAACAGAATCACATTTCCCAGCAACAAATACAGTTCCCTGAACACCATTGACTGCCTGTTGGTGTCTTCTGTCTCTGCCCATGAAGTGTAAAGACCTCACTTGCCATCAGGCAAGCAGACATGAGATGTTGCTCAAATTTCAGCTTCCATATGGTCAGTTATCTGTACTTTTTCACAGGCCTAAAACATGCATCCTCAGTACACATTATGCTCATCTCCTGTACGTATCTACATTGTCAGTACTTGTAAATGCTGCACTCACTGGGCTCTGTGTGTTCGTAGCTGGGGGTCAGTACAGCTCTAAAGCCACGTTCTCCTTTCAGCCTTAAGGGCTTGATTTGCCAGATTGCTCAGCATGTTGCTTGCACTTTGCATTTTGTCCATGAACGATGTTGTCAGAAGCATTTGGTGTCAACGTGCTGAGCTCTGCTGAAATCTGGACTTTCCTCTGTTCTTACGTTGGTGGTTGCACATCTTTGGCAGCAGCTATCAGAGGAAAATATGGTCCCCATATTCCAGCAGCCTTAAAACTCCTGGGGGGAGTTCCTAGGAGCTTGGTGAAGCATTTAAAACCACCCCAAAACTCAGCTTTAATAATTGTGTTGTAGATGGGGTTTGTAGATTGGAGGTTGGGTTCATATAAAGACTGTGGCTTTTGTGCATGATCTTTTGACAAAGTGGAGTCTTTACCTATCCCTTCACTTCATAAATGCAGAGTGCAATATATTGTAGGGTAACACTTCCAATACCATCTCCAAGCTTCTTAAATGTTAATGTTGTATTGAAGGGGAATTCAGGCAGTTTTGAATACTTGAACCGTGTATTCCTCATTTGTATGATGTGTATTTGCATCTGTATAGTGAAAAGTCATCTTCTGAGGTTGGAGTTACCTAAATCATAGCTGCAAGGTGCCCAGGGCACTTACAGGTCCAGCTGAAGTAGTTCTCTTCAGGAACTGTGATATGAAATCCTGCTCTGCCCTGTCTTGAATCTCAGCTTGTGCTTAAGCATCCTTGGACCAACAAGCAGTTGTGTAAATATGGCCAAACATCACTTAAGTGACTGTAGTTAAACATAAGTAAATTGAGGTCTGTGATTCTTTGACCTTCTGTAGGGTGAATTCTGACCATGTCACCTACTCTGCTGCCTCTGTGGATGCTGGTGTTCACCCACATTATACAGTGATTTGGGGTTTGGGTATAATCCTTTCATACTGCAGCTGGAAGTGTCACACTTAGCTGATGCCTATGGACAAGTAGTAGAAGCAGGTTAATCCTCGATCCCTACTCATCTGAGAATCCTTATAAAGTAATTCAACCTAATAATGTTTGTTTGATTTAGGTAGCAAAGGATCTACTAATATGTATATGTATGTCTGTATGTACTAATATGTACATTTGTATTCCATTTTGTGCCTTTGCATCCTTTACTAAACCCTTGGTGTTCTTCAGGCTTCTCACTGATAGTACAACATACATATCCTGTTCTGATGTGGTCGAGCCTCCCTGACAACCCCTGAACTGAGGGCTTGTAACACAAGGAGCAGTTAAAAATAAACCTGTGGTATGGCTACTACTGCAGATGGTTTCACTCTTGGACAGTGCTAGAAGTGAATGGGTTTTTATTCCCTCCTGTGCTAGTCATGGGGAGAACTTCTGTTAGAGCATGGATAGCAAAAGTAGCAGCAGATGGATTGACTGCAGCTCCTATTTGTGAATGAACCCTTCTCCTGCCTCCCTGCGTTCACTATCACTGACCATGGGGAGAGGAGCAAATGCCTCACTGTAGCCAAGATGAACGTTAAGCTGTGAGTAGGATCTTCTTGCTAAAACCCATATTTGTATCCTGGTAAAGAATTATTTTTCCTCCCTTGTTGCCTACTTATTCCCCTCCTGGACCTGTATCTAACCTTATAAAATCCATCTCGATCAGGCATCTGATCTCAGTATTGTCTTGCAAATACAAGCAGTTTTCCAGGCTAGACATCAGTGCTTCAGGCTCTAATCCCTGCTGTCAGCCTGGCTTCCTGGTCACTTCCAGAATAGCAGCTCTTGATCCTTCTCATTCAGAAGCACATGTCTGTGAGTATTAACATTCAACACGGATGCTGCACTGACATGAAGAGTAAAATGACCTCTTGCTTTCTGCAAAACCCTGAGAAGAGGAGATGCTTTCAGAGGCAATAAAACCAGCCCCAGCATGGGGGGCTGAAAAAAGCTGTGGCTTGCTGGAGGAGATGAATTCATCTTGATGCTCGAGCCCTTGAACAGTGGTCCTCTCAATGGGTAACCTGCTTGGAATTTGCAGCCCTTACAAGTTTGACACTCCATGACCTGATTTCCATAACTGCTGCCCATTTGCAATGCAGCTGGGGTTTAAGAGAAGCATGGGACAGCCCATGGCTCCGAGGCCGTGTTCCAGCAGTGTAAATCCTGCCTGACCTTTTCCAAGTGACAAGGCCTCGGGCTTTGGCAAAGCCTTAAAGAGATCACCAAGCAGAGCTGCCTTGCATGGACTGATAGGAAAGTTGTTTCTGCAGTTGGCTTTTAGTGGGGTTTTAGGTGTCTGAGTTAATAGCATGGAAGCAGAAAAAGAGGAAAGGTGAAGAATAAGGAGATAGGGGCAATGTTGATTCAGTTGCTTCTATGGACTTCAAATCTGATGAGGCACTGTGGACAATGAGCATAATTTTTGCTGTGTCCCAGTATGCAGCATCTTTAGATTTGTTTACAAGGTTTTCCTATTCATGGTTTTTATGTGCAAAGCTCTGTTGTTGGATGTCATATCTATGGGTTGTGTCAACTTTTAGCCCTTACTTTGACAAGGTTTTGCCTTTTCTTCTGGTTGTGGAGTGCTCATTCTATTGCAGATAGTTTCAATGGGCCTTGGACTAAAAGAAGTCACAGCAGCCTCTGGAGTAAGTGTAGCCAGGTTTTCCTGTAGTGTGTCTTGTCCCCTGGCATCTTTGTGAGCTCTAATTTCTATCTCAGGGAGGTTTGGTGTTTTTTCTTGCACCTCCTGTTTAACCTCCTGACCTGCCTCTCAGAACTGGGTGCTATGCAGCTCTTAAAGCCACAATAAATGAAATGGAGCAGAGGTCCAGAACAGCTGAGCCTTTCCTTCTCTTACAACAGTGTGTTCAAAGCTACCCAAGCAAGAAGACGTGACCGGCTGACTCACATCCAAAGGCTTGGCAAGGGACCTACAAGAGGCCACTACAGAGAGAACCTGAAAGTCACCGCTATGAAAAGGCAGTCACAGCTCAGAAGTCAGCTCTTCAGAGAGCAAGGGTGTGACAAACCCATCAATAGAGCTTCTGTGGCTTTGTGCTCATCCTCAGATCAACTGTGGAGGGCCACAACAAGGAGAACCTGGCTGACCCTGACGGCCTTGGAGGGCAGGAGATGCACGTGGTGGATGCAGTAATGAGACTTGCCCTGTTGTCAGATCCTTCTTGTCCACAGCGGGTGATGTGTGCTCTCGAGGCCATGGGGTAAGGATCATGTAGTAGCAGAGCAAAGGTTGGGGAGGCTGTTGTAACCTTGTAGGACTTCTTCCTTTTCTTCATCCAAGCTTGCCCAGTGAGCTCAAAGCTTTTTGATGCCATAGAGGCTGCTTGATCCGATGCAGTGGAAGCAGCTCGCTGTTGAGCTAGTTGTAACGCTTGAACAGCTTGTCTTTTCCAACAGAATACAGATTTTAGATAAACCAGCATCTGGCTGGAGTTTCAGATCAAAAGTGAGACCAGCAGTACCCTCTAGCCTAATTAATGTAGGATTAGTAAGTGACAGGTCAGTGGTGTTAATACAAAGCTTACTTATCTTGTAGTTATTCCCTGCTACTCTTCACTGCAGCAGCATCCTCTCCAGAAAGAGACCATAGTCATGTATTAATGAGAGGCAAAAGCAGCAAGCTATGTTTGTCTCATAGTACAGGTTCACCTTGACTTGATTTTGCTTTGTGGGTTTAGGTGGAAACAGCTGTTGGGCATTAATTTCCTATTTAGTGTTTGTGCACTCCATTTGTCTGTGCAGCCAGTTGTGACTCGGGTTCTTCTTGCTGATGTGTTCCTTGAAGTTCAAGACTGACCTTTAGAGTTTTTATGAGGTTGTCACATCACTACAGCAACAACTGGAGGAGGAATGGGCCTGTGGAGGAAATGCTGAGGTCAGTCCCAAGCACTTGACCAAGGCACTGAGAAAAGACAGTGTCAGCAGAAGGTGTTACTTTATGAGATTACTTCTTATGACTTCTGTAATAGTCATTAGATTTTGTGGCAGAATGGCCACTAAAACCAATTGTGAAGTCTGAGAGACAACATTACCTCCCCAGTGATGTCTTTGGGATATAAATAGGGTTGGTGAACTCTTAAATGAATAAGGCTGATGATCTCCATAGGTGCTTTGCTCTCCTGGATGTAAGGTGCTCAGGGGCATGGATTCACACTTGGTTTCTCTTGATTTACAGGAGTGAGGAGGTCTCAGTTTTCTGGGTCCGTTGATACTGTGCCCTTTGCAAGATAGCAGAGGAATGACCACAGAGCAGCCCTGGACTGAAGTGCAGGTCAGCATCTCTTGTGGGAATTAAAGATGGTCAAAATCTCATGAACTCTAGCCTGAAAACTTGATACATGGGAATGGGTCTGTAAGGTAGATTTTTCCTTGGATGGCTTCTAGAAATAATGGATTAGGAGCCAATAAGGTAGAAGGCAACGAAAAAGAACTTGACAGTATTTAGTTCCTTTAGAATTCCTCTGTATTTTCAGTGGTCTGGAAGTGGCCATCAGCAGTAAACCTGTAAGGAGATATTTAACAGGCTACTTTGAGTTTACCTAGGCCATTACTCTAATGTTCTTTCCACTGTAAACTTTGGAGAGGTGTCTGTATTTCAGTGGTTGATTACAATGAGTATAGCTGTGGACATATAATCTGGTCCATAAAGCAGTGGATGCTCTGTTATCTAAACCACTGAGGGGATTTGGAAGGAGAAAACAAGTTGCTAGGGAAAAGTCTGCTTTTAGTAAAACCAGGGCTTGGTTAAATTTATGTTTGAGCAAAGTAGATGAAATTGCTCTGGATTTACATTGATGTAATAGTGCAGAGTGGTCCATTATTGGCTCTTCCTTAGAGACAATGTACTTAGGGAAGAATTACATAGGTGCAGTTGCACGATAGCGCTGGTGGAAACAACGTCTGCACTCAAAAAAGCAACTCACATTCAGCCTCCAGGTGGGAATGATGATTTGCCACTTACATCTCTTTCAAACTGGAAAGCATCTGCAGGGCATCCTGCAGTGGTCTTAAAACTCATCAGCAGGATTAAAAGTAATAAGCAAAAAGGCAGTTTTGGGGGTTTTCCCCCTTGCAGCATGTTCCAATGTGGGAACTCATTGCCACAGGAGCAGATTTCAGCTGAGTTCAGGGAGAAGATACACGTGGAAAAGAGCAGCCTCTAGGGAGCAATAAACAGAGATGATAACCTGAGTTCTTTGGGTTTGGAAACTCTATAAACTGCTGTTTCTGTGGAAAATGGGAGAGTAAATGGGAAGAAGGGATCATTGGTTGTCTGTGTTTCCTGCCTGCCTTTACTAAGATCACAGAAGGGATCTTGGCCTTCTGCCTGGCCCAGCACAGCCATTCCTTATTTTTCTGCCTTGAGCAAGGGTAACTGAAACATGTAATGAAAAATAGAAGATAACAGTGAATGGTTTTGAGAGAAGGGGAAATAACTCTTTTCCTCCAAATCTTGGAGTCAGACCTTTTGTGTTGTGTGTCCTTGAGCTGGGATGGGGAATAGGAGGC
Source organism: Melopsittacus undulatus (assembly GCF_012275295.1). Taxonomy (NCBI): domain Eukaryota; kingdom Metazoa; phylum Chordata; class Aves; order Psittaciformes; family Psittaculidae; genus Melopsittacus; species Melopsittacus undulatus. The sequence continues at coordinate 1,404,761 of NC_047544.1, forward strand.
TGCTCTTTGCTATCTTTTTTCCCCTTCTCTTTGGAGATGGCACATTGACTGATACCTTTCCAAGTGATAGGCCTCCCTCAGTCTTGATACAATAGCAGGACCAGAGGATGAGCATGAATAACACAGCTTCATAAAAATATGAGCTGAAAGGGAGATTTGACTTCTTTATCCTTGTGAGAATCACAAGTCTGATCTCTTAAGATCCAAAGTTCCTGGTGTTATTCCCTTGTACAGCATCAGCTTTTCACTGTTGCTGAACAAACTTACTTATATACTTGGCAATATTGATGATAACAGAGAATCCATGTCCTTGGAAGGTAAGGAGCGAACAGCAAATGTTGCTGTGTTCCTTTTCCTGGTGGTATTGTTGTGCTCCCCTCTTTGCCCCTGCAACTGAATAGTCTTTTAAGCTGGCAAGTAGGTTCTGGAAGTATGAAATGGTTCCTTTCATAATAGCTTTAATGTGTCCTGATTAGAAATGGAAGTGATCCACCTGTGTTAAAGTGACTTTTTGTGGGAAGGTTTGCATTAAAAATTAAGGTATTCCGTTGTGACAATTTCTTGCTCTTTCTGTCCCCAATATACTCTGAACAGTGAGATTAAAGCTTTGGGATCATTAGAATTGTCTCCATTTATGCAGCTTCTATGAGGACTGATTTAACTTAATAACTCCCATGTAGCCAACTTGGATAACGTGATAAATATCTGCTTTACTGAACTACTGTTATTTCACACCATTTATTTTCATTAACCCATCACTCATTTTTATGCTTCACCTCCTACCAGTGTTGCCCTGGAAATGAATTCCCATTTTTTAGGTTGCCTGCTGCTATTGAAATCATCAGCAAAACTGCTGTTACACCACGTAGTCCAGGATGGGCACCCTTTTGCTTTCCATTATTGCCTCCCTCTTTCCATTACTGCATCTCTACGCAGTGCTTTGGTTCACCTGTAAACAATGTAAATGGAAAAGAGTGAATTGCAGAGTACCCCCAGCTCCCAGTGAAGCTTCTCAGCACGATGTTGGATTGGACCAAGTCTTATTTCAGGCACTGATGTGATACTGATGTCTGTAAGTCTGAGCAATCCCCAGAATATCGCAAGTAACTTAAGGAAACACTGCTAGTGTTGCCATCCTCCTAATCTTTATCTCTGTTTACTCTGGTCCCTCCTCTATTGATGTTATGCATTTCAAAAGAAGGCAACACTTCTCTATTTCTGTGGGCTAGTCCCATCTTGCTATCACCAGTATTGTTTTCTGCATCAATTTTCTGCTGCTGAAATCCATTGGGATGGAGGCAGTCAGGATTCCTTGCGACTGGGGACTCAAAGGAAGAGAAATGCATAAAACCCCACTTCATTATCATTCTGACAATCTTGTGATCTTAAAAATGAGAGAAGAGAGTAAGTTAACTACAGTGTTTGCACATGTTCTCAAAAGAACAACTGTTTTTACCAGGATTGACAGCTTTCCCAGAACAATTCCATGAAATGACATTTTACTAGAGAAAGACACTTTCAGAAGTATCCTGATGCATTCCAAGGAGGAGTAATCCTAAGTGCTCCTCATATGTTAACCCATTAGTTCTGCATTGCATTTGTACCCCCAGATGCCATCATCTGTGGTGCGGTGAGTCTCTGCAGGTTGTATTCAGTTCGTAAACCCTCTGCAGCTTAAACAGCAAGATGACAGGGATAAAAGATGATTTTGTAGCCTTTTGTGAGCTGGGGTGATGGAAGGAGGAATGACTTGGGAATTCCTTTATATATTTTATCCTCATGATGAAGAAATAAGCTGATATAAATATGCTATGGCTTTGATTTCAGTAGTGACTCCATTTCCTTCTACCTGAGATGTGGTCAAACTCACTGCTCTGTCTGAAACTTGTAACTGATTATTCATTGTCCTCATTGAACAAGCAATCCTGTCTGAATTTAAGAGTTCCTGTCTGAGGAACAAGTGAATTCTTCAGCAGGTGGAATCAGATGGGAAACAGATCCCTGGCAATGGGCTCAGCTGAGTCGTGTGGATGAAACATTTATTGCATGGGGTAGAACCAGCTTGTGAGGTTTGAACATCCTTCTGAGCATTCTGTTTCCTAGTTGAGTGCAGCAATCTGTTCAAAACAAGCTAATTTTAGTTCTCCCAGGATGGAAACAAGCCATTTTGTTCATCTTGATTTGAAATCTCTCTTTTGTGTTCTCTGGAAGTTTGGGATTGACCTGTCAGAGATTTCACAGTGTAGAAAACACACAAATTGGTTGGATGCTTTTGGGGTTGTCAGCTTGGCCTTTGCTTCATGGTAAAGGGGTGGACTTGCACAGCAGTGTGTTTGAGTTTGGTTTCACACACACCGGACCAGAAAGATTGGGATTGGCTTTGAAGTACAGAACTGTTTGCACTGCCTGCGCTATCTGGCAGCAATGGGAGTAACTGGGTGACCTGATAGCAGTGGCCGTGTCATTCTTGAAAGGATGCTTTTCCTCTCGGTGGCTGTAGGTACAATGAGTATATTAGCCTCGAAAAAACCACACACATACCTTTTTATACATGACCTCCCCTGCCCACACGCACACATTTGCATTCCTGCTGCTGCACAAGTTGACACGCGTCTCAGTTGCCATGGAGGGGTCACCAAGTCCAAGCACATTTTGCATCTGTTCCCTTCTCCGTTAAATAGCATCAGGCTGGAAATACAAAACATAAAGAAGGAGGAAACAGTGTGATTTGTATCAAATGGATGCAGCTTGCACCTCTTTGCAATTCCACTGATACATAATGCAAACCTTAGTGCAACAGTCAGAGCTCTTTTCTGACATGTTGATGGGAGAAACTCTATGAATAGTAAACCAAAAATCTTTGAATTTGCTGAAATTTTGAGCAGTGTTTTTTCTGAGCATATGTCTTTTCCATCTATTTCTGTGTTGCAGTTTTCCCTCTTACGGCTTCACTAGTGAATTTTGCAGGAAATTGAAGCATGACCCAAGCTACTTAGATTGTTTTGAAGCCATTGGGTCCTTCTAAATTCTTCTATAATCACTGGGACATGAAGATGCTTCGTGCTTGTGAAAGGCAGGGGATTGTGCTGAAACCTGGTTGAAGATCTCTTCTTCAGTGTGGTGACTAATTAGGTTCCTTGAAGATGACTTCAAGTGGCTGGTGACCCAGTAAAGGATAAATCGATTGAGTAAGGAATAAGCAAGCTGCTAAACTCCTTAAGAAGGTGTATGGCTTATCCTAAGATCAAACTTATTACCCTGAAGGCAATTGAAAAACTTGGAAATAAATTGAGGATAGAGAAATTGACAGTGGCAACATAAAAGAAGGCTTTTAATCCATTGGAGGAGTTCTGTAGGAAGGTCATTTATTCATCCATCAATGAAGTCTGTATGATACTGAAGGTGTATGAAATGTTTTGTGTTCCAGGCTGGTGTAAGTTGGAGGGAGGAATGGCTGAATGCTCTTGGTTGTGTTACTTCATCCTTCTTTCTGGAGTAAACCAAATAATGTTCATTGTTTAAAATCACAGAATGAACCAGGTTGGAAAAGGCTTTTAAGATCAAATCCAACCCTTAACCCAGCACTGCCAAGGCCACCACTAACCCATGGCACTGAAGGCCTCATCTATGCAGTGTGTGAACACTTGCAGTGACTCCAGCACTGCCCTGGGCAACCTGTTGAGGGCCAGATATCCTTTAAAATAACAGAAGGTTGTGCATGAAGAAACATTCCATGAACAATCACCTGAAACTCTTAACACCTATTCAGGAAAGTTTGCCTGAAACTGGAAAGTTAAATGAACTTTTAGGTGAACACCTAATGAATGAGCTATTTCTGGTTATGTTCTATTTTGGCATGTTGTGCGTTAACCTGTGCAGAGTCTGGATCCACATTACTTATGAAGCCTTCTGGAAAAGTCTTCTTTTAGGTGTGTGGGTTGGGATTCAGTAACTTTTCCAGTCCTTAGGCAAAGATGAGTCTTCCTTTGCATATTTTATACCATGTTCATTCGTTGCTTGTCAGGATTCTTGGGGAAGTTGGCTCCTCCACTGAAGCATCACTGGTTAGTTTGAAGCCTGACTTTTCAACTGTATTATGCTTCAGGGGGAAAAAAGCAGACTGGATGCAGACAGGTTAGGTTGCTTTGGGTCTTCAAGAGCTGCTGCTGGATGTGATGGTCAGCATCTGGGTGTGATGGTCAGCATCTGGGTGTGATGGTCAGCATCTCTCTGTGATAGTCAGCATCTGTCTGTGATGGTCACCTCAGCTAGGTGCCTTTTCTGAAGCGCCTTTGGTAGTGAGTACACCTTGTTACCAGGCTTGGAATCAGTTATTTTCATTGCTGAGGCCTAACCCTACAAGGGGGGTTTGTCTTGCAGGTCACACAGACATGTCAGGGGTTGTTGTGACTGTCCTTCCCTGTTTCAAAGCAGAGGGGTGAGATGTGGGAGCCTTGGTGAAGCCTTTCAGCATTTATCAGTTGTAGCTAGTATGAAGCAGTATGTATATATACTATATACTGCATACTGTACTACACACTATATATACATACTATATAATACATACTATGTAGCTAGTATGTAGTAGTATGAATCCAGGCTTAAGAACTGATGAGAACCACTGGGTTGGGGGTTAAATGTGGTGGATGGTGAAGTTTGTCTTGGATTAACCTGCCACCTCTCTGGGCCAGCAGCACTAATGTGATCTATGTATTTCCTGAGCCTGTCCTCAAGCAAAAGCTGTTGGGCTGGCACAGTCCAGAGAATTCCCAGGAATTCCTGGGACCTGCAATGCTGAAATCTCTGCAGGATCTGATGCTTATTGTGCATCACCCTTGGTTCTATGGAGACGAATGAAGCTTCTCCAGCTCTCCTGCATTTCCAGCTGTGTTTGCTTTCTCCTCCTTTCATTCCTCACCCTGGCTTTATTGCTGTATGATGCTTCTCATGAGCTACATTCTGCACCTTCATTGCAAGCTGGGTCTGAGCAGCATCAAGAGAACTGAGGCCAAAGGGGGAGAGTGCAGGAAGGAGGAGCTGTGAATCCTCTGGACACTTAAAGGAAAAGCTGGAATCTGTCCTGGTGATTTACATGGAACTCTTGTATTTCCCAGCATGTGAGAGACCCTTTTCTTCTAAAGCTCTCTCTGTAGAAATAGCAGTGAGGGAATCCCACTGATTCCACCCAAGGCTCTGTTACCCATCTGTGGGCTTGGGATGTGATGCTGTTCCTAAGAGTGCCTGGACCCAGAAGAGAGAGCATTTCAGCTTTGATAGAAGCAGCAAAGTTCTCTGAGGTTCTTTCCCTGCTCTGTGATATGTGTTAAACTACATTAGATCAAAACCTCTCTTCAGTGGTTGCTACAGTGGAGAAGCTGCTTCCCTTTCATCCCAGCTGAGGCTTTTGTTATTCTGGGCACCGTCTGCTCCTGCCCTTAGGAACCTGATTTAATCTTCTCTTTTTGTCTTAAGTATGCCAACAGTGTTTAGGCCATGTTAAAACCAAAGCAGGGACAGGCAGAATTTGTCATGTGTTAAGCAATAGCCATGGGATGCGGTCCTTGAAGCACAATGCCAGGAGAGAGGAGAGCTGTGGAGAAGAGAGGTCATGTCAAGGTCTTCTCCTCTGGGTATTTATCAAAGGAGGTTTTAAATGTGGAGCTTGATTTCAGTCAGTGCTGGTTTCTGGGCAGGCATCTCCTAAATGGGTCATATTCTCTAAGGAAAACACGTTGTTGTCATTGTCCCAATGATTCCCAACAATCAAGGTTCTCTTTTCTGGGGGGAGAATAATACCAGCAATAACACTGTGTGAATGTCTGGAGCCAGAGTGCTGCTCAGTGCTTATCTACACTTTGTTTTCTCCCATCCTGAGCTCAATTCATTTGCTCTTTACTCGGGTACCAAATTGATCCATAAACATTTCATTGCCAGTAAAACATGTTGCTGCTTCCAGCACGTATTTTATCTGTGATGTTAATTGCACCCAGAGCTGAGTGTGGGGATGGCAGATAATGAAACCAAAGCTGCCGTTAACAGGCAAAAATTGGCAACTCCGTTTTCTTCCTCCTTTTTTAAGTGGGTTTTTCTGCATGTCACAGCAATCTGCTGTGTCACAGCCCGGCCCAGAGGATCCTGTGGATGAGTTTGTGCTCAACAGCACAGGTCAGCCATAGGAGAGGGAGTGCTTCCATGCAGAGCAGCTTTGGTTTATGGATTCCCCTCTGGCAGACAAGGAGAAGGAGCTTTGATCTCCCACCCCTTAGGCATGTGCCCTTACTACAAAGGCTTGTATAATGAGGAGGAATCACTGGTTCTGCCCTATCTTCAAAAGAAAATAACACTCACTGTGGCATTGTAAGGAGGGAGCGTGTTCCTGTAGATGGGTGGTGGGTTCCTGTGGGAATGCCCAGGCAGATAAATGGTTCCTTATGGAACTTGAACATCCCTCCCACTTGCAGCTCAGAGGGTCTGCAAAGGTGGAAACCCATCCCAACAGTGTTAGCTGTTCAGTGGAGGAGCAGAGCTCATGGCTGTGATTTAGAGACCCTCATTGGTTCTATATATGCTGGAGTCACATAATGGATGTGTCACGTTAATGTAGGAAGGAAGATGGTTGGATAATGGTTGGATAATGGTGGATAATGGTTGGATAAAGCTGAGCCTGCCCTTGGCTTCACTCCTTTTAGGTGCAGCGCTCAGAATTAGTCTACATGGATGTGTTTGAACTCTGCTATAGGAAAAGGTGCTGGGTAGTAAGCAGCTAACTTGCTTGTGGACAGTCCCAGAAGGACCTGGTGGGTGTAGCAGAGGATGTGAATGAGCTTGGCTGTGGTGTGGGAGCAGCAGGGCTGTGATGTGATTCATGAGGAACTGGCTTTCTAATGGCTTTGTAGATGAGAACCAGGGCTCCATGCTGAAGGAGAACAGCTAGGGAGCTGTGAAAGCACTGGAGCCTTGAGACGTAAATGAGTAGCTACCTTAGAAACAGGCTTTATTTTTACATAGGGGAAGAGGGTGGGTGTTGCATTCAACTTGAGTAAATGGTGATAAATTACCCTGGAAGTAACTACTGTATCAGGCATGATGTTATTAGTAAGCATATGTTTGGATTGGCAAATCCTTCCTTCTGTTCAAGAGGTAAAGGACAATGTGCATCCTTTTTAGCCGCATTTTCTGTATGCTCATCACTAATGTCAATTGTAGGTGTTTGGTATTGTCTACATAAGAAATAGCAATTTGCTTTGTAGACCAGCAGTGTCTGTTTTGATTAAGAACAACAGAGCCCTTAATACACCGAATTACTGAATTGATACAAGAAGATGGGGCTTTTTTCCATAGATGTTCCGTCTCTGAGCTTGGGCTGATTGCTTGTAGCTGCATGCATGTGTCTTCTGTCCACTTTGCTATTAGACTTAATAGTTAAGATTCTGCTTTGATATTCAACCCTCTCATTTTAAAGTGAATAATCTTATGAAAGTGATGCAGTCTGTGACAAGGAGTATTTCACCAAACTTGTGCAATGTTACTGTAACCCTGAGCCCTGCCAGGGTTGTGGTTGAGGCACTAAACATCCCCTTGGTTAGCTGAATGTCAGCTCATGAGTGCTTTAAAGAGACCTGCATATGGAAGAAGTCAGAGATGCTCTAGAGATAGTCTTATATTGCAGTCATGTGTGGACGAGTGGTTGCAGGTAATGATATGAGCAGACACTGTGGTTTACAGCAAGTAGGTGGAATTGGAATTGCTCAGAGGTTTTTTCCTCAGTTAATTAAACATCCAGACCAACTTTCCAGAGTGACTGCATCAGAATTAGGGCAAGAACCTGGTTTGGGCCTTGTTGGATACACTTGAAATATGAGTCTCTTAAAGATTTTGTGCCTTTATTTAAAGCAAGAACATAGACGTAATTATTGGCTGCTTCTGAAGATCTTACTCCTACCTTCCCATGCATAGTTGAACCTCAGACACCCATAGTGTAGAGAAGCTGATATTTCTGGCTGGTAATGTGGGTTAAATAGAGTCTATATTTGTACTGGTGGTCACACTCCATCACTGCTCCTAGGAGTAATGGAGTTATCCCACTAGTGACTGAGCATCGTTGTGCTAGTTACTACAAATAAGAGCCTCCTCTGCCCAAAGAGTTAACATATATGCAAGACAGCATGAAAAATAGTGATGGTGGCCAGTGTTAGAGATCCTAAGGAGCTAAAGAAAGGAAAGCATGGAGAGCAGGAACTTGAGAGTAGCACCGAGTGCTTCTTCACATGCTTTTCAGTCTCTCCTTATAAATCCCTGCTGCTCTTCTTCCTGGGGAAGACTTAAGTGATACCTGGTGGTGACTGCTGTGCTGCCATGCTGAGCCATGCAGTGAGGGAAGAGATGACACCTACCTCTTACCCCTTGGCTGCTGTTTGATTGAAAAGCTTCAGCAGTTTGTGTTTAGAAAGATGGCTTTGAAAATCACAGCCTGGAATAGTGATGAAAGTGTCATTTTGTGAGGAAGTTGTGTTCAAGGAGCAGGAAATTCAGGGCAATTTCTACCTTTGAGCCTGTCCTTCCCTAAAGATGCGCAGGAAAGGTTCCCTGTTCAGAAGAGTGTACTTGCACCTGGGACTTCCAGCACTAAAACCTCATTCTGTGCTTGGGCAACACTCAGATTTGGTGAATGAGGCAGGGCAATGAACCTGTTGTGCTCTGGGTTAGTGAACGTTCCCACATTACAGTGATAATTGAGGGGCATTTTTCCATACTAATCCTTTCCTCCTTATCTGGTTGGGGGGGCAGATGCAGATTCTGTTTTAAGCAGATCAGTCTTGACTGCATTGAAATCCAGCTATGAGTGCTAAATTGACATCTAAGTAGGTGAGTCAAGTGCTAAGTCTCTTTCAGAACAAACTGGAGATGTGTTGTGATTCTAATTTATTTCTTCATAGCTCTCCTAATATAGAGTAAGATGTACAAGAGGATATAAATACTTGGATGACTAGTAGGAAGGTGTTGGGATATAGTTTAAAGTGAAGTCTGCATCCCCAAAGGTGCATGACAATTGAAATTAAGGAAGTTGATTAGCTGGGAGTTCTCACCTGATGGAAGGTGGTCACTAGGGGACTGCACTGAAGGGAATCAAGAGCAGTGCTCAGGCTCTGAGCTAGCCTCAGGGTTTGATTCTCTCCCCATTTATGCCTCCATTCCTTCTGTGTGCTTTTGGGAATGTTCATTATTTCCTCCTTCTGCACCCAAGTGCAGTGAGCTCTGTTCCTGTGGACACCAAGAATTCCCTCCTCACTCTATGTCTTGGGAGATGCTTCATGGGCAGAAACCTTGGGGCTGCTTGTGGAGGACAGACAGACATCCAGAGGATGAAGCAAAAACCTCTCTGGAAAATGCTCTTCCATAATGATGTGAGCAAGTGGAAGTGTAGGAATTTGCCTTGACACCAAGCAGGATGACGTGACAGGTTGGGCATGAGCACTGCCTTTTGCCATGATGAAAGGTCTGACAGAGCTTTAGGATTAAGTGAAGTGTGTAAAATAATGGATCACTTAAGTACCACTTTTAGAGGTGATGACAAAACATTGCTAACCCCCATAATACATCTTTGGGTAAAATAGATCCTTGTTCCTTCGTGGATGGGTGGATTAGGAAATCAGTCTGCTGAAGCATTTTCAGTGTCAAACCTAGAGCTTGATATTTTACCCATTAAAAAACCCTTTTCAAGAGGCTGATTTCTTACCCAGCTGCTGGTTCTTACACATTCTTTATGGTCTCTTGAAGTCATCTGTGCAAAACCTTGTCTGGTGTCACGGTGAAGAGATGAAATATTTCCTTTTTCTCCTTCTTTAACAAGGTATCTCTCAGGTTTTTGGCTTAAAGGTAGGAGGAAGATGAAAAATTGAGACATTCTAAGCCTTTGTATGAAGAGCTGTCTAATGAGGCAGCTTTATCGGCAGCATTAGGAAGATTGGTCTGTGAATATAGGTTGAAAACACCTAAAATATGTCATTATTGCAAATCTAATTTGATCTAGCCAAGAAGCTTAATCTTCACATACCTTCCAAGGGCTGAGGCCAATTGATGCATCAGTTTGTCTAGCCTGAGCTTTGGCTGTTACACTGCGATGGTCCTGAGCTTGGAGCTGGTACATTCAATTCATTTCTTGAAGGTCCATTCCTGAAATCCAGCAGAAAATGGTTTTAAGCTCCTATGGATTTTGTGCTCATCTGAAAGGAGCGCCTTAGATTATACTGAAACTAACGAAGGCTCTAAGGGTCTTTGTCATATTTTAAATGCATTTTATTGCCAGTGGGGAATCCCATGACTGAGGCTTTACAGACTTTCTCTTAGGATTATCTTGACGTGGTTTTAATTGCATTTTGCAGGACATTGCCTGCAGCCGTGGATGGAGGAAAGGTGAGCACATGAGGGACTGGGCAGCTATCACTGGGATTTATGCAGAGGGGGGGATTGTGATTTGGAGTCCTTTGTTTAAAGAGTAAGGGGGAAGATGAGAGGGACACAAAGAGGAACATCTGTTCCGAAACATATTCCAGTTCATTTAAGCATCCTTAAGTTTGCAGAGGGTGGGTTATGCCTGCATAGGTGAAGGAGCCCTATTCATACCCATGCAGCAAGCACCAGCTACCATATATTCTTTAGCTGGCACAGCCAGGTAGATTCTGATGATACTTGCTCCATGCTGCAGTTTTATTTCCAGGGCTGGGACTGCTGTGGCTGGGACACGAGAAGGTCTTTCCTCCTCTGCTCTGCAGACATACCCAGCTTGAAAATGAAATGGTCATAGGAACTAGTATGAACGAACAAGTCCAATAGCTATTGAAGTGGGAGGATTTAGGTGAAGTCAGCTGAAGTTAAATCAGGCCTTAGTATCAGGGGTTATGATTTATATCTAGTTCCATGCTCAGAGAACTTCAGTGTGAAGGAAACTTCCTTGGCTTTTCATCAGTATTTCTGTATCTGGCTTTTAATACTCTCAATAGGAATAGTGTGTGGGGGGGTGTTCTTTGGAGGATCAAAAAATACAGGGAAACTGCCTTGTTTGGGGTTGACAAGAAGCAAATGCTTATTTTGTGATGTTTCTGTAGTTCTCCTCAGACTTGTTTGGCAAAGGTAGGGGCTGTCAGAGTTGTCTTGAAGTAGTTGCATCTTAGCCCCTGTCTGTTTGCTCCCAATGTATGGATGCTAAGAGAAAATGCCTATTCCCCAGAGCAAGACACTGTGTGAACTCATCAGCTTTGCTGTTTAGGTTATTGCCTTCTCACTTGAATTCTTCATAAGAAGCTTGTGTGTTATCAGAAGCTCATGTTGTGGTAGTTAGCTCTGTCAAAGGAGAGTGGATGGGCATAATTACCAAGTAGTTCTGGACTGGTGAAGTGGATAATGAAAAGTGCTACTGACATAGTCTTTGCATGCCATTAAAAAGCATTAGGATAATGATTCACCATCCAGAGCTTCACCTGTACTGTTGGTGGCAGCTCTTTGTTCTGCAGTCTTCCTGAATGCGTGTGGTGCTGCTGCACATCAGATGCTGTTCCAGCATCCTTAGACAGCAGTCAGTGCTATCAAAAATACCCTCTGTTCTGCAGTCACAGAAGAGCATCCCCTCAAGGGGAGATTCCAGCCTGGGCTCAGTCAATTAGATTCCTTGAATTACAAAGGGGATTTATGATTTCTGAAGTCTTGGGGTTTATATGCAACAATTCTGGGTGGGTTTTTGGCCCTACAGCTCCTTCTGTGACTTTGACTAAACTCTTATCCTGAAATGACATCCTCAAGCAGTAGTTATTTGCTGTCATTTACTGTCATATGCCAGCGCCCAGGGTATTTTAAAGCAAATCCCATTCATCTGAGGGGAAAAGGCTATTTCTCAGCCACTTCATAAAGTTTTAACAGCCTGGGCCCGCTGCACTTCCCAGGGAAGGAATGAAACACTTGATACCTGCTTTCAGCTTTGCCTGTTAACTGCAAATGAAAGAGTTGATTTCAGAAGCAAGCTCCTCACTGCTTTATGTAGGGAAAGCATTTATTTTTTAATGATGCTAAAACTTCCCAGCTTATGGAGTAGCCGGTGGATAATTCCCACTCTTGGAACATTAAAGATTGAATGGGCATTTGGAAGTTCTTTGGTCAGGAGTTAATGCCACCTCTGCTGTTGGCTTCTGTGGAAGGAGATGCCATAAAGAAATCACACCATCCAGTATCAGCATTGCCTTAAGTTAGGATGAGATTTTCACTCATGTTGATCAATTTAATTCATACCAAAAACTTCATTTATAGACTTAGTTGAGACTTTTCCCCCCCTCTGCCTTCCAAACCACAACAGAATTCTTCCTACCAGCAGGTTGCAAGCACTTAAAAATGCATGATGAATTTCTGTGCTGTTCTGTAGGGCTTTGACTGAATTGTTCATCCTTGACTGGGCTGTCCTGGGAGACTTGTGACAGAATGACTCAGAGCATTTCCTATTCGGGGAGGTTTGCTGCTGCATTATCTTCTTGCTCTGAACTGCTGCTCAGAGAATGGTGATAAGGAGGGGAGAATTGTACAGGGAAGGGTTACACTGCAAACATCTTTTCACTGCTAATGGGATTTAATGCATTTTCTAATTAATAGCTGATGAAGATCCATTGCAATGTACCACACTGGGGAAAGCAGCAAGTATATGGATTAATATGACCAACAAATTGAAATCCATAATATTGCCTTGTAAAACATCCTCTGTTCTAACTGTGACAGCTTAGCTGTCATCATTGAGGATCTTAAAAGGCTTTTCCAACCTGGTTGATGCTGTGATTGAGCTGCAAATACGTGAGGATCTGGACTGATCCTTCTTCCCCTGAAATAAGTGTTGGATTCATGACTAGTTGCACTGATGATACCTTTAGCTTAGTGGGCAAGTATTTGCCTAGTAATTCCTTTAGTTGCTGCGTGTGGTAGTTGCTGGTGCTGGTAATAAATGCAAGTGCCAGGGAGGTTACTGCTGTGGTCCCATGTGGGCACAACACAGGTTCAGATGAGGAAATGCTGCCTCGTTCCCATTGCTTTGCTGTGTTTGAGAGGTTTGCTCCTTATGGATTCCCTCACTATGGCATCAGCTTATCACAGCAGAACTTGCAGCCTTTCCTTGTTCACGTGTTGAAAGCTGGGTTTAAGTAGGACCAAAAACCCCCTACCTTTAAACACCCCCAGTATGCACCTACTTGAAGTCCACTTTGTAAGCTGATACATAAAACATTAAAGAATGTATTTGGGATGTGCTAATGAGCTGATATTTAATAAAACAGCTTGTTTTATTCGAGGCACTTCTGAAGATCTCCTCCATGGTTTCTTCACAGTGTTTACCAGAGTCTCCTGGATAGGAGGACGGGGGTGATGTTGAGTACATCTCCCAGCAGAGGAGGGACATAAATGAGTCATTCCAGTGGGCATTGCAAGCAAGGCATGCCAGATTTTGTCAGCCATTCTGCTTTGGGAGCAGAGGATATTCTTCCTTTTGCTAATGAGAAAGCAATATATAATCTTATGCATAATGACAAGGGCCAAATAAGTATCTGCAGTCAAGTCTAACAAGATTAAAGACTGCAGTGAGAAAGCTGTTGTATATGGAGTTCACATCCATAGCCAAGTACCACAGCATCTATAAAAGACGCTACATTCATGCAAAACAGTTGGATGCTCTGATACTGAATGTTCATCTGGAAAACCCTTCAGTCAGGTTTGAGTTCTCCAAGGAGGTTTGCAACTCAGAGTTACAATGGGGCAGCAGTTGGAACAGGAAAGCCTGCAGAAGGAGAAGCAGTCACATCTATCCTGGGGATCTTGGGTTTAGTAAACACATCCAGGTCTTTATCAGCATGGGGAGATTTATTGGCCCCCTGTGTAACTCTTACTGCATATTCTATCTTAACATCTGGAGCTGGAATGCCATACTCTGTTCAAAGCAGCTGATTTACTTCTTGCTGGAGAATTAAATATGTATGGTACTCTGTTGCAGGAAAAGCAAGTTTTGTCTTACAGATCAGGATCAGATCAGAATGTGATGCTGTTATCTGGGGGGGAAGTTCTCATGTAAACCTTTTCTCAGTGAGTAGTGTGTAAAATGTATAAGGAAGCTGGTGGCATTTTTCCTTGAAGTCTTGGACTAAACCTGGATCTATCTAGAGCAGGGTCTGAAGTTCAGCATGAAGGACTTGGCCAGTTTTATTCAAGGCCCAGCCTGCTCGCACTGATTTCCTGTGTGTTAAGGAGAGGAACAGGGACAGAAATAGGTTAGGGACTAAATTAGACTGCCACGATGGAGACGCTGAGCTTCCTTGATGTATTCATTGCAGATGTTTAAAGTATGTTCTCTGTGTAAAACACAGCAGAAGACGACAGTTGCCAAGTTGAGAGCAAGACGACTGTGTCCTACTCTGACATCTGCTTGAAACCATGGTGTCAAAGCACTACACAGTGGTTTGAGCCTCCTGAAGTGAAATGTTCCTGTTAGGCTATGGTGATTCTGAACAGCACTTGCAGGAAGACAGGGATGGTACAAGCCTCCAGGCTCCACCTCAACATGCATGCAATTATTTGTCAGCGTGTTTATTGGGTTTTGCTGTGTTCTTTGACAGCTTCAACATCTGCACTCATTTGCTTGTATGGCTCAGATCAAATGTTTTAGAGAAAGATGGGTTTCTTAAAGGGAAGACATCTGCATCCAGCAGTGTCAGAGCTTTAAAGATCCTTGCTATTCTTTTTGCTGGATAGCTTTTGGGGGCAGAATCTGCAACCTAATAAAGGCCACTGGCTCCTGTGCTTCATGTGAGCTCTGCATGCTTCAGAACCTCTAAACTTCATTCAGTTTCTGGTTTTTATTGGATTTATCCCCTTTCTTGCATACCAGGGCTTTGTGAAAGGTCATTTTGGTTGCTGTAAATGACATCCTGGCTTGCATTGGACCACTTGGGCCAAAGAGTTTATAACTGGCTTATAGCATATAACTGGCTTATAAGAATGTTCATCTCTTTGTGAATGCTCAAATCTCCTTTAGGCAGACCCTCATCTCCTGGATCTTTCCAAAGGGCTGAAGATCTTCATGTTTCTATGGAGTCATTAGGGGCTGCTGCAGGTACTTGGTATCTCTGAACACCAGCCTGCTCCCACTGGAATGTGATGTCCTTTGCTAGGAGCTCCTTGGCTCTATCCCTGAGCCCCTGCTCCTCTTCTGATAAGTCGTATTTGTCTGCTTTGCTCCAGTGGAGCAAACAGCTCTGTGGATGCTAGTGGAGTGTCTTCTCAAAGTGCTGTAGCTCAGAGGGATGTCACTTGAATGGCTCTTAAAATTAGGTCTGTCTGAGAGAGAATCATTTAAATTCCACAGTTAAAACTCCTGGTGATTGAGAACAAATGAAACTGCTCTGGAGGCTTCAGAAACTTGCTAATGGCAAGAAAGAAGAGGGTCAGGGTCTTGTTGGGAATGGTTTCAAACCCTTCCCTCCCCATCACTTTGCTCTTTAAATGACACCTCGAGAGCTGCGCTAGGGTAGTTAAATGTGCACTGTTAATACTACAAGCTTTCAATAGGTAGTGCTTTTTTGCTGCAAAATGTGACTGATTTATTTGTGTGCTGATTGCCAGCAGTTGTCCAGGCCATTAAGTGTTCTTAATTACATAGGAATGGATTCACAGAATAGAATCAGGGAAATTCACTGGAATCCAGGAGATGTATTGTTGGTGCATCATGCAGCAGGCACTTGGAAATGATGGCCCTGAAATCACCCCTTGTCTCCTTGCTCCCTGACTTCACTGATAAGCACTGGGTGACTCCATGGTCTGGCTCATTCCACAGTCTCTTAATGCTTGTTTACAGGAGCAGTTCTGCACCCAGTGTTCCTGCCTGTGGGAAGGGGGCTTGAACAAGATGAGCTTTAAGGTCCCTTCCATCCCAAAGCAGTTTGGGATTCTGTGATCTTGTTGTGAGCTTTTTGTTGTCTGAGTCCATCAAAAAGCGATGCCAAGACAAAGCAGAAGTAAACCTGGTTGTGCTGTGTTATCTTACTGCCCCAGTCTTCCACTCATGATACAGCTCAGTGGCAGACCCTGTATCAATACTTGCTGTCTTCTTAAAGCTTGCTCTTCATGTACTCTGTTCCCATGTCAGAACTTCAGCCTGCTATTGTAGAGCTAAGTCTATAGCTCCAGGGAGTAACCATGAAGTATATTGTGTTAATAAGTAGAAAACAAATCAAAAGCACTCAAACCTTACTGTTTTCCTTAGAGCAGTTGTAATGTATGAGGCTGTTCTTTAAAATGTGCAAAGGTAACAGACACTCTCTGGCATGTCGGATGCCATCATCTCTAACCAGGGGATGGGGCTTGGAGCAAGCTGCTGTAGTGGAAGGTGTCCCTGCCCATGGCTGGGGGTTGGAACTGGATGAGCTTTAAGATCCCTTCCAACCCAAACCAGTCTGGGATTGTATGATACAGTTCTGTTTGGAATCATGTACCTGGATCCTGCATAAGAGCACGTGTTGCAGGGATGCTCAGCAGGCTGCAGGGGTGTTCTTACAGCTGCGTGGTGTAGGGCAGCCCCTTACAGACACATCTGCTCCGGTACCCACCCCAGTGTCACATCAGCACAGGATGTGCCGGGGCTGCAGAGCCCCATTTCTCACCTGGAAGGCAGTGCCTTGTTCCTTCAGCTACACCAGAGGCTTTTTATTCAAGGGCAGGGATGAGAGGTGTAGCCTTGAGTGCTTTTATGGCCCATGCCAGACATGAGCTGTGTTCCCTGGTGTGAGTAAATAGAAAGGGGAGGAGGAGGAGATTAGTTCAGGATAAACTGTTGTCTCAGTGATTCCTTGCAAGCTGTGAGTGCTGACGTCAGTGGAGCAATACCAGTCCCCATCTGCCAAGGATGCAGCCCATGAGAAGTGCAGCAATTCTCTGGGTATAAATAAATCCTTACGGAGAAGCCAGAATCCTCTGCAAATGTGTGTGGATAAAGCTTGGGGAATTCTCACACAAAACCAGGATAGTAACACCTTCAAACAAGCTTGTGCTGCCTTATATCCCTCAAGACCATGTGCAGCAGGCTGTGGGCCTGGGGAGCATCCTCCTTTTGCTCCTCTCTCCTCTTAAACTGCATTGAGCTCGTGCTTTCCTGGATGCTGTAGGCTCTCCCATCATTTGTTGCACAGCTTTGATCCAGTAATTAGAGACACCCTGGGTGCTTTAGACTAATCCTCAAAAAACCTGGGGTAAAGGGGATGGGGAGGACATAGGATTACACATAATCATCAGCTCTTCTTTCTTCCTTCCCATTTGGAAGCCCAAGCAGCTGACATAAAGCAGCATTTAAAGCACTACAAAGGATGCAGTTTGGAAACATAATTCATGGCAGGGCAGCTCCTTTCAAGGGGAGCTCCTAACCTCAGCTGTTGTCCTGTGGCCTCCAGGGCAGGGAGCAGCCAGGGCTTATGGTTCTCTTGTATAAATCCAGGAGAAGGTGACATTAAAGCAGACTCATGAGTTTATAAGGTACCAGTTGCCATTGATGCTGTGTACACACAGGCATGTTTCAGTGCTGGGTGTGAAGTTTGCCTCAGAGCCTTAGGCAGAAGCTGTTCCCTGTGAGGGTGCTGAGGCGCTGGCACAGGGTGCCCAGAGAAGCAGTCTGATTCTGTGATGCTGATGAGAATCGCCTGCATCCAGAACTCAAGCTAACATTCAGATGTCAAGGTAGGGTTTATTTCTACATGTAGTTATGCAGTAGCCCAGGAAGTGAGTAGAAGTAGATGCAAACATGCTTGTTGTTAGAATTATTAAAAGACATTATATTTCCAACTACACTCTTCAATGGTTGACACCTTGCATCCCATCACCCCACTGAAACCGTGTCGCTTCACATTGTGCCCGGTTAAAACCTGACATGTTGTGTTACACGACACACTTTAACAGAACAACCCGCTAGCTCCTGTTTAATCCAGTCTCCATTTGCTATGGATGCTGATGATCTCTGAGATTTACAAAAACAACCGTGATAAATCGCTTGACAAACAAGATTAAGCTCCATGAAGTTCGTTATTGTTTCCACTTGCTCCCAGGCATTGAAAACACTGTGTCACATGAATCGGAATTCCTTTTTATTCTCTTAACGCCTGGAATGTTCAGTCTGTCTTGTTCCAATTGTTTTCAAATATGAGTATTATTCCATGTATGTGTTGTGCAGTCCCTCAATTGATTCTTAAGGGAAAGAGGTGTCTTTCAAAGGTGACAGCCTTTCCTCTGCTCTGCATGTTTACTGCATTAGAAGCAAGCAGCAGGTCTACGACCACGAACAAATAAAAGCTTCAAGAGAGCACAAACAGCTTCTCTCAACTGCGAGGGGAAAGATAACTAAAAATCAAGTATGTTCCTGCTGTCTAATTGTTTTAAACTGAGCATTCCCAGCCCTGATGGCTCGACACAAATCCCTGTTCTGATCCACGCTGTGTGCTCTCGTTTCAGAATAGGTGCTTGAATCAGAATGCACAAGGCAGCACACAACACGACGTGTCAGACTTCCTGGCCCACTTTCCATAAATGCCCTGAAATGCCAACGCTTCCAGCAGGGCTTTATCTAAACAGACCTCATGGATCTGCCAACTGGACAGGAAAGGTTTATGAGCACAGGTTGCTCCAAAGCTGCCAGCAGCCTCTCTGCTTTC
Source organism: Melopsittacus undulatus (assembly GCF_012275295.1). Lineage (NCBI taxonomy): Eukaryota > Metazoa > Chordata > Aves > Psittaciformes > Psittaculidae > Melopsittacus > Melopsittacus undulatus. The sequence continues at coordinate 1,423,471 of NC_047544.1, forward strand.
CATCATGCTGGAAACACCGCACTGCCTTAAAGCTAGTGCTGCTCGACATGGGGAATAGCCAGAAATCACCCCAGTGAGCTGATGAGGATGATTATCATTATTACAGTAACAGCTCCGAGTTATTTACCAATTATTTACTGATTAGAAGAAGATGCTATAAAAAGATTTTTAGGCAAAGTGTTAATTTAAAAAGAAGAGAGTAACATTATGCTGTTGACATAGGATAAAGGGAAAAGTAGGGCATCCATTAGCCTTGTAAATAAACTAATAGCTCAGGGAATTTGGGGACGAAGTGAGAGATCAGCTAAGGAGCCAAACTCTGTTAGTGCCCTGGATAAATTTATAACTCTCTCTACAAAAATATGTATGATTTTCATGCAAAATGGGTCTAAGAATAAACAAAGATAAAAATACTGCTCAAGATGCCAAGTTCAGCATCCAATGCCAGATTAAAATACAGCACACGTGTATTTATAGTTAACATAACACATGAATGGAATTTGTCAGATCCAAAACCCATTCCTGACCCCTAAGCTATGGAAAGAAACTGGACATGCACAAATAAACCAGAAATGTGCTCTCAGGGTGTCCTGTTCTGATACAAGAAGCCAGTCTAAAGCCTCCACGTCCCATTTAGACTACACGAAGCAGGTCTTACAAGCAGCTTTATCCCTTTAAGCAGACTTCTCCTGAAAACAGTTTGCAGAATGAACATTACCATCCATAGACCTCAATTTTAATCTTGATTTTGATCCAGCCCAGAAACCCTTAAAACCAAGAAGCTGTTCTTTATGATTGGGACCTCACCTGTACGTAGGAATTTAAATGGAAATCAAATCAGTCATTGCTGCCAAGAGTGAACATGAGTCATTAGGAGCTAAAGTTAAGCAGCATAATCAAGGTGTTCTTTTTCACCTGACACTTGGGGACTAATCTGTGGCAATCTAAACAAAGGGAAATGTATCATGCCATCAGGTATCTAACAGATGCAAGTCAGAGGAGGGGATCAAGACATTGTGTTACAAAATGCAACATGATTAAAAGCTGTCTAAGAATGATTGCTGAGTTTGAGATACACATAAGTGATGCTTTCTCCTTAGCTGAGCCTGTGCCGTTCCCATGGGATTCAGGTACAGGTGACAAAGGCCCAGTGTCAGACACCATTACTAAAGATCATCTTAAAGACCCCCAGTGGCTCCATCCAGCCCCAGTGAGCTCATCCTTCTCATGGTTGTTCAAACAGGAGAATTGTAGCTTTTGGTGTCAGTCAGGCTCTTCTATACCCTTTGGCCAGAGCACATCTCTTTAAGGACATGGTTGCACTCTCAGGAAGCCCAAATACCTTAATCTAAATGGGATATGATGTGTACAGCTACTGAATTCACTTCTGATCAACCATACTATGGTTTTCTCCTTCTAAAAGCCACAGGCAGGGACACCTTCCACTATACCAGGTTGCTCCAAGTCCTGTCCAGCCTGGCCTTGAGCACTGCCAGGGATGGGAAAAGGAAAAGGGGGGGGCATTAAGGAGCAATCACTGCCTCTTCATGACTTGTTAATACCATGCTCTATCCTGAGGCCCCCAAAGACTCTTACCTCACCACTTACCATCTGTCACTTGAAGTCATAAAGGCTCGTTGTCCTGGTAAGGTGGAGCTTGGAACCTGAGCAACAAGGAACCTGGATCCCAAAGCAAACAGTGTTCTATAGGGAACACAGCTGGGTTTATGTGCAGAGCTAAGATGCAGCTAGAACATTCAGCTGTGATAGTGTAATCTTCAACAACGGAGGAGTTCTGGATCATCAAACAGGTATCTGGGGTATGGGCTTCAAAAGAGTCACCTGTATGTTTCCAAGTTGATCTGGTAGCACACTGAACTGCTTCAGGTGGTCGGTAGGAACGGGGCTGAGTACCTGGACTGAGTGCAGACACTGCTGCCTAAGTTAAAACTGTCAGGAATTCATTTTTGAATCAGTACATTAAGTATTTGCTTCCTTAAGTCGGGATCAGCTATTGGAGTTAGTGGGAAGCACTCCTGCTAGGCTGAAGCATGGAGATCCATCTCTATTAGCGTGTTCTCCGGTTTTCAGCTCAGGGTGCCTTTGCCTTCTGCATCAGCTGTATTTTATCACTTTAAACCACTGTGTAATGCTGCATCCATAAATTCTGTATTAGTGAAATCTGCAAAGAAGCAACAGCCTTATCTTAATTAAGCAAAATATACTGCTCCTGCCACAGCCCATACCAGGAACCAGTCAGCCTTGGAACAATCACTTCTTTCTTTTCCTTGATGCTCTTTTAGGGTTTGAGGGTTTTTTTTACTGTAGAAACTGGATTTAGGGAAGAAAAACATGCGTCATAGAAGTATGACAGTGGCAGTGACTAGTAAAGAAGTTATATTGCTAGATCGAGTAGTATCCTTAAGATCTAACCTGGTACCTTGCGTCTGCTTCCCATACACCAGTGCTGACACTGGGAGCTAAAAGAGAACTCCTGGGATTGACTGTTGAATTTCCAAGTGACTTGGATCACGAGGATCTGTTTTCCTGCAGTTCTTGTTTGGTGTTCAGCTTTGTTTCCTTGACCCAGAAGCTGCTTGATACTGGATGGAGCTGAAGTGGGTACCTTGCAAATGAAGGATGTAAAACCCTTTTCCTCTCTGATCCTTCCTGTATCCACTGGGGTACCTTGTCTGCCTCTCAGAGCGTGCTCCCTTAGCTCAGTGGTTGCCAAGCTGATGTTACCCCTGCATCTCCAAAACACGGAGAGAGATGTTTGCCTTGTTTTCCCCTTTCAGAACCCCTTGGCTTGCTTTGCAGAGAGCTGCTGCCATGTTCCGCTTGCATCCGTGGCTGGTTTTATTTGGAGATGACTGACCTCTATCTGTATATGATCAGGAAAGCACTTTCTGCTTTTACCAAATGACAGGCACGGTATAAACTCAAGCTATTACTCAGCATGCCGATCTGGGATCATAACTCTCCAGAGAGAGACTACATATGCAGTGGGTTTGTGTGGCTGAGGAGCTCTGTGCTCTGCCTGGCTTCCTTCACTCAATCACTTGATTTACGGTAGCTGCTTTGCCTGTACCTATTTCTGTTTAACTTCTTGATTTATATAGGAAGGTTAAATGACTCTGGGTTTAGGTAGGGAGGTGAACATGCTTCTAAATCAGCTGCAGTGCTTGATTTCAGCCCTGACCATTTAAAGTCCAGTTAGGTCTCTGATCGCTTCCTTGCTTAAAAGGCAAAGGGAAGGTAGCAGCTGCCTCTTTTGTTCCATACAGTGAATTTAACTCTCTTAGGTGAATTCCCTGCATCCTTCCCAGGCAGCTGTTTCTGCATCACCTAAACACACTGTAGATCCACTGATAGGGATCTTAAACCCAGCCAGCTTGCTGGGAGGCTCCTGCTGATTAGGGCACTGATTGTGGTTTTAGCATGGGATAGGAAGGAGCCTCTGCTCCTTTAGTGCTGCAATGAGTGTGCCTTACCCCAGTGCTGGCTGGAAAGCCAATCTGCTTCCAGCTTTTCCTTTTGATCCTTTTGCACAGCTGTGAGCAGTGTGTGGGTGCATGTGGTGAGCTCCCAAAGGAATGGGAGGCATTGCCACATGGCTTTGCCTGTTGTTTTCTGTACAGGCTCCACTCCAGGTTCTCTTGTGGGGATTGATGCTGCTTAGTGACAAAAGGGGAGAAGCAACAGGGAGTAGGAATGGTTTATTAGCTGGCTGAAAGAGAATTCTAGGGCTAGACAGTTATCGCTGAAGATAAGGTTCTTGAACAAAAAGCTGGTATCAATGGTAATGGTGTTAGCTGCATGCATGAGAGGAGGACTGGGATGGAATGGAATGGAATGGATGCAAGAGATGTTTTACTTCCAAGCTTTAGTTGAGGGTTTTGATCAGATGTTACAGGCAGAACTAGGAGTATTTCTTGTGATGCCTGTAGCAATGAATTGTAGAGGCTGTGCAAGACCTGAAATGGGAATGCCTGACACAAAGGAAAAGGGTCTGTTCTCAATGAAAATGTAGAACTCTTACCAGTATCAGGCTCCTTCTGTGGAGCTCCTTGAGCATCCACAGCGACTTGATTCCCAGTAGAGCTTATACTGGGATTCACTTTACACCAGCATGCAAGTAGGATCAGAATAAGGCTCCTTGATCGTTACAACACAATGAGTTTAGTGGTGGAATAGTGTTCAGTCCTCCTCCTCCCCACTCCTACAGACAATCAGATGCTATTACTCACTGCTGCTTTCTGAAATCAGGAGAGTACAGATGGTATCAGACTGTTTGGAGGCTACCACAGATAAGCGGTGATGAGAATTCTTTGTTACTAGTGATTTCTAGCTCAGTTCTTGTACTTTTAAATATGTTTATTCAGGGAAGGAGAAAGAAACCATGGGGCTTTTTCATTTTAATTTAGAAACCTCAGTGGCTCTCTGCTGTTGCCATTTAAAGCGTAGTTATGGTCAGAAAGATGATGCTATGAAAAATAAATGACCTGGGGAGTGCCATAAATTCCGCTTGCTCTCTCCACGACTCCCACATCAAATTTTCCCTGCTTACAGACACAAAAGATGTGTATGCACATTGCCAGGGCTGCGGAATAGGTGGGATTGCATTGGAAACTGTTCTTCCAGCTTTTCTTTGGGGTTGTGCTGTGCCCAGGTTTCTGCAGGCAGGATCAGCCAGGCTGCTGTGGCAGTCAGACCTGAGCACTGATGGGTCATGGTCCCACATCCTATTTCTAATGGCAGCAAGCATCAGGTGCTTTTGGAAAGGGGTGCAGGAAGCCTCTCAAAAAGGAGCTGTCTCATACCTTTAGAGGTAGGTGTTCATGTGCAGCTGGAAGAGTGTTTCAGGCCTTTAACTATCCTGGTTTTCCATCTTCACTGGTCTTTGGAAACAGCTGCACCTGCTGTTAATTGTACAAGAAAGAGGTGAACTGAAATGTGCCCGTGGTCCCTCCCATAGGTTTTGTGGTCCTGAGAACGGAAACCACTGCAGCATCACTTGCACGTCCTGTAAATCCCCCTGGTTTTTAGAGACATGCTGAAGTGCTTTGGTGAAATGGGGACAGCTGAAAGCTCTGTGTTATGTGGGTTAAATGGAACTAGAGATGTCTGTTCCTTGTGCTGCTCTCCTGCCCAAACCTCACACACCAGCTCTGCAGGGACCGTGTCCCTGTAATTCCTTTTCCTGCTGCTATTTGACATTGGCGTAGGGTTTTCAGCAGTACCCCACTGACCTTACAGCAGCAACTGGGGAGTGCCTGCCACCTTCATGGCCAGTGAGGCTCTTTTTTCTTATATTATAAAGAGAAAGGTATCCTTGCAATGGGTTTGTCCTCTTTGTGTGGATTTTACCTTTTTTATTACTCCAGCTTGACTTTATTGCTGCCAGAGATAATCATAGAGTCCTAGAACAGTCTGGGTTGAAAGGGACCTTAAAGCTCATCCAGTTCCAACCCCAGGGACCCCTTCCACTGGAGCAGCTGCTCCAAGCCCCTGTGTCCAACCTGGCCTTGAGCACTGCCAGGGATGGGGCAGCCACAGCTGCTCTGGGCACCCTGTGCCAGCGCCTCAGCACCCTCACAGGGAACAGCTTCTGCCTAAGAGCTCAGCTCAGTCTCCCCTTGGGCAGGTTCAAGCCATTCCCCTTGGACTGTCCCTACAGGCCCTTGTCCCAAGCCCCTATAAGAATAGAGATTATTAAAGCAAAGAAGCAGGTTTAATGAAGTGGATTTAATGAAAAGCTGTAGGGTTGCTCATCGTGACTTTGGTCCACTTAAGTAGTCTAACTAATGCGTTGTGCCCGGTTAAGAAGGGTATGGCTGTAAGCGAGGAGGGGACGTACAGAAGAGCTGCAATCATCAGCTGGTTGCACAGGCACATACAGGGAAATACAATTCACCAAAGTGACATGAGAAACGGAGTTGTTCCTCCAGCTTTGCCACCAGAGGCAGGAGCTCAGCGGGAGGAAACTGGAATGGCTTCACTTGTTAAAGTGCAATTGTTGTGCATGGTGACAGCCTAGTGCCCGGATTACATTGCCTGGCTCTTGGTCCTCTCCCTTCACACAGCAGAGGGATGCCAGCAATCAGGTCACAGCTCCTCAAATGCTCGGGCAAAGTTTTGTGGTTCCTTTTCTGAGCCTGTCTCCTTGCATTATGCAGCAGAACATGAACATTCTTGTTCTCTTCATGCGTTAAGAACGGATCGCTCCATTTATGTTACCAAATAACGGAGGAAAGGGAAGCAGCTGTGACAACTTAAGCATTGAAGAACCATAAATCATCCTCCCTTTCACTGGTCCCCCAGAAAGCATGAAAAATAGATGTGGAGCCCTTTAGGAGATTGTTCCATGCTTTTCATGCTTTAGAGCTGGGAGGCTTAAAAACGTGGGGCTTTGGACTTCCAAACTGGGGATTTTAATACATGGTAAGTGCAATTAAAAGGGCAAGAGATAACACTGAAGGAGCTGTAGAAATAAAACAGGGTCTCGATCCTGTTGCTGCATAGATAAGCACAAATGATCACGAGCATCGCCTCAGTTCCTGATGGAAGTGATAATGTCAGCTTCAGCTGACAAACAGGCTTTATAAGAATGTGTTAAGAAATCTATTTTGTTTAATACTGGGCAGGCAAAACTACCTTCATTTTGTGTCACTTACTCTGTTCTTTGGGTTCTGAGTTAATTGCTATTGGAGCCACATTACCTGAAAGCTCCGATCTATCCATTTTCTCTTAGAGCAGATAAATCAGATCTTTCTGCCTGTTCCCTTTCATCCCATAAACCATGCTACAACCGTAAAGGAGATCTTGTCTTAATCTTGATTTCACTGCTTGCAAATGTGAAGGCTCCTGTGTCAGCATCCCCTCAAAGCTCAGTTTTCATTGCTGACCAATGGTTGCTGCTGCTTTGCCATGTACTTTTGCTTTGCTATTTATTTGCCTTTGGAAATACCCATGTGTGTTATGTACCAAGAAAACCCCTCTGAATCATTCCTGGTGCTTCTGGCACATCAACCTGAGGATATTTGGCTCAGTGAGCACCTTGTCTGCCCTGCTGCAGTATTTCACCCTTTCCCCTGCCCAGATGATGGTTGCAAAAGAGCAACCTGCTTGGCTTGGCTTATGCACAAATGAACTAATCCAGAGGAAGGAATGGTCTGAATTAGAGGTGGAATGATGCTGATTTGTTCAGTCTGTAGACTCCAGTGTTGCACTGTGGTAAGCAACAAATGGTAACTCTTCACATTTGACCTTTTCTGTGGAACACGGGGCCTCTTTGCACTCAGGCTTTTCCCTTCATCCAGCCTCCATCACCAAACCATGCAAGTTAACTGTCTTCTCGTTTCAGTATCACTGCTGAATGCAGGAAAAATAGCTTGTGTACTGCAGTTTGAAGAGATTTTTAACCTTTTTCCTTTAAGGTTCATTGAGCCCATTAGCAAAAGGTAATTAGAGTAATGAGGTTAGTTAGCATATTCTCCTTAGCCTTTGCTAAAACAGGGAATTTAAGGACCATAGGAAATACACTGAGATTAATGAGTGTATTCGGCTCTTGTTTATTCCCTTCTCTTCCGGAGAGGTGAGCAGTGCCCCATAAGTTCTCCTCTGAATCACTGTCTCTCAGATGACTTTATCATGAATATTGTAATTAGCCATAGACTGTTCTTTGCTGACTTACTTAATGCATTAAACTTTTATCCTTTTCATTACACTCTCTCTTTGAGAACTGATGCCCTCAAGAATATGGTGGTGAAAAGAGAAGTACTTTTACTCCCTGGAGGGAATTACACTGTGCTCAGTCTGAGGAAGAGGTTTAAAGATCTTCTGAGCCATTGCTTCTGTTTAGTCTTACAGCTTGTCTTTAGCTATTCCAACATCCACTTTTTGAGCTGTTATGTTCTGGCTGCTAGCTATTTTCTCATACAGCCATACTTCAGCTCCTGACATCAGTGGACAGGCAGACTGGATACGCTTCAGCTCCTGTCTTGTCTCACATGAGGGAATATGTGCTGAAAAAACACATTTTTCTCTTCTGCTTTATTCTTTAGACAATACAGAGCTGATTCCCTGCCTGCTGCTTCCATAGCCAGTACAGTGCAGGGACAGGAAATGTTCCCGTTCTTACCAGACTTCCATAACAGAGCCAGGTTGGACACAGGGCTTGGAGCAAGCTGTACTAGTGGAAGGTGTCCCTGCCCATGGCAGGGGTTGGGACTGGATGAGCTTTAAGGTCCCTTCCAACCTGAACCAGTTTGGGATTCTGATGATTCCGTGGTTCTCTCTAAAGGCTTTTCCCTTAGGAATATCTTGGAACTTGTCCCATCTCACTTCCTCAGTAACTCCTCATGTCACCCTTGCACTGCTGCTTGGTGTGACTCCCAGGGCTTGTTCTGCTGATGGGAAAGCTGCTGCCCTACCTGTCAGTATCTGGCTGGTGGCCATAGTCTGGGTGTCCATGGGCTTTGTCAGGATACTGACAGATCACCCTTTCCATGTGTGTTGTAGTCACAGCTCATCTGGTGCTGTCTAACCATCACCCTGTCTGCGAGTGCATCTCATGTCCCCCCTTAATAGATGTATTTTGGCTGGTATTTTCCCTAGTTTTGGCATATTCTGCCTGTGTATAACCATTGAAGTACTATAGGGTTGTTTGATTTTCCTGTGTTTTGCCTTACTCTAGGCAGAGTCAATGCCAGACACCGCAGTAGGTGTGCTCAGATGATCACTCTTTCATTCCTTACTAAAAAGCCCTATTGCTTCTAGTACCTGAGCACATCATTTCTTCCCTTCTTGCTCCATCCTGGAGGGTATTACTTTGGGGTGAAAGGTAGTTTCAAAACTGCAGCTACTTCTTTTGCTTTAAAAAGGTGAAAATCACTTCTGGTTGAAGCTCCAGAGATTCATGATGTGGGAGGCCAGGGTTACTTGAAGGCAATTGGGAAAAGATGCAAAGCTGCAGCTGATAACACTTGCTGATGTGCAGCTCATGCATACCAAAACACACCCTTAACTACTTCCCATGGTGCTGCTTCGCTGCTCCCAAGTTCATGGCAGCAGGCAACTGAAACCTGGTAATTGGAATTTGCATTGCAATGCATAGGAAGGGTGAATCTGTGCCTTCCTGTAAGAGCTTCAGAGTCTAAATAGAAAACCTAGACAAAGCACTGCCTGAAAATGGGATAGTGATTGGATGTCATAGATGGGTTAAAGCACAGGCAAGCTGCAGAGAGCTTTTCAAGGCTTAAAGCTGGGAGGCTGCCATCCAGTTTTCAAACTGTCCTCCAGCAGCTTTACCCCTGATCAGTCAGGAAGTCTGTGCCTTGGGTAGAAAGGGGATGGATTTCTCCTGGTGATTGCATATTTGAGCTTCTGGATTGGTGCTTTGCACCTTCTCCCTGGTTTTTCCTTACTTGGGTGAGAAATAATCCCTTTTGTGTGCTGTAGAAACACTGATGATAAATCCATGTGTGTGTTTATAATGATGCCACCAGATTGTCCATATAGGTGGCATCTCTCTGCTTCTCCATGCCTTTGCTGTGCTGGCAAATGGACCTGCCTTCCATCAAGCCTGGCTCCACTGGTTTGACAAATCAGTTCTAGAAGAGGCAGAATGGCAGCAGCCTTTAAATGGGAGCTTCTTTGCTTCCTAATGGGCAGTGTTGGGGGGGCTTGGAACTGATTGAGCTTTAAGGTCCTTTCCAGCCCAAACCAGGCTGGGATTCTGTGATTCTCCCCTACCAGGATATTTGTTACTGACTTTTAGCAGCACCTTTCCCCTTTTTCTCTGATCCACTGTTGGCTGCCTGTGAGGTGTAGCATCTCCTGATGGCTACTGAGTGGGAGACATAGTAGTAACAAGAGGTGGCACAAGGATAGTAAGCATAGGATCAGCAGTTAGTGGATGAAGATGTGTGCTTGTGCTTCATTTCTGTTGAGACCTGAAATGAAACACCTTTGGAATAGTCTGGTTGAGCCCTGCTTTATGTGAGAATCAGGCATTAGCATCCTGACTGCTGCTGGGAAATGCACAGTGACAAGGCTTTGAGTCACACAAACCCTTTCCTTCACTAATCCACTTGCTAAAGACACTCTTTTATGCAAATCTCTCATTTCTCATTAATCCCTGTATTAGAACCTCTGCTGACTGGTACCATAGACAGTCTGCCCTATTTATTATTTCCATCACAGAAACACATAAAGACCTTTATTCTGGAAAGATTCTGTGTCAGGTAATATAGAAACAGCATAACAAAACCCTAGTCAGAGTTTTAGCTCAGACACCAATGCCAGCCCTGAAATGATCCAGCCTAGACCTTGGGAATGTCATTGCAAAGGCTCTCAGGGATGAAATTGCATGGCTTGTGCTATAGAGGAGTTCAGAGATGTTCCTCCCTGGTCTTTACATTCTCAAACTTCCTGCAGGTTTTCCCTTCCCTCTGATTTGAGTTACTAAACAGTGTTCATAATAAGGATTGTCTTTATTTCTTTATATAAGCAGTGTGGAGAGCTCACAGTGCTACTATGCAAAGCAAGTGGTATTCCCACTTTGAACTGCAGGATAGCAGACCTGATCATGTGCAACATGGAGAATGAATTCCTAGCGTTTGGGTTTGACTCTTCCATTGAACCCTATTGAGAAAAGTCAGCTTGATAAAGGGTGTAGAGCTGAGGGCATCCCATCAGTAGCCTCTGCATTAAGAGAGTGGTGAAACTTCCCCCCCAAACTATACATATATTCAGTGAAGGCAGGAGGAGGGAAATCCAGGAGGAATAATAATGGAGTCAAGGATAAAGGGACAAAGTTAGTAAATCGTTATTCAGGGATAATATTTCTTACTGTCCAAAGAGAATATTAAACTACTGCCTAGGAAAAAAAATCACTAAGCAGAAAAAAGTTATTAAGAAAAGATAATGGAGGGAAGGGAATATTATGCTGATTCTCTCAACAGTTCTGAATGAATATTGATAAAGTGTGTGATAAAGGAAACACATTTCCCCAAAGAGCATTGGAAGAAAAACCAGTCATTGCTGAACACTGATCTGTCTTTCAAACAGTGAGTACCAAAATAACCCACCTTTTCAAGCTGGCTGCTGATAGCTCCTAATCAGCATCTTTGAGTCATGAAAACATGGAGAGATTTCAATCCTGTCATGGAAGAGCAATAAATCAAAGAGATGGGACTAAGCCACTTCAGGAGAGGGCCCTGAATCAGTTGTTTAGCACTTCAAAAAAGGGCAAGAGAGAAACCTGTCTTGGGTGTAGTGTTTATAATAGATCAAATGTTTCTATTTTCTAACAGTAATCAGCCAAATTGTGGAAGCAGCTCCTTTGCCAAAAGCTCTGGAATTAGAAAATCAAATGGTCTCTTAACACTGCAGTCTGTTTGCAGTGAGGCAATTGCCTGCATTACCAGGATGAATTTTAAAACCCAAAACAACCCTTCAAAACTATCAGTTTTCCTTTTGAAGTTCAACCTCCCCCATTCCTCTCGAAGCTCAGGCACTTAGCGTTTCGCATCCCGTTGCCTGGTGTGCCTGCAGCTTGGGTGAGAGCTGGGCTGCAGCCCCTTGAACCAAGGATAACCTTCATATGGTAGTAGCTACTATAGAAAGTAAGGCAACAGTTTGAGCAATGCAGTCATCCCTGCCTGTTTGTGTTCTTCCTGTGGGTCCCACAGAGATTGATGTCCAGCAAAGCAGCCAGAGAGACACAAAGAGCTGATAGCATCAGAAGTTCAGAAGAGGAAATAGGGCTGTAAAGGACAGCAGTGATTTGGGAAAGGTCACAAGAAAGTCAATAGGAAGAGGCATCAAATGTGATAGATACTCTGGTCTGTGGTCTGGATCACACTGCCATGCTCAGAATGCTTCCTGGTGCAAAGTAAGGGTGAAGTTGATCCTCTTGGACATGCTGCATAGCTCCTGGCTTCTTCCCAACAAGGAACAGCCTCGATTTCTGTGTGTGCATGGATGGGAGAAACATCATCATGTCATTAGGAGGGTCTTAGCTTCCAGTGGAAGGTGGCAAGACCATTGCTCAGCTGCTGCTGAGGTTTGCTAGAACAAAGAAGAGAGTAATTTGAGTCTCTTCACTGCCTCTTTGTGATGAGGGAAGATTGGTTGCTGGCCTTTGTATTTGCATGGCAAGAAGGTCTCTTCTAATACCCCAGCTCAGGTATTACCCCTTTCATTTTGAGATTTGATTGAAAACTAAAGGCTTTTTTTGGTGTTTGTCACCTGTTTCTAGCAGATGAGCATTTTTGGAAGGCTTGAAAATAACTCATGGATGCAGAACTCAGTGTCTGTGGGTTAAATATGTGGCTTGTGCAGATACAATGTGTTAGTAAATGTGTTTGCTGCACACATACAGCTCCATAGCTATTAGGCTCGGGGAGGAAGCTTGTGTGCGTAGCTGCTATATAAAACTCTTCCAAAATAGCCTTGTATTTTAGATGGGATCTGTTCCACTGTCACTCTGACATCTGGCTGAGATCAGCCACTTCTTAATTTCAGTTTAGGATTAAACCTAGGCCATTTCTTACACCAGCGAGTGATAGGAATAAGTTATGCCTTTGCCCTAGGGCAGCACTGTAATGACTTAGCTGTGTGGAGTAACAGCAGCCTGCTCATCTGTTCTGCCCTGGGGGAATTCAGTGCCACTAAGAAGAAGGAAAAGATGTGTCTGTAATCTCTTCTCCTGACCCTCTTGGACCAGATGGGCAGCTAATTAGATGGTTCATAGGGTACAACCCTCAACAGGGTGCAGGAACTGATATGAAGCTCTCTCCATCCCCCTCTATTCTCTGTATAGCTCAGAGTTGCCACTTTCTTTTCCCTTGTTTTATTCAGGTTAGGTAAAAATCAGGAGTGTCCTGTGGGTGAAAATCTAATGTAAGAGTCACCTTTTTTATTCATTAGTATCATTCCATTGTAAAGCTCATGTTTTGATCTTTTTAAATTCATTCTTTGCTTTTGACCTATGCTTCTTTACTGCTTAATTCTGCACCAAAGCAGGGATGTCTTTACAACATCCCAGCTCAAATGACAGCATTCCTGCCGCTTACCATTAAACGGGGTTGCACAGATTGCTTCCTCCAAGACCACTGACAAATCGAGGCCCCATGCCTTGTGTCCTGACTGATGGAAATGGGAGCGCACAGGGAAGGGGTAACTAGGACCTGTGTAGCTCTTAGCCTGCTGAAAGGATTGGAATGATTCACAGGAGATGTGCAGTTTTAACCTGGCACAACCCTCTCAGCCTGGTGTGTCAGCTAATCTCCAGTCTATCAGCAATCCAGTCCTTGAGGCCAAGTTTCCTTAGCTTCCAAACGGCACTGCTGTGGCCCAGCACAGTCTCTTCCCTTATCCATTCTCCTTGATTTGTGTTGGCAGGATAGCAAAACCCATTCCGAGCGGCAGTATGTAAAACTTCCAACTTGTGACTTAAGTAGATGTGTCGTAGGCAGGATGTATTCCTTACTTGCACAGCTTGATTGACGTGGTTTCCACTGCTACCACATCCCCATCTCTCCTTCAGCAGAGCTATACCAGTAACTTGCAGTGACGTGCTGACAGGGGATTGGGACATGGTTACCTAGTGCAGTTTCCTCTCAAGCTATTTTTACCTGCACTCCTTTCTAAAGACTCAAGCCATATTAGTTTCCACGCAATAGAAAGTTGGTGGTTAAAGAAACAAGCAGGTCTTCATTGCAGTAAGAAGGAGGGGAGCTTGGTAGCTTAGGCTGGGTTTGATTTGACTGCTGGTTTTGCTTTAAATGAACATGTGCTGGGGATGGACACACAGGAAAAGGATAAAATGATGGTATTTAAGAGGAAATGGCTTAAATTTATCTATACCCCAGTGTTGCCTGTTTGACACTATCTGTAGTAAGTTGTGTTTCGAATGCCCCAAGGCTCAGAGGCAAAATATAGTGAGGTTTGTGTCAGACATCTTACAATGTAAGAGTATCTTACAACTCAACTGTCTCTCCACGTATGGATTAACTGCTATTGGGCTTGGTGTTTAATTCTGTGCAAGCAGAAAGACACCTTGAAGCTCTGTTGATTTCCACGTGGCAGGAATTTGATGCTTAGGTTAGTAATGACCTTTTCCAGTATGCTGCACCTAAAGAAATATTAAAACATAATAAAGCAGATGCTTGGCTGTATAAACAGGATCTAACTTAGCGTTAGTTGAGCATCTGGCACATTTCCTCCTTGCAACCTGTTGAGAAGCAAACTTTAGGGAGCAATTTATGCTAATCCCTTCTGCCGTTTGCCATAGGCTTTTCTGGCCATTCTCTTGGCAAATAAGATGTGCAGGGCAGTGAGAGGTAAAGCTGGGATCAGAGTGATCAGAGATGACACTGATGTATGTTGGAAACTGAGCACTGGGCCATGATGTTCTAGGACCAGTGTGCAGCCAAATAACTCCAGTGCAGACCTGGGCTCTAAGGTCTCCATTCCTGTATCAGCTAAATAGTGATGACTGTCAGTGACCTCGGGTTTCACCCAGCCCTCATTTGGAGCATCATTTGTGACCATCATCCCTCTTGCTTTCTGGATCTGTTGGTAAAGAAGCTTTGGACAGGATGGTATTGCAACCAAACCCAGCACACTCAGGGATGTATCTTGATCCTAAGTGTGCAAATGGCGATTTCATTCCCCTGGTTATCTGGCCGATGCAGCGGGTTGTTATTGCTTTCAGGAATGAAGTAATCCTAAAGGTTAAGCCTGTGGGGTGTTCTCTACCCTGCAAGAATTAATACAGTGACATTTAACTGCTATTAAAAAATAAATCATTTTCTTCCTTCCCCCCCTTGCTTTTCCTTGAAGACCTGTGTGAGTGCTGTGCTTTGCATGCTGGGCCAGTAGTGGCTATTTGAACTAAAGCAACAGATCACACAGCTGTCATTTCGGAGGCTAATGCAGAGACAGATTATGGTTATCTCTGCTCCCACAGCATGGCAAGAGTTGGCCCGTGCTGACTTTTTAATGGCCCCCCTATTAACTCTTCTAAGTAAGGTCCATCCCTTCCAATACAGAGAGGTGGGATCCTCAGCAGATTCCCACTGGCAAAGCTCCACTGTGGATGGAGCATCTTTCCCTACTTTGGGATTGTCACGAGCTCACATCCCTTGCCAGGGAGGTCTCTGATCACTTCCTCAAACAAACTGGACCCTGCTGTCAGCTGTGTGAATAAAAAGCCCAGATGTGGTTTCATTGATTTATTGCATTTCATGATGTACAGAAGGGAGGGGAAGAAAGGAATAGAATCAGTGGCTATTTTAGGGGAGGATCCATCCACAGGCATCATTTTCCTTTTCAAATCATTTCATTCAAGTGGGATTTAAAGAAGTTTCTGCCTTTCCTGCAATCCAGCTACTAATTCCATGCAGGAATGTTAGAAATGAGAGAATAACAGTGATTCTGTGGCTTGGTCCATAGCCTTTTCCTATAGGCTCTCCAAAGTCTCACAACTTTGCTCCTTTTTCTCCTCCTTTTTCCATCCCTTTTTCTTTGCCTTTCCTTCAGAACAATTAAGTACTGTTAATATTAATGCTCTGTATACTTGCTACAAAAATAAGGCCATTCACTGGAATAAATAACCACTCTCTCAAATGATGATAACAAAAAGTAGCTGAGTTAACACACATTTTTCCTACCATGTAAGTGGGTGACTGGTGTAGGACAGCATTAAACCAGATTAATAGGCTTTGTTTGCCATGGTTTTCTTCAGAACTCCAAAAGATTAATCTTTTTAATTAAATATTGGGATCATACAGCCATTTTGAACTCAAGTTATGAGCTACTTGTGCAGTTTTCTAGCGCTAATAATTTTCCATGGTATTAAGAAAGGGTCTTTCTATCATTTAAATGCATTGAAAACCATTTGGGTCCTATCCTGTCATACGTAAAATACCAACACTATAAAATACTTAAGGTAGAAGTTTGGTGACATGGTGCTGTTGCCTTATTTTGTAGACCTCTATGCAAAACCATGCAGTTGACCTCTGGGAAGACCCAGTCCAACAAAGTGCCTTGAATTATCTTGCTGTATCTAAGCAGCCTTCCAGTGTCTGAAGGGGGGCTGTAGGGATGCTGGGGATCGACTATTCATTAGGGACTGTAGTGACAGGACAAGGGGTAATGGGTTAAAACTTAAACAGGGAAGTTTAGATTGGATATAAGGAAGAAATTCTTTACTGTGAGGGTGCTGAGGCACTGGAATGGGTTACCCAGGGAGGTTGTGAATGCTCCATCCCTGGTGGTGTTCAAGGCCAGGTTGGACAGAGCCTTGGGTGCCATGGTTTAGGGTGAGATGTCCCTGCCCATGGCAGGGGGTTGGAACTGGATGATCTTAAGGTCCTTTCCAACCCAAACTAGTCTGTGATTCTAACTAATACTACCACAGTTTTCGGTTGGCCCACCAGCTATGCAAGGAGAATTAAGGTTTGAGAGGGATCACTATGGACAGTGGGGTACTGGAGGGAAAGTATTAGCACTGGCTTTGGCAGCCCCTTTTGGTGACTGTCCTGCTTTTGTACAGAGGTGGTTTTAAATTGTTATAGCTTATTTCATCTTATTATCTAAAGCAAGTCTTATCCCAGATTTGATCCATTATGTTGTTTACTCTTGTTTCACAAACCATTAGGGATGCTCCAGGATGTAAACGAAGACATCTATCAGGCTAAACTTAGGAGCCATTTCCTGCAGATGTAGTCCTGTCCTGAACACAGTGGCAGGGTTTCAGTGTCATAATAAAGTCTTGTCTTGGGCTGGTAGAGCTCCACTGCTGGGTATGGGTAGGAGCAGTGATTACTTCCATTACTGGGGGTGCTGTGCTCTATGGTGTCTTGTCAGAGCTCCACACTTCAGCTTCTTAATTGCAAATACAGAGATGTTTGATTTCTGAAGCCCATGGAGAGAGCTGGATACAAACCTTGTGTAGCTACGATGAGTGGGAATGTGTCCTTTGTCCTTCTGGAAGGCAGCCTTTTGCTATGAACTGTTCTGTGTCCCTTATGACTTCCAGTGGCACCCACTGGATCATCTTTGAGTAAGAACCCAATCTGCCTTTGGTGCCTGAAAGCAACAGCTTCTTTAACAAAGCAATGGCCATAAAGCATTATCCAAATGGGAACGAATATATAAACTGGGCTTCTTCAGGTTGCTGTTGGAGAGATACATCAGCCACAAAAAATGCCAATAATGACTTGTGGCTGCAACATAAGCTGGATGGAAAAACTTGATTTAGTTTGTAATAGCAATAGCTGCTGAATGTGTGTCTCTTTAAGCGGCTTTTTGACCAGAAGCTTTGCTTTATCCCACCAATGAGCAGACAATAAAGCAGCGATGTGTCCCTTTCCATTATACACATGCTGTTATTTACTCTTGTTTAACAAGCATTGAGCCAGGTTAAGAAATATGCAGGGATAAGTTTGTTGATCTTCAGATTTGGTGCATTCAAGTGGGTTAACTCTTCAGTTGCCTTGAAATAAGTGAAGGATTAGGGGCTGAAGGAGCTGCATCCTTTTGGATCCATGCAAGTCAAGGAGGAGCTGAAATGCTCATCCTTGGCATAGGCAAAGAGGACTAGGAAGGAATTTTCTGTGCCAGGTGTTTTTTGATGGTCGAGAAGCCTTCAGACACTGCCTCAGTGATCTCTTGCCTGCATCATTCCTGGCCTCATGATGTGTAATGTCTCTTGGCTTTGCTTTGCTCCGCTCTCCTCTCTCAGAGCCCTACCTGAGCACACTCTTCCACCACAGCAGTTTTGCCTATGGAACCTAAGTCCTGTGCCATTCATTTGAGCTTGGCCGAAGCTCTGCTTCAGGCTCTGGGGCTTGATTCCCCACTGCTATGAAATCAGATGGTCCCTCTGATGTACTGGGATAGGTCGGAGCTCCAAACTTGAGTCCTTACACACAAGCTTATTCAAAATACACTAACAAATGGAAACTGCAGCAATTACCCATTTATGGGATGGAGCATTATTTAAAGCGTAAGTCCCGAACCAATGTGTTTGGAGCAAGGGAAGGCCACAGGCTTTAGCTCCTGTGAGAAGTTATAGAGAGCTCACTAAGCTCCCATAGTCCTAAGCCAGCTCTTCCCCAGAACATTTGCAACCAAACTGCTCCCTGCAGCACTTGTGGATTCTATGCCATAAATTGTTAGACGTGCTGTAATATAATTTGTAAATGATGTTGATTTACTCATTCCGAAGCCTTTTGAAGTAAAGAGATGGTGTTAATTTTCTCCAACTAGCTGTACATTCAGAATAACCACTGAAACACTCCATTTAAACATATATGCAATTAAACTAATGATGTTTTAGAGCATCCTAAACAACACCACATCCCAAGGACAGCTGTCCATAGCCTTCATTTAGGTTTGCATTCCGCACTGCTACCCAGTTTGCTGCTTTGTTTTTCTAACCAATATTAGTGTACACAATGGACTTTTCTGTCCCCAGCTCAAGACAGGCAATTCAAGGAGGAGAAGATATTCAGGTGTAAGGTTTTGGTGTAAAGCTTAATGCTATCAAGATGGTAGATAGAGGCTCAGGGTAAGGAGAACTGGGGGCTGTAATATCCTGTGTAATTATGCAAATTGGCATTGCCAAAAAGGCTTTTAATTGGGGATGCTAAACAACATTATAGCAATGCCAGATCATTAATCATGGTGGAAGTCACAGCACTTATTATGGGCTAAAAAACATGCCAATAACTTTGCAGGAAGCCTTTGCAGATCATGACCTGTTTGCTGCCTAGGAAAGGACTTTCCCCACAGTTGCATGAGTTTCTCTGCTCTGAACCCAGTTTTAATGAGTTTCTCAGTAAATAAACCTCCAAGTACAACTGACCTTCCAAGGTAATGATTCCTGGTGTGAACCCACAGTGAACTCCACATCCCATCCCGAAACTCCCCACACCATTGTCACCGTTTGACTTTAGTAATTGCTCCTTGTGTTTGCCACTAAACCTTGTGAGGTTCTTCCAGTCAGTGTAGGAATGCACTAATGTGCAGCTGATTAGGATATGAGACCCCTCATTAACTCAGAGTATTAAATGAAACAGTTGAGTTAGTAACCAAATCGACAAAGCAGCAGCTGACTCTGTGATTAGGGACTTTGTCATCTCGTTCATGGATTAATTATATGGTCCATTATACTGAGATGTGGGTTTGATATCGAGACTAGTTTTGTTCTGGAGTTTCTGGACTCGCAGCTGCTTTAATGTTCGTTATCTTTCTGGGACCAAGCTCCAAATTACACATTTCTCAACTCGAAGGCTGGATTTGGAACCTGATTTTGAGTGTGTGTTATTTAAAAGGAGTTCAAGGGTAAATGTAGAGAGAACGATGCTCATGGGGGTGAGCCTGATGCAGCCCTGCTCTGCTGTGGTACATCCCTGCAAGGAAGCAAACAAGACCCCACAGGGAAATTGGGTTTAATGCTGCAGACACTTCCTAGGAACAGATGTTCTGGGAGGAAATGCTCTGGAGATAAAGCAGTGATGAACTCTTTGGTAACTGTTTGGGAAGTTAACCTGGATATTGATCCCAATCCCCACTCATCCAAGTGATTTATATCTGTAATGAATTGGATTGTAATTCTGAACATTTATTTCAATGTATTTCACGGAATATTAATAGTAGGATTTAATTTCAAACAAGTATCTTTACATGGGCATGATAGAAATGGGGTGAGAAACGGTCCCTTGGCACAGGAACTCTGTATTGAAAATCCATAAAAGAATCAGATCTGTTTTTCGGGGGGGGGGGGTATCCAGAATGTGGGATTAAATGTCTTGGAGATAAAGTCAGAAGTTACCAGCAGCTCATGGTTGTAAAGGAGCAGGAAAGTGGAGCCCTGAGAGGTGAATTTCATCCCAAGAGCATGGATTGCAGATGGGAATCCCTGGTAGCGTGGTTTGTAGTTCCCTATGCGACAGCGGTTTTGGAGAGCAGAATGAGGGGTGGCAGAGCTGAAGAATAAAAGGCCAGTAAATATTTTGACACAAAAAAGGGAAATAGCAGGAAATTACTGGTTTCAAAGGCCTGGTTTTTACTAACAATGGGTTTGGACTCCAGGGAATGGGCAGCCCTGTAGAGGATGAAGTTTGCTGTTGAATGAGGAAACCACTTGGAGCCTTTTTGTGTTCATCTCATTGTCTTTGTGCCTGTTGGCATCTAAGCAACACTTTGTGGAGAGGGTGGAAGAGTCAGCAGAGGGGGGAAAAGGGTAAAATTCAATAGATTCAGGAAGGCTGCAGGAAAAGGAATTCATTGGGTAGCAACAAGATGGGTGGTTGAAGGCTTTTCTTGGTGCAGGTGGCAGCCAGCTGAGTTCTGGGTTGCAAGCCTCATCCAGCTTTGAATCCATGGGGTTAATGGCAGAACTTTGGGGCTTGAGATAAAATGCTTGGGGTTGCTTGGGATTGGGAATGCTTGATCAGACAGACTAAGCCATGCAGCAGATACTTTTCCTTCAAGGTTCTTCTGGGTTATAAACCATGTTTTAAAGACCTTCCAGGTGTGAGTCCTTGAGATGTGTTAGGGAAATAAAAGACCCAAATAGAGGGAGTGTTTTATTCTCTTCTTAACTAGAATGGAATGTTCCTACTTCACTCTGCTGGCAGATGGAGCTCTGTGGACCCTCATATCTGCATGTTTTCCTGTTGTATTGCTCTTGATCTGCTTAAAGGCTGTATTGGCAGACGGGTTGTTGCAGCAGGAGCAGATCAGTAGGTTGGATTAGCTGGTGCTGAAGCTCCATAAGTGCATTATATGTGATGCAGAGAAAGGTCACTTCAGGTAGCACCTAGTCTGGTCTCTTGAGCCAAGCTTTTCACATCCAATAGGATTTGAGGTTTGCTGCTGGATGGTGGAAGAACTGCCTGTGAGCTGACTTGGAAGGTCACAGCTCCACTAAATCACTGCAGAGTCTATGGAGCAGAGTTTCCAGAGCTAAACTGGAAGAAGACCATTCTGCTCATGCCAAAACTGCTCAGTGGACTGAACCGATGTGTTGTAAATGAAAACAGTTGGGAACTGCTTCAAAATCCATTCTGCTGCTCCAAACCAAACTGCTGACATTGATACAGTCCAAAGTGTTCCACAACCTCAGGAAGGCAGAGCTTGGTTTGTTTGTGTGTTGTATGGGGGAGAAGAAAGCTGTAGCACTGTAGAGCTGGACACTGTGCTGTGGTTCCTGCCTGGTGGTAGGAAATGAAATAGGAGCAGCCCTCATTTGAGAGAGGGGATTTTCAGGCTGGCATAACACTGATGTGCAAGTATCTTGATGAGCCCAGCTGTATGGAAACGCAGGTTGTGGTGAGGGTTGTGCCACTTCAAAGGCACAAGCACTTGAAAATGAGCTATGTGTTTATCTCCAGCAGCTGCCTAACTAAGGGAATGGGGAAATTAGATTTGTCCCATAATTATCCTTTGTGCAAACAGGCAGCGTCCCTCCAGCCAGGCAGCTTCTAAAGAGCCTATAATTATTGCATATAATAACTACCAGCATTAATCTTAGCTGTTGCTTGCACAAGAATTATAAATTACTGCACCAAATCCTATTACTGCAAACAGTCAAAGTTACCGGACGTTTATTTGAACCTTGATGGGTTTTTTTCCTTCCTTGTAACTTTGTGTTAATTTTCTCCATATTTCAAACCTCCGGCAATTGCTACAATAGAAGTTTGAGGGATTAAAAATTCATTGCTCTGAGATTGGACTCATATGAGGAAGGGAAAGGTCTTGAAGCCAAGGAGGGTTGTGAATATTACTTGGACTTGGCAGTTCTTGCATAGGGGATGCTTCCCAATAGTTCTTCAGTCTTGCTGCTGTGAGTTGAATGCTTGTAGCATACAGCACTTACAGTAGTGTCCATGAGCCCATAGAGCATCCTGTTCTTTCCTTTCACTACAGTACTGACTGCTCTTAAGATAAGCATGTGAAGCTGAGGGTAAATGCACTTCAGAGCTGTCCTGGAGCTACACTGGAGCACTGAATACTGGTGGGACTGGAGAGGAGACAGAACTATGCTTACTGTTATCATTTGGTCTTATATAGATGCAATTTTCAAGGCTTCTATTCAAATTGTGCTGGATCAAGGCTTAAATGGGCTTTTCTCACTGATCCTGAGGTGCTTGTGAAGACTTGAGCTTATATGAGAGGCCTCAGTTACTTCATGGGGACCTCACAAAACCATCTTTTCATGCTTGCAAATTGAAGCCAGCACAGAGACAGGATAGGTAACAGTTGAACCAAGAATATTACACAGTGAAGCTCATTTTCAGCTGTTGTGCTGACAACCAGGACAGGAGTTGGAGTATCCAGTCACTTCAGTCATTAAGTATTTAAAGTGTAAAAGACAGTGTTCTATTTTAGACTGTGCTGGAATAGAAAAGGGTATTTTGGGGCTTTTTCTCTAAGGTATTTGTAGTATTCTCTCTGTTCTCCCTAAATAATCTCCTCCTACCTTTCTTCTTCCTACCTCTCGTGGTTTGAAGGCCTCTTTGGGTGGGTTTTATGGTTATTTTCTCATTATTAAGCTCAAGTTTTACCTCTTTGGATGTCTCTGATATATCACACTCAACACAATGAGCCAACCATCCCCTGCACTCACAGTGCAATATGGATGCCCAATGATTTAAAGTACTTGATGGACACACAGATGCACAAGGCACTTAAAGGAAAGGAAAGTGACAACAAAATGACCAGTTTGTGTAGGTAGAAAAGTCAACTGTGCAGCAGCATCTTTTAAAATGGATTATCTTTGTACAGAGAGGATGTAACCTTTTGTGTATCTATATCTATATTTACTGTGGTGGTACAAAGCCATAAGATAAATCATATAACATCACTATGAAGGGAATGGAAAGTGGTGGTGTTGCCAGTTCTATCCATACAGGTGTTTTCCTCATTCTCAATTCTTTATATTGCTTTGTACTGTTGTCTCCAAGCATCTCCTCTGCATAAGCAATCAGAATAGCTAAATGACCTATGCAGAGCTTCTGGTGCCTTTCTGGTTTACAGTGGAAACTGGTTTGGTCCCTGTTCTGGGTAAGTGGCATTCATGTGCCAGCACTTCTGTGGCAAGGGGGTGGACTTCTCAATGAAGCTCAGCTCTGTGTGGTTCTGTACAGGTAATGCCACTGTTCCTTGCATTTTCAGTGCATGTTTGTTAGGGAACATGGATTCTCTCAACTGTTTTTATGCCTTGTTATGGAGAAAGAAGCCAGGATGTGGTGCACTCAAGTAGCTGACTTGGGATCATGTGGCAGAGCTTGGGGACACCACTGCTGAGCCCTGACTCTTGTGGGACATGGGTTGTATCCCCCACAACAAGGATGCTCTGCTTTAAAGGTTGGACTTGACAATCTTAAAGGTCTTTTCCAATTTCCCGTGGATTCTGTGATTCTGTAGCCTTACTCCCACTTGCATTAGCTGCCGGCTGTTTTTGCAACAGCTTTTTATAGCATTCAATCCAGTTTTGCCAATAGGGAGAGTATCAGGAGGGAATATGTGCGTGTCTAAAGGCATTGCCAGGCGTGGAAGTGCCTGCCTGCGCAGCAGGCTCGGGGACAGGCTGCTGACAGTTGCCTTGTCTGCTGCTTTGGCTTCAGGGAGGCTTTTTCTCCCTGGAACCATGTTGTGAGAATAAATGATTCCGAAATCTTTCTGAGGTAGTGGAAAGCTGATTTTAAACCAGGAAGTGATGTTATTCCAGCCAACCCTGTTCAGAGCTCAGCAACAGCATCTTTCTGTTCTCTGCAGCAACTTCTGTGTCCACCCTGGTTTTCCTTTTAGGAAGAATGGTGATGGTTCAATATAGAGATGGTTCCCTGTATCATCAGTCATTAGTTTATCACTCCATCAGGGCATAAGGGAGTTCTGTCGGAGCTGATCCGTCCTATAACCGTGTCACATCTGAGCTGTTGTAGCTAATTCTGTTCTTAAAATGGAATCATTCAGACTGCTTTAAAGGCACCAAGTCTCTTCCTGTATTTAATAATCATCATCTGCTTAAGGCAAATGTTTTTTGCCACTCCGCTTGGGTTTAATGATGCTCTGTTCCACACACCACCAGATTCTGACCTTGCACAGCTCCACGGTTGATGGAACTGCTTATTTCAGTGTACTTAGCCCAGATTAGCTGCAATCACAGCTATCTGGCTAGTGTTTCTGTAGCCCACAGCTCAGTGTGACTGTAAGCAGGATCACCTGCCTGCCTCTGAAGATCTACAGAAATAGCCACTGAACCAGTTAATGTGTCTAAGTGTGGAAGCAGAGTTATTTTGACAGGACAAGGGGATATTTCATGTCCCTAAAAAGCAGATACCCAGACCTGTCTTGGAAAGATGTTGTCTTACTCACTTCTATGTGCTTTGTTTTGTTGCATCACAGTTTCCTGTGCTCTTGATTCAACCCAAAGAAACCAAGAGTCAAATTCACTCCTCTTTATTGCATTCTTTGCTTTACAAAGGACAATGATACTCCAGGGCGTCTCAGCCCCATGGCACAATGACATCTCTTGCTTCCCTGGAGTAACATTCATCCATTAGAACAAAAAGCCACCATGCTGACTTGGTAGCATTTAGCACTCTTTGTGCCTTAACATAAATTACTCTGTAAAGTGCAGCAAAGAATGAGGGTCATAACCTTACACTTCATTCAGAGCTGTAACTCTTTTCCTGCAGTCCTGTATAACTTTACTAGTTAAGATAAGCCCGTTCTGGACGGAGGAGCTGTATCCATGTGCATGGTTCATGTTGGGTTTTGCAGCTACTTTCCAGCATGTCTCACAAAACCCCCTATCTTTAACACACCCTCACCCACAATATCCTGGTGAGGATAAATTCCTTTCATTTCATGTATGTGTTTCTGAGCAACATTAGGAGACAGAGAACTCTGGGCTGGATTTGCTTCAGGGCAGCAAAACCTAATGACTTGGGTTGACTAGCATCTCATTCATGTTTCATGGGCTCGGTTTGTCAGGCCACAGAAAGTGAAGGGTTGCAGTGTCCCATGAGATGGTGGAGGGGTTGTTCTTATCTTACTGCTGTAGCATCCTCTGGAAGGATTTGGTCTCACCCTCCCACATAAGCTCTTTTGCTTAACTGATACAAACCATGTGCTTCTTTCAAACTCAATGATTTTGGGGGAGGAACCCGACTATTACTTGTTACTGGATGGAGATCTGCACCTATTGCTAAGGAAATGTGTTCTAATACTCATCATGATTCATTCTTGGGTAGTGTTTTGCCCATAGCTCCCTGCCTCCAAGTGTTCCAAGGGGGTGGATGGGAAGCTGGGAATAGTTCTGCCATCTACGTACACAGCTGTCTTGTTCAGACCAAACTTAATCCTCTCTGAGTCAGACATAACCATGTTGCCTTCCATGGGGTTGCTTTCTTTTTGTCCTGCATCTCCAGCATAGTCATTTAAGCCCTGTGCAAAGTGAATGCAAAATGCTGCCAAATCACAGTAATAGCTCTTCAGCCACTTAGCTGTTACTTTGCACATACTTTACTATGTGTGTGGCTATAAGTAGGGGAAAATTGGGCCCATTAGGGTTAGTAAGTTATGTTTCAAACTCTGGGAAGTTTAACAAGGACTTCAGTGGGTGTGGATTGAGGTGTAGTCCATATCCACTTGTATATAGGGGCATTTTGACTGCCGGAAAGGCAAGCTGAGCTTTGCTTTCAGGTGTGATACACACTGAAATCATTCAGCTGTCATTTGGGCTGGGTTTGAAGCCTACTCTCTGTAGGGATGTTGGTCAGAAATAGGCCTGTAACTCATCTGCCATCTTTTAAAGTGCCATTTAATAGTGGGGAGCATTCATTTTACTCTTTGTGGAACTATCCCAGACCCTGTGGCTCTCATTCCTAAAGGTCATTTTGTTGCACTCTGCTTCTTCCTGCATTCAGAATGCATTTTGAAAGCAGAGAGGAAAGTTACTCTCATTGTTAACACCTTATAAATACAACGAGCCAGGCCCATAGCAAACTGGAAGGGTACAACTCATGAAATGGGGAGAGTTGAGGTCAGCCAGAGATCCATGAACAATACACAGAGTTGGATGAGTAAAGGATGGGTGTTATTAGGTAGGATGGTGGGAGTTATTGTACTAATATTTGCATTTCTCTAAAGCCTTGGGTAACTGTTTTATATGGATCTGGGAAATGCATTCAGGTTGATTTAGAAAGGGGGTGGTATGAACCAAGGCTGGCTGCAATACACTAAGTAACATCTTACCTGACCTCTAGCAAAGATTTGGAAGAGAAATTGCTGTTTCCAAGGAGGCTGAATGGTACGACCTTAATGTGAGCCCCTGCACTGAGGGTTTTGTCACCTTGGATGTATCTTGGAGCAGAATTCTAGCACAAGATCTATAGATAGTTCTTATCCTGCAGCCAAGCAGGGGAGCTGTTTATTTTGTTAATGGCATCAATTACACAGTGCAAGTATCATTTGTAACTCTGCGCCAGTGCTTGGACCAAGTACCTACAATGGAACAAGGCACCTACAATGGACCAAAGCACCTACAATGGACCAAGGTACCTACAATTGTGTGGGCATGGTAGACTGGGAGTATGTTCCTGGATTCTTAGGTAGCAGCTGAAAAGACACAGCTTGTTTTTCATCTTCAGGTGGTATCCTCCAGTCCCTTCATTTCAGTTGGGTTTATTCCTCTCTGGCACTTGTAGAGGGTGATGGATTGGACCAGTATTTCTCAGGTTTAGCCGCGAAGTCTGAAGGTAATAGTGAAGGAGCAGGACAGCCCAATGTGGATCTTCAGGAGAATGAAAATGTTACTGTTTGGAGGGCTGGAGAAACCTTCTTCTTGGGCACAAATCAGTGTTTATAGTTAGACATTGTCAAAACCAGCCCCTACTCCAAGGAGGGAGGTGGTGTGCAGCCTCTCCACTTATATGGTGAGATTCCCAGTCTGATTTGCCTTAACCAGTAAGTGGCCACTGATTTTAAAATGATGATGATGATAATAACAATAATAATCTATACTTAAAGCTTCTCCTGATGTTCCTGACATTCATGGACTGTTTCATCTTAATCCCAGTTCTCTTGTCCCGGTTTGTTTCTGAGCTGACTGGTTGCAGTCCATCATAAATAGTCTTTCTGCTCCATAAACTCAATTGCTTGTCTAAATTCTCTTCCTGGAGCCCCAGTATCTGGTTAAAGACATTAATATCTTTTAGGAGGCCTTCCAGTGGTTCTCTATTGAAACCACAAAGTGGTTGTTGCCATCTTACTTACTCAGCTGCATCTGTCCTACATTGATCTGCGATGTCTATATGCTGTCAGGGCTATTACTTCACTTTCTACCCTCCTGGCCACTGGAGCATTGTGAGTGCATTAGGCAATGTGATTAACCTTTGCTAGCTGTGGCCTTTTCCTCCCTGGTTGCTCTCCCCAGAGACGCTGTACAGTGCATTGGAGTGGTGTGTGTTGTTTAATTAAGTCATATAGAGACGGCTGATGTGGCAATTTCTACCTTTGGTTGCCTAATAAAACCATCTGGTGAACACTTTCTCAATTAGTTAAAGTAAGGTCAGGATTAAAGTCTCCCTTTAATGTTATTCCAATCCTAACATTAGTACTGTTTAGGTGCAGGGGCATCTTTTTAGTGTCTTTTAAAGCAGTATTTGTTTCAGTCTTTTAATTGTCTGATGGAATTGCAGTGTCATCTCCAAGGCCAAATATTACATCGTAAAGGTTCCTGCGTAATACATCCAAACGCCTTCTTCAATGAGGCCGAGTCTGTTCTCCTCTTAACTTCATTGACTTTGGGATAATGGTGCTCTTATTCCTGGTTTATGCAAGTGTGAATGAGGTCCTTGTTCTCCTCCGTCAACTTCTCTGTCGCTTTGGTAATGAGTGATGTTGATGGTACCTGAGTGCTGGCATAGAGAGTAGTTGTAACCGCTTAATAGTATGCTAGATGTCCTACATCTTTTCGCCCTGTACTGTCAGCTGAGGGGCTTTAATGGACCTTCTGTTGTTGCAGCACAGTCCCAAAGGTGCTCTCAGATCTATGCCCTCAGATGTTCCCTGCCTATTGCCAGCTTACTGCTTCTCCAGAGATGCAGTGGCTAGAGCAGATGCAAAACTATCTCACATGCTTCATGCCCCAGAGCAGGGGCCTGGCTCATGCCCCAGCCCTTTTGCACCTCCTCCTCATCCTCCTACTTGTGGCAAACAGATCAGTCCATCACAGGAGCATGGTGCTGGCTGTTTCAGCAACTGATGTGAGGCTTTTGATCTGAGCCAGCCTGCTTTTATCCCTCGAGCCATGTAGAAAAGCATTTTTCTTAGCTGGATGTGGCAGCACTGAGATACCTTGAAGGAAAAGTGACTTATGCACGTGGCATGTTTCCAGGACAGGGGACTTGGCTATTAAAGGGCTGTACCCTTTGGGAGATCAGCTCCTCATTTGAGTTAATATCAGCTTGTTTTACACTGCACAACGGCACACAGATTAATAGTTATAACAGGTATGTAGATACAGTTAATATCCTCTTGGTTTGTTAATCCACTTAATACTAGGAGTAAATAATGAAGTGGCTTGGAGTGTGCTGTGCTCCTAGTGCAGAACTGAGCCTGGGCATTTGTTGTTGCAAAGGAAGGGAGGAATACCCAAAGCCCAGGGATTTTCATCCATTCCTTTTGCAGGAGCAGGCATGAGATGCTCTGGAGTGGTCTGAGTTCCAGGGTTGACTCAGAAGAGGAGGATCTCTGGAAAGCAGAGGAGGAGGCACCACTGCTGTGATTGATTTGGGGTTGATTTTGAATGGCAATTCCATGTCTATTGTAACGAGCTCAGCACTGGCTCCAAATCCAAGCCAAGCAGCCTCCTGGTTGCAGGTGCAAGCGATAGCTGAGCAGCACTGGGTTAGAAATGATAAAGCACTGCTAAATGCCAACACCTTCCATGTGCTGACCTTACTCTGAGTCTGTAATGTGCAGCTGCATGTTGGTGCTCACAGATGACAATGAAGATAGCTGATGCTATTTCTCTCTCTAGCTGGATGGCACATTTTTCCTCCTGGATCTATCAGCTAATAAACACCCATAATTTTGTTGAGGCTGCTGCTGCAGGACCTGATAAAGAGGGAAATGTTCCAATATTGGATTGTGTTGCTGCCATTGCTATGTTTCCAATTCTATTACTGACCTTAGGCTGGTCACTTGGCCAGTGATATTAGAGTGTTCAGCACCTGCAGTTTGGGTTCTCTTCCTAGCTCAGGGTGTGAAGGGAAGCATTGGGATACTGTCGGCTTCAGGCACTTTTCACAGATTTCCAGTTAAAGTGGCTTGACCATTTTCCCAATGTTAGGAGTCATTTTCAGATGCTTCCTGGTTTTTAGATTGTCAGAATATGTTTTAAGACCACCCAAAGCAAATCTGATGAGCTTGTCAGGAATATTTTGTTTCCATTGTTCCATTTGGCCATCATCATCACCATTCATCATTCAGCCTCAGAGTCTCCAGTTAAAACATCTTAAGGGCTTTTTCCAAGGAAAATCCATGTTACATTCCAGCTCTTGACAGGATCTGCAGCTCCTGTTATTCAGCAACATGAAGGACTGGCCCTTGACTAAAGAAATTTAGTGCAAGCACTTATTTTATTGCTAAGTAATAACTATCCACTGAGGATGTTCCATTTAAGCAAACAGAAGGGATCTGGTTTTATGTATCTTCATCCAGATGCCTACTGAAAAATTAGCAGTACTTTGAGATGAGAAGGATCATATATTTGGTTTTGCATCGATGCTCAGAGGTATTAAATCTATTGACAATGTACCTCTTGGAAACAAATTGCTATTGAGAGTTAGTCACTTTAATTTACTACTGAGATACTCCAGCAGTTGTCTACCTGTGGTTTGCAGGCAGTTTAGCACTAAGCATTGCATGGGAATGCTCTACAGAAGAGGAAGGACACAGGCAGGGCAGGCTCTCAGCTATAATCCATCATGCAGTCGTTCTGAGCTTAGCAATTCCATCCAGCCACCAGGAGAGCAGTGGAGATTCCCAGAGCATGATTTAACACCCTTCAGGCTCCTCCAAACAACAGACAAGTTTTATGCTGTTAGATTTAAGCCAACATAACCAATTACCAGGTTTTGTGCTCTTTGCATTTGCTTTCAGCTGTGTCAAACGCAGCAGCCTCCGGTGCTGAGACTCCATTTACACCACTGAGACAGGAGATCATGGCCAATGAATCTGTCTAGGGCTACACTGGGTAGTAAGTGTGTGGTTAAGATAATGGCTTGGGAGGTTTGGGTTTAATCCTCTGCACTGTGTGTTTCCTCTATGGCTACAGGTACAGAACTGCCACAGATTCACCACATCTCATTTTAGGCACAAAAATTGCCCCGTGGTGCATCTGTGGCAGTTCCTGAGACTGGTTCATTGCCCTGGAATGGAACGATCCTCTGGGAATGCCTCTCCACCCATTATCCAGATAGAATGTGAGCCAACTGCATTTCTAACTAGGATGCCTCAGGCTGGCATTGGTGTCTCTGTTCTTGAGTTCACTGTCTTGAATATCAGTGCAAGGCACTTGGGAAGAGATCTATGATGATTATTCATTTGGCAGTGCACTTTCTGAATTGCTTCACTTGTTTAAAGGAAAACAAGGAAACAGAGAACTCATTAAATAGTTGGAAAGCTGAAAATATGCAGCCAAAACTGACATTTAACAAGTACTTTATGAGTGTTACAGGAGGACTCTGTCTTTCATATAGTATCCGGGTTTGAGGGATAATGTAGTAGTGTCATTCAATTAGAAGTTACATTCCCTGCTTGCTGCTGCAGTGTGCTGCTCTGTTTTCCCTAGGAAAGGTGTTCTCCACTAAGACTGCCCTCCCTTTCACAGAGGCTGAAATGGTTTCCCCATCCCAAGGGATGCTCTAGAGAGTATTAACCTGTCTCATTGCCAAATAGCAGCAGAGATCCAGCTTCATAGCACCTATACAAGTACAGGACTTGCAAAACAATCTCAGGGAAGAAGCTGGACCCATACAAGGATGGTTTAGGTCTCTATGGAAATCTGACCTGTCATCACGTTTTACTTATAGACTCTTCTATAAGATACATCACATTAAGTGCAGAATTCTTCCACTCCTGCTTTGGGAGGTGCAACTTTACCTGCAGGTATTGTTTTGATTAGTTTGCCTAGCAGCAAATCTCAGTCCAGTTCCCAGCATTAAAGCAAGTCCAACAATGGGTTCTTTGATTCTATTATTACTGGAAGAAAATGGAAAAGAAGAAGCCCTGAGAGAAAGACTCTGGCCTCTTTCTCCCCTAGATCCCTGCCCTCTAGTCTCAAAAGGAACTTCTTGCTGCTTCTTTCCAACACAGTTACAAACTTAGCTGAAAGGGAAGGGGAGAAGAGCTTTCTTTTTGCCTTCTTTTGTCTGCTCCCCTGAGTGCCTCTGTTTCAGTCATTCAGCCCTCTCTCCATTCAGCAGGGCCTCTTGGATGCTGGCTGCAGAGAAGGGAAAGAAACACTCTTAAGTTACTTGCTGACTTTCTTTCCATTGCCTTAGAAAGTGTCCTAATGGGGGGAGCATCAGGAGTTCAAGGTGCATACGTGCAGCTCATACTGTTCCTCTAGGCTTGAGATGGTGTTTGAAATCACACAGACTTGTCCACACAGCCCTGCTATAGTAATTCTGAACCATTTACTTCCAAAGGTGACTTCCCTCAAGGAAGGCAGCAGCACCAAGCATGGGCTGGAGAGTGGCTGCAATAGGTCTTTAAGTCTCTCCTTGCTAACTTGAGGATATAGGAAGCAGCATTAGAGGTCATTGGGCTGTATTGTTTTACACAGAGCTTGTTGCTACACCGTGGTTATGTATGGGGCTGGGGTGGTAATCGTAGATGGAACCTATTCCTTCCCCTTTGATATGGGCCTAATACTGCCTGGGGAATAGCAGGGAAGAACCAAGTCAATCATATTGGTTTCTCAAGAGAATATACATTATTGTAATCTCTTTTTCCCCTCCCATCTCCATTTCTTCCTCCAAGTCTCCTCACTTCCAGAACACTTTCACATTGCCTTCCTTAGTCTCTTCTCTTTCCATTCTACAAAGCAGCAGGGATGGCAGAGCCAGGATCAAAATGTCAGGCACAGTGCTTTGACTGGCTTTAAAATCAAACAGAAAGCTATTTCTGACATCTCAGCCCTCTCAAAAGACATGCATTATGTGTCAGTGCCTTAAAGAGTATAAACTAATAAACCTCTGTGGCCTACATCAGTTTATTCCAGCTGAGAACCTAACCCTGAGATTGTACATTCCCAGCCTTTAGGATTCATGGCATACTGGCAGATTCAAGGTTTGATATTCCAGGGTGGATACAGGCAGAAGTGAATGTCAGGTCAGTGTGATGCTCTAACCTGTTGGGGTTTTGATGTGTTCCATGCTTTAACGGAAGGAAGAAGCGTGTGTATCTATGAATAACAAAATAGCTTTGGAACAGTTGAGATCATCTCAGCAGAGAATAACTTATAGACTATATGAGATAATAACCCAACATATATTGCTGCTCCTGTGACTGTGTAATTGAAGATACACAGTCTGCTTTTATGTGTGCCTCTGGTTTGTTCTTCTAGGCAAGTTTGTAAGCCAGACGGTAAGGAAATGCAAGCATTGTCTGTGTACTTCCCAGCAGCCTGGCCCTGTAAAGCTGCTTATCCTCAGCTCCACTTGTCCTACCTCAGGTTTGGCACATTCCAGGCCAGATGTCTGAGGAAGCAGAGTTTTTCCTTGGCTTCCTGACAGATGCTGAGGTAAGGAGAGAGAAATGAGCAATGACCTAATGCCGCAGCATCACCGTCCTTATGTCTTTAGAATCTTAAGTCACGAGCTCATGGAAGGTGTCAGATTAGACCTTTGCACATCAATTCAGCCAGCTTCCTCCTCACCTTAGAGCTAGGCTGGCTTCTCAAAGGCCTCCTCTTGTTCTGAACATCTCCTTGAAGGAGGCAGATGCAGTAACTCCAGTGCAGAACTCAAATGGTAAAGACACCTTTACAATTCAGACTGCGTTACCTGCGTGCCCTATATGTGGGTGAATGTTATACCCAGTTTCACAAGATCATGCCCTGAGAAACAGTAAGAAAACCCATGGCTTTGCTATTTGCTTTTGGCTTGCACTGGTGTCACTGGGGCAGCAATCTGTCCCACTGTTAGAGGGGATATGATGATGGGAAATGTTCTTTTTGTTCCTCCCTTCTTTACTTGCTTGCTGATGTTGCCATTTGGCTTCTGTCTTGCTTGGGGGTATTCTGGCCTGAACCCCCTGTTTCTGTTGCTGGATTGGGGTCAGAAGGTGGTCTGAAGGAATGATGAACTCCAAAGGTGCAGAGGTAGATAAACCCTAATAAAAACCACTTGGAAGAATGAAGCCAAGAATATATATTTAGAAATCCATTTAGGTCTCCCCACCTTGCTTAGAATGGAATTGGATGATAATACCTGGCTGGGCAATCCGGTTAATGAAAAGCACGGAATGTAAAAGTGAACAAATGTAAAAGTTGAATATTTCTATGTGAGCTTTGCTTTTCCAGGAAGCTTTTAAAGCCCTCTTCTTATTTTAAGCAATCTACTGATACATTTAACAAATGTCAAGATGAAATGCTTCAGCAGAGATCAAAAAGACCCAAGGTTTTATTGTATTACTCTTACAGCACTGATAGCCTGTATTGAACTTTTGTGCTAGGGATCAATAGCTTTAGTTGATCAAATATGGTGAACTATCAGAGACATCGGGCTCTGCCTAAAGGACACTTCAGATTGAGCTGTCTCCCTTGAGAGCACTGGGACCCTTGAATCTGTGCTTTGATATTTGCTTGTCTCCCTGCTTGTTTGGGATTACCTTTCAATTTCTTTTTCCAAGCTCTTTGTACTGTTGGATATCCAGGAGCAGCCTCCATGCCCTGCCATGCGGACATCAAAGCCGCTGCTTGTGTCACTGAGGCCAGTTCTGGTCCTCACAAAGGGTTTGGGGCTTCTCTCCATTGTGTATTTTGAGCTGATCTCTTGAAACCAAAGCTCAGTGGTGTTTATTGGCCTCCACAATAAACCCTGATGAGCTCTCAGCTGGTGAACATGGAATAAACCCTTGGGTTTGTCAGCAGAGCTGCTGAAAGAGGAAAGTGGTGGGAGCAGAATGGAGGTGGCTGCAGGAGAGGAGGAGAGCAATGAGGACAGGGAGGATGCAGGGAAGCAGAACTAAAGACCACAATTCAGCTTTGGCCATGCTTGAGACCAGCTTGGCTACAGCAACATTTTATAGGTTGAATGGAAGGAATGGCAAGAGCTGGAGGAAGCTGAGATGGGGAGGGCTGTGTGGCAGCTACTGAGGGGTGAGAGGGGTTCCGTAAATCCCTTAGACAATATGCCCTGGGTCAGATACCTCTAGTGGCAAAGCCATGCTCTGGGTTCTCTGTAAAGCCAGCTGACCCACTGGTTCTGTGGAACACACATCTGTCTGGGTGTACATCCACATGGGATGAAAAGCAGGTGAGTAAAACTCCTCTATAAGGGTCAAACATCCCTGTGTGTGGTCAGAATAAACAGGCATCCCTGTGATGAGAACCAAGCTGTTACTAAAGAAGTAATACCAATACCTGTTTAACATGAGATTGAAAGTGGGGTTTTGCTCCAAGGAGGGAACTACAGCTGAGAGAGAAGTGTAACATCCCTAAGAGTGGTGCTGCAGTGAGGAATGTGGCTTTTCTCCTTCCTCCTGGCCCTTCTTTGCTGCTTTTGTGATTGATTTCAGTGTAATGCTGTCAAGCAGGAGGTTGGAAGCATCATTGGCTGGACCAGAACACTCTCCATTGTGCTAATAGTCTTGGGGGTCCAAAAGGGTGAAGATTTGAGGGAGTATTTCAGTATGACATAAACTACTCTTTGATGAACCCACTTCCGTTTCACCCATTGCAGCAGAACGTGTTCATTCCTGAGCCAAACAGAAACTGGCAACCAAATCAGTGCCAGCCAGACCTCATCAAAGTGAAACCCTCTTGAAGTAGATGCTGTATCATGCAAGAGATGCAGCTGTGGAGCAGTGGGTTTGTCCAGCCTTCCCAAACACCATCTCTCTACAGGCACTATGAAGCGACTGCTGTTCCAAATACCATTTCCAAGCCATTCCTGCAGTGCTGTGAATGAGATGTTAATGTGCTTTTACAGACACGTGCAGAGCTAAATGTTTCTGAGCTGTGGGTTCCAGCTGTGCTGTGCTCTTAGATCTGAGGAAGCTTGGGGAGCAGAGGTTAACCTCTTCATCTGAACCACAGACCAGCTCCTTCCTCCTGGTTAGGTGATGCAGAGAACAAGGCAGAAGCCTGAAGCATGGAACCATCTTAAATCCTTTGTTTGTGATGCTGATTTCTGCCTTGGCTGGTTTCCTGCTGCAGTTTTGCACTGAAATACAGAAAGGGGGGATGCAACTGTGGTGATGGTTCTTTATTTGGGGAAGGATCAGTCTGTAGATCTGTGAATGTCTTCTTAGTGGTCCTGTTACCAGAAAGTAGGAAGAGGAAAAGGGTTTTTCCTGCTTTTAATGGAGGAAAAAAGCTTTGCAAAGTCTGTTGTTGAGGATGTGACTGTTGAAATTAGAAGGTAACTTAAGCCTCCTATTTCTCCCTCCCATTTTTACAACGCAGCTGAGCATGAAAGTTGAGTGGTTGGTCTGCAATTCAAATGCCAAGGGGCCAATACGCTGGCAAATGCACACTATATAATGTAGTATATGATAGTCTCTTCACTTTGTTCTCATATCTGTAAGATCTCACTTTATTCTGCAAGGTACTCATCTTGTTGCCTGAAGTAAAGGGCATGAGAATGCTGCTAGAGCCTCTGAGACAAAGTCATCTTCACGGTGATGAGGGTACCAGTTCCTGAGGACACTGGACAAGTAGGATGCTGTTCGTTACCATATCATACCTGTGGGCCTCCAGGTTGAAAGTTAAAAAGGCTCTAACCTGGATTCTTGGTTAGGATAGAGAGGGCATAAGAAATGGATGGAAAAGCACTTCCTGGTTCTAGCTCAGTGAAGCATTAGATTGCAAAAGGGAGTCTCTTATACACACATGAATAAACTCCATATTTATGAACAGATACAGTAAATCATAGAAAATCCTGTGAAGGGAGATGATTTCACAGGAAGGGAAGCTGTTTAGTTCTGGAATCTTCAAGTCCACCACTAAACCATGTCATTGGGGACCTCATCTGCACCTGGTTTTGAAGGCTGGGAGGAATAGCATAGTTAAAGGGCTTGCTGTGAGGGTCTGAAATGTGACCTCTGCCACACACTCCCTTCTAATTCTAGGCAAGCTATTCAGGCTTTCAATCACTTAAGGACCTCATCACTCTCTGCGTGTCTTCATTAAGTGTATGCAATTCTGAATGGAGCTTATACCTGCTTTGTGCATGTGTAGGGTCCTGCACAACAGGTCTGGCTTTTGGGGATGTCACTGTGAGTGCAGTAATGACTGGATGCTGGAAATAGACCTTCTGATGACTTGGTAGTCT
Source organism: Melopsittacus undulatus (assembly GCF_012275295.1). Taxonomy (NCBI): domain Eukaryota; kingdom Metazoa; phylum Chordata; class Aves; order Psittaciformes; family Psittaculidae; genus Melopsittacus; species Melopsittacus undulatus. The sequence goes on from NC_047544.1 coordinate 1,460,070, forward strand.
GTGTGTCTTTGGTGTCAAATGCTGAATCCTCATTGGATTGAGGAAGATGGAAAAGCACTTTTAGCACTTTTAGGTGCATTGTAATCTGTATACCTGCCTTTGTGGATGCAAATTGGTCTTAGCAGTTTATATCCACTTGGAGGGCAAACCATTCAGTAGATTACTGTTTAAATAGACAGTCAAAATAGCAACTGTTTAAGAGCATTTTGTACTGAGAGGCAACAGGAAACATGGCAATGTTGAATGGCAAATAGCATAATAGAGTGCCCAAGATGAAATTCACTGTCTTAAGTGTCATCCCATGGCCTAGGTACCATTTAAAGCCTCAAAATGGGATCTAAATTACTTATGGGAGCTTGTCTTGTATCTCTTTATAGGGAAAAACTTCATCTCACCGTAATGCCCGTACTGATTGAAATAAATTGCTTTGGGGAGTTGGTGTGCCTGGAAGCAAACGTACTGGTTGGGGGATAACTAATATTGCAGAAGATTTCTCTCCTGCTGTATGTAGTTTCATTCATACACTCACACCTATTGCAGTAAAAACATTAGTAGTTTGCATATTCAAGCACAAAGTGCTGAGCAGTCAGAACTGTGCTTGAAAGTGATGGAAAACCCTGAGTTGAGCATGTGTTACTCTCTACATCAGCTTCTAGGGCATTGGAAATTAAACAGCTGAAGTTAGTGGTCTCCCTTGACCATAAAGGCCTTCTTTGTCTCAGTTCGCTGTTTGTCATCTGGACATGATGTCTTTTATCTCGTAGAGATGCTAGGAAAAAGAAATCGTTTCTGAAAACCTCAAAAATAGAGTGCTGAGAGCAATAAAAAACCCAGTGAGGAGCTTAATTGTATCTTCAGGGAAGGTTTAGAGTAATATGCTGTAAATAAGGCATAGGACCTCTCGCTGAACAATAAAAGACATGACAAAGTATACTGAATAGCTGTTGGTTAAGTGAGGAGAACCTGCTTTGTACATTATGGACCCTGCGTCTGGTGAGAGTACAAAAGCAATGAAAGAAGGGTATGATCATGAGAGGTGGAACCGGTCCACATTAGAGCAATGCAGCTAACTTTGGGATGTATTGGGCAACATTAAAGCTAATATTTCCCAGCTTTCAGTTCTTTGTCTTCAAAATTGACTTTTGTTCAGGGTGTACCCTGTCACAACCACTGTACCTGACTTGACTGCATCTGTTCCTTAGGCAAAGATGAGGGTTTTGCTTGGAAACCTTGAGGTTTTTGCTGTGGAAGTTCTGAATTCTGCTCCTTTCAGAGCATTGGATGTAAAGGGAATTCAGTGGTTGGCAGCAGTAGCAGGTCGTTATCCAGTAAGTTGAGCAGGCACTAGAGGGAGATACAGGACTCCTGAAGTGTGGGTTGGTATGGACTGTGATAACCTGTCATGGGAACAGGGGGCCCAGAGAAGCTGTGGCTGCCCCATCCCTAGTACTGTTCAAGGCCAGGTTGAATGGGGCTTGGAGCAGCTGCTCCAGTGGAAGGTGTCCCTGCCCATGGCAGGGATTGGATCTGGATGAGCTTTAAGGTCCCTTCTGACCCAAAGCAGTCAAGGGTTCTATGATCAAGCTTGCCATTAGCTGACAAAGCCACTTGATGTAATCTGGTACATAGAGTCAGAGTGCAATCTGTCAAGCAATAAGAGATAATGACATAAACTACCCTGTGTGGGTAGCTGGGTGTCATTGTTGGAAATGGAAGATGATGGTGTTTCTTTGGGAAGTGTTTCAAAGAGGACAAGTGCTGGAAGCTCCAAATGTTGCATCTCCCTTAAAACAACTGTATTGAGGCACTGTCTGACCAAAAGCTTTCTGCTCTGCAGCCGACTGTGTCAAAGTTGTGCTCAGAGATGACAAATAGCTTTTGACCAGTGAAGACACTTCACTGCCTTTCCCGACTGATGGTGTCATCCCCTTGTAAATAAGTGGGAATGTTTTAATGGGCTGCCAGTTGCAGGCACATACTGAATTTCAGCTTTGGTCTCTGTTTGTCAGGAGCTGTGCAGCGAGATCAGCAAAGCAATCCTAATGTTCATAGTTTCTCAAGTACCAGGAAGATGCAGTGCTGCTACATTGAGGCTGCTTCATGCTATGATATGGACTTCTCTTGCTCAAGCATAATTGCCTCTGTCTTGATAACAGAAGAGGAAATCATAGTAGGAATTTCTGCCCATTTCAGTGTTGTCACTCTCTTTCAACCAAGCCCATGAAAAGGATCTGTCTTCCTGACTGATCTTCATGCTTCTGGACAGTTCTGTTAAGCTATGGAATGCAGAAGCCCTCAGTAGCCATGGAGATGTGTTGACTGTTGTGGTACCTGCTCTGTTCCTAGCCAGTACCTTGACAACCAGCTCTTGAAGAAGCAGCCAGAGGTGCATAAAGGCCAGCTTGCAGATTCCTCTTTGCAGCAGATAAGCCTGATGGTTAGCTGGAAAATGTCTTTTCCCTGTTTGTGAGGGGAAGCAGCTTCTATTGCACCAAAGGACAAACTGGAGCCCACAGGCATCATTTTCTTTCAAGAGGACCAGAATCAGTCTTCTGTCACCAGGTCAATCCAGTTGCCTTCAAAAAGCTCCTCATGCTTAGAAGATGCTGAATGCAACAGGAGCATCATTGCCACAGCTGGAGGAGAAGCTGCAGAGACCCTGTGAGGATACAACAACCAAGGACCTTGGTGGCTATAACTAGCATTGCCTCCCATCAGACTTCCAGCCATTGTCTGTAATCTCCAGGCCATGTCCTGAATGACTCCAAGCAAGCTGAGCTTACAAGAAGTGCAGCTTATGGCAGTAAGTGTATGGCTTTACATTTATTTGTGACTTTTTAGTTGGTTTTGCCTATGTGAAATGATGCCAGCATGGATGTGTCTCTTTAAAGAGAGTAAGAAAGTGCTTAGTTAATGTTTAATGAATGAATGTCTGCAGACACTTGGAAGATTTAAAGGGTGATGGAAGTGCTCAGTGTTATGTTTAGAGTCCCATATGTCTTCAGGTCAAGAAAGTCCATAATGATCTCAGTGCTGTTTATTTAAATCCCAAAGTTTGCCCTGACTTAGCACATTTAAAGAGGTGTTTAATGTGGACTGCTCAGTGTATGGAAACATCATTTTCATGTCCAATGTTTTTACTAAGATGAAATAGTAATACTTGGTGGGAAATTGATCTAAATAGCTGTTTGTCTGATCTTGTCCCATTTTCACCCTAACTGAATATTACATAGAGAATCATTGAATTGTTGAGGTTGGAAGGGACCAGTGGAGGTTACTTAGCTTAAGCAGGGTCAGCTAAAGCAGCGTGCATAGGAATATGCCCAGTCAATGTGTCCATGGATGGAGATTCCATAACAGCTCTGGGCAGTCTGCTCCCATATTCAGCCATCCCTACGTGATGTTTTCTTATGTTCAGATGCATTCAGTCATCATCATTTGAGAGTGCAGAAGAGACATCAGGCTCTGTGTAGAGCTGAGACCACAAATAGCTTAACTTTGAGCTTTTTCAGTAGCTTAGACTGTGTTTGGGAACATTGAGCCAGGTAATTTGGAGGTAGATTTCATCATCCATCTTTAGCCACACCTCTCATGTAGTGAGGTCCTGATACAAACGTTTAACTCCATGTAGATACTCGAGCTGGTTTTCAGATGTGTAGCTGCTGAAGGCATTAAATGATAATGGATCATCATTGTAGCCATGTAGAGTAATGCTGTCCTTCTTGTAGGAATGACAATGTGGGGTGCAGGACAGAAGGAAGTTAAACTGGTTTATAGATATGATAAACCACTGGTCTGGCAGAGTAAAGTTTCCTTGAACAACAGGCATTTTGTGTGGCTTTGAAGTGTTACAACTGGGGTAGGTTTGCTTTGGTTTTCCATGTTTGACTAAATCCAAATATACTCCTAGTTTTGGAGATTGACTGGATCAAGGGAACTGGTCCATTGAGACTTCCCACTCATAGCTGATAGTCCCAATGTGTGTGACACATTCTTGCTGCTGTTTGAAGGCTCAGTGTTGGCTATTGGAAGGTTTGTTGATGCATTCTCATTTACTTGTGCTCATCAGTAGAACCTTCAGCAAGGGGCATGGGGGTAGTGTCCTGCTAATGGCAAGAGCAGACAAACCTGAAGAGAATGATATCGTGTATGGGGGATGGAGGATGTGCTAATGCAAAACCAAAGAGCAAAGGTGGGGTTGTATAACCCCACATTGTGTGTACATGCGTTAGTTGGTTGTGTTTTAAGGGAGTGTAAATTACACTGTTATATGCCTTTGTAACTACGAAGAACACAAAAGAGTCATGTCCAGAATTTCATCTAGCTCCTATTTATGAAGAATTGGATGTCCTAAAGCTTCCTCCCTTGCTATTGAGCTGTGGTAGGTTTCCTGGTTATATTTTTCTCCCACTCAACTGAGCAGGAGGTTGGCTGATTTCAGGAGGTTTAGTAAAGAGAAAATGGCTTTTCAGTCCTTGATACTGTAACCCTGCATCAAGTTATCATTTAGCTGTTAACTGCAACCAACCTGGTATAAACCACACAGAACGGAGGCATTGCTAATGGAAAATTCTTCTTGCTTCAAGCCACTTCCTTTTGTTGCATCAGCAAGAGAAGTATTTATATAGAAGATGCAGTTCTCTCAGTGAGTGACAGATTACCAGCTTTGCCCATGCACGTGGTTCTTAATATATCTTCAGTTATATTCTATTGAGTATGTGGGTGTCAAAATAAGGCAAAATAATACATAGTTCTTCCAAGCAGCTCCACTTTCAGAAAGCTTATTGGTGTTGTCAGTTGTTACATGATGAGATGCACAAACTGCAGAGTGTGTATCCACTCGTTTTGGAACTAAAAGGGAACTGATATTCAATATTCAAAGGGAGTTATAGTCATGATTGTCAGATCAAAGTAACATCCTGTCAGTTCTAATTTGCTGCTATTTTCCTCAAATCTTAAAGGGCTGAATCCTTCAAGATTCCCATTCAGGTGTCAGGCTTGGATCACGATGAGTTCAACCTGTTGCCTTTTGACATCCTGATAAATGTGGCCCAAAAATATGTTATGGAACATACCTAATATATACCAGTAAAACTGGCAAATGATCATAACTCCAAAAGCTATTGAGCTGATTCTGTTCTTTCTTTGGTTTCATTTCTGTGTTTGTCAGGATACAAGATACATTAGAAGCCAGGCTGGAGGTTGACAGTCTCAGATCCTTTTATTGAGGTTTTTAAACCCTGCACAACTGAAGTCAATAGCTGTAAATTGTCTTCATGTCTATGGTAGACCATCATGACAAGCTTACTAAATACAGGCCAAGTGGCTGGTTGCTGTGACTTAGTTAGGTCTCTACTGGAGTAAATGGAGTTGGCCTATAGATGCTGGAGGAGATTCTTCCATTCTGAGTATTCATATGCATGGGTATCTTTTTGCATGCGTTGGTCCAAGCAAGTCAGCAGTTTGGAAGCTGAGATGCTAGGTACCAGAAGGAGATAATAGAAGTTCCAAAAGGATGGCAAGTGTATTAGCTAAGAAACTGAGGTAGCATTAATTTTGCCATCCTTGCACGTATTTAAGATGAAAAATGAAATGCAAACAAGTTAAACTCTAGAAAGTGAGTTCAAAATGTTAATGTGATGGTGCAGTGATAGAATGTTTGCCTGGTCTCCACTATCAAGTCCTTATCCTGCCCATCCTTCCTGAAAAGTAACTCCTGCAGCTCCCTGTGTAATGGGTCTCTCAACCACACAGAAGTTGCCTGCTGGTTGCCCATCTTAGGTCTCTTCTTGATCTCTGACTGGGAATTTCTCAAGGATGCTGTTTTCAAGGGGATACGTTTACATTTGTTCACCTTTGGCAGTGGTCAGTATCTCCTAGTAACAGTACCAGTTGTGGGGCTTGGCTCTCCGAACTGCAGAGCATCATACAGTGACCCCACTGAAAGCAAGGGAAATTCCATGCTTATCCACCTACTTTGTGTGGAAATCCCAAAGTGTCAGAGGCTGTGGGAAGTGTTTGTGGTGCCAGTGGTTGTGGCAGTCGGAGATGTCCCAACTTCCTGAGGCTGGCAAAGACCCTGTAATAGATCCAACAGCAGGAGTTGTGTTGAGGGGTTGTTGTCTGTCTGGTGGTTAGGCAACTTAAATAGAGGGTTTTACCCATGGGTTAAACAAAGTGAACTGGTTTCATACCACACTGTGTAAGTAACACTGTCAGGACACTGCTGTTGTCATGGTGCTCAATGGCAGCAAGCAGCAGGAGACAATAAGAGTGTGAGCTACTCCGAGAGTATTTTGAAGATGATCTCTAGCAACAATCTCGACTTAGGCACCAAGGTGCTGTTGTGTTGCTGCTGAAGAGGCCTGGATTAACATGGGCATGGTTTTGCTTTCATTCCCTCCCATTTATTTCTTTGCCAGTTGCAAAACTGCAGAACAAATGTTTCAAATGGAATACTGAGATCTGAGCGGAATAACAACAGAAGCAGAAGGCGCTCACTGATGCCAGTGAATTCTTCATAGCTGGAGCTTATTCATAAACATGAGTAGATAAGTATTCAAGGGGAAGAAAGGACTAATTTTTAAGTGATTGATGCAATGTTTCTTCATGCAAAGTATCTTATACAGCACTAGGCAAATGTAGGGAGAAAGGTAAAGTGTTGCTTAAGAGAGAAGGAGTTGACACAAATCTAATGGAAATAGATCCCAAACATGTATTTAGCAAAAGGCATTTAGGCTGATCTCTGCATCGTTTCCCAGGGTTAATAAAGGTCTCAGTGGCTCATGGGCCTTAGTTCAGCTCTCAGTTATATCTATGTTTGTGTATGGGACCAGAATGCAGCTCTAGAAAACAACTGAAAGGTTGATCCCCCCCCTTCCACCCCAGCACGTCAAGAGTAAGGCAAAAGAAGCCTGAGGAAGCAGAAAGGATGCTGATGGCAGAGATGGGAGCAGATGTGGGCATTGATTTGAGATTGTAACTGATGGGATTCATGCAGGTGTGAGGCCTGATGCTGCTTTAGAGCTGAATCCCTGTAACTGGGCAGTGTGGTTGTGTTAGGTTGATCTCAGCCTATTAAACTTGTATGAGAAGGATCCTTTCTTTCTACCTCCTGTTCTGAAGATGACCTTGAAGGGTGAGATTTGCAGTAGTACCTTGAAGAGCCAGACCCCACAGAGGGACATTACCTGTTAAAGCCTTTTCAATGTGGTGATGTATGTGCTTAATGTCTGAGGCAGAGCAAATACACCTTGGTGTCTTTGCTTACAAAGGGTTTTGCTATTGGGAGTAGCTGCTGCTTCAAAGCCCTTGCCTCTGCAGTGCCCCAAGAGAGGCAGAAGGAAGCATCACTGCTTCCTGCTTTTGTGGATGGGCAATATGGATTCACAGGGATCACATCTCGGAGTGTCTGATGTCTTTGGCAGAGCTGTGAATTAGGAAATGTGCTTTCAAGTCCCACTCCAGTGTGTGAAACGAGAATGTTCTTCCTCACTCCTAATCAGATAGCAATTAGGAAAGAAGAGCAGGAAAAGGCAAAGGGGAACAGTGCACCAAACCTATGCATAGATTTGTTAGCAATTTCCATTCTTATTTAACTGCATAAATAATCAAATGTGAGTATTGGAAAAGCTGAGCTATTCCCCTTGGGATCTAGACCTGCCTTACATGTTTAATATATGTATATATCTGAGCTGCTAATTCTTCCAAGTCTATCAAGGCTGAGCAGCTATAGGATCTGCAGATGAAAGATGGAACTTTAAAAGGAAAAGAAAGCCATGTGTTAGGCCCATTTAATTTAAATGTGCTGTATTAAATCTAAGGCACTGTCTCCACTGTGTCCATGCAGTTTAGCTCCTTGTTAGTATTACTATGAAAGAAAAAGAGATTTTAAAGCAGGCATGGTTTGAGATGAAGGTAATTTTAAGTGAGTACAATGGTTTAGAATACCAAGGCACTTTTGTACTCGTCTCATTGTACTCTAAGGGGAGAAAAGAGGCTGGATGTGTGACAGCAGTGCTTTGAGGTGATGACTTAGCTGGTGTGATTCCCACATCTCCTGAGAATCCAGGAAAAGGTGTTACCTGGTGGTGCAGGAAGGAAAGAACAATGAAGGGCAACACAGAGGGCTTGCCCTGAGACTGTGATAAGGAGGTCAGTGAAGCACAGCCCCGCTCCTGGTGGTTGTTCCATGGGTTTTAATGGAGCATCACTGAGCTACACAATGAGGGAACTTGGTTCTTGCCTATAGAACTGCTGTGAGCCATCAAAGCGACCAGGGGCTTGCACACACTGCAAAGCAGCTCTGAAAAACTCATCAGAGAAAGGGAATATCTTATTTATTGGTGTGGAGCTTGCAGGTAAAGAGGTGAGACACGAGTGTGCTTTGGGCTTTGTCACCTCATTTTGGGACAGAGCAGCACCACCTGGTGACAGAGGGTCCTTCCTAAAGGTCCCTGGCCTTTGTGAAAGGTTAGGAGTTAAGATGAAAATGAGATTGTCTCTGGTTTTGTCTCTTTGGGAGGCTTTATTTTTATGCTTGTGTAAGGCCTTTCATTATGGGGAGCTGGCCTGTGATTGGGATTTCTATATGGGAGTTTAATAAAAGCAACAAGAGCTCATTTTGTGCTTTAATAAAACCTCAGAGCCTTGATATTATGGAGGTGGCAGTGCAGAATAATGCATTGAGCTGCTTAGCACTGGGAGGGCATTGCTGCTCCAGTTCCACCAACCCTACCAGGGTTTGACAGTGACTCCTGTGCTTACAGTTTTCCTTAGGAGCAAGAAAGAGTGCCTGAACATATGGATAGAATGGGATCTTTTTAGCTCTTTATGGCTTTGATTACTGAGGGAAAACGAAGTAGATGTGGGTAACACAGTGCTCCCATACAGGAATCTTTGCTGTTCTTCCAGATGCTCTTTCTGTTTGGTTTCTTTTCCCATTTAAGATGTTATCAGACCAACCCAATGAAGAGCTGCACTAGAGCTGAGTAAGGATCTTGCTCCTGTTGAGCTGGGCCTTTCTGTAAGAGCAATGGCACAGGAAGAACTGTGTTTGCAGTAGCATTTCTATTTGGATTCTAAAACGGATGCTGAACAAGCAGGAGCATTTGTTCCCCCTCTATTTACAATCCCTGTAGGAAACCCCAGAGAGCTCAACAGCTTCTCTGCTGCTTGTCTTGAACCTAGAAAGAGACTATGGAGGAGATGAATGTAATCAGTGAAGCTTCCAGAGACACATATTAGCAACACCATCGTTCTCAATCAGTTACTACTCCTCTTGGGTGAAAATATACCCAGCATTAGGTAATACTCTTTCAGTAATTGCCTATTACAGAGGTGTTTTAAGCTAATGAATAACTAGTTTGGGTTAGTTTTCAGCAGGGTTTGGTTCTCTTTCTCTGCTAGCATCTGAATGCTGCCCATAAAGTGCATCTACAGAGCACTTAATGGCAGGAAAATTGTTTGATGGAACCATCCCATGTAATGAGATATTCCAGCAATTTATTCCTCACAATCTGTTAGCACCAAAAATGAGAACTTTGGGCAGGTGGGAAAACCTGATAGACAGAACCTGTTTACCACAGAAAATGTTCCTTAAGGATAGGGTTTTGTGTCTGTGTGAAACAAAAGCAAAGTGATGCACATCCAGAAACGGTCATTCAAGTCTATGTTAGTCGAGAAGATGAATTAAAATTTACCATTACCCTGTTTGACACAAGCTCAAACCTGGCATTTGAGATCTAGGAGGTTGTTTTAACGCAGAGGAGAAACGGGTTTTGAGGTCAGATGTCCTTTGGATTCCATTCTTATTTATTACAGTCTCTATATGAACTCCTGTTGCCCTCCATCCATCAGGAATCGAGCAGCAGAGAAGGGTTTCTCTGCTCCCTTCTCCAGGCCTTTCTGTGGGAGCTGGTGACACTGATTGCAGCTGCCTTTGCTCCTTGCCTGGTTCACTCAAAGTGGTGGGAGGGCAAGGTAAAAGCAAACAGAGGACATAGCCAGGACCTGACAGTGCCACTGGACTGCCTTGAGAGACGTCTGACCCCTACCCCTGAGAGAAGCTGTGAAAGGAATGTGCTGGTACCTGGTTAATCTGACGTGATGCCAAGCGAGAGCAATTGTGCCTGTTCCATAGGGAAGGCAGGCTGAGGGAGATCAGGGAGGGCATGAAGTTCTGAAGGACACCACACTTCAAGTTCCTTTATGCTGCTTAGACAAAAGAGGCCATAATTAGACATCAGGCAGGCTCCCAGCCTAAAGAAACCAAGTGGGAGTTTCTTTATATGTCAGGTTAGCGACAGCATCTCCTATAGCTATAAACCTACTCAAGTGTTTCCAAGACCTGGTTGGCGTGTGAGCTTGCTGGGAGCTTTGTGTATCCACAGCTAGAGGCCTGTCACTTGAATGGAACATCCATTTGCTGTTATTATTGCATTGTTATGTGGGTTTTGGTCTTATTATCACCACAGCCTTGTTTAGCAATAAGTACTCCCCTCCCACAGCTCTGCTGCTTTGCTGTGTGCATTCGGAGATGGCTCGTGCTGCATATCAATGGGAGTTGGGATGAAACAAGAGAAGTGCTGGGGTTTCTGTAAGCCAATCCCATCATCTGTCTTTTTGTGAGCTTGGAAAGTTGTCAGTCAGCACAGAGAAGTGATTGGCAAGGCTGGCTGTTCCCTTGGAGCTGAAGGGCTTTCTGGAAGCACAGCTGAAGTCATGCAGTGAATCCTTAAACAAGTCGGGAAAGGCAGAAGTGAAGGGAAATGGGGCAGTCAAGGAGGAGGCAGGGGTTGGAGCTGGATGAGCTTGAAGGTCTCTTCCAACCCAAACCAGGCTGGGATTCTATGAAATTCATACCTTCCAGTAAAAATAAGGTATTTATTAACCAGGAAAATCAGGTGCAGCTGAATGGACAGATCAGACACTGGCAATAAGAGGTGGTGTTCAGAACACCCATGAACGTGAAGACTGCAATCTCTCCTGTTGGATACTAAGGACAGCGAGCTGGGAAGCTCCGAGTCATTGCACACAGACCAGCGAGTGCAGCAGTGGGAGGTTTTGAGTTCACCTTTCACTTCTTCAGTGTTGGAGAGTGTTGAAGCCGGTTCAGAGTCCTCAAAGGCTTCTTTTGTCATCGTTTCTGCTGCTTTTGAGACGTTTCATGCAAACTGAAATGTGGGCCAGCACATTCTGCTGCTTCAGTAGTGTCCCTTTATTCTATCATAGCAGTGCTTCAAGCCTTTGCTAAGGTCAAAGCCCTGTGTTAAATGAGGCATTGCCAGCTCTTACCATTACATTGTCTGTTTCAAAGTCTCATCTGCTAAGAGGCTTTACACAGGGACCCCTCCCTGATTTTGCATGTGCTGTACTTTTAGCTGCAGTGTCTAGACCTGAGAGGGAAAAAACCCTCAAAAGCATAACTGGTAGAAGGCAGATTCACTGTACATACATATATACGTATATATGTATGTCTTCTAATGTTGGTTTGTGTTTTAACTTCAACCTTGTAAGCTTTTTCTGCGACTTAGGGCTGATAATAGCATAGGAGGCCATCTGGAAGGTCTTGCAAATACTGAGAGTACAGAAGCTGGGTCAGAGTTGGGATTCTCCATCCCCACTGTGTCAGTGTTAACATCTTTCAGGTTATGGAGATCTTTGCTGGTTGCAGGTTCTTCCTCAGAGCAGCTTCCAGTGTCTGAAGGGGGCTGCAAGGATGCTATATAACCTTGCTATGTGTTTGGCCTGACACCTTGCAGTAATGATATCTCTTTGTCTTGATAAGTCTTCTCTTTCTGCCACTCCTATTATATAGCAAGCATTTAGGGAGCAGTGTGTGGACAGTGGCATTATTGTTTGAGCTATTGCCATGCAGTTTTGATGTTAAAAAGTTCAACTTGCATCCTAAAGACAAGCGGAAAAGAGATTAGGTAATATATGTTAGATTAGGTAATGTATGTAACTCTGCTGATGTCAAGGAGGTCCATTGGAAGGGACACAGTGTGTCCACAGAGGCAATACATCAAATATGTGTGAAAATACGTTTTACAGGATCTTTTTCTTCAGTTTCCATGATGGATTATTATCCTTTTTTTCCCTTCTACTGATGTATAACACAGGCCAAAACCCCAGCTGATGTTAAATGGTGCAGCTCCCATAAATGCAGTGGGGCAGCTGACCTCTTTGACTCGGTTATTTTGGAGGGTAAAGCAGTGCAATTAATTGAAAAACAAGAAAAGGAGAGAATTGAGAGGAAGGAAAGGGCTTTTCTTGGAATCTTTAAAGTAGATTCAGTGGCAGCAGTGGAATTCAGACCATTGAACCAGTTCCTCTGAACAGCTTCTGTCCTGCTTACAGGATGGTGTGCCAACGATGGCATATTTAAGTGATATCAGCTGGGATGGTCAGTATCAAATATTGTCCACAGAAAGAATGAATAAAATAAATAAGAAGTAGCTTTGCACCATGCTCCATTATTTGAGGCTTTGATTTCAGCAGTAACTGCTTATACTGAGTGCCCATCCAGATGAGTGTGGCGTTCAGCGACATTGATGCCAATGATGACACTGATGTGACATGTCTTATTAGGTACCAGAATTGCTTGTCCTGTCTATCTTGTTGACCTCAGTTCCATGGTGGTGTTTGGTATCTGGCAAATGTTTTGGCACAATCAGCTTGACGTGTTGCAGTGATTCTCATATGGAAATTTGTACTATTGACTTCTTCCTGGATAATTACCTGTTGCAACAGGAACCAAACCAATCCCACTGTTAAACTATTCCTGATCTTATTGTAGTAACAGTTTTCTTCCAATACAATGTTTGCCATGGAAAACTGTTAACTTTCCAATTCCAGAGCTCCAGGATTTCTCAACAATTCGAATTCCAGCCTAGTGTCCATCCTTGTTTCCCATGAACCAGAGAGGTGATTAATGAATTGCAGATATTGAATAGTCTGTGTTCTCTGGGACTCATTAAAACATGGGACCAGTGTCCTGCTGTTATTTACCTCGTCTCCCAAATCGACAGTGCTTTCAATCCAATCTGATGACAGCATCGCCAGCAATGTTGAGTGTTCTGTCATCCCAAATGAATAGAAACTGCAACTGTTCTGTTATTTTCCATCCAGCACAAATCAGGTCCATGTCCTAAATGAAAGTTCGTGCTCGATGCACCTTTCTGTTTCTGCCTGTTGCATATTAACATTGCCAAGACACACGCAGTAGTTAGAGCAGTTTGCAATCAGTCTGCGGTTTTCCAAGTCTTGTCAGACTTTTGGCTCATCAGTATTCCTGTAGGTGTAGTGGTACCTGCAACATTTGAATTGCCACGTTGATAAGTCTGTGACAGAAATGGACTCTGACTGAATCTGGTACAAAATTGATGAGCTCTTGCAGGGAGGAATTGGATAAAAGGGAGACATCTGCTAATATACACTTGTTTCGAACTGGGCAGATATAAAACATGTCTCCTTGACATCCTCATTCCTGAGGCATCATTCAGAGGCTGCTTACATCAAGAAATGGAACCTTTGGGTGTCTGGTTATGGGCTCAGTTGTTGAGGCACCACCCTCATGAGGTTTGGCCTCTACCAAGAGGCTTCTTGGAACTGAGTGCAGGCAGGGACATCACTGGTTATGTGTGAAGGCAGCTTGGATTTCCCCCTCGGAAACAAGGCTAGGTTTTCCTGTTTAAACTCCTGGTTTAAATAAATGGAGAGTCTCAGCAGTCCTGAGCAATGTGATAAACTAAGTACGAGTTCATTAAAACACATAGAAATGCAGAGCCTTTCCTTCAGATGCATGCTACTAAGTCTTAAAGAGTTATAATGGCATCAGTTAAAACCCTTGTGACCCAGACAAGTTGTTTAATGGCATAAAATATGTGTAACTTAGAGCTAAACTGTTAGCTATTTGCAACAGGGATTCTTTTTTCTTTGTTGTGAATGGTTAAAACTGAAGAAAACCTGAAGATCAGGACGAATTATAGAAAAGGTTTAATATGTGATGCCCCAGTGCCTTCCAGGTCACAATGACGGCGCAAGCAGTGTTTTCCTGTTGCATCCTGTATATATATAATGAATGGGCTGTGCACAAAGAACCTGCAGGTATGCTTATTATTGCTAATTATATACTTTGCATTTAATAAAAGGGTCCTGTCTCCTGTCAGAGGGTTTAATGAAATGTTAATTTTTGCTACTAATCAACTGGAAACCTAATAGCAGCAGCTCACTAACAAATCCTTTGTGTTCACCCTTTGCTGTTCTGGAAGGTTTCCAGGTCCTTCCTAGGACAATTCATCTCTCCTGCAGACTACAGGAAAGTAGCAGCTCAGCAGAACACGTATAAATCCATCACATTCCCAACAGTGTGTAACCAATTAAATACTTACCCAAGTTGTATTTTAGCCTTAGAAAATGCATTTTATCAGGGCAGGTTTTCTTCTAAGCAGCCCTGCAAAGGTCACTCTGGAATTTTCTCCTGATAAATAAAAATGATGTAATGCTCTGTCAAATGTAATAACTCACCTACCTAAATCCTGCCTCTCACACCGTCTTTCTGAACACTACTTAATACTTGGAGTTCTTGTGAGCCCCAAAATCTTCTGAGAGCTTTGAAAACCCTGCTGTGAAGTGTATTTCAGCAAGCTGCAGTACCTCTTCAAGCCTGAATAAAAAGCCCTCATGATGTAGTGAACAAAAAGTGTTTGCTTCAGAGTAGAATGGCTCTGTTCATGCATTTCACTCTAATTCAGGCCCGTTGTCTTTGAGTTATGTCTTGTTTTAAAGGATCCATTGACAGAGGCAGTGTTAGATATAAGGTTAAATACAAGGAAGGAGTTGTTCCCTGTGAGGGTGATGAGGCCCTGGAAGAAGCTGCCCAGAGAAGTGGTAAATGCTCCATCCCTGGCAGTGTTCAAGGCCAGGTTGGACAAGAGCTTGGGTGATATGGTCTGGTTTGAGGTGTCCCTGCCCATGGCAGGAGGTTGGAACCGGATGATCTTAAGGTCCTTTCCAGCCCAAACTATTCTATGATTCTATCTGGGGAAGGAAAGGTTGGGAAGGAAAAGAATTATTGGGTTCTTTTGGTTTCTTTCCTCCCCAGCTTTGGATGTTGCATTTGTTCACATTGCTTAGGCATGTGTTCTTGAGTAAGCATTTTGTAAGAATATATAATTGAGGGGTTTCTGCGTGTTTGTGGATCAAACTCAAAGCATCAAGGCAGTGATTCTTCATCTTTCACAAGCTGTGGTTCAGGGTTTCCTAAGGACCTTGTATTCAGATACTCTGTAGATACTGTGCAGAGCTCAAACTGGTTAAGGATCTCCGCAGCCCCTTTGTGTACGTGCAAGAAGAGGCAGGCTTCCCTCTACATTGGTTTTATACCTAAATAGGGCAAAACAGCCCGCTGTCAGATTAGTACTTACTACTCAGTAGAGCTGCACATTGCTTTTTGTACCATATGCAAGAAGAGTTCCCTGCTCAAGGAACTCGTAGGCTGAAAGAGGAGTTTACCAATGACAAATATACAATAGCGAGCAGCTAGGCTGAGAATTCTGTGTTACCAGGCACAAAACAGAACATGTTCTGATGTACATCATGTGGAGCAGTTGTTGATTGTGAGAGAAAGCCATATGTGTGTTGGAAATACAGATGCACCAAAAGCCTGTAGGTATCAATGATGTACAGGCTGATCATCTCAGCGCTAAATAGCAGTGTCTTGCCTTTGGTGTTATCAGCCATTCATTCTTTATTCCAACAATGTGTTGCTTTTAGCATGTTTGTCATTGATGATCTTACTGCCTTCAAATCTGAATGGCTAAATGGAGTTTCCATGGAGCAAACCCGTGTTGCTGTCTGTTGACTGAAATTGCAACCCAGCTCTGATGAATGGCTAAAATCAAACCCGTGCCCATGCAGCTCTTCAGAGTGGAAGGATGCTCAGATGCTCCAAGGTTATCTTTCTGGATAAGGTGAACATTTCTGTACTGATAAGTTGCAATCTCTTTGCAGTGTTTTACTCAGTACCTTCCTTTCTGGATTCAGAATCTCACTGGCTCTGGTTTAGGTGGGTTTTGGCTTGAGTGAATGCTGAGATTTGCATCCTTCTGGCAGCTTGAAAATACAGGCCCTTGTACCATGAGAGCTCAGAGTGAGCTCTTAGCAACTGCTTCATGGCTGAAGTCTTTGAGTTTGTCTTCCAGGGGCTTTGAAGAGTTGCCCATGTAGTTTCAAGGAGTCTCATTTTGAAGTGCTTTGAAGCTTGTAGGTGAGAGCTGAGCTTGACCGAGTCCTACATTTGAAGCATGGTGGACTTTAAGGCGTTATTTAAATCTGTGGTGTGTTCTCTTCTGCCTTTCCCCACACATCAGGTTTTTGAATCAAGTATTTCTGTTTATTTTACAACCAGTTATTATTTTAGCATCTTTCTGGGTTTTTCCTGGACCATTTCACTGAGACAGAATGGCCAGAAGTACAGGGGAGATTTACTGCATCCAGTCTCGCACATGTGTGTGTTATCTCTGCCAACCAAGCACGCAGAGGTAAACTCAAATCAGGAAGGTGATAATTGAATATATTGAGTAGTTGAAGTAGGTGAATTTAAGGCAAGGAGTAAGGAAAGGGGGCTGAAAACTCAGCGTTTTAAATGGCAGAGTCTTGAAAGGAAAATTGAAGCCCTAGAGATAATGCTTGAGTGACCTGACATTATTTAACAGAGTACCAAGAACTGCAAGAAGTGGAGAAATTGAATTGATGACCTGGAAAATAAACTCAGATTAAGGAATCTCCTGATGAGGAGGTTGCTGCGAGCCTGGAGATGAGTGATGCTGAGGTGATTCTTGCTTTTTATACCTGTCCTTTTTGCTGTTAATGCATTATGGGACAGGCTCTAGGTTGTGGTAATTCTGAACTCTCTGATCATAGAATCCCAGACTGATTTGGGTTGGAAGGGACCTTAAAGCTCTTCCAGTTCCAACCCCGTGCCATGGGTAGGGACACTTTCCATTAGACCAGGGTGCTCCAAACCCTATCTAATCTGGCCCTGAACACTTCCAGGGATGAACCAGGCTGCCTTTTGCTTCTGTAGGAGGACATGGGATGATAAAGGAACATCACCATGAGTGTTGCTGGTGGCATGTGTGATGGCAAACAAAAATGGCTTTGTGTTTGGAGTTGTGGTTCCTAATTAGTATGTAAATATAAATCTATTGTCTATGGGGGAAATAGGATTGTGCTATAGAAACCAGGCTGTCCCTCAGTGTTAGGAAATGGTGTTTATTCAGGCAAGGCTGAAAAATACATGCCAGGCATCTGCTCCGTAATGCATTTCCTGCTGGGAAGCTGGTGTCTGAGCTCTTCAGCTAGTATTCTAACACTTGTTTGGAAAGTGGCAGTAGGAAGCAAACAGAGTTTTGAGACATCTTTGTGCTTCCCATCATTCAGGGCCATGGAATTTCTTTATGATCTCGGAGGGGTGGTGGCTCAGAAGCCAACGGATGCCCATAGCATCCTTTGTAATGACTCTCTCAGCATGTCCTTGGGTTGCTCCTCACTTCACCTTGGAAGTGGGAATGGTACCAAGAGGCAAATCCTTACATTAGCTGCCAAGGTAAAAGTCTCTGCAAAAAAAAGAACTTATTGGGCCCTATTTTTCTGTCATTTGAAGGCTGTTACAGGAAGATCTTCCTGTAAATGAAAAACAACCCCATTATCTGTAATCATCCTCCTCCTTTTCACTCTGTGTCCCCATCTCATTTTCCCTGGGTTCAAATAATTGGACAAACAAGAATTTGCCCTCTCGGTGTGAGCTCTGAGCTTTTGTCTTGTCCTCATTTTGCTCTCTCTGGCTGCTTCAGTCATTTCAGTTCTCAAGGTTGGAGTGTTTGCAGGGGAAAATTGAGGCTGGACTCTTCGGTTCTCTGTCATTGCTTCTGGATCTCGCATTGATTCACTGAATGGCTCTGGGCCATGTCACAAAGGCTGGTTTCGGTAACGCTCCTGTGACCATTAAAACCAGAGCAGTCATTCTGCCCCGGAAAGCAATTTAAGATGTAATTAATACTTGAGGGCCTCACTGCTTTGGTGCAATGAGTAGGAAGGTCTGGTGATTTCTGTACGTAAGTATCCTACATTTGCTACTGGTTAAAACACTGATTTGATAGTAAGAAAGAAAGCAAGGACAGAAGGAAGCCAAAGTGAAGCTGATGGCTCGACAGCCATCCATATTCTTGGGTCTCTTTTATAGTTGTAGCATTAGATGTAGATTGCTCCTATGATCCTGTTAGATGGGTTTCACAGGGGCCTCATTGGCTTCTATGGAAGGTTTTTAGCTCCTTGGAAATCACACCCTCACCCATCTCCTTACCCCCAAGGGGAGATGGACAGCGTGTGGTGTTCCACAAGGGCTGTGCTCATCACAGTGACCACTAAGGTTTTAAAAGGGTTTGATTGCAAACTTACACCAGTAATGGACTTTGCAAACCAGTCCCACTGGGATGTCTATGCCCACACTTTCAGATTGCTCCATTTTGGGATTGGTTGTTTCATTTTTAGTTTGTGTTTTAATTTCACCATTTCAATGCCAAGCAGGGAATGGTTGTGCTATAATTGCCTCATTTCTCCTGCATAATGTGCTTACCTTGTTCTGACCCAATTTCCTCGTTGCTATATGAAACCAGGGTTGAAGGATCAGGAGAAGAAACGTTGCTACCTTTTCCCTTCGGCACTCGGGGCTGTATCTGCACAGCATTTTCTCATTGGCCATAAATCAGGATGTGAGCGTCCTATAAAGATTACTTTAAAAACAATCTGAACTATGACACATTTATGGGATCATGACCATATTACTGTGATATGAGAAGGAGTTAGTTCCCTTCATTTTTTTCCCTTGCTAAATGAGAGTGGGTTCTCCCTTCAGTGAAGTATGCTTCATGATGTATGGAATAAAGCCGGCCAGTAATTTAGTTGGGATGATTTATATGAGCCATACCTATAACTATTTTTCCTCTTGCTCTTATGGTGTGGTGCCAGGAAGGCTGTAAACAAATCATTGACCTTTCTGTGAGTGTGTAACCATTGACCGGAGGGCTCCTCACCATCGATCCTGTGTTTCCTGGCAGTGCGGAGGATGCTTTGAGAGGAGGGCAAATGCTTTTGTGCCTGAGCCCCCCCGTGTTTGTGGGGGCTGTTTACATCGTGGTGTCCTATTGCAGCCCCCATCCTTCCTGTACGAGGCCTGTGTGTCCTTTTCAAGTGAATTGCTTGAGGTTTAATAAGGGCAAATCAACGTCCAATTCAGAGAGAAAAGGTTTATTGCCTAAAAGAGGTGGTTACTGCCTCGTTAA
Source organism: Melopsittacus undulatus (assembly GCF_012275295.1). Classification (NCBI taxonomy): domain Eukaryota; kingdom Metazoa; phylum Chordata; class Aves; order Psittaciformes; family Psittaculidae; genus Melopsittacus; species Melopsittacus undulatus. The sequence goes on from NC_047544.1 coordinate 1,479,416, forward strand.
TTATACTTTTCATTCCTTAGGTGGCCTTGAAGCACTTTACAGAGTAATGTGAATGTCATAATTGCCAGATTACGTCAAGTTGACCCAGCATTGCAAACCACAGAACAGACCCAGTGTTCTGCCTGCAAAATCAGGGACCTGGTCACTCTGTCCATGGCAGGTCAGCCCCATCCACCAATGCAGGGGCTTGCCTGGACTGGAGCCGGTCAGTGAATGAAGATCTGCTCTGAGAGTGATGTTAAAATGAAAGATGGAATGGTGTCAAACACTGAGCCTCTGTTTTCAGAGGGATTCAGTGCACAGCCTACACTTAGTGGGGATTGCAAGTGCTCAGGAGTCATAAACATCAGCCTGCTGCATCTCAGAGATGCCCCAAACACATCTGAGCACAATATTGGAAGGCTTTACTGGGAAGCAGTGCTTTTCTCCCTCTTTCTTCACGCTTGCCATCTCCTTAATTAAATCCCCCATAAGCCAACCGGATTTGCTCAGCCACAGGGAGTTAAACAGGCTATAGCTGGGAAGAGATGTCTGCATTCGCCTCATTCTCTTACAGCATCACCTTTTCACTGCTCAGGCCTCAAAACTGGGCCACGTACCACTGCAGAGTCATGAACATAGTCCTGAATGTAGTGAAAAATCAAGGACTTTTCATCTTTTAGTTATTTTATGCTTATCCTGCTGCCAAGAAAGGGCATTGAGAGAGCTGCAGGGAACAAAGAATCTTCTAACAACTTACTGTGGGCTCCATGCAGCATAGCCATATAGTGTCCACAGCAAAGATGCCCTCTTGCTCTGTGTCTCCCTGTGACAGCACTGTGGCTATTCCAAAGGAAGAAAAGGTAATCTATGATGGCATATTCAGGGCCAGGTTGGACAGAGCCTTGGGTCACTTGGTCTAGTGTGAGGCATCCCTGCCCATAGCAGAGGGTTGGAACTGAAATGAGATTCAGATCCTTTCCAACCCAAACCATTCTGTGATTCTATGGTCACAAGCAGTTGCTGATTGAGGGGTTACAGAGGGAGACCAAGTAGTTTAGAAAGGAAGAACAGATGCTTCAGTGTTTGCTGCCCCCAGAAAGTTGTCGCAGGCAGCCCTCTGTTGTCTGTGTAAGTGAATCCCCTCTATGAAACAAGGGCTTTTTCTCTTGGCTTGAGCCTTCATGTATTCTTTCCTCCAGCTCCCTGCGTTTCCCTTAGTGCTGTGACATCAGTGTGTGTGTGTTGCCCAATCCTGCTGCTGATACGCAAGGTCTAGATCACAGTGCGCTTATATTTAGCTTGGATAGATTAGCAAAACTCTGTTGAACAATAAAGCCATTTATATAGTTCACCATCTTAAATTGAATAGTATCATCTACCCTGGGTGATAATCTGATCCAGCTAGCTTGTGAAAGCTGTATGTATTTACCTTTATTCTCCAAGCCTTTCAAATGCTGTGGGAGTTGCAGACATCACCAGCTCATTGCAAAAGCTTCATTGTAGCTTTGCACATAATTACTTCCATTACTTGCACCTTATTTAATACCTATACATTTTTTTCCATTATGAAAGCGTGTAACATGAGTTATCTACTTCCAGCAATTACTTCTCTTTTATTCATAGCCATTCACAGAAGTCTTCCTCCTACCCTAGTTTCTCCTTCAGTCTTAAAGCTTAACTTCAATTATGAGTTTGTTCCATCCCACCATATCAGAAAATGAATTATAAAACATATATTCTCTTCTTAATAGTGCCTGACCTTTTGGGTTTATGGGATGCATTTTCTCCTAGCTTCTTTGTTGTAAGTAATCACTGTTTAGGGGTCAGGATGAGGAGTAGGGAGGGTAAAGAGACTTATGAACACCCACATTCTGCTTCTTTGAACTGAGCAAAAGGCTGATTGGGGCCACTGCTGTGGCGTTTGACTGCTTCTCAGAACCAAATGGGATTCAGGAAGCTTGTAGGACCCAGCTCAGGCTTTCTGTACCTCTGAAAATAGTTCAGTTCTGAGAGATGGGTCAATATTATTGAGCAGGATCAATCCAGCAAGATTGGATGAGCCCTTTTCTATTAATTGATCAGTCTAAATGAATTAACTATGCAAGACATGGATTGAATATGCCATTGGCAAGATAGGCTGGGCAATCTGGGACCCCCAGAACTCAAGTGGGTTTTGAAAGGCATATGTGATTCTGTGCTATTGCGAGAATCTTTGCCTTTGGCTCCATAATGATTCCTCACACAGCAGTGAAGCTCTACATGTGAAAATGTGTCCTTGACACTGGAAGCTAACTCGTTACTTGACTTTTAATTACAGTGCCTGCTGGATGGTGATGGGTTTTTTCCCTAGGAGACTGGTTCTGTTGTTTGTCTTGCATCAAGAAGCATGCATTAGAAAGAGCAACGAGGGCAAATGCATTGCTGAAATCAGAAAGGCCAAGGTACTGAAGAAGTCCCTGCATTGAAACCAGTGGAAGTAAATATAGTCCTGTCAAAATAATTAGTATGATGAGTAAAAGTGACTTTTATAGCAGGGAACATAATTGCATTGTCATGGCCCATTATTTGACCTTCTATGAACCATCCTTCAATACTGCTAATGAGTAGTTCTGCATATGCATGTTGACAGCCCTTGTTGGGAAATAAGCAGCACCTTGAAACCCAGTGAAATATTAAGCATACAGGATGCTTGTTATCTATTAAAGACCCCTATTAATGTAGTTCCTCCATGGTGTAGTAATTGGGGAGAGCTTCATAGGACTTGTTCCCCCTCTGTCACTTGTGGAAACTCAGGGCTCTTCTTTGTAACATCCTATAAGCAGCTATTTTAGTATGTAGCCCTTAGCTTATATGTTTTCCAACGTAAAGTTAATGAAATTATAATTAAGGGATAATGAACAGGAATTCAGTGCTAGCTGCACACTGCTGCCTGAAGGATTGGCATTGTCATCCGATTTCTCCTAACTTGCCTGTTAATGCTCTGCTCATGGACAGTGATATACCTCAAGGCCTGCATTTTGATGCCGTCCTTCTCGGATTGATACAAGAAGCCCCTTATGTGGTGTTTAATTCTGCAGCTTCTCATTCAGAGGTGCTGCTTTAGACCAAAAGGAATCATTCTGATAATCAGCTTCTGCATCCCATGAAACAGGGACGAGAGAACCTTCCCTCCCAAACATCTGCCTTACACACACTTAATGTCTCTGAGAGCTCTTGAATGTGTTTTAGAAAGAAAGCCTTGATTTAAGACTCCAAGTGAGAGTTTCCCGTTCTCCTAAATCCACTGTGGAAGTCATTGAGTGCTTTCAGAAATGGTGCCTTTTACCTAAATTCGGGTCTTCCAAGCATCAGCTTTTGTTTTGCTGAATCTGGGGGGGCTCAGCTATTGTGGTACCTCTTTCATCAGAGATGCTACAACCTCAGAAGCTGCAGCTATTTCAGTGCCTCTTCAGCTCTAAAAACTTGTTCTCTAACTTGCTTGTGTTTTGGTGTAGAACAAGCTCTCTCTGTGGGTCTGGAAACCATCTTTTTAGCAGCAGCATTTTTTGCTATTTCTATAAATGCATAAAATATTTATCTGTATAATTCTGTGTATGCATTTGAAGGCTGGTTCGCTCCATCCCTTTGAACGCAGCTGTGTTCCTACATCTCCGTAGGAATCAGAGTTTCAGTACTTCAGATGATTCGTGTGTCTTTAGTCTGAATCTAATCAGTCAGCCACCAACTTTTGCCAGCTGGTGCCAAGAGATAAATACACAGCTCCCTAATCTTAAGGAAAGCTGAGAAAATAAGACCTTACAAATGATGATCAGGTCACCAACTGGACTCTTGAACAAAGAGATTGAGCTTCTGTTCATAGGAAAATGGTTTCATGATCAATCTCAGCTCTCCATAGGCACAGCTGATGGTGGCTGCATTGATGTCCAAACTCTGAACACTGGTGTCAAAAGTGTGGGATTAGAAACAACCCTCTTCATCTCCCATTTTAGGTGGCTTATGTTTCATTAGGAACTAAGAAGCGAAACAATACTGCCAGCAAAAGCACTTGCCAAATATTGCAGTTACCCCATAAAGCATTAAAACATAATGGGGGTTAGATCTGTGTTGCCAATGCAGTTATGGCAGTTGTAGGTACCAACCTTCTGTTCTAATAACCTGCTATGTCCTATTACTGTCAGCAGTTGTCTTCTGTCTTGACTGTACCACAAGCATCTCTGTGTGGTCACTTGAAGGGATGGAGAGAAGGAAATCAGGGGGGTAGTTAGAGCGTGTTGAGCAGAGGCTGCTGCAATCCCTACCCATCTGTTGTGAGCTTGTCTTGGGTTTATCCAGGCGGTTTCATAACTGACTCTTCTGGTTTAATTAATGTGTTTCAGAATTAATTGATGACCATGCTGTTGATGAACAGATCTGCGTAGGCTTTGTGAGTACAGTTGCAGCCACTGCTTACTGTCATTGTAAAGGTTTACAAGACAAAAACGTGCGTATAAGATGTATAAGAAGCATTCAGGAGATGGGACTTTGGTCCCTGACTCTGTTGCAAGGGCAATGAATTCCTTTGTGCTTTATACATCCCCTGAAAGATCCAGGGAAAGGTCCCCTCACCTATTGCTTGCCTGTCTTCTCTAGCATCACTAGTAGACTCCAGCTGGTTTAAGTCTTTTCACCTACAAGAAACATCTTCATTCTGTTTCTAGTTACCTACCTCTTGATTACTGTAGATAATGAGACATGGCTAGTGGGAAGTGTGGACATAAATCTGTCACTTTGGCTTTGAATTCGTTTCCATGACCTGGGTTTGTGCCTGTCTTTGTTGAGAGAACCTCTTGTTGCAACCATCTCTGCCGTTGCTCTGATGAACTGCAAATATGCCTAAGCTATTGCTCTCTTTGTGCAGCGAGACTGGTTTGCATGTACAGAGCTTAGGAAGCATGACCTAAGGGTGCCTCATCATCCTATACATTTGAAGTCTTGTGATGGTTCTGGTGCTAAGCATTTTTAGAGCATAGAAGGCTGTTTCTGAGCAGGCAGCTAAAGGATGCTGGAATATCCACCTTTCATTGAGGTCAATGAGACTTGGGATTCCTAAAATTGTCAGGGATCTCAGGTTAGGTGATTTGCACAGTGGAGCTCAATATTAACAACTTATTTCCTGCATTTCATCTGTTTCTTGCATTATAAACTCTTTATTGACTCCTTTTTAAAGACTTTGTATACGAGGCTGATTATATCCTTCCTGTTGAATCTCCCTGCTTCTGTAGTGTCTATCAGTACTCAGTCCTAAATGGAATGCCTCAGTAAGGCCACAGTCTGAATGCTTAGAGCTAATGCTAACCGTGAAGTAGCTGGTTTCTGGTGTTACTCATTTACAGCAAGCCTATTCCATCTGGAAAAAGACAATAACAGGGGTGTTGAAAACCTGTCTCTGTTCAATTTAGCATCAGGTGGCCTGGAGAAGTCATTAATTTTGTAGTGGTACCTGGGATTGTGTGGCTGCTGTATTGGGAATTTCCATTTCCTTCCCTTGCATTGAAAGTGAGGGCTGGCATTTGAAATGTATCCTGACAGATTCAACGGTTTTCCCTGTGCAATCAAAGGGATTAATTATTGAGCCTATTTTCAGGAAAGTAGGTTTTAATGGCAATTTATAAGGATAGGAAACGGGTTTGATTTCCTGTCTGTAGAGGATGCCAAAAGATAGGTTGCTTCAGGCTTGAGTATTCAGTCTAATGAGGTCCTAGGGGATAAATAGCAACAGCTTGAGCACCCTTGCTTGGAACTAGCAAACACACAGGACATGCCTGTTGAGAAAAAGGCCAGTTCTGGTTTCTGTGAAGCATTGTGGCTACTCTGCTGACTGAGCAGGAGCCATTGTCTGCACTGATCCTATGGAAGTTACTGAGAAACAGGCAGGAGAACTCATTCCTCACACCCAGTGAGCTTCAGCTCTGCTTTAATGTTGTCTTTCTCGCATCCAGGCTCCTGCCAGTCCCGGTATTGATGCTGTTCAACTAGCAAAGTTCCTGCCAAATGTGCTGTGGCTCTGACAGAGGGATAGGGAGTAGATCCTCTGCCATCACCAGAGTAGATCCAGCACTTACAGTGGCATTTCCATACTTAAGATATAAACTAACATGAGCACAGAGTGGTTTATTTGAGGGGCTTTTTGGTTGGGTTTGGTTTTTCTATTAGAGCAATTACTACTTTCCAAGGCGAAGAATTAGGACAGGAAAATCAATGTGCATCCCTTTGCAGTAAGGAGCAAGCCAGCACGTGTGTCTAGAGGAGAATAACGTGGGCTGACAGCAACATTTGACCTGGGCTCCTTGGAGAAAAAGACTCTCCTGTGCAGAAGGATGCTCAGTCTGGAGTCTGAATTGATGATTCCTGCTCTGTATCACAGGATAAAGTGTTATCAAGGAGGTATAAGCCAGATGGTTTCCCTGAACCACTGACATTAGCAGCCTGCAACTAGATAAATAGTTTAAATTGCCTGGTGAAAGAAGCTCTGGAATCTTCCCACAGTTGGCATTAACCTTGAGGGAGGAGAGGCTGGATTCTGGCACCAGTTACTAGCTTGGGAATTGCTGAAAATCATATCCCCTTCGACTGAAACAAGGAGTCTGTCTTGGGCTTAGCTCTCTTAGCCCAGCAGCCTCATAGGAGACTATTAATGCAATAATCACGTTACTTACTCCTCCCTTAGTTTGATATCTTTCTAGTGCCATAAAATTCCTACCATGGTTTGCTTTCCTTTTCATTTTCTGTCTTTTCCTTTCGGATTACATATCCCCCCATTTCTTGGCTATCCTGCATTGCTGAAGTGAGTTGTGAATCCCATAAGAACACAACTCAGTGCTGTCTGAGTGGTTCACGAGGCAGCTAAAGGAAATAAAATGTTAAACCCAAGAAGGAAACAAATAATATCTCAAATGTCAAGAGGAACTTACTCATCCAAAGAGAGGGAGGTAACAGAGAAGAAAAACTGAGGACTGGTCTAGGCAGAATTAGATGTCTCTCCGATTCCAGTTATCATTAGCATGGAGCAAACTTGAATGTTAGGGTTTCTAATGAGTCTAATCCTTCCAGTTGCAATGAGAGCAAGAGAGATTCCTGCTGTGACTGTGCAGTATTGGATACACTGAATTAGCAGCTCTGGGATTAACTGCAGCTCCGGATGAAAATCAAACCCAAACAAACCTTGGTTGTCTCTTGGCTGCATCCTGTTGTTAAGATGATTTAGGAGCTGGGATGACACTGGAAGCCCAGGAGATGCAGGTTTGTTGACACACAGGTAACACATCCCCAGCAAACTTTGCTTTTGAGCTCTGTGAGGGAAAACATTTTGTGTCAGCACTTGGCACCTCCTTCACACCACAGCACAAGACTTGCTGTCGTTACCGGTACTGGAGGCATCTGAGGGTTGTGTGACAACTCGGGGAGCTGAATTTATGGCCTCCTGAAGGCAGTGTTCTGTAGAACAGAATTCCCCTGCTAACAACATTCTTGGTTGGTTGTTTCTTTATGGAGCAGCTCTGGTTGGAAATGGTCTTTTTCTACTGGGAGCTTCAGGGTTTGTGTTTCTTTCTCCAGCCAAACTGTGCAACACTCATAGCAACAGGTTTTCCTTTGTCATTAGACTTCCGTGATTGAAAGCAAACCAGGCTTTTATTCCTCAGGGATGCCACTGTTTCTGAAGATGAGGTTGGGAGAAGAGGGGTGGAAATACCCTTTGCAACAGAAGTATTAAGGAGTTCAATTTATTAAGTTAATCAAAATACTGCTGAAGGAAAGTTGATCACAGCCTATCCCCACCGGGAGACGTTACGTGATTATAAAGGGCTGCTTATTCTGAGAGATAATGAAATAACAGTTTCTGGTAGCTGGAAGTTGTGTAGGAAGAAATCCCATCCCGTGCCACAAATCATGTGCAAACTCTTACAAATGAGTATTTGGAGAAATTGCTGCAGTTGTGGTTTATCCATCACTTGAAAGATGCAGCAACAACCCATGCTGAGGCTGCAGCCAGCCTGTGTGAAACAGCTTCCTATGGGAACCAGAGCAGAACAACACCAACATCTGGGTGCTGTTTCTGCCTCTGCCATTCACCTCCTAAGTGACCTTCTGCCTTCACATCACTCCTCTGCCTCAGTTTCCCCATTTTAGACTGACAGGAGAGGGATTTACCTCTGTTTGTTATGTTCTGTTGATGTAAAGCCATACATGCAAGGCTGCTGTCATCTCTCTAGGATCATTGACTTGTGTGCTTCCTTTCAAGCTCTGTTTATGGGTTTTCATAGTGAAGTTCTGCTACCCCGTTTCCTCCTGGACTCATCAAGGCTGCCTCATCAACATGGATCTGAAGTCTCCCTGCTGCTGAGTTTCACTCTGTACATTGCCACCGTGACCCACTTTGCTTTCTCAGATAAAAGCTGCCCACAAAGCAGCATCATTTTCATTCTCTCCACTCCCACATATTCTCCTTTACAAACACTTTATTCCTCTCGATGAATTCTTGTTATTGCTGCCGTAAGTTACTGATCTGCTTAAAAAAACCCACGTCTAAAAAGCCTTCAATTGAGATTTCAGAAGAATGAATGTAATGAGAAAGAAGACTCTATAAAACACAAGTTAATGGATGGAAACACAACCCCAGGTCTCTGCAGGTTCTGAAACATTAACTAATGCAGATAGAGGTGTGCTGCTGCTGTTTGCTTTGCTGCTGTTTTACTTGGTTTCACTTGGGAACCAGCCCTGAACAGAAGCCCAGAGTGCTGAGCACCAGAGCAAAGGGCATTTCTGAAACCCAGGAGCTCTGCACAGCTGAAGAACTTGCTTGAACCTTAGTGCCTGTCTCCCTTCTTCACACATTCACCTTGCAGATGCCCTGGTGAGAGGAGGCAGGAATGGTTTCGCTGGCTTCCACCTTCTCCTTCTTGTTCAGCAGACAGCCTGGTGTGTCCCAGGAGCAGCATCATTATGGTCCTTTGCCTGGGATAATGATCTTATCATGGGGAATGAGGCTGGTTGCCACATGGTGCTGCCTCAGCGATGCTGATGCTCGGTGCAGAGCTAACGTGTCTGTGCTGCATAAGCACATCACAGGGGAAAGCCCAGCTCCTATGGGGTGTCTGAGGGCTCGTGTTGGAGCAGGCTGCTGAACCAGGTCACCATGAGGAGATTCCATCTGCAGGACTCCTGCATGGAAACAGCTTGTCCAAGGCTGTTGGCCTGTTTAGGTTGGCCCTAAGATCGGGATAATCTGGACTGACTTATTGATATTGAATTATTTTGTGTTTATAATGTTAATTGTAGGTTAATTTTATGGCTAAGTCAACTGAATGGGGACATCAGGGTCCATTGCTAACGCCTACCACAGATCTTGTAGCATTAATAGATATATCAGAATCTCTTTATCATAGAATGAGAGAATGGTTTGGGTTGGAAGGGACCTTAAAGCTCATCCAGTTCCAACCCCTGCCACGGGCAGGGCCCCTTCCACTGGAGCAGCTGCTCCAAGCCCCTGTGTCTGACCTGGCCTTGAGCACTGCCAGGGATGGGGCAACCAAATCTCAGTCTCTGTTTCACTGGTTTTGGAGCTCAAATCCTTAGGGAAGATAAAACCTAAATATTTAGCTTTAGGGAAGCTCTTCCCTAGCTCTCTGCCTTGTTTCTATTTCTTTTTAATACCCTGTTGGAGACTGGGATTTCCCTGGTATCCATTCATTTTATTTCCCTGAGAATGGTCCAGAGCCTGCAAAACTTCACAGTTAGGGTTTTACTTGGCTTCGTGTCAAGAGCCATACACTGATTTTACACGCAAAGATCCTAGTTAGGCAGCAGGTGATAAAGCAAACTTGAGCTTGGCAAGGATTCTGGGGCTGCTAAATGCCATCGGAACTCTTAATGATCCCAAGTGCGCGGTCGGGTAGTTTTGCACCCCATCCAAAAGGAAATGGCAGGAGGGTTGTGTGTGCAGATTGGAGGACATCTGCTACAAACCATGGGGATGTGTTTTCTCAGGAGTCAATGGAAGTCTTACTGCTCCCTAAATGCACAAACACAGACGTTCCAGTCCCAAGCCCTCTGCACATGTGGATGGCTCTCGCTCTTGCTAAAGTAGTTCCTTCAAGCTTGCAGTTTGCAGCCCATGTCCAGTTAACTGTTAAGCTGCTTGGGAGGCAGATTAGTAGCTGGTTCCTATTAACCTGGTCCCTTCCACAGCCACAAGCCCCATTTCCTTACTGGTTTACAACCTGCTCCTAGTTAGAAATACTTACGTTCTGCATCCTTGACCTGGTTCTCCATCTGCCATTAGTAAGAACTTGGAGTTACCAGCTTTTGGCTGCACATGTTTGACAATGACAAGGACTGAATCACAGCTACAGGAAGCTGGCAGCTGGCACAATCAGCTTGGGTAGGGAGCATTTTCTCAATGGTTCATATAGATTTCACCTTTGCACCCCATTCCCAGGTTTGATTCTCAGCTGGTGGAAGTGAATTTGCTTCTGCTCATCTAAGGGACTTCTCAGTGCTTAGTTCTGATGAGCATCCAGCCCTCAGTTACTGTCTGTCCATTGAAATGCAGTCAGCATCCCAGCTAGATTTTTCTATCAGTCACTTGCAACCTGGTGTTTTTCCCTGCCTTATAGTAGGAAGAGCTCTGTTGGACTTCAGAGAGTGCCACTGAAGGGGAAGAATCAGATTGTTAAATGAATTGGGACTCCCAACCCACTGTGAATTTAAGTTGACCTAATTCAAGTTAAATGATATTGGAATCCTGTGTAGACCCCTTAATTCATAATTAAGTAGTCTTAATTTGCTTCTGTAATTCATAGAATCCCAGAATGGTTTGGGTTGGAAGGGACCTTAAAGATCCAACCCCATGCTGAGAGCAGGGACACCTTCCATTAGACCAGCTCAATTGTCTTGACTTTCAAGTGTTCTCATAGTGGTTGTAGTTGCAGTACTCCCTGTCCTGGCACAAACAGATCCCTACTCTTAAGCCTCAGCCCCCACCTCCATCAGAGGTGAGGACTTATTTGTATTCCTATATTTATAGAGCATTTAAACAAGCTTCTTCCTTCTTCTGCCTGCTTGAATCTTATGTCTAGGAGGAAAGGGCAGGAAGCTCCCCCTTCATAACAGCTACAGACCACCAGCTTGATTCCCCACCACTTTGATGTGCTTGTGCACTCGTTTTGCACAAGTACAGAACATCCCCACCTGAGGTGAAACGCAGGGAAATCAGATGTGTGGCACACTTGAAAGCTCACTGCTCCTTAATCCTCTAACCCAGTTTGCTGCTGCTTTTAATGTAACCTCTGTGTTGGCAGCCATGGGAGAAAGAGTGAATAATAAAGGGAGAAAACCTCAGTTCTGGGTGTAATGCTTTTCTAGCGTTGAAAACTCAATAGAAAAGCAAAGGGTGAAGAAGATTTCTTTAATGTAGGAGAGGCTTTCCAACAGCATGATAAATAGGTCTCACTTCTCCCATTCTCTGCTACAAATCAGAACAGACTTCCCTGGAGCTAATGATGTACTAGCAATATACCAGTATGAAAGGGGGATCTTGGCACTTGTTTTTTGCTGTTCTTTAATTCATGCAAATGTTTTAGGCTCTGGCAGGTTTTAACCCTCTGGGTTCAACTGTATTTGAGGTGTGTGTGAAACCTGTTCATGGGAGAACTTCCTGGCATCACAGCCCTCACTTTGAGATACCAATGGCAAAGACTTGAGCTGCTGTTAAAGGGTCCTTTGGTTTGGATGGGCACTGATTTACACCAGTCTCACCTCAGAGCTGGCAATGAGAAGTTGTGGGCTCTTTCTCATCTTCTGTAAAAGCACCTTTCTATTGCTTTGGCCAAACAGAGCTCTTTGCCTGTCATTTATCTCCAGTCTGAGCCTGCTGTCAAATAGCTTTGTGCAAATGAGATGCAGACGGAGCCAACCACTTGCTTTGTCCTAAGCTGAAGTACCCATTTCTGCTGATTAATCTGGTGTGTGTTGGGAGGGGAGCTGCTGCTGATGCTGTTTCCTGCCCAATTGTGTTAAATTCCTTCATGCCAACGATATTTGTGCATGCCTCTTGTGCTCCCGAAGTCCAGACCTGGAAGCAGCCACAAGGCTCGGAAACCTGGGCTCCTCCTTATAGCTTTCACTGCTCAAACAACTCTCTCCTCCGTTCTTATCCTAAAGAGAGGCAAGAGAGAAACCTTAGGCTGTTGCTCACGTTGGTTGCTGATTTAAGAGAAAGCACAAGAAGTTAGTGGGGTTTTATGGTGCATGAAGCCACAATGGGTTATAGATACACATGTATGCCAGGTTGGATGGGGCTTGGACCAACCTGCTCTAGTGGAAGGTGTCCCTGCCCGTGGCAGGGGTTTGAACTGGATTAGCTCTAAGGTCCCTTCCAACCAAAACCATTCCATGATTCTATGATAGATTTCCTTACCCAATGGATGAGATATAGGCTATTCTAGGATATGTGGCCATTTCTACCCCTTTGAAAGACCCCCAGTGTTAATTCTTGTAACCCTTCTCCTGTAACTCCAGATGTTCTTTATTGTGACTCTCTATTCTGACCTCTTGTTTTCCATGGTACCTAAATCCAATGCTGAAAGAAACTGTATTTATCCTCAAGGATATTTATCAATGGATGTACATTCTGTTTTCCCTAGGGATTATTTCCTCATACTTTCCCTCTGTTATTAGGTATTTTCCTCCTTTCTAAGATAAACACTAGTGATTTTTTTCAATATCTGTAGCATGGGTGTTAAGAAAAAAAGGCTTTAAATCATCCTATTAAACGTAATAGGAAATGTTGGCTGTGCTATATAATTCTGCTGGGGAGCTTCTAAAACCCTACAGAAAGGTTATCATTTTCTCTAACAAATAAGGACTTTTAATGCACTTTCTCCAAAATCCTATTGGGCTTCATTCCTATTAAACTCTATAGGACTGAAGATGCCCCTAAGGATTATTGTGATAACAGCAAGAGCCCATTTTGCTGGGTAATGTATCTGTTTTCAAGCTTGCTTTTTTGCAATTATCTGGTACAACTTTATCACCCTCCTTTAATTTCTCAGCTGTCTTTGCCATGCTGAAAAATGCTGATGAGCTCTCTCTTCCTGCATTTCAGATGATAAGGCTGTCAGAAGTGTAAATATTTCATAGGTGATGATGTGGCTTTCCCGATAAATGAGCACTTCTTGAAGTCCCCCAGAACTCTTTTTGGGCCGGGTTGATAAAATGTTGGCAGTTATTGTACCAGCACCTTGCTTCTGCCTTCCTGCTGCAGAAACATGCATGGAATCTAATGGCCACGTGCTTTATTTTGTGGCCACATTGATGCTGTGAGGGCTGGAGCAGCTCTGCTCTGGAGCCAGGCTGAGAGAGCTGGGCTGGGGCAGCCTGGACAAGAGAAGGCTCCTGAAGGGGAGACCTGAGAGCAGCTCCAGTGCCTAAAGGGGCTGCAGGAAACCTGGAGAGGGGCTTGGGACAAGGGCCTGTAGGGACAGGCCAAGGGGAATGGCTTGAACCTGCCCAAGGGGAGACTGAGCTGAGCTCTGAGGCAGAAGCTGTTCCCTGTGAGGGTGCTGAGGTGCTGGCACAGGGTGCCCAGAGAAGCTGTGGCTGCCCCATCCCTGGCAGTGCTCAAGGCCAGGTTGGACACAGGGGCTTGGAGCAGCTGCTCCAGTGGAAGGGGTCCCTGGGTTGGAGCTGTATGAGCTTTAAGGTCCCTTCCATCCCAAACCAGTCTGTGGTTCTGTGATCCCTTTCATGAGGAGTTTTTGTAGATGATGAAGGAAATGCTGTGTTGACACTGGCTTTTTCTCCCTGTTGCTTCTCTGCTGTGATACACATGCTAGTTGGTCCCTTCTCCTTTGGTAGCAAAGGTCTTGGAGTACCCTTCTTCTCAAGCTCCAGATTGCCCCAAGCTGTGGAAACAGTCCAAGAGCTATTCAGACTACTTTAGATCCATCTTAAATGCTCTCTTTCCTGTATCACCATTGCTTTCTTCCCCTCCACAGGGAGCTTTGCTCAAATCCACTGAGTTTCACCTAAATTAGATCCTTGAAGTATCCATAGTGTGAAAGCCTTCTCCAGGGATCACAGTGGCAGTTCTGCCTAGGCTTGTGCTGCACGACATCTCTCCAAATGAGCTGAACATCAGGACATAATGGTCCTTGCTGGCAGTCCTCTGTGTGCCATATGTTGAGTGCAGCTGGTACGTGGCACCGTCGCTGAAGCAGGTCATTTACTGCAGGAAGAAGAAACAGACTGTGCATGCCTATTTATCAAGGTTAAAAACAATGGCAAGGAAGACAGCATGGAAAGGGATGGTGGAGGAAGATCTGGACCATTTTTTCCTGAGAAGGAGTAATTCTATAGCAATTCTTTACATTGTTCTGCAATTTATTCCCCTAAAGGGGAAGGTGAGGACTGCGCTAGACAAGGATTCCAGTACATTTATTGGAGATGGGAACTCCATCTGATGCTCCAAACCTTGGCATCATCCCCAGTTGGAGGTTTTTTTGCAGGGCCCTGTGCATGAAAGAGATGAGCTATATCTATAGGTGTGAACTTGAAAGGGAGAAGGCAGATTTGGATCATAGTCTTACCTTGGGGGGAAAAGTGTGATGCGCTGATAAGATGTGGTGCTGTGAGACTGGGAAGAGTTGTGCTCCTTCTGTAATGGTGATGTTAATGTTCCCTTCATTTACTCAGCTGATTTAGCTTGGTTAATCCAAGTGGGACTGACTTTCCATGTGGGTGTGTTTGGCCTAGGGGGGCCGCAGTCTTTGCTATGTCTATACTCCATTGAAGACCAGATTTATTACAGTTGCATGAAATAATGGATTTCATTCAGCATCCAGTTTCCTGAGGTTGCTCTTTATTCCCTTTGTCATTCCCACAGCACTGAATCCTACTTTGTATCCTCATGTTGCCTTATGGAAGTAGAAAATAAGCAGTCCACCTGGATGTAAAACACTCCCTGAATGATCATGCCTAGCACCTTTCAAAAGTAAGCGCGCGCTACACATGCTTACCTTTTATTCCCTGGTTAGGCTGAAATATGTCTGAACGCCTCACATTGTTATTAAAGCACTAGCAATGATGTTGAGCAACATGATATAATTAGAATAAATCTGAGTGGAGTGTCTTAGGAGAGAAGAATCATCATTTCTCAGAAATATCGTTAGAAGAAATCGGATTTCATGCGATGCTCTCAGCCAAAGTACCATGCTAGCTCATTTTGGCACATTGGGAATGAATCATTGCCTCTGATTGTCTAGTCTAGGAATTCCCATTTATCAACATCCTTCTAAGAAACGGCAAGGAATACAAGAAAGCAAATTAACTTTCAGGCACCCTTATTCAATCCTCTGTGCCTAACTTAGATGAGATTAGGGATTTAGCTTCCCTGGCTGGACCCCAGGACTTTTTCCTATGATTAAACATAACCAAACAACAGCTTAACACAATATATGTCAGGATCTTTTAGAAAGCCTGATTTTATCTTGCAAGATAATCGTGCTACTTCATTAGGAGCTGGGTGGCTATTTTGAGCCGATGCCCAAAGGATGAACATCCAGCACTGAAAACAATAAACCTGCATGGATTGAAGCAGCAAATGTGTAAGTTAGTTGGTTTATTGGCTGATCTACAGTGGTGTCAACAAAGGGCTCCCTTCTTTCATATCTAAAGCACAGAGTCCAAGAGTTAATATCCTGAATTGATGTAAAATTGATTCCATAACCTTTAGGGGGAAAAAAAACAACTACTTTCACGTGGATAAGAGGAAGCAATTTGATAAAACCAGGTAGAAAATACCATGCATTTGGGGGTTGGTCCTTTCCATCCCAAACCATTCTGTGATTCTATGCATTTCTTGCCCAGATATAGCTACTGGATTCTGTGGTTTCAATTTAACGTGATTAACTTCATCCAGGAAGATGTGAATCATTTGACATCTGCGATTCAAGGCCTTGTAGTGACTCTTCTAATCTAAAGACAAAGCTGGAGCTCTAAGTTCAGGCCTCTGGCAGAGATTAGTGAACGAAGGCATCAGCACAGAGCCCACAGCAAGTTGTGTTCTTCCCACGCACCCCCTCATCACCTTTATCCAAATGGTTCAAGCTCACTCCTAAACCAGCAGCTTTGTTCCTTCCTTCAAGACAGTTTGAGTCCTTTTATTTCCCCTTTTCTCCCCCACTAACTAAATCACATTGGACATTTCACACTGAACACGCTGATAGTCTCTAAAATATCAAATGCTTTATCCCTGGGAGCCCCCTGGGAGCTGCTTTTTTAATGGATTAACTATGACAGGGACTGCACTCCCACAGTTTTTGAACTATACAATAAGTATATTACATACTTTCAAAGCTATAAATAAGATTTATACACAACCCATGGGGATTTTCCATTAAAACTTCATAAATCACATCGTGCTTTTTAATCCTCAGCCTTGCAGTGTTAGGCACCAAAAAATTACATTTAACCCTGTATAAAATTCAGGAGCACGTATAAAGAAGGGTAACAAGAGCTTTTATGTGCTCTGGGTTTTCTTACCCTAATGCATTTCCTTTCCCTGGCAATTATTTGTAATAGGAGCAGTTCTCTCTCGGCCCTGCTTTAACTGAAAACCTGCGTGCTCTGCCTAAATAGGTCCAGTACAGACCAGCAGAATAAGCTTTTCCTGTGTTATCCTCCCTTTAACTAAAGGCATCCCTGTTATTTGGTGCTAGGAGAAGGGAACTTTCAGATTCCACACCTCATTCACTCTCCCCTTACTGATCAAGCTCTTCCTTTCCATTGAGCAGCGTAAGAAGAGGAGCACTGGTCTAATTGCATCCCATTGAACTGCCTTCAGCTGTTTGACCTGCTTGGTATGTCTCAGGATTCAGAGTAACAGAGACTACCATTGTCTCTGCCCCCTTGGCAGTGGTGTTCCATAGGAGCTATGTGATTCCCTTTCATACCCCCTTAATATTTTGGGAACAGAACAAAAATGAGGCCCTCTGTGGTAGGATCTTGGTTCCAGGGAAAGGAAGGTGTTCATCCATAGGAAAGGGTGTTGTCTCCTCTTTCCATGCATTTAGGCTGTAAGCTCTTTAAAAGCAGGACCATCTCTTCCCCCTCTGAAGAGTAGAAGGGAAGGATGCATTCAAAGTACATGTGCTATACTGTCATAGTCTTCCAGCGAAACCCCATCACCTGCAAGGTGATGGACAAGCTAACGTGTTGCTTCCGTGTGTTTAATGATGTTCAGGATGTTACCCAGAAAATAATGACAACGTTCTTGAACACTGGGATGCTTCTAAACCCCTGGAACATGCAGTGCAGCTGCCTCCCCACCAGGAGCCACTGGCAATGGGACTTAATTAGCAGATCCCTTCACATCTTCCAGCAGGGATGTTGTTTTGTGGAAGAGCATCGTCCTCGGTGCTAGGAAGAGCACTGCAGAGACAAGCAGCAATCTGGATCTTGCTTTAGAGGCTTTTAGAAACAAGCAGCTCTGATTAGCTTATTGCTGGCCCAGCCAAAATAATAACTCATCTGGCTTGGAAGGCTCCATTTGGGAGGAAGACAGGAGGAGCTGCTTGGTTTACAGGTGTCTTGGAGGACAGGCAGGAATTTCATGGCAGAGTAGGGCAGCCTAGATGCTGTGGTGATGGATGGGGTAGATCCTGTCCTGCTTTAGATGGATGATAATCCTCAGCCGAATGGTTAACTCCTGTTTTGAGGGGTTCTGTCAGGAAAGCCTCCATCTGATCATGGATGTGAGGTTTTTCTCACCCAATGCAAACTATTACTATCCTAGAACAAAGTGCAGTAAGAACTAAAGAGCAGAACTGTGCTAGGAGGAACTGATACCTGCCCAAGTCAACCTGCAGCCTAAAGATGAGCTGCAGTCTGGAGACAGAAGAAGCAGCAGAGTTGTGGAGTGATGGGTTTTTTTTTACTTGAAAGAGAGAAACAAAGGCAAATACAGAACCTGTTTGTCTGTGTGTAGATAAGAACTGTTATCTACTGATCTACAGTGCTTGTTTAATCAACAGGGTGTTAGTCTGGGAATGTGTATCCAGTCTTACCCCATGAGAAGTTCCTGCAGGGGACTTGCTGAGTGTCTGGTTGTGTTCTCCATAATAGCATAGTTTGGGTTTGAAAGGACCTTAAAGTCATCCAGTTCCAACTCCCCTGCAATGGGCAGGGATACCTCACACTAGACCATGTCATCATAGGTGAGGGATGAGATTCCAGTGTGGTGTGTGAGACAGCAGAGGAAATGAGAAGGTGACACTGGGAGATATTGGTCAGCAGTGTCCATTGACCCAGATGACATGTCTTTAGTACAGAAAACAATGACATATCACCCTTAGCTTTAGAGCTGCATGTCAGCTCCTGCTCAAAGGTGAGAAGGTTGTAGGGAAGCATCCTTGGCAGCTGGCAGTGGAATGGGAATGGAGCCAGTTGATATCACACTGGGTGAACCACTTGAGAAGTGCTGGCATTTGTGCAATGGCATCTGCTTACACAGCCCATCGAAAGGCGCCAGATGCTGTCTGTGCAGTTAAGAGCTTCTCTGCTTTGGCATTTGTGTCCTGCAATTTACAGCTCTGCCTCATCAGTGTTGGGAGGGGACGAGCCCATGCAGCTGAGCACAAATCCAGCTCAGAGAGGTGAGCTCTGTGTGGAAGTGCCTTGTCTGATCCCAGGTAAACTCCTTCCCCATCCACAGAGCAACTTGAGATCTCTGGAGATTCCTGGCCCTGCTTTTATGTCTTGACCTCAGTGCATTGGACCAGTTTATTTAGCATATAGGTTTGGGAGGAATTACCTTTTGTTCTGTAGATCTTCTACATGGGAAGTGGATTGATTTACAGGACACCTTGTGCAGGCTCCCTTTGACATCTACATTTGCCTCCATCATGCTAAGTTTTAGTGGCAAATGTGAGGAGAGCATCTAACATGAAAGAAGGACAAAACACAAGGGACTTGGGGTTTGGTTGCCTTTGTGGAGGGGGAGGCTCTGATTTCCCTGCTCTTTTCTTCCCCACAGCCCAAGAGTAGCTGACAAATATAAATATGCATGAGATGAGAAAGAACAGATACAGGTCAGAATGTTTCATTAAGCAAGGTCAGGATCTTTCACCCATTTTAAAGGGCAGGACAGAGGTGCATCCCTTAGGATAAAATAGGTTTTTCTTCATGGATTTCTTTTTAGGTTTTCCCTATGAAGAAAGGTGTTTGCCATAAAAAGTGTGGGTATTCTGTCCACGTAGAGTGTAGGGCAAAATCATTTGGGTTTATACGCTCGCATTCCATATGTCAGGAAATTAAGGAGTGAATGTAATGTTTGAATGTACTGGTCAGATATTTGTGATTCCTGGTGCAACAGTGGTGTTTTCCCTTTGGGATCCAGTGCAGGAAACAAATGTGGCTAATGAAGGACTTAGAGGGCTAATAAGCCCTAAATCAGGTTTCCCAGCTTTTTAATTATGCTGCATAATTATTGGAGGTTTGCCATCATCTCTTTAATCTGATTGACTAATAGGTAGCTTGGCCAATCCACAGAGCAACCTATTTACACTTCCCTGCTGATGGACTATCAGTTCAAGAGCTACAGAGGCATTGCCTAAGCAGGAAAAAATGTATTAGTCTCTTGTTTGTATGGAGCACATTTATCATGTGTGGAAAACCTCAGCAGAGGATTTGTTTCTTGCTTTTAACAGGTCAGGAAGTGATCTGTTTGTCAGCCCAGGCTCTTCAAAGGAAGCCTAAGACAACCAGAGTACTTCCAGAAGGGGCACAATGTTAGAGGAAGAGGCAATAATTGTCCTGGACAAGAGAAACAGGGCTGTATTTATAAGTGAAGCCCAAAGGCAGATGAATGCTGGTTGGGATGGGATAAGAGGAATAGGGCTGCCTTGCTACGTGACTGCTGCTCTGCTGCTGGATGTATTGGTGCCAAGGGAGGAGCCACTGGTACTTAAGCTGCCTTTGCTCTGCTGTTCTTCTCCCCACCTTTAAGTCCATGCCTGCTACTGACCCATCTGCACCCAGCCTTTTGTACAACTGGAGTTCAGCTGGCTTTTAGGCAGGGTGTTTAGGGAGTGTGTGAGCTCATCCGTGCTGCTGGGGTGGGTGAATTAGCTTTCTGTACATAGAATCATAGGTTAGGCTTGGAAAGCACCTTAAGATCATCCAGTTCATGAGCAGGGACACCTCACACTAAGCCATGGCACCCAAGGCTCTGTCCAATCTGATCTTGAAACCTGGTCCAACATGCACCTCTGCAGAGCATCATGCTCTGTGGGTGGGTGTCTAAAGGGTCCCAGTGGATCCCTTTGCTACTCTCAACCCACAGCAGATGCATGACTTAAAAATGAACTGGAAATGATTTTTTTACCCCTTCCAATGAACAGTTTTTCCTATTTATTTCTCTTTTTTTACAGGATTGTACAATAATTCAGAGCAGGTATTGCACAAACCTGCTTTCTTCTGATTCTGAGTGGTACGAGGAGGGAATGCTTTTGCTTTTATATAGGGGTTGAAATGTATTATTAGATGCAAAGCCCATTTAAAACATGTATCTTCCAGCAGTAGAACTCACCACCACTTATGCCTGATCCTTGCCTAATACATGCTCTGCTACTTCTGAATCCGTTTGAGCTAGGCTGCTCTGAGCAGATCTGACCCATCTTTTTTAATGATACACCTGATTTCTTATTTGTATATCTATTGAATTCCACTTTGGAATCACATGTGTTTTAAATGGTTATGTATGCTGTTTAGGGCTCGAGAGACACTGAGCACATTGTGATCGCAGAGATTAGGATCTGAATACCTCCTCCACCTGCATCCCTCTTGGAATAAAGTGTGCCAAGGTAATTACAGCTTGGAAAACCTTCTTGTGCTGAATAATTCAGTTGAAACAGGACATATCCTGAGCTCCTTGCACTGCCTGGATCCTAGTGGAGCTGGAGGAATGCTTTAGGCCTTGGTTTTTTGCCCTTTGCATAGGAATGGGATTCAGCCTCATTTTCCTGAGCACATTTCATTTAGTTCCTTCCATTCTTGTTCCCGGGATGAGCTGTGGCACAGGCTCTGTCATTCCCTCAGTGACAAGCCTGGTAAACCACTCAGCATTGGTTTTGACTACTGATGGTGCAGCCTGTTCTGGAGCAGAAAGTTCAGCACAGGTATGTTTTACAGCATCACCACCATGCATATGCACAGATGCCATTCGCAAAGTCCCCTCCCCGAGCCATTCTTGGCAGTGAAAAGCCAACTGCAGTGTTCATAGGAAGCAAACACAAGATGTGGGCATGCAGGCAGGACTGAACTATATCTGGTTAGCCATGGCAATGAGCAAGTATGATGAGCTGCTTGTGCGGTTCTCTTTCAAGCTGCCCATCACTAAGCTCCGACCTTGTATTTAATGGTTTCACCTATGGCTGAACATCAGAAGTGTTTGAATGTCCCAGAATAAGGCTTATGAAGTGCTAATTCCCCATTTAGGAGTAATTTCCCTCTAGTGGAAGGTGACCCTGCCCATGGCAGGGATTTGAAACTGGATGAGCTTTAAGGTCCCTTCCAACCCAAACCATTCCATGATTCAATTATTTATATACATCCTGTATATGTTATAGATTTAAACAGGTCTTCATCTTTTATCAGCAATAAGACTGAGTTCTTCACATAGAACATGGACATTTTAACTACTTGGTTTGGGATGTTTTCAGGGCTTTTTGTTTGCATCTCATCTTCTGCCATTTGTAGGGTGCAGATCCACTCATAACTGTGTGTCTGGTTAATGCCATGTAGTTCAGCTTATGATGCTGGTAAAGCTAAACCCTTAGTTATGTGATAGAGACAGAGCATCAGGCAAGGCTTTTTTCCCTTTCTCAGGGATGGTTTAGACCTGTGGTTCTGGTTCCTGGCTCAATCCCTAGTTTTAACAGTGCTTTGGATAACAGGTAGGACTGTTACCTATTCAAATGGACCCTCTCTATTCAAATGGAACCAAAACTCCAGCTAAATATAATTGGTTTCCATAATGAAAATGTCTATCAAATGTCAGCCAGGAATGATTTTATATCTTTTTATATCTGTTTTATAAACCTCGGATATAAGAGGTTTTAGCACAACTGCTGACAGGCTCTTAACTGTAGTAGCACAAGAACAACAGTACAATATAGCGTGACAGATTTTTCCATGTAGAGGATATGTGAGCTGGTGTAGGATAGGTTGGACCAAAATTACCCCCCAAAATTGATTAGATCATCATGTAATGAGAATCATCATTTTAGCCGTGGCTTTTTGACATCCTCTTGACAACATAATTAACCTGGGAGATGTTGAGGCAATGAAAATCAAAAGGAAACCTCTGTAATTATGGGCCATAAAAATATAACCAGAAATGTTACAGAATAATAAAAAGCTTCATCTTTTGCCTTCCAAGCATATTATCATAATTGCACCTTTTAGACCATTGCCCCACATCCTGATGCTGTCCTAAATGTAAAGGCTTTTTGGTGAAGAAGCATCTTCTCTCCATCGCTCTGCTTGTTCAGAGTTGCAGGCAGGCTCATCAGTGGATTTTTACCACACCCAGTTAAATGAATTAAGGAGAATTAAGTAATGCCTGTTATTAAGGAAAAGGTGAAATTGGGTAAGCAGTGCTCAGTGAAGAGGAAATTATACTGCTCATAACTGATGGAGCTGAATGGAAATGTGTCCGTAAAGTTGCAGCATGCCCTGAACTGCCACTTTTGGCAGGTGAAATATGTAGCTTTTAATTACCTTGATTTAAGGCAGATAATGGAGTCACCTCGAGTATAGTTATGTTATTGTTATTTATCTCGGCCCAACATTTAATTTTATAGGTATCTTCATAAACCTGCCTTCTGGCTGAATATATACCTGGTAATGCTCTCCAAACATGCTCTGCATAGGGCATTTGTTGTACAGTAAGTTGAACATATACCTATCCCAAATGGCTGTTTTCACCTTCCTTCCCTCTATGTGTGTGTTTTCTCCTCTGGGTCATCTTTTAGCACTAAAGGGGCTCAACAGGGAGGGAGAGGTGCTACTTGTAGTTCTCTTAGCCCCATAATCTCTGCAGTCATTAATGCCAGCATGAAGAAGGGAACTTGCAGTGTTCTCCATCGCTGATGGAAAAGACTATAAGAGATACAGAGCAGTAGGACAGGGTTGTCGTGTGGTCCATGTAAACATCTTGATTTGGAGTCAAAGCATTTTGGCATCAGGTTTGCAAAGGCTTTTCCAAGGTGCCCAACAACTTCAGTACTTCAAGCTTGCAAATGTGGAGTAAACTCTTAAGGCCTCTGTTAAAGACAGTGTTGAGAACTACCATGGATAAGCCCCATCTCTTTAATCTATAGAAAGGATGAATTGAATCTCAGTCCTGCATATTCCTCCCTTTGTAGGGGACAGACCACACTGTGCCATGCTGATCCATCCTTAAAATAACAGCCCTGTACTACGTAGGAACCTAACTGTGGACACAAAGCTGTGCTTCCCGGTGCCATTGTAAGGACAATGAAACCTCTTCCTTAGGAGGAGCTGGAAAAATATGAGTCCAGATTGGTGAGGTAGGTTATGGTGGATCTCCTGATCTATTCCCATATATGATACAGGTGGAAGAGGATCTTCCTCTTTCCTATCCCACCCCAGCTACCTGGTGTTCTCAATGGCCTTTGGGGAAGAGGGGAGGGATTCTAATGCAGTTCTGGCTGTGATGTGACAGAAAGTGTGATGCTGAACCTGTAAGAACAATGAGCTGTCAGCAGACCTCACTGTGCATGAAGTTGTAATGCAAACCTAATCAGCTTGAAAAGAGCTGCTAGCACGATGTACACCACCTCTTCAGCCTATAAATAATTGCAAGTGACTAGGCTAGCTGTTTTTTAATCATGAGCAGAGGGTGAAGTTAACCCCTGCATGGAGGAGCCATTGCAGAATAGGGTTTCCTGGCTTGTGTTTTGCTCTGGTCCTTTGCTCGGTGTCGAGATGCTCTAAACACCCTTTTTGAATCTCTCTCTGTCTTTTGTCTCATGATCTCAAAGCACTCTGCAGTAGAAATCAATTCAGTAGAGAATCCCAGCCTGGTTTGGGTTGGAAGGGGCCTTAAAGCTCAAGTAAGGCTCACAGCATCCCCAGGAGGTGGATAAAGGGGAGCAGATGAGCTGCCAATGAGTGGGAAAACACAAGTACCCATAGCAAGTGTGTAGGAGCAGTTAGAAGGGATTCCAGCTTTGGCCAGGGAACAGGGATGCTGCTTCAGGAATGTTTTTGCTAACAAACTATGTGCAGTTGGTCTCAGTTGTGGCAGTGAAGCAGGAGGATGCAATGACAAGTGTGAATGGAGGTGTGAGGATGCGGTTGAATTGGTTCAGGTCATGACAAGCCCTCAGGCTATGCCACCCTATGTCCCCTGTCCAGTAGCATGAAGTGCAATAGAGTTCAAGCTGAAAGTAGCTGAGTGGGTGGGGAAAACCTGGGATTAGTGCCTATGACTGACTAAACTAGTGTGTATATGTACTTTCTGCATGGTTTTAATCATCCCATTGCTTCCCACACCTCACTTCTTGCAAAAGGGGGTGTATAGATTGAGCTAAAAAGGCTGCACA
The DNA here is from genome assembly GCF_012275295.1 of Melopsittacus undulatus. Taxonomy (NCBI): domain Eukaryota; kingdom Metazoa; phylum Chordata; class Aves; order Psittaciformes; family Psittaculidae; genus Melopsittacus; species Melopsittacus undulatus. The sequence continues at coordinate 1,504,063 of NC_047544.1, forward strand.
TGGCCACAGCTTTTGAGAGCATCTCACATAATAGGACCCAACTTCTACTACCATTGGGCTTATTTAATAAAACCCCGTGGGTGATGAGGCACTGTGTGATGCCTTTAGCAGGTGATGTCCTTTGGAGGTGAAATAGCAGGAATTGTTGGCTTTTAAAGAACTGAGATTTGGAAAAGAAAAGGAGGCTGTCATGGAACGTGCATCCTTCCATTCTCCTGTGAATGGTTCGGCTTTCCTCCTGTTCTTCCAGTGTACATGGGATGAGTACAGAAGGAAAAGCAGATCTTTTCCATTCCATTGTAAGGGAAGCAATGCCCCTATGGTTGTCTTTAATCTCTTTCTAACCCATCAGTGAGAGGGAAGCTGGGTGGGGACAGAGGAGCACAGGAGCGATCCCACACCCTCACCAAAGGGATGGATGAAGGATGCAATTACTTGGCCTGGTTTTGCTCCAGTCTTTCTGCCTTTGACAGCAGCAGCAGGAGGAAAAGGCACCCAGGGAGCTGGAAATGGAGCTTAAAGCTGAATTTGATACGTGCTAGCAGGGGTGATGAGGTGAGGGGGTGGCAGGGAGGAATTGCAGAGCCTCTCATTATATATTGACATGGTACCTGATCTTGCCATCAGAAATGTGGTTAGGGAGGGAAGGATTTAATAGAAATATGTGAGATACATACACATTTATGCATTTACACATTTGTATGAATATGTGCATATCTTTTGGGTGGGTGAGCTGCATATATTATTATTAGGGGGAGTGATCTGGAAATATATTTTGTGGTCTCTCTGCATGCACTTTGCAATCCCTAAATCAGATTCCCTGTGATGTGCAATGCAGCTGAATGTTCAGGATAAATGCAGTGATTGCTAAATCAAAACAAAGCATTTAAAATTCACTGGCAGCTTTTATAACTCAGTGACCCAAGATGTAAAACCCCAAGCACTGGGATGTGTGTGGTTTTAATGTCACCTTGTAAATCACAGTGGTAGGAAGCGGGAGAGGAAGATGGTGTTTCCTGAATGTGTATTTGTAGAGGTGGGATGAGCAAAGCATTTTAGATGTACAGCTCGCATGCCTGTGTGCCACAGGAGGTCTGAAGGCTCAAAACCTGCTCAGGACCATCAAGTTTAGCTCTCATCCCAAGAATCAATGGGCAGGCTGGCATCCTGCACTGGTTTTTCCCTGTTGGAACTGCCCTGATCCCACCAGTGGAGGTGGAAGCAGGATTAGGTGCTTTTCAAACGCACTCCAGCTTCTGCAAACAGGATAGGAAATTAATGTTTAGCATTTAAACCAATGAGCTGCACAAAGGAAAGGTAAATCAGTGCCACTATCAGTTCATGGAGCAAACAGATGCCATGATCAGCATTGGAAGAACTCGGGCCAACATTCTGCTTATGTAACCAATATTTAGGCATAGAATATGGAAACTTGAGCTCAAGTTGAATCATTGCAAGGCTCTGTTATAAAATAGTTGCTATATATTTCAGTCTGACTCGGTGTGTACTGAGATTGGCAGCTGCCTTCCTTGCATATGCTGGGGAAGAAACCCAAAAGGTTTGGAGGTTCATTGCAGATATTCCAGTTTGTCCTTGGCTTCTTTGAAGCATGAGAGCTCTTGAGGTGTATAAAACGGGGCTGTAAATGTAGTGGAGGGCAGACTTTGTCAGAAGATGCTGTGGTTTCCATCTCTGCCCTTGTTTGGAGCTCATTGGCATGAAGAGATGACCAAAGATGAGAGGAAGAAATGCAAACACAAAGGGAACGTGCAAAGTCCATTTGAGTTGTGGTTTGACTTCTGAGCCTGGGGATGGATTTGTTTAGCTTGGCCTTGCTACTGAGCAGCTCCACAGCGTTAACATGAGGGGAGCCAATAACACCTTTTTGTCCTAAACTCCATTGATTTACATGAGTCCAGCTGACTTTGGGCAGGGGATTGTGTCTGAAATAGATTGGACTCAATTATCTTTGAATAAGGAGAGTGGAGATGGGACCTTACCAGCCTTTTACCCCACATTGGCCTCTGTGTGATGTCCCTGTTTCCATAGGGATCTCTCCATAGAGAAGTGGCTGGTGGGTTTTCCTGGTTTCTGGTTGCCTCCTGGAAATAAGCAGATTTCCTGAGCATGGGAAAGCAAATGCTCTGTTATGTATGTGGGTCTTTAAAAGAGCTTCAAAGTGACTGCTGATGAGGTGGGATATAATAAGGCAGTGCAGTCCTTGCAAGCCCAGTTGTTGGTGGCTATGAGGGTGTACTCTTTGCTTCATGTTTGGCTTCTGGTGCCACTCTCCTGATGTGCCAGGCTCATACAGGACATTTGGACCCGATAAAGCCTTTTTGATAGCTCACTAAGTGCTAAAGTTAAAGCAACTGTGGCTGCCCTGAAGGAGGGCAGTAACATCACCACTTCAGCATTGCTTATCCTAATTCTGAGTGAATCCACCCTGTGGTGCAGGCTATCCAGATGGTGTCTTTTACACCTCCTCTTCACCAGCTTGGGTGTATCTTAGCACATTCTCCCTTGTCATCTTCCCTGGCTTTGACAAGACTCAGAACCCTGTTTTTTCCTGTGTTTAAGGTCTTGTCAGTGCAGATGGGTGAGATGGGCTTTGAAAGGCCAAAAGGTGGCAATTGGTGCTGTTGAAAATGAATGGCCATAGGGACTGAGTGGCCCAAAGGAGGCAACAGGAGAGAGGACAGTACCTGCTTCATAAATACTGAGCTTGAGGTTTAACCACCTCTGATAAAGGTGGAAAATGAGGGGTCTTGTGCATTGTGTTTCTGGGAGTTGGTTGTCCATAGCCATTAGTGACTACTAAAGGAAAATGAGGCACTGAAATTTGCTGGTTATAGGTCCTGGCATTGCTGTGAAGAGCAATGAACCTGAGGGTATGAAATCCTAATGGTTGTGTTCCCTGGTTTGTTTGCTATTAGCAATGAGCTCTGTTCCTGTATTAGAGCTGTGATACCCTGAGCAAGAACAAGCACTGACCAAAGCCTTTGTTGGAGGCAGCGCTGATGCACTGAGGACGGAGAACTACACACTAGTGAGAATACAGCACCTAGAGAGATGGTGTGATGTCTTTGAAGTCCTGTGGATGGAATGGGGGCTCCATTTCTGTTTCCTGAGCCTTTCTTAAGCTCTTTCTTTTAGCCAAGACCATTTTGTCATGTGAGGGATTCCTGCTGAGAGCTTTCTAGCCTCCCTTGTTTCAGGGTTAATTCAAATCAGGCTGAATTAGAGGAGGAGGAACTGGAAACCTCAGTCAGCTCAAGCTCCCGGAGAGGGATGCATCCAACAGATGTCTGTCTCTTGTACCCTTTTGTAAGGAGAGCTGCTAGCTGGCTCTGCAGAGCACAGAACAGTGTGGTTTGTAACACATATGCTAGAGAGGGAGGTGTCAATAAAGGTTTGTGAGGCCAGAGGAATGTCCTGCAGGCAGATACACGGTCAGGGCACATTAAATTGATAGAAGATGTATAAATTCTCTCTGACTGCATCCACATTAGTGCCAACTGACACAGACCACAGCAAAACAAAGCACAAGCAGCTCCAGAGGCTGGGATCCTGTGGATAACAGATCCCTGTGGCTCTGCAGGTGCTGCACAGCAGGCTGGCTCTGGAGCTGCTCCCTGCAGCAGCACAAGCAGAGCATCAGTGCCTGCAGATGCTGGGATAACTCTGGTTTGGCCCGTTGTTTGCTATGGGCTGTTGTGTGGATGGCCTTTGGCTCCTGTAGGTGCAGATGTGACCAGCAGGAATGTGTCAGCCCCATTGCCCTGAGCTGAAAGGAATCCAGCAGTGTTATCAGTGCTGGCTGCTCACAAACCCGGAGTCAGGTGTGCTAAACCAGGAGGGAGCAGGGCGAGAGAGGGGTCAGGTTTGGCCTGGGTTTTGAGGCTCAATGTACACTTCAGTTACGTGTTCAGTTACGTGATGGAGGTTATCGTATATGTACAAAGAGAAAGAGGGGGTGGGAACCTCAAGGATGCTTTCTCAGGCACCAAAGTGTGGCCCTATGGAATTGGCAGCTACTGAATATTACAGGAAGCAGCCAAGAATAGCATGGTGGCCTCTGCCCCTGGGCAGCTCAGTGCATCTTCAGAATGGCTGCAGGCAGGGCTGAGATTGTCCAGGCTTCTCTTGGTTCTGATCTCTTTGCTTGTCCTGTGTCCTTTTCTAGAGCCACACCATTGAAGTTTCCTCTCTCCAACCAGGAAATATATTAGGAAGAACGATTTACAGAAGCAGTTAATCAAGCTGAGGGTCAACTGAGAGGCTCAGGCACCCTTTCTGCTTATAGCCTGATGCTAAGTGCTGGCTTGGAGTCCAACTGATGGAGAGCTGGCAAATAATGCACTTAGTGCATCCAAAGCAGCCAAAGCCACAGTGCTTTGTGGAGAAGGGACAGCATCCCTGTGCTCAGTAGCAGTGGTGACACTGATGTGGTGTGGAGCAGCTCTTATTGTCAGAGACCTAAGTGAAGACTGAGCTGCTCTGGGGGGAGATGCCCACTAGGGCTTGGGCTGCAGGCAGTGCCTGGTGTCCCACATGGAGCCTGGGACAGGGCAGAGATGCTCACCATGGAGCAGTGTCTCTTTGGCATGGAGGGGAGCTGCAGGAGGGAATCAGGAGGCTGTGCTGCCTCTGAGATGATGGCAAAGAGAGCGGTCAGGTCTTTGAGACCTTGCCCAAAGCCTTGGCTGTACCAAAGGCAGTGCCAGCAGCATCTGTGCTTGGCCAGGTGAGAAGTGGAGACTCACCTCATGATGACAGCTGGATGCTGGTGACTTGTGGCTATAGAAGCTTTGTTCTTAATGTGCAGGTGGTCAGATTCAGGAATAGGTTTGCCCAGAGAGGGTTTGTGGACTCTCCATCCTTGGAGATACTCAAAGCTCAACAAGACAAGATCATGAGGGCTTGCTTTGAGGGGGGTGTTGGATTAGACCATCTCCAATGGGATCCTGCCAACCTCTGTGTGGTTCTGGGTGTGAAACTGTGAAGCTGTCCACCTTTTCACTGCAGGGTTGGCTGTTATTAACCAGCTAAAGATGGCTCAGAACTCTTTTGTGCATGCTGTATGACTACATATTCGGAGTTGGATTGCCTTGCTATGCTAAAAGAGCACAGGCATTGAGGGAAAGGAATTCCTTTTTATCTGTTTAATTTCTGTAATGAATTTCCTGGGATTTGTCCCTTGCTGTTAGCATGGGGGTTTGCTTTGAAATAGAGGTTGACTTGGAATGGGAAGTAATGCCAGCCTTTTGTGCGTTTTGTTTTTGTACAGATTACAAAGAAGGAAGAAAGAAAGAAATGCACCTGGGCTTAGATCCAATTGGATTACTGTCAACCCCATCCAGCTGAGAAGGGGAAAGACAGATGTATTGATGGGCACTGAAATGAGATGGAACAAAAGACGACAACCTGAGCAGGGAAGAAAAGGTACTCTTTTAAAAGGGCTGTATTTTGATGGTGCATTATCCAGGTCTTTCAGAGCTTCCTGCATATCCCTGTGTGCCAAGTAATTGCCCCTCCTTTTCCCCCCCTTTTTGCCTCAAGGACTTTCATTATTATTATTTTTGAACTCAGAATTGAGCTGTTCTCCTTTCTTCTCCCTGTCCTTCATCGCAAGCAAAGTGGCACATTTTTAGACCTTTATAACCTGCATGAATCTGCTGCTCTCCCCTTCTTTATGATCCGGAAGATGCAAAGCCCTGGAACCTAGGGCTGAAGAAAAGGCCTCTCGGTTCCTTCCATTTGTCCGTTGTGTTACGTTTTCTGTGTGTACTTTCCCTTTTGGATGCCATTGTAAGGTCTGAGCTCTCATATTGAGTGAAAACATCGGTTTTCTTCCCCACAGCGTGCTCAATGAGTCACCAACCACACACAGTTTTGGCTGTTAGCTGACTTAGCTGCATAGATGCAGACAGAGATAAGTCCAGCTGGCACCGTGGTGCCTGATGGACCTCAAACGGTCCAAGCCTCCCTGTGTACCATTTGGTTAGATCATTGTGGTCCAATCACAGGTATTTTGGTACCTAACTTCTATTGTGGTGGCAGGGACCAGTTGGCTGAACACCTTTAGGATCTGTCAGAAGTCCTTCCTTGTTTTGCTGTAGACATCCTCCAATATAGCTTGCCTTCTGGAATGCAATAGTCTTGGTTGTTCCATCCATCAATTTGTGTTTCCCTCTGTCTATTGGTGAAGGAACAGCCCACCATCTCCAGAACACACAAACTCCAACCACATAGGTATAGGCTTCATTTTAGCCTGATATCCCTTTGATTTGGGTAGATCAGGAGCACACATCCAAGTACTTCCAGTCAAGGAGGGTCTACACAGGAATTTGTCTACTGTGGTTTGAACTGTTAATCTTTGCCTTGATTTACCTGGTTTTGTGTAATGGAGAAGTTGATGCCTTCCTTTCTGATTCAAGCTTTGTGTGTTGATTTATGGGAGTCTCTCCACTGAAAGGTGCTGTGCTAAAGTGTGAACTCTTCTTATTATTCCTCTAAAGCATGTTGTCCATAACTGACAGCAAACGCAGTTCATGAAACATGGTAGCTATGCAGTTTTCATTTTTCATCCTTATTTATTAATGCCTGTTCAGAGCACTTTAGATAAGTATTTGGAAGCCTAGTTAGAGGAAAGTTGTCTTCTGCACGTTTCCCTTTAACTGGGTAGAATATTGTTTTCTGATTTTAATCATAAAAATGAAATGCTCCTAATAGAGCGGAGAAACCCAATTTCCTCAAGAAGCATTTGCAGGCTGATCTGGCTCAGATATTCCTGCCAGCACAGGAGAGTAATATCTTGGGCATGAGAAAATGTTCTGCAGTATACCTGAAACAAATATAGCTGTACTGGACAATTATGTGTTTAGCATCATTGACTTCCAACTCAATGGCTAAGATGCTCTTTACTGTCCATTGTCAATTATTAACCTTCACAGCTAGAGTGCTGCTTAATCCTGGGTGTAGCGTATGCATCAGATGGAGGCAGCTGGAGAACATGCCATCTAGAGCACTGTAACACGTACAGGGTTTCATGAGGGCTCTGCTGCATTGGCTCAGTATTTGCACCTTGCTCCTTGCCTCTTCCTCCTAAATATTCCCCACATGAGCAGTTTAGAGGCTCAGATGGGACAAACTCTGTAGGTGCTTTTAAGAGTCAGAGCTTAGGGATGAGCTTAGGCTATGGCAGAGTGACAAAGTCCCACCAGTTCAGTCCTTGGCTAGGACCATTCCTCCCTATAAACTCAACCCTGCTGGGTGCAGTGGAGTTGTCAGCCTGGATTTACAATACAGCAGGGCTGCTGAGACCTGAATTTATTCTCCATCACTTTGGACCAATCAGGCGGTGGAGGCAAGCAGGGCTCATAATGAAGGATAGTGATTTCTCATTTTCTCCTGGATTGAATTCTTTTGTTCTCCTTAGTATTTGTCATTCCTGGCTTCTCATGATGGTGTTTGTGCCAGACCCTCAGTTGGTATCATCCCACACAAGTCAGTGCAGCTACACTGATTTACACTAGCAATCATCTGCACCCTGTGTATATAAAAACACCCAGTGAGTAGAAGGGATGCTCCTTAACAAAGGGTCAGGCACAACAACATCAGCTTCTTGTCCTATGGGTTTAGGCTGAAATTCAGTGATGCCATTTCTTTGACCTATTCTCTGGCCTTTTTGTTTGTATCTGTAGTAAACTTGCTGCTGCATTAACTCAAATTTAAGCTTGTTTTACTAGGCGTTGTTTTGCAAACTGTAAATAGAGACAAAGTGTAGAGAAAGAACAAGAGCCCCTGCAGTGGGAAGCAGCAGGTTGCTTACTTTATGCATTGTAGGCAATGGAGATTTTCCCCTTTCTGTGCCCCTCCTTCCCAAATCTGAGCTAACATCACTTGATTTTTCAATATATATGCAAACAAATCCCAGCGAGTGATTTCATGGTCAGTGCTAACAGAGTGCGTTTGGAGCTGCACGTTTGGAGAGCAAGGGGATCAAACATCAAATTAGGTTGGCAACTTGTAGCTGGGACTGTGAGAGGATTCAGAAGCTTAATGTGGGGACTGGAAGTTGCATTATGGGATGAGGAGGCAACAGAAAGCACTTCAGGCAATGCTTTCGAAACTGCCTAAGTAACCTCAGGGGCCTTTGACTTTCAATTAGAGCTATGGAGGGTTCTCCACCTGAGATGGCAAGGAAGGTGGGTTTGCAGGCACTGAGATACCTCTTGAATTGAGCTCAGCTTGACTCAATTGCTTTGGTTTGGTTGTTTTGAGGCGGATGTTTTATCCGGAAAACTATTGAATTCCTTGGGAAAGCTTCCCACTGATGTCCTTTGCCTGGAGTCCTTCTTTCTTCTGTTTCCTTTTCTCATCGTGGGCAAGTCCAGCTTGTCCATGTGCTGAGGTTTATTATTGATATATTTGCTATCATTTTAGATGCCTCGGTGTTCTCTTGGTGGACTTGATGATATTAAGCATGCAAAGTCATGTCTCCTCCCAATGTTTAGCCTTGAGAGCAGGAATGTTTTGTAGGTTGACGGTGTTGTGGGGTTTTATTCCTTTATTCCAAGCCTGCAGAGAGACTTCTGGATACTGGGCAGGGTCCCAGTATCTCCAGTTTGGGACTTCTGGTTTTTTCCTGATTTTTAGGTTCTGCTTTTTCCCCTGTCACTGATGTTTTCATACTGAGGTCACAAGCTCTTTAAGATGGGAATTGGCTCCCACTGCTGCTTGCTTTGTATGCTACCTACCATGAGGAGTCCTTACTGCAACCCAGCTGCAGGTTGGGGGGAGGAGTGAGTCAGAGCAGCCTGAGGAGAAGGACTTGGGGGTGTTGGGTGAGGAGAAGCTCCCCATAACCCAGCTTCAGTGAACGCTGGAGCCCAGAACCCCCCTGTGTGTGGGGCTGCACCCCCAGAGCGTGAGTAGCAGCTCAGGGGGGGGATCCTGCCCCTCTGCTCTTGTGAGACCCCCCCTGCAGCCCTGTGTGCAGTGCTGGGGTCCCAACATGAGGACATGGAGCTGGTGGAGCAGGTACACAGGAGGCCACGAGGATGCTCAGGGGCTGGAGCAGCTCCTGTATGGAGCCAGGCTGAGAACATTGGGGCTGGAGAAGAGAAGCTGTGAGGAGACCTCAGAGCAGCTTCCAGTGTCTGAAGGTGGCTACAAGGATGCTGGAGAGGGGCTCTGCATCAGGGATTGTAGGGATAGGACAAGGGGTGATGGGTTCAGACTGAAACAGGGAAGTTCAGGTTGGGGATAAGGCAGAAGCTGTTCCCTGTGAGGGTGCTGAGGCGCTGGCACAGGGTGCCCAGAGAAGCTGTGGCTGCCCCATCCCTGGCAGTGCTCAAGGCCAGGTTGGACACAGGGGCTTGGAGCAGCTGCTCCAGTGGAAGGGGTCCCTGCCCATGGCAGGGGATGGAGCTGGATGAGCTTTAAGGTCCCTTCCAACCCAAACCATTCCAGGATTCTGTGATCAATCTTAACAAACTCTTCCAGTGAAATTCCCACTACCAGTTCTGATGATTAGGTCTGGATGTGCCTGGGTATCCAAAAACATCAGATTGTTCAACTCTATCATAAAGGACTCTGAGATTCAAATAAAGCAGTGATTTGTCACTGCAGGGTATTAGGATTTCCATCTACACTGGCATCCATCTCCTGCAATATTCACAGCAATTGCATGCAGTCTCTCTCCCAAGTGAGTGTAAGTGCTAATGAAGCAAGCATATGTTCAAATACGGGATGGGATCTTGTTGGAGTACTATACCGAGGAGATGAGATTTGGCTAAAAGTAGCACATATCATAGTCATTTGGTGTGTGTTCAGTGCAGTAAATATTTATACAGTTTTTAAAGGAACAAAAGCCCCAAGCAGAGGAAGATGCACATCGTGGGTATGTGCTGGAGCGTGATTTTGATGCTTGGTTTTGTTCCACCATGGGCTGTCCCCTCCTGCACTTTGTAGCCTTAAAATGCTATAAAATACCCCTTTTGTACGACTTTAGTTATTGAATTCCATATTGATGCTGCTATCTCAGCACCAGGATTCTTCCCTCAAACCTTCCCCAATCACACTTAGATTGCAGTCTGTTTGCATTGTATGGGAGTTCCAGTCCTATGCTTTCCCATTGGTTTTCATTTTTTCTCTCTGAAATAATAGAGGAAGTGATAGCTCAGCTTTAAAATGCTTGCAGGGTACTTTTCTTATCGGGTATGAGGAAAAGAAAGCAGCATAACTGAATGCTTGAATCTGCTAAGACCCCAGCTCTTCATAAACTCAAGTTACAGATGGAGTTCACAGCAAGTCAGCTTGAAACCTGTGTACTTAGGGTGCAGCTTCATCACTAGATAAAGTTAGGAGATTGATTTAAAGCAGTTAATAGCTCCTTCCTCTGAGGGCTGTGATTTTTCTGCCATTCCCTGTCACAGGAGGTTCTAAAGGCAAAGAGTATTGAGGGTCACACAGTGATCACACAAAACCATAGGCAGTAGGTGCATAAATGGGTGCCAGAAGAGCTGTTTGATGCAACAGTTCTGGACGCTGTGGAAATGTGAGGGGAACAGAGCAAAGAAATGGCTTGAATTGGATGTTCTGCCTAAACAGCATCTCATATTGCCACTCAGAGGCAGAACTGGTCACTTCCACAGTGAACAGGAATCAGAGCCTGTAAGGTGTTTTGTAAGCTTTTATGTCTGGGGTATAGCTCAGTGTAAATAACTCAGTACATCCCTGCAGTGGTGTTTGAAGAAGGAAATGCACATATGAAAATGTCATGGAAAACTCATCACAGAAGCAAATAATCAGTTGAAGAAAATTGTATTGTTTTATCTGGGAGGGGGTGATTTGGTTCTAAAGTGAAAATGATGAAGCCATATCTCCCCAAAGCAGCCATTTAAGGTATATGTTATGATAGCTATTAAGCTCTGTAAAGTCATTAAGATGATGACTTTCAGACTGTAAAAGTGTTCATTGTGGTATATAGCATCAGGCAGTGAAGATGACTGTGTAAGGCAGAACGCACAGCACACAGGGATGGGTTCCACTGAAATAGAAAGGAAAGGACAGCACTGGAAGCCTTGGAAAAGACACATTTGAAATGGCCATCCAGGGAGAAGAGAGTGGGATCATGATCCTGCCCTATCCTAGCCTGGGATTTACTGAAAATACTGGGTTTGGTTCAATCATCAGGCTGGAAAGACCTGAAATCAAGTTCTGCATCACTGAGCAGTGGCTTCATGGGACTTGGGTGACATGGTCTTAGTGTGTGGTGTCCCTGCCCATGGCAGTGGGTTCAGAACTGGATGATCTTAAGGTTCTTTCCAGCCCAAACCAGTCTGGGATTCTAGGACTCTATGGCAGGGGAGTAGGAGGAAAAGGGAGTGCTGTGGCCAGGAGCATCCTGCTCGGGGGCAACAATCCCTGTTGTGGCACAGTCTTCACATTATTCCTTCTTTCTGTCTCTTGACAGCTTACACAAAAGGCTGAGTCACACTTCCTCTTGCAGCTTATTTTTCCCCTGACAGGATATAAAAACCACCAAACACATCACCATAAACTATTAGTAAGAACTAGCATGGTGATTCTTACGTCTCCAATGCTGAGTAACACATACCTTCTAGCTGAACATCACTCGGTGCTGATGCATGTGAGATGAAGGATGCTAATTGGACACAATCATTACTTCCTTAAGATCTCATAGGTATTTAATGGGCAAGTTGGATTGTTTCTGTCTTTGCCAGTGCTCAAAGAATAATAAGATGGGGTAAGTTGTAGTTTTCTCACAGAAGGAATTATTTACTACACCATGGTGACATGCATTAAATGTTAACAGACAATATCTTGCAAGATTTACTGTAGGAACCTCAGAGCTTCTCCATTTTGAGCTATGGAGTAAAACTGAGAATTATTGCTAGGTATGATGAACAGCAACAGTAGCTTGTGATAAGTTGGGCCATAACTCAACATTTAGAGCAGGTCACCACTGCAATGATAATGCAGAGGAAATTAATCTCTGGCCCTGGTTAAATGAATGCAAGCATGAAAAGCCTAGCACAGAGGTGGCTAGCACTCACACGAGACTCTGCCATTAATAAATGTATATAAAAAGAGATTCTATAGTCCATAAATGCTGTGTGCCTCATCTTTAGCTCAGATATGAGGTGAAGGTGGAAAGCTGAATTCCTGCCTAAGACCCCAAAATGGTGACAGAGAGGATGGAGAAAACTCCAAAATCACATCAATTCTTGGCTCAGTATGAAGTAAAGCTGTGGAAATCCATAGTAAATCCTTGCACCAAGAAACTGTCAGACAATGAAGTCAGGGTGGTGGAAGAAGAGGTTCCTGCACTCATTAAGAGACAGGGCATTACTCTCAGTCTTAGTGAGTTCGTCTAGTGCTACGAAGGATGGAAAGGATATATAGCAGCTCTGGGTGGCTATTTGGTGGGCTATGTTAGGCTTATAAGCTCAAGTGGTATGTCTGAGTGTGATATATCTGAACCTCAGACCCTCATCCTCTTCTGATGTGTTACCTTTGGACATAACCAAGGGGATTCACTCACCTAAACAGATACGACCAAGGCTTCTCCAGCACTGGTGGGATGAGTTTGGAAGACTTTGCTGCAACATCCTAGCCTCATTCCAGGTTTTGCAGCACAGCCCATTGAGATAAAGCCGATCCCGTTCCATGTTCCACCACCAGGCCAAATTCCTTTTCTCTCTATTCATGCCCACAGATAGGATGCAGAATGAGCTCTTATCTCCTATATTTGCTGTCCCTTTATTTGCTTCATTCTTCTGTCTTTAGAACGTTTCTGAATGAGCAGGAAAATCAACCAGGGCATCATTGAATCTGTTCCTTTTAGTCTGAAACACAAATCAGCTTCTCTGTAGCTCCCAGGCAACGTTTGCACCACTTCAGAGAGAAACAGTCATGGGGATCATGTTCACAAACACGCCTGTCTTCAGCAAACCAACAAACCATGTTACTGTGATGGGCATTTAATCACTTATGAGCTATGCAGGTTTTATCAGCGACGTGTGCCTGAGACGGCTCCTCAGGTGGAAATGTTCTTGTTCAACTGAGACAGATCTTATGGACCATGAAGAATTTAGGTCTGATTTATCAGGAGAGGCTGGGAAAGGGAAAGAAACCCTCGGGAATTCTTTCCATTGTCTTTTTGTATAGCACCAACCACCTTGTGAAACAGCAAAACGAGAGCTTGGCCATCCCATGGACTGTTCCTTGCATTGATTTTCCTGGCCCTCCATTGGGGATCAGGAGTTGTCTCATTTCAGGCTTTGACACTGAGGAAAATCAGGGCTGGGAGTGATTCTTTGTCTCATTGGGTCTTGTGGCTTCATCAACTCAATGCAAATCACGACTGGTTTGGGGATGTTATGGGTGTATAATTAAACAACATGTTGTGTGAAACAAGAGCTGCCTCCTCCTTCACCAATTACTAGGCTTAGGAAGCCAGGGGGAGTCCTGATCCTGCTTGGAATGGGCAAACTCTGTGGAAGAGAAGTGGTTTAACCATCATTGTGAAGCACAGCTTGTTTTGAAGGCAGAGGGTATGTTGAATATATTAGAGAATTGTCACCCTACTTTCTTTCCCCCCCCTTGGTGAATATCATAAGTAGAAATAGTTAATGAAGGCCAAAAGACATCTCAGCTGTCTAAGGAATGGTTGTGATTTCCCTGTTCCCAAGATTCTCCCTGAAACTGGCCTTATTTAAAGTTTCTGTTAAATTTAGCCAGGAAGAACTGTGTCTCAAACTGATGTTCTGATTTCCCCCCCTCCCCTTTACATCAAGAAGCACAAATATAACTGTAGCTGCTTATAGGCAATCAAATGTAGTAATAATTAGCGGGGAAATGCTATTTTACATTTATAGACAGTCATTATGTAGGTCTGTTCCTGAAGGTGGGAAAAGGAACGTTTGAGGGAGCTCAGATGATGAAAACCTGATTGATTTCCACAGCTTTACACTGAAATGGGCCCCACTGAAGTAAGTGCATGTTGCCATGCAGATAGAACACTGAACTCAGTCCTGTGGGGCTTCTCTTTCGCAGGTAACTCTGTTGGTTTTGCTGCACCAGTTGTGCAAGGACCCCTTCCCAGTGGAGGGGTTTTCAGGTAATGGAATGACCTAGACCAGTGGGGATTTGAGCTCTACCCTTGGCTCTCTCGCACGACTCATTGTGACTTTGAGTCTGTCAAGTAAGGACAATCATAGCATTGTATCATAGAATCCCACGGACCTTAAAGCTCCTCCAGCTCCATCCCCTGCTATAGCAGGGACCCCTTCCACTGGAGCAGCTGCTCCAAGCCCCTGTGTCCAACCTGGCCTTGAGCACTGCCAGGGATGGGGCAGCCACAGCTTCTCTGGGCACCCTGTGCCAGCGCCTCAACACCCTCACAGGGAACAGCTTCTGCCTAAGAGCTCAGCTCAGTCTCCCCTCTCTTGGGCAGGTTCAAGCCATTCCCCTTGTCCTGTCCCTACAGGCCCTTGTCCCAAGCCCCTCTCCAGCTTTCCTGCAGCCCCTTTAGGCACTGGAGCTGCTCTCAGGTCTCCCCTTCAGGAGCCTTCTCTTGTCCAGGCTGAGCAATCCTTTTTCACTCTCTGATTTAGATGTCTCATTTATTTAGCTGGGTGTTTTGGAATAGGGACCATATCTGACTTGCTGTGCTTGAGATTCCCAACTCCAGTAATGCACTGACTGACAGGAAAAGCAGCCTGGAGTTTCCAAGTACTCAAAATGAAGCTATAAAAGCCATAAGACCCCATGGGAAACAACAGCACAGTGGGTGACTGAGACCATTGTTGAAGTACAGAATCTCAGCCCTCTAAACAATTGGGGTGAGCAGCACATTGTAGTACAGGGACAGTGCCAGCTTGTCTGCCCAAGAGCAGAGAGCAAGTGGGGTCAGTGCAGGAGCAAGCCTGATGGGGCTGATATTCCAGCATTACAGCCAGCACAGCTTTCCTTGTAAAGGGCAAGCTGCATTCAGCAGGGTTACACTGCACTTGGAGCACATTGCCAGCCAGTAAAAGGCTCTGAGATGGAAAGCTGGATTTCAGGGATGTTAGTAAAGACAGACACTCCTG
Source organism: Melopsittacus undulatus (assembly GCF_012275295.1). Taxonomy (NCBI): domain Eukaryota; kingdom Metazoa; phylum Chordata; class Aves; order Psittaciformes; family Psittaculidae; genus Melopsittacus; species Melopsittacus undulatus. The sequence goes on from NC_047544.1 coordinate 1,519,188, forward strand.
TTGTCTTTAATGGGCTTCTCTGGCCTACCCACCTCATAAAAATCACCTGCGAAACATCTTCCTTAGCTGATTGCTTTACTTTGTGCCTGTGGTACTCATTTTTCCTGGCACTAAGTCTTTCCTGAGAGTTATTATGTGAATTACTGTGTTTTGCAGCCATAAACCAGTTGCCTGTCGGGATGCTCTCGCTGTAAAAGGGACCCGATCCTGCAAACAGGACCTCTGTCCCACTGCTTGCTCATAGGAAAGCTCTCACAGCTGCACACTGCTGGGCCCTCAGTGGTAATGAGCTGAGAGCAAAGACAGCTGAGCACATAAAGAAGGAAGAGAGGGATCAGGGTGGGTTTGTGGCTGTTAATGCAGGAGCATCTCACCGAGAGATGTGTGGATCAGGGAGCTCATGTTGAAAACTCATTGGCATCCAAATGCATTAAAATAGTGAGGACAAAAGAGGTTTTAGCTACTGCAGAGGTGCCCCCAGGCAGTCCCAAAGGGAGAAGTTATAGAAAGTTTCTTAGTTTATTTCCTTTCTATTTGTTTTCTTCATCCATATTACAAAGCATTGAGGGACTATCCTGAATCTGAGATGCTGTTTCAAGCTTTCCAGCAGCTTTCTTCTGTGATGTTGGGTAAGTCACTGAGTTCCTGCAAGCCCTAAAAAAGGGACAAAATCCTTTTCACAGGAGGATTTGGGTCCTGTGGTTGTGACAACCAGAGAAGTATCTTAATGTCCCTATTGGGAGCAGGTATAACCAGTGCAGATTTGCTACTGGCAGCTGTAATGATACCATGCCCCTCAACCCATCCTCAGTTTGAGGGGACTATATGTAATGAATGCACCTGAGGAACTGCTAATGTACTGGAAACAGAGTGGGTGGCCTCAAGTAACACGTGTGTAAAGGCAGGCTGGAAAACGCTTTGCAGAGCTGTATGAATAGTTGAAGAGCTCTTGAGAGCATAGTCAGTGTGACAGGGCTTTCTGGAGATCCTTTCTTCAGAGGCATTTGTCATGAACCTCGGAATAATGCATGATGCGCTTGAGGAACAAAGGGACTTACCCACTGCCTTTCAAAGGGGAGGCTTGTACACTTACAGCTGCTCCTAGGGCAGCCTATAGGCAGATCATGCTGATGGACTGTTCTTTCACAGGTTTCTTGTTCAAGGGCCTGTTGAGGATAGAAGAATTACATGTACACCTATGCTGAGCATCTAACAAGACCTGAGATTAGGGTTCCCCCCCCTTTATGGAGCACGCTCTCCCAGTTTAGAGAACTGCTTGCTTTTCCTGTCTGGAATGAAAGTTTCAGCAGCCTTGGGCGAGGAGGAGCAGCAGGGTATAAATATTACAACTAATAACACCTTTGTACCAGTTTAAAAAGGAAATTGAGAGACTTGGGCTTAAATCTTTTAAGAGCTCTTGTCTCACGTTTATAGGCAGCTTGTGCTCAGGTGTGGGTAGGTACTGGTGGTGCTTACAGCCCTGGAAACCCATTTTCCACCCATTTCACCATCTGCAGGTGAAGCTGGAGCACAGATTACATGATTCCCAGCTGGATGCCTGGTGCACTCTGCCATTCATTTAGTGCAGAGTGTGCAGGGCAACCAAAACCCAGCAGGGAAAGCAAGAAAGCAATAGAACACTTGCATCCCAAACACAGGTCTGGAGCATCAGCTAGGAGAGCATGGCAGAGGCACTGTGGACCACGGTCTGCATCCTTGGAAGCCTTGCTGCAATCAGTGCAGCTCAGACCAGCCAGGGCCATGAAAACCTGGCCAGGCTTCATGGAGAGCCAGCAGCCAGGCTGTGCATGGGAAGCACTTGCACTGTTTTCTGTTGGTTTGGAAGAGGAAATGGGATAAGTGCTTAAAGGGGAAATGTGTGGAAAACAGATGAGGATCTCGGGGAATATGCACTTCAGAGGGGGGTTTATTATGGTTTTGTTTAATTTTACTGAGGGAAAATATTGAACTGATTTTTCCTACAGATTCTTTTCCCAGTCATGTTTGTTTTGTGTGTACAAAGATAAACCCAACTGGCTACCAAAGATGCTCTATTTCTCATCCAAGCAATAAGCCTAGCTATTATCACCCTGACTTTCCCCCATTTGGCACCAATACAAACCATGTAATTATCTCAACACCTCTCCCTTTTGCTGGCTGCTCTGTTTGTATCTATGCTTTGTGAAGGACTTTCTTCTTGGTGCTGATAGCTTTGCAGGTCAGCCTTCAAGCTGTGCTCAAGAAGAGCCATGGCTCTGCTTGCACTGGAGAAAAATAACCTCAGCAAAGCCATATTCATCCAGGCACAAGAAGTGGTGGATCTGGGAAGCCATCTAGTCTCTCCTGTAGTGTTTTCCTTAGCACGGTGGGGGGAGATTGAATTTGCTTGACACCATTATCTTTGTGCTGGCTGACTCGTTGTTTTGGCTGAAATAAGGGATTAAATGATGCATGAATTTAAGTTCAGAACATGGGGAGAGGCAGAGGACGTGTTTCCAGAGGAATCCATTGTTGAAGGGACTGGGAGGCAAGGCTTTATCAGAGGGAGGAGAAGCTGCTTTGAAGTGAGCAGCAGAGCTGGAAGTGGTGAGATTCCTCATTCCCTATCAGCATCCCTCTTCCTGAGCTGCTTGTACTCCACTATTAGCAACCCACAGCTTGGTCCGCCCTGCGCTAGACCAGTGATGGGAATCACAGCCTCATTTGTTGAACAACCTTGCCTAGGTCTGCATAAAGCTTCACAATGTGAAATAAAGCAAACCAAGGCCCTTGATAGCCCCAGGAAGGCTATTTATTACCATCGCCCTATGTGTGCAGTCCATGTGTAGCATACCCACTGTATGTAATTAAAAGTCTTAGAGCTGTAGCACTCCATGATTAATGCCTTAGGTAGGCACTTTGGCTCCTAATACTAATAGGAAGTGACTTGCTCTAAACTGCAAGTGGTGCTCGGGTACCTCAGGAGTAATAAAGGTTGCTCGAGGCATATTGCGTGATTCCTTGACTCATTAATTACAGCTGCTCAAAGTGGAAAGTTTATAATTAAACATATAGTTTACCCTTCTACTTTTGGATGGAGAGTAAATTAAGGTAATTAGATTTCTTTTCCATTAAGCATATGGAGCCACTTACCAAGCACATAGGTGCATGGAACCAAGGAGCTTACTGCATAAGGGGGCTTTGTCTTGAGCTCATCTGAGATCCAGCATGGAATGATGTTGTGTTTATAATCAAGCTAATTCTGTTTAATGACCTTTATAGGTGGGGTTTGACTCTTAAAAAGGAGAGGGATGGAGTGAATAGGCAGCTCCACTTATTTGGCAGGAACTTTTTATTGGGATGGAGCCAGCCCCTTTGCTTTGCTGCTAAATTGAGTGAGAGGTTTTGATTTGAAAACATCAGAACACGTCAGATAAATAAAGGCATGCGTTCCAATGCAGGCATGTGTAGTTAAAAGCACAAGGGTTATTAGTAGGATCTGTTAAGCATATTGTGTGTGTACCTGTTCATAGCCACTACCGCAGTACTTGAATGTGAATCTGCAGCAAACAAGGCTGACAGCTTGGCTTGGTGGGTTTGTTTTGGAATGGATGTTGTAAAGTGAACAAGCACTCAGTGCAATTTTCCATTGTCAACATCATGGCCCCCTTGTTTATGTGCATCTAATTCAGCACAGGCTTATATAGAGATACACGTAATTTGGGGCTTTTATACACACGCACACGTAGGTAGGTGAGCACAAGCAAGGAGTGTGGTGGTTCAGCCTCCTGTGAATTGCTCTGAATGAAAGCAGAGAGAGCTATTTACACAGGGTCACACAGCGAGCTGGTGAAAGCCAGAAATGAATGATGGGGCCCTTGGTAGCTCCGCTCTCGTCATGGGTCTGGTCCTCAATTCCATTGCCAAGAGCTTTGATTCGTGCGTTGGCTGGAACTTTGAGGCTGGAGCTCCAGTGTTTCTGCTCTGGGTGCAGTTGAGTCAATACAAGTCAGACTCATTAATCCTGGCCTGCGGCAAGTCTTTGTGGCTGAGAACAGTACAAAATGTCTCCTAATGACTCGAGCAAGGATGGGATGGAAATAAGGGAGTCTGAGTACTTAGGGCTTCATGAACGTGTGCGTGGTTTGTTTAGTGTCATCCCCCCACATCGGTTTTTGTTCCCTGTTGTGGCTAGATATGAGGTGTGTATTGATTACCTGGAGAGCACGAATGGCATTTGTTTCTTTGCAGAATTGACATATACATAATAATGACTTTGCCAGGCTCTGCCTTTAATGAGCTTTCCCAGGCCCTGTTTGCAGCCCTGCAAGGGGCTTTTCTGCAGCTTATTTATATGGAAACCAAACATGAATGTATTAGGATGTGAAAAAGATCTAAGGCAGAAGCTGTTCCCTGTGAGGGTGCTGAGGCGCTGGCACAGGGTGCCCAGAGAAGCTGTGGCTGCCCCATCCCTGGCAGTGCTCAAGGCCAGGTTGGACACAGGGGCTTGGAGCAGCTGCTCCAGTGGAAGGGGTCCCTCTCCATGGCAGGGGATGGAGCTGGATGAGCTTTAAGGTCCCTTCCAACCCAAACCATTCCAGGATTCTAAGGGGAGGTCTTTGTCCTTGCAGTAGTGCAGCACAGCCCTGCTGTTGCTCGACAAAGGAGCAGCACTGATGTGGGCTGGAGCAGCCATCAAAAGCTTTGTCCTCATGGGGTGGTCTCTAAAAGGAATCTGAAGCATTGATTTCTGTTGTCCAGTGAAGCAGAATGTCACTCTGGCTTTGTGCATGAGCCTTATCTGTTTCCTCACTGAGCAGAAAAAACCCAGCTCCTTATCTTTCCCTTGATTTCCTTGAGCAGGGAAGGGGAGCAGGTTTGTTGCACTTGGCTTGTCTCAGAGCATTGGAGCTAGACAAGGAATCCCTGATGCTGTTTTGCCCGGTAATGCTAGCACTGAGGCTGTCAGTGGCATTGTGCTATATCCCCTGTTGTGTGCTCCTCCACACCACACCAGCTCCCAGTGCTCCCCAGTACCTGCCAGCACACATTTCTCTTGCAGGGGGGATTCTCTTTATCCAAGAGCTGGCATCTGTTTATTCCTTAACATTGGTACCTGGGAATGGTGAATTTGAGATTACTCTCAACTTCCTGACCTCTAAGGCCAGGTTATTTCATTGAAAACACTTAGAAACTGGCTTCAAGATCTGGTTCAGCACTGGCTGCATCTGCAAAAGGAGTCCCATTGATTCCAGTCCTGTTTTCTTTGCATGGTTATTCCCCAATGAGTTTCTGTTTTGCTTCCTGATGCAATTCAAGGCACTGCCTTTCATCTGTGAATTTGTGTGCACTGAGCCTTGTTCTGCTCCATCCTGACTATGGTAAAGCTCAGAATGACGTCTGCTGGCTTGGGCTTTCAACCCAACATGTGTAATCAGCTTGGTTGGTCTTGGTTCATGTTGAAAGGTGCCAAGCAGGCAATGGGAGTGTTTTCATACCAGTGTATTAGTGCAGGCAAGACAAGCACCTCATGAGCTTGTCCAGTATCTAAATGGGTCACAGAATTGAAAGGAGCAGCAGGGAAAGGCTCAGACCTTGTGCTGGGGGAAGAGAGAAGCAGGTCTTCAGATCATATGCGGGCAGAGAATGGAACAATGCCCTTGGAGCTGCCTGCAAACTGAGGTCCCAGTCTGCTGTGAAACCCACAGCAAACCCTTTGTGTGCCTGTCGGGTGAGTGGAGTGATCCCACTTCATCCTGCTGCAGCAGAGAGGTTGCTAAATAGGGGGGTTTTAGTCTGGCTTCTCCAAGAGGCATTGTTCAGCTCTCAGCTGGGTCAGGCTCTTGCATGACCTGTGGCTTTTGAAGGCATTTGCATAAGAGCTGCCATCCACCCTGCAAATATGGAGAGGCACTGGGGTTCCAGAGCTATGGCCTGTGGGGAAGGCGATGGTCAAACAGTCAATTAGTGCATAAGTCTGAAATGCTTTTGATTTTACTCCATGCAGCTTCTCTGACATAAGGAAGTCGTGCAGAACAAGCTGAAGTTTGCCTGTCAGTGGCACAGTATATTGCAATCCATGCTGTGTCCCTGCCCATGGCAGGGGGATGGAACTGGATGATCTTAAGGTCCTTTCCAACCCAAATCAGTCTGGGATTCTGTGATTCGATGAAAACTGAGGTACCAAATAATAGCAAGGATGCTTTCTTGTCTAGGAAAAGAGGGACTGTAGTTGGCTGTTTGCATTAGTAATTCCTACCAGCCTCCGCATCAACTAAAGCACCGAATAGCATCTTTATTTAAAGGATGTCATGGAAATGAAACTGAAGTAGAACAGGATGGAAACCTTCTAGGCTATGAATGGAAGGTCATCACGTGAAAAGCTTAAATGTCACATTTGTTGCTCAACTTAGCGGTATTACATCGGGAACAAAGTGTAGCCCTTCGGCTCTGCCACGGCAAATAAGCTGGAGTCAAACAGAAGTCCTTGAGTGCAAACACACAGATCAGAGTTAAATTTCCTTCTAACTCCTGGGTAATAGAGTTCTGTCAGAGGCAGGAGTCAATTAAGTGGATAAATACGCACATAGTTCACTAACACTTAGCATTGCAGCGGTATTTTGCTGAAGTAAGCACTTAATGTGATTATTGTGTTTCAGCCTGATTTAAGATGACAAGTTTTGCATTTCCTAAATATTAATTAGCCCTGAATTCCTATTGATTTCAACTGGGAGGCAGCGAGTGAGCAGTTGTGTGATTTACCTCCATCTCCTGGCACTTATCTCATCTGGGCCATTTGAAATGCAATTCTAAACAATTAGCCTTCATGCTTGTCAGCATCAAGAATGAAGAATAGAGCTTGGTCTGTTTGTGGGGGGGAATGATCATCCTCTCAGTTACATCTATGAGTGCAGAGATCTCCTTTTGGAGCTGGCTGCAGGATGAGGGGTTTGGGGGTGTAATCAGGGAAGGGCAATAGAGGTTTGAATGGGTTTTCATTTGATTGGGTCCTCCAGAATTAGGCTGTTCCCTTAGGGCTGGCTTTTAGGGACCCAGTGTTGCATTGCTTGTGTGGTGCTACTGGTGTAGTGCTCAGGAATCTGCCCAGCAGTGAATACCTGAGCTGAGTATGTTACATGGAAGGGGTTTGAATAGTGTTATAGGAATGGGAATGGGAGAGAGGGTGAGAGTGGTGCCTGGCACAGGTGGCTTATGGAAGAAACCAGTTTCCACAATAGTCCTCACTACAGAGACAGAAGCACTTTCCACATCAGACCCCTTCAGAGCATCTTGGGGTTGTCTGCATTCCTTTGACATCTCTGAATTGACATCTCTGAAAGCTTCACCCTGTGATAGCTAAGAACTCAGGGGCCAACTGTGTCATTCAACTCACCGGTGGCAGGGATGAAAGATGGGTATTTAAAGCTTCAAATGGGCCGAGATGAAAAGACTCCGGGCACCCAAAGCTCCTTTTGAATCTAATGGGAATTTGTGTACTCAGCTGCAAAAATAGAGGTGTTTTTTATAGCCTGGAGCATTGCAAATCTCCCCCCAGGACTTCTGCTCCATTTCTCCAGTCCAATTATGGCCCTCGTTGCACTCTTTTTGCTATTACTCTATATGTAATGAGGTGATGGTTGAGGTATTTCAGCTGTAATGGACAAATGGCCACTAACTTGCCTTGAAACACGTCTTTCCCTTTTAAATGTTTGGACACTGAGATGCTGAATGAGTTCTGTTTCCATGGGAGAAGTTGTTTGTGATGATAGCAGGAGCATGTCACCAAGTGGTCATCTGTCTTGCTGCCGTGTATTAAATACTTTGGGTCATCTTCTGGTTTGGAGGCTTATTTTTAGCTCTGTACTTTCTGCATGTGTTATTGGCCACCAGGCAGAGAACAGCAGGGTTAATATAGCTCTTGGTGGAGCTCGCCCATCTGTTCCAGTTCCCATCCAACCATGGAGTTTTACGAGAGCTCTCTAGGAGGGTTTGGAGTTATCCAATTTGTAGCATCCTCTAATATAGGCGGCTTGGTAGTACTTGAGAAGCTCTCGGTGCCAAACAGGAGGGTCTAAAACCTGCTCCGAGACAAAGGAGCTTGGGATGGTTTTTACATTTTGAGGAATTACGTTTCTTTCAATTCATATTGAAATCAGAGGCCGGAACAGATGGAGGGATTGTACAGGAAGATGGGATTAGCTGAGGCTTTGACACTCCAGTGAGGAACTAGAAGGCAGACACTGCTGAGTGGGTTTTTCTGTGGGCTCTATTTATGGTTTATTTATGTCAACAGCAACACATCCATAAACGGGCTGACCCAGTCCTATGGATGAGATGGATCATCAAGGCTTGCTCAGTTGGGCATGTGCCATCTCCTGACATACATGGGCAGAATTCACGCTGTGTTTTATGGAGCTGTGATGGTAGAACACAGACATTGGATAGGATTTGGGGAGATGGTGTTTGAAGTCAGGACTGAGGGGATGCCACAAGCTTTTCCTTTGTCTGCAGTCTCAGTTGTCTTCACTGATCTATGCATCAGGATACTTCTGTCTTCAGGGTTGTGTTTTTAATGGTGGGCTCCATCCAACAGCATAGTCGCCAGTACAGATGTTTGCTCTGATTAGATCCCAACACAGATTTTGCATGTGGATGTGGCTGCAATGAGAGGAAGCACTGACTGCTCTATGGGTGTTATATGCCTTCTGTGGGCAAAGAGTTTCTAGCTTAATTTATGATGTCTTTTCTCCCTTTCCATTGGCATGAAAGTCACAGAATTAAAGGAAACAGAGTAATTGAGATCCTTCCATGCTAATACATACGGGCAGCCGCTTGGAAATTGAGATGTTATTACAGAAACCTAATTAAATCATTGTTCACCACTTGCCCCCGGCCCCTGGCCATGAAATAACCATGAAGTGGGTGACTTTTCTCCAAGCAGCCACCATGAAATCAGCACAAATGCTCCATCAAAAAGGGACAAGTGTGAAGATTAAACCAAAGAGCGCCGGAGGCATTAGGGCTGTGCTGTGTAATTAAGTGCATTTTTCTTGTGGAGCAGGAGGGCTTTTTTCCCCCCTTTGTTAACTAGAATAGGGCCCAGACTGTAGACAACCAATGGAGGAAAACACCCAAAGAACTAGAAAGAAAGGCTTGGTCCTCTCAATGAAGTTGTAGGCAGTTGCAGCCATTAAAGATCCCAACTTGGAGCAAGCTGCTCCAATGGAAGATGCCCCTGCCCATGGCAGGGGTTGGATCTGGATGAGCTTTAAGGTCCCTTCCAACCCAAACCAGACTGGGATTCTGTGAGTGACTGGGTTTAGGGTTCTGAGGTTTGAGATAACTGTACTTTGTCCCAGGAGGGTTCCAGTGAGTGAAACCCTGCTTAGCAAAGAGACTTGATGGGACCCTAATGAAATGTGTGGTTATGCTGATCTATGTATCTGCACAAAACTTGCCAGCAAAGGCCTGAGTTTTAAATACAAGCTCCATCTCAGCTAATGCTGAGGTTCCTATTGTCTGGTCTCAAAACTGAAATGCTCTTTAATCAACAGTATAAATGGGAATCAACCAATTGCATTCTCTTTGTCTTCCTTTCTCTGTATCGTGTGTTCATTGCTGGATGACCAACATGCCCAGATACCCACTAATAGACTCCTCTGTGTCCTGCCAAACGTTGCTGAAGAGCTAGGATCTCCTGTTTTACCCTTCCTCCTCCTTTCTTTCACTTCCTTGATGGGAACAGCTCTCAGAATCACTTATTGGAAGGAAAGAACCATCCTGGCCTAATTAAAGGGAATGGAAAAGGGTGAATTTGTGTTTCTTTCTAATCTCCTGACAACCGTGGCAGTTAGGGCTGGTGGTTGAATCACCTCTTTGAGACTCCAGGTTTAAACTGCATTTCATTATTCTCCATTAATGGTGTCCAAGACAGAGGAGGAGACTTCCAAAGCTTTGCAAATGGAGGAAGACACCCGGGAGCCCAATGGTTTTCAGTGGGAAATGAGCATCTAAATGGTCCTTTGTGCCTTTGAAAACCTCCTCTGTTAAAGGTAGCTTCACAGTGGAAGAAGCCCTGGTGTGGTTTAGTCCCTGTTACCTTCATTAGAAGAAGAAAATCCTTCTAAAGGTAACTTGGTTGTGGTTTATCAGTGCCCACGTGGGGAGGATGTTTCTGATCATGGCAGAGTATTTAAACTGTCTGACAAAAGCATAGCAAGACCCAAGAGTGGGAGCCTGAAAGCAGCCAAATTCACACTAGGCATGGAATGTGTATTTTAAACAGCCCGAGTTGTTAACCCTGGAAAGAACTTGACACATTCTCCATCTCTAAGCTAGATTGATAGTGTCTGATGCAAGCTGCATAGGGAGACCAGATCCAGCACTGCGGACACCAGCGCACTGATCATTCCAAATGGATGCTGGGATGTTGTAGCTACTGGGCTTCTGGGACAGAAGCTGGATCATCCACATGGGTATGTGTTGGTCTTTTGGACATGGCAGGTTTTCAGAGCTGATTAGGCTGTGCTCAAGGCAGCACTTCATTGCTCTGTGCAGCTGGTTAACGTTGGGGTCGAGCTGCACAGCAGAACGAAGTTGCAGGCAGGATTTGAGTTCCCTGCTGTGGTTCTGTGCTTGCTATAAACACTATAAACAAGGGGCATTATGACCAGATGAATTACTTATGTTTTTCAGTGCCTTTTGCAAACCTGTGTGCTTTTTTGATGCCTTAAAAAGCAACTCAACTTTGCTGCAGTCTCCAAGTAGCAGTTCAAATCCAGCAGTGGTTAATACTGTTTTGAGTGTAATGCCATCCTGGCTTCTTCCCATTACCTGTGCTCTTTGTCCTGGGACATCTGTTCTTAATATGTATGATAATCCAGGCTTGCAACCCCTGTGGCCACGTCAGTAGCATGGCATTTTCTCAAGGACAAAGGGGAGGCTGAAGGTCGCTCTTTGCTGGGATTTCACTGACATCCTTGTTCTTCAATAGGAACTTATCACTGTGTGACTCAAGCTTTTAATTGAATTGGTGTCAAAGGGATAACAGTGGCTGCCTCAGCCCGTCCCAGCATTGCCACCAAGGTTTTGTTTGTTTATTTCTCTTTTCACAGCTCCCAAAGCCTTAAATACTTCTTATCTGATGTTACTTCAATGGGGAAGGTGATGGGGACTTTTGAAAGAGAAACTGAAGTCAGGTACCCACAAGGAAACTCTTGCTACCAACACCTGCTCATTGCCAGCCTCAGCACAAAGCTGGGGACTTACTAAGCAGAGTTCAGATAAAGCACATATAGGGCTTGATCCTGCATTCTTGATTTCCTTCTCCCTTTCGATAGTGCTGGCATCACTGATGATGGTGAAGATGCTACAAGAGGAGCAGCTGAGAGGTGCTAGAGGGGTGGGAATAGGTGTCAATGGTGATAATGAAAGAAACAGGGGGAAAGGGACATTATAACTATGGAACTGAGCTCCTGGCCTGTTCTGTGGAGTCAGGAAAACTCTCTGGCTGCACATTCAGGAATGTTAAATGGAAGGGTTGACTGTCGAAAACGCCAAGTGATCATATCCAAACCGGATCTACCTCCTTCCTCTGCCTTCATCTATCACTGTGATGCTGGCAAGATGCTGGCAGTCTCTTCATCCCTGAGAGCACTGTCCATGCCAGGAGCTGGCTCCTCACCACTGACATCCCTCAGGCCATTATCATTCTCCTTGAGGCCCTGAAGTACTTGAGGACACATTTTGGTTTAAGCACATGAATACTCCCATTGAAATGACCAAGAACTGTATGCTCTAAGGTAAGGGCAGGAAGTCAGTGCTGCTGCAGATGGGCTTTTCTTAATGTTCCTTGTTTTTCTCCAATAGTCACCAAATTCAACAACTTCTATTTCTTATGGTGCAATGCTGTGGGATATCCATAAAAAGAAATGGCATTTGGTCCTTTTTCCAGTTTTCTTCAAGTATTATTTGCTTTAAATGTTTTTATCCCCTGTTTTATTGGTGTAGCCCCATGAAATTGTTGCTATCTATGAACACATTTTGCATGGCTGGCCTCAGGCCAGCAAATGTACAGGGACATGGTTCTGGTCCTGCTCAGATTCAATATCTTTCCATTTGTAAGGGGGAACGCATCCTCCAAGGAGTCCACACAAGGTCCTTGGATGCAGCAGATCGCCTTGGGCTGTTTACTGCAGCAAATACATTCGTAGCAGCACATTCTGGCAGCTGGTTCTCTATGGACACTGCAGCAGCAAAAGATGAAGGAACTATTTACAAGTCCTCAAATATACCCTGCTCAAGCACCTGAGTCTGTTTTGAAAGCCAAAGGTGCTTGAGAGGTCACTGAGCTGCTGCAAGTGAATAGAAGGCAGTTTTTCACTCGATCAAGGCTATCTTTCAAACCTCCACCATCAGGTTTGCTCACAGGCATCAGCTAGGCAGGACAGTGTGGTCAGAAGCTGGATCTTGGTAGCCCTAATGCTTTGTGACTGTTGGCAGGATGAGGGCCACCACTTTGCTGTTTGCTGGGTAGCGTTGGAAAGGATGCAGAATGAACTGCCTAAGGAGTGAGGAACGCCGTGATGCTGAGCCATGAGATGTTCAAGTGAAGCTTATCTTCTTGTGGCTGAGCAGCTTGGTCTGGAAACCCAGCTCTGCATAAGGGAAATGAAGGCAGGGGTATGTGCAAAGGGACAGTTCTGCTGTCACCTTCAGTGTAGGGTGTGAAGATGTGACAGCTTCATGGTGATACAGGTGTGTCCTTCTTCCTTTCCCAGCTCTGCTTGCTCATCTAAACCCCTTCCTCCTTCCAGCTCTGTGAGACCTGGTGGGTTGAGCAAGAAGCTCATGAAAGCCATGTGAAACTGGGTGGGATGCCAAGGTATGAAGCAAGGCACATCACCCATTGTGTTTGCTTGACAGAAGGTTCTCGGTGGGCTTTTGTTAATAACAATACTTTGTACCACTGATATCTTTCATCCAAGGATATGCAAATATTAGCTGATTGAGAAATTCCCTGCACTCAACTTGATGGCATTTCTGTGTTTGCTTTTGTATAATGCAATAACTTCTGAATGTCAGATCTCATCAGAACAAAACTGGAGGGGGAAGAATGCTCATCAATAAGCAGAGATTTGGAGGTTTGAAGAGAGCAACACCAGTCTGGAAATGCCAAAATGGAGAGGAAGGAAGAGGGAAGGGAACAGAGCACCTGGAGTATGAAACAAGCATGAAACATTCTCTGAATCAAATAACAGAGGTGAAGGAATGGTAACAAGGATAGAGAGCAGCCAGGGAAAGCTGTTATAGTGAGGAAGATGAAGGAATAGACAGATCCTTTGGTATGTGTTGAGAACTGTGCTGGCAAAAGCAACACAAGCAGGTAACTGATGGCAAACCTGTGAAGATAGCATGGAAGTCAGTGGCAGCACTAACAGAGCCAAGGCATCCTCATCTAGGACACCTGCCTTTCAAACACAAACCCAACCTCTTAAGGCCAGGCTCACAGCTGGTAGGAGCCTGCATTGTACATGAAGCAGTGTCAGTTTATGCTAGCTGTAGATCTAGCCTGGGATATCTTGATTGGAATCTATGGTGGTAATTATTCACACTCTCCATTTCTATTTTGGGACTAATTAACTATTCTAGGTTCCTATAAAGAATATTGTCAACTATTTAATGGCTCATTGGGTTTAGCAGGATTTCCAGCTTCTCTTACAGTTTCAACAGAATACTTACTGTGATTTGTGACTTGGACTAACAGCTAGTGAGCTGTGAGCAGACCGTATTATGATGTTGGTTCTACCCTATGACAAATAGGTTTTAATTGGCTTTACATGGGTTCTCCTTGATAATAAAGGCATTTGGAGACAGAAGATGTTAGAGTAGAGGCTTCCTTAAAACATATACAAGTAGTGCCTTTGTGCTAACGTGTGTTCCATGGGTGCTTCTCAACTTTAGACAATGAGGATGGCTATTTCAAATGAATTCCTGTGTTGGCTTTGCATCTGTCTTTATGAAGACGTTCAAGCCAAGGCCTTCAGCCTGATTTTGCACTAACAAAAGGACTTCAGATTCCTGACTAGCTCAGTGCTTTGGTTGTTGAATACGCCTGGAAATGTCTGTTAGTCCAGTGAAGGGTGTCCTGTTCTGAAGATGTAGCCCTCATTTTTGTTGCCAGTGTGTTAAAAGCATGGCCTGGAGTGCTTCTGAAATGATTAATTGCTCAAATGAGTCTTGGTAACTCATCTCTCTGCATTTCCATGAGGAAATGCATTTGTTGGGATCTCAGACCTGCGTTTCTCAAGATAACAGGTTCCCGTGCTTAGAGCATCCTATCTGCAGCTCTGCTGCACGAGGATCTGAGGATGTCTGCCAAAGGAGACTCCCAAAGTATTTAATAGCCACCTCTGTTTCAGTAGATGGAGAAGGCAGCTTGATCACAGCCTTACTGGGGCTTTCTGCATTGAACTGTGCCCTTGTGTTTCCTCACAAAGGAGCTGAGAGCAGGCAAGTGCAGTGCTTTGGTCTGGTTGAGTCCTTGCCCTTACTCATGCTTTCATGTATTTAAGGGGTGTGAATCACAAGAAACTCATAGCTGAGGCTGACCAGGACAATAGGAAGAAAGAACAAGTGACTGTTTGAAATACATCCTATTTACAGAAGGTTTTAGGCTTTTTGCCATTCAAATACAGTGGCAGGAATACAGATATACACACGCATATAGTTTAGAGGACAAATTCTGACATCTTGCCCAAAGTGTAGCCCCATCCTCACAACTTCTTCATTACCACCGTTTCTTTGCCCATTTTGCTTAATCTTGTGCTTATTTCCATGAAGGAATGGGGGCAATAGAACAATTTCTACACAAGTTTTTGCATGGACATTGTTGTCATGTGTTTTATCTGCCCGAAGGATGAACTGGGAGGATCCAAGTGTTCATAGAACCTTTAGTTCAACTTTAATGTAGTACTTGAGGAGCAGTGAACACAGATTGCAGGCTCCTTTCAGGTGCAGTAGGCATCTGAGGTTGTTGTCAGGCTGAAAGGAATGAAAGCCACTTACCCATGGGCAAAGTTCTGTCTCGAGTACCCAGAATCATCCATTCACCTGAATAAGGGGAGAAAATAGAGCCCTTTTGTTTGCTTTGTAGAAAACCACATAAGCTGTTGTTATTGCAAAGGAAGTAAACACCCAAACACAGGCGGACTTGAGCAGGAGTAATATTGACAGTGTTATCAGGGCACAGAAGAGCTGGGAATCGGGTGCGTGAGAGGCAGAGAAGGGTGGCCAGAAGGGATTTATGCTAATTCCCTAGTACGTGCTTCCCATACTGTCTCCTAGTGCCTGTCTCATCACCGTGTATTGTGTCTAAAGCAACTGCACCCAACTGAAGTAAACATTTCCTTCTGCCCTGCAAGATTTCATCCGAGATAGGTGTGTGGCATGAAAGAATTCCCTGTCATCAGTGTCTGTGATGTGTGGTGACAGCATTCAAATGAGCCTCTATGGGAGACACTCAAATCAACCCACCCCAAACAATCTCCTAAAGTAGTCTTTTGGCAACAGG
Source organism: Melopsittacus undulatus (assembly GCF_012275295.1). Lineage (NCBI taxonomy): Eukaryota > Metazoa > Chordata > Aves > Psittaciformes > Psittaculidae > Melopsittacus > Melopsittacus undulatus. The sequence goes on from NC_047544.1 coordinate 1,534,738, forward strand.
TCTGCTAAATCTTTAACAGCCTCCTCTCAATAGGGAAGCCAATGTGCAGGTTCCTAAGTGAAGGATGGCATGTGCAGGCTTGCAGGCCACAGCAATGCGACTCAGCTTGGAGGCCCTTTCCTTGTTGCACAATCTGCACTTGGCACCTATGAGATAATAGATAAATCCGAGTGGGAAAAACACCCTGATGGAAATGTATTTATTGACATCTCAGCTCTGGGAAGGAGAAGACCCCAGGGGATGTGGAGGTGGGCAGTTGATTTGATAGAGGATGCAGGAGGGATGCTCTTGGTAGTGTTTTGCTGCTTGCTGTTCTGCATAGGGATTAGAGTCAGGCTTGTGCAATGCTGAAAATGTAGAACCAAGACCTTGAATCAGGATTTGGTTTTGGCTGGATGCTCTCTCATACACTCATAATAATGCCCTTGTTGTGTTTCACTCGGTGCCCTAAAGCAGCAGAGGACTTAAAGTAATCCAACAAGCACAAAAGCTTAGAAACAGGAGATAGAACTGATTATTCTGCTGATAAATGGTCAGTATTTATCTTCCATATCTCCCCCCAGAAATGCCCAAATCCTGAAGCAGAAATGTGACTTCTGCAATCTGTATTGCACATCTTTTACCCAGCCTGCAGATTTACTGAGTGCCCATGTCTGTTACACCTGAAGACCTCCTGGGTGCAATCTCTCCCTGTTTTCAGTCTCTGCCAGGAATAGGCAGGTTTCAGGTTTAGTTTTATTTATTTTTCCTGCTTTGTTCTCTTTTTTCCCCCCTTCTTTCTTCATTTCACCCTCCTCTGCAGCCTTTTGTTGTGAAAATACCAAGGCAGATACGAGTCACTGCAGAGGCATCGGCTTTGATAGGAGCTGCACTGACAGAGACCACTTGCTTTATGCTGTGGCTGTAGAATACTAATAAAGACTCCTTTCCCCACAATATAACAACCTTTTCACCCCAAAGGCATAGAGCTCTGTGGTGGGGACCTTTTTGGATTAGATATATGGCCAGAAGTGACCTTTAATGTCTTTTCTTGTCTTGTTTTCATCTGATGCCATTTGCTTTGCTGTCTTGCAGTGAGCAAGCACGTACGAGTCCCGGTCCCAAACTGACTCACAAGAAAGAACCCCACAAAAACAACAATTTGGGTTGGGTAACAGCTTCATAGGTAAACTCAGCTGTTCAGTTTCAGCTTCATTTATATGTGTCAGTGCATATATGCTTTCAAGGCTCCCTCCCCTTAATATGAACCACTGTTATTAATCGCAGCGATTGTACATGGAGGCTGTATCCATCCCCTGCCCCTTGCCCCAGGTGTGCAGTTTGACTTTAATAATACAGGAATCATGAGGGTTTTAAGCACAGTCATTTTTTTTTCCTGGTTGGATTCAATGGACATCACAGAGCTGAGAGCAGAAAATGCAATCTGTCTTCTGTGAAATGAACTCAGTCATCCTCCCGTTTATTGAGTTGAGAGGGAATGCAACACAAATCCACAAATGTCAAAGCGGTCCACAAGGGATCATTCCATTTCGTTTTCCATTTGTTTCCTTGATTAAAATGATTTTTAACTGATTCCTCTCTTAATTTTATATGGCCAACTATAATTCACTTGAATAACCCCCTGCCAAAGCTTGTGCTTGGCTGGATTTGCTGGAAATAGGGTGGTGATGGGGAGGGACCTTGCTGATTCATACTTGTGTGTGTCAATAACCTCTTTACTATAACTGGGTATGTGATGAGAAACATCCTATCTGGCCTCATGGTGGGTTCCTATTGATTGGGGTGGGCTGGCAAGATACCCCACTAGTGATCAACTGATCTGTGGGCTGAAAGAGAAGGTCCTTTAGCTGTTTTTGTGCCAATGAGCTTATTCTACTGGCTCAACAGTTCCCCACCAGCACATTCTGTGTTCCCTGCATCCATGGGGCCCTTCGGAAGCTCCCAGTCCTGGATTCACAGTGTGAATGAGGTCAGTTGAACTTCAACACACAATTCGTTTTGGCCTGAGTCAGAGCAGCTACATGAGGATGTAGAGCACAGGACCAGCTCATTGTGCTCACTCTGGCTGTAGGAACAGGGAAGTGTGCAGCTCCCCAGTCGCAAACCTTTCCAGTTAGATCATACAGTGTCTTTTCTGTTTCCTGGTTGAATACATACTTGTGTGTAGGAGGTAGAAGTATTTCCCACATTCCATATGGGTTATGAATGAATCCCCTTAGCAGTCACTTGGGGCTAGAAACAGTTATTACACCCTCACAAGAAACCCATAAAGTGGCTCATCCAGCATCATCCAGGGCAGAAACAGGATTACCCAACCCACTCTTGTGCCTTATGACACAACACAATTTATGCCTCATCCACAGCAAGGTCCTAATTCCCTAAAAGCTTCTAAATGAGAGGATAGCCACATTCTTTCTGTATTCCCAAGTAGCTGTGGCTATTCTTTGAACTGTAGTGCCTAATAGGAATGAGTAATGGAATCATACAATGAAAATGAAGGTTGTGAAGAGCTCTCTTTCTGTAACAGTACAAGATTGCTTAGGAAAGAAGCTTCCTCCTCTGCTAAGGCCATTGTTGTTTTATCAAATCTGATATCCTGGCATGAAAAGAAAGCCTTAAAAAGTTGAAATAGAGCAGTAATGAATTAAGAGCCACCAGACATTGTTAGTTTAATATTACATTGTAAAGAGCTGCATTTAAGTGAGGGATAATTTAACTAAGCCACCATTAGTATTTTTTCTGCATTATTTTTAGAGCCAGATCTGAAATGAGAGTAAGCTTGTGCTAGTGGGGGATCTGAGCATTTCCAATAGGATATGGAGCTGGATTAGCAGCCCTGGAGGCTCTGTTCTCCCTCTGCCTGAACAACCAGGCCTGGTAATGGGAATGCCCTTTTCCCTTTGCCCAGCCACCACCAGGACTTGGTGCTGGGGATGATGCCATGGAATCCATGGCAATTCCATGCAATCCTCAAAGGCAACACAGGAGGGTAAATTAATGCTTAATTAAAAGCTGACATAGGAAGGGAAATTAAATTAATGCTCTAATTAATGCTTCAGGTTTGGTCCAAACAGGAAACTTAATGATTCTCCTTTCCCTTTTATAGCACTCCACTTACCTCTGAGCACTGATGAATTTAGCTCATTTGGCCCCAATCCTGGAAAGCATCCTCATTAAAAGATGTATTGAAGCCCACACTTAATTGCTGGCCTGGATAAGCATGGAGTTGAGGGTTTGATTAAATAAGGTGGAGCTATTGGGAAAATCATGGTCCCCAGTTTGCTGAGCTGATTTGACTCTTAAAGCCCATCACATCCTCTGTTTGAACAGCATCAGTTGGGATCGCAGGGTTTCTGTTCCTATGGGAGCTTTGGTGGAGTTGTTTTTTCAAGCATCACTTCTTTGTGAGCAGGAAGAATCAGAAGTCTATGAGAGCAGCAGGATTTCTGTGGAGGTAAATGAGAACAGAAGTGTTTGAAGGATGGAGACAGCACATCCACCCTACCAGGGTTCATTTCCTTTAACAAGTCGTGGTTTATTCGTGACAAAGGCTTCCATTTGACAGCATGTGAAGTACAGCAAAGTGGCACACTAAAAATGCTTACATAGTTAGGTTGTTCCACTGGCTGGGAAACAGGCTTCATGGAATGCCTTTTGGACCCATCCCATAGGGTCTGCCCAAGCGCTGTGCTGTGGTACTTTGGAAAGGATGGTGTGTGTTGTAGGGTGAGATGTCTGAAGGAAGAGGAGGATGCTGGTAACACATGTAGATGTATTTTTGGTCTCAAGGGCTGTGGTTTTCTTTATCAAAGGGTTCATAAAGCAAAGGATGAAAAGCTAAGGCTTGTGCCACGCAGTTTGCATGTGAAGACCTCTGATATCTCCTTGTGACCTTACATTTGGTGTATTGATGGATTCAGCACAAGAGGCATTGGCATCAGCATTGTAACACACCCTTTATCAGTCATGTGAGTCAGTCCTGCAGAGAAGCAAGCGAAATTGTGTCCCTGGCTTCCATCTCTTAAAGCTTTTGGTGGTGGTTTTCTTCTCTCCTATATGAGGAAAGGGGCAGATTGAAGTGACTGGAGCCTCTTCCAGGACTTATGTGCAACACTTAAGCCAATTAAGTGTATTATGAGGTCAGACAGTGAGTTGTTAGTAGGTATGAAACCTCCCCAGCACTGTCAGGTCAAACGAGAGACTAAATGGCTGTACCTGTACAGAAGAGTTTGCAGTTTGAACTGCAAAAGCACCAGCCTTTGCCTTCCCTTCCAACCAAAGCTGTTTGTGCTGCCACCCATTGAACTGTGCTAGCTGAAAACTAACCAGGTCCAAACAAACCCCATGTAAAAGGCCAAAGGAGATGTTTAAGTGCTCATCACACTGTGATCCCCATTTCCTACGACATGTGAAACCAGTTTCCCTCTGCTCTGTTAATGATGGGAGGTGCCACATGAGTCACATTGCTGGTAGAAGGGGAGGAATGCTGTATTCCCAGTGTGGAGTCACCCCACCTACTTGTTTAATCTCTGCATTCATACTGCATGCATCATGGCAGGATTCAGAGTGGGGCAGAAGCCCTCATGAGGTCGTAGGAGGAAGGAAAAGATATGTGTAGCCAAAGAAATAGCCAGTTCTTACAGTCTGCCTCCTGGGTTGAGCCCTATGCAGTTTCATTCAGCATCCTCTGAGTTTGTGTCTGCAGCCACACTCTCTGGAAGGCAAACATGCATCAAAAGGTGAGATGCTCACCTCATCCCATGGGTCCTGCAGCCTGACTTTAGGAGTGAATTAAAGATGCTTTAATAGTTATTAAGAAAAAATGCTGTGAGCCTGAGAAATCATCACAGTAGGTGGCACTGAGTCTCTTTGAATGAGATTGCTATTGAAATCAATGGGAGTTTTGCGAGTGGTGCTGCTCAGGCAGTATTGATTAGTGACTGATAGATGATCCTTGGGTTTTTCAGCAGCAGCAGTATCTCCCTGTTTGTATATGCAGTTTTCTGTCTCCAGCCACTTTCTCATCCTCTTAGCATTAAAAGTAAAGCTGCTTCTGGGAAGTTTAAAAATATGGACTCATTTTGTACGAATCACTCTGGTACAAGGTCTGTGCATCTCATCAGTCTTGTTCAGATCCCACTTTGAATGCTTAGAGAGGATAAAAACAGTGTGGCTATGTGCTTTAGGGGGAAAGGGGGACTCTCCCTCTCCAGAAACCCTCCCTGTCTTCTCCAGCACTCACCCACTAAAAGAAAGCTCCTATGAACTGGTTGAGGTCATGCATCAGATGGAGTGTGTATGTGAATCCAGAGGGCTGCATACCCAGGGCAAAAAGTGCTTCCAAGCCAGGTTGGATGTGCCTTGGGCAGCATGGTCTAGTGGAAGGTGTCCCTGCCCATGGCAGGGGTTGGAACTGGATGATCTTAAGGTCCTTTCCAACCCAAACCAGTCTGGGAGTCTATGAAATCCAGCTCAGCATCATGCATGAACTCAGCATCATGGCAGGGGAGGGAAAGCCACCTGATTCTGAATCCAGGTCACGATGCCCGGGTGTCTGCGATGGAGGAGCATTTCTCATCCAGATACCCTGGCTCTACATGTTAAATGGGTTTTTTATTAGCAGCTTTTCTGTTGTGTGCACTGAAAGATGAGTCACTGCCCTTCAGAGCAAAGCTGGGAATCAATAGACCTCTGTGAATTAGATAATGTGCTAAAATATGGGTATCTCCAAAGGCATGGGAATTGTGATGGTGACTGATGGGTTAGTGGGACTATACAGGGAAAACAGCCCAAGCAGACAGTCGTCTTTCTGGAACCTTCTTGGAGACCCAGTCCACTCGTGATAGTTCAGCATCTCACGCACGTGGCAGATGAGAGGATGTGAAACTGAGCTCCCGAGGTACAGAAAAGGAACCTTCTGCATAGACTTTGCTCTTAATGGCACAAAACTGCCCCAGGATTGTTTGCTGGGGAAGCCAACTGCAGACACTGCACCCTGCAGCCTGATTAGAGAGGCATGGGTGGTGATGGGTGATTATTCCCCTTTCCTCAGCACTAGTGGGACTCATCCTGAGCTGTGCGTTCAGCCCTGAGCTCCCCAGTATGAGACATGGATATACCCAAGCAAATGCAGAGGAAGGCCATAGAGGTGATGAAAGCATGGGAACAGTGCTTTGACACAGGGATTTGGACCAAGGCAGTCTCCAGAGGTCCTGTCCAGCCTCAGCTGTTCTGTGTGACCCAATGAAACCCACCTCAATAACCCTCACCCAGCGCTCAGTAAAATGGGGAAATGCCTCAAATCAGGATAAATTCAAGCTTTGCATGAGCCATCCAGGAATAGGCTCATGGTTGCCTGGGATGTCCTTTCCCATCCCCAGATGCTGCCTGCGCCACCTCCAAGTCTTGATTCCGGCTGTCCAGTTCACCTAATGAACCTTGCTAGCTCCTGACAGCAATCAGTCAATGAGCTCCCTAAAACCCTATTAGCTGCCAAGTAATGTGAGCTCCCAGAACACGCTGCTGTACACCAGTTAAGTTTGCATTGGGGATGTTTAATGCTGTTTCTCTAAACAGAGAGTTTAGCCTCAGGCAGAGCTGGAAATCGCATCTCTTGCCAGTTGGGGGAAGTGAAAGTCAGAAACAGTTGGCAACAGGATGAATTTTCCCTCTTGGCTCCTGATGCTTTGGACTTCCCAATGCCAGGTGCTAACTCCCTTTGCCTCCCAGACTCCCACTCCGGAGTGGGAAGGGAAACAAGAGTCATAAAACATAACTAAGGCATGTTTGGAGATAAAAGGTTGTATTGAATACCCCGTATAACTCTACAGCACAGAGGATAGCAGAGATTTATGGTGGTTGGTTGTGCACTGGTGTGATCTAGTGCATCAGGGTTCAAATCACTGAGCAGAAATAAGCAGAAAGAACAACTGATCCAGGTATTTATGTAGCCATAATCTGCCTCCAGACGCATTGCTTCGGTGGGCTTTTCCTCCCCAAACCATCTGATCTGTGCAGTTTTAATCCTCATGCTAGGGATGAGAAGGGCTCTGCTGAAGGCAGATGCCTGTTATAGAGGTGTTGTTTGAAGGCTTTCACAGATTGACAGGGCAAGTTCTTGGCATGGCAGTAACCAAACCTGAACTCTTTCAAGTCCCAGAAGCGTCTGTTAATCATCAGGATGTAGTTCTGAGACATTTTGTGGATAATAATGACATAAATATGTAAAACCAGCTGATCCAGCCTATCGAAAGGACACTGAACTTCATTGTGGCACTGGGGGGTGACAACCACACTGTCATGATACCAACTCCAGAGTTTTTATTTTGCCAGTGTTTTGATAGGGCAGCTGCTTTGGGGTTTGTTTCTTCTTTAAAGGTAAGGTTTTGTCTGGATAAAGGGGAGATCTTAGGGAGCAAGGCACTACTTCTAACATCTTCCCATCTTACAGGCCTGCAAAGCTCAGTGCGATCCAAGGAGGATGAAGTTCATTTAGCATTTCCTTCACCAGCAAGGAGAGGACGTGAGATGTGAGAGCAGGAACAACTGGGAGGTGAGTGACAGATCAGAATGGAAGGATGCTTTATGGATGTGTGACAGTCCCGCTTGTCTCTTGCGGTTGACTGCCTTCGGTGGAGCTGTTTGTGGCGCATCCCTTTCCGTGTGGATAAACTCAACTGTGCAGAGAAGGAATTTTGCTTCCTTAATGAAGTAGCTATGGTAATGCTGAGGGAAAATCAGTCACTTGGTTATCCTTGGTATAAAAGGCCAGAAAACAGTCATTAATTACAAGTCCCACTAGTTGCCTTGGGGGAATAAGAGGTAATTATCATGCGGGCTGTGATATATGTCTGTATATGTCTCGCTGACAGGTAGACTTAATGTGGAGGTCTTTGACCTACAGCCAGCTGGTATTGATCTGGATTTGCTGTAGATGAGATCCTCTTCCTGGAAAACCTGTAGATTAAATAACCACTTGGACAGAAATTACTCAGCATTTACACAAGTGTAAATGTGAGGGAAGGATTCAGCCCCCAAAGACCTCCCTTGTAACAGAGAGGAGAAACCCCAGGATTTCTCTCTCTTTTGGCTTAAAATGAAGCAGAAAACCTGCTGTGTTTTTCTTGATGCTGTTGCTGAGATCAGTAGCATCTCATGCAGCTTGTTTCATGGAAACAGGGAGATGCTTCCCCCGCCCTATGCCTTGTCTTGTAAGCAGGAATTTCTAGGGAGATGCCTGTTTTCCTGTAACATGTGAGCAGCAGTTTGAGCTGGTGAGTACCAGGTGAGTGGCTTGGCTGATCCCTCAGTATGCGGAGAGACCTTGAGGTGAGGCTTTGTCCTAGGGATGTTCGATTCCTCCATTCATCATCAAGGATCAGGGCGACTGAATGCAGCTAAAGCCAGAGCAACTGCTCTGAAGACTCTGGAGGCTTACAGGAGCTGACGTGGGAGTAGAATGTGGTCCAGAAGAGTTATTTTTGCTTAGATAAAACCAGTCTCTGCTGGAGAGGGAGCTCCATATAAATGTCAGTTTTCCTCTGTAACAGCAACTTCGTGTTCTTTGGGAGGGGGAGGAAAAAGGAGGGATGTAAATGCTGCTTTTAGCTGGTTTGGTGTAAACGGGGAGTAACTCATTGACTTCCAAATCCGTGCTCGTTCGGAAGCAGTCTCAACCTTAGCGCCGCGCATTAACCGCAAGCTATTCTTTCCTCCGCTCCAATGCAAATCCAGACCAAGAGAGGGATTTTGGCAGGGACCTAGGGAAGTTAGGAACCCAAATCCCGTTGCCACCCAATCGGATGCGGGCCTGGAAACTTTCTTCTGTGCAAATCCCAATCTCTGGTTTAAAATAGGGAACAATCAAAAAAGAGTGCTGGCAGTTCCTTTAACCGCCTGAGAGATTGAGTGCTGAGGAGCTGTCAGAAACCTTGTCATTTAGCTGCATCCCCAGATAGAGAGCAAGAGGAGACGGCAATAACAGAGAGGAAGGAGAAGCAGAGGATTTGCTCTCCTGCCTCCAAACGTTTCTCCCCAAATCCCACGTCCTACTCTCCCAAATGGGAAGTGTTTTAACTGTTCAGGGGGAGAAGGATGCCCTCCTGTAGCAATCCAGGGAATTATGGTTGTGCTTACAGTGCCCCAAAGTATTCCACTGGTTGCTGTGCCTTTGAGTCAGCTGGAACACTCAAGGGCTTTTAGCTCTGAGAGTCACTTATAGGGAGGGAATAGAGACCTGGTGCTACAGGGAAGGAGTATAATGGAACCCCAAACTGGTTTGGGTTGGAAGGGACCTTAAAGCTCATCCAGTGCCATGGGCAGGGACCCCTTCCACTGGAGCAGCTGCTCCAAGCCCCTGTGTCCAACCTGGCCTTGAGCACTGCCAGGGATGGGGCAGCCACAGCTTCTCTGGGCACCCTGTGCCAGCGCCTCAGCACCCTCCCAGGGAACAGCTTCTGCCTAAGAGCTCAGCTCAGTCTCCCCTCGGGCAGGTTCAAGCCATTCCCCTTGGCCTGTCCCTACATCCCTTGTCCCAAGCCCCTCTCCAGCTTTCCTGCAGCCCCTTTAGGCACTGGAGCTGCTCTCAGGTCTCCCCTTCAGGAGTCTTCTCTTGTCCAGGCTGAATCCAACCCCACCACACAAGGCAGGGTTCACATTGCAAACTCCAGCTGGTAGAAAACCAATTGCCAACTAACTCAGCTCAGATGAGACGGAGGAATCCCAGCCTTGCAGCTTCATTCTCAGAGCTCATAACCCTCTGCCTGCCTTTGGGAGCAGTTAAGTGTGAAAGGCTCTGCTGTTTGCAAAGGGGAGGGTTGGCCTTTTCATGGGCACAGCCTTGTCTAGCAGATCTCAGCACATCTGAGAAACAACAGCCTCCAGCCTGCAACGCTCTAAGTGTTAACACTGAGACGTCTGTGTTGAAGCTCACATGGGCTGGTGAAGTTAACTCATGCCCTAATGTGTTAGAAATACCCAACTGAAGGGATGCGATGCTTGGGTGTGACTGTGAGGGCCTGATCCTGCCTAGTGTCAAATGTTACTCTTGGTGTGCTGGTCACCGGAAGAGATGCTGGTCCAGCACCGGGCAGGATGGCTCTGCCTTAGCTCCCAGCACAGAGAGCAGCGTGTGAGAAGTCACACCACGAGAAGGCTGAAGTGCTTATGATGAATCTTTCCAGCTAGTGAACACCATCCATTCCTTGCTCCTGCATTCAGCTAGCACCTGTCAGAGGAGATTAGGAGAGGGAAGATGACATGGGATTAAGAAGAAGGTTTCTAGTGGCCCGAGACAGTGATAAACCCGACTGTGCTGCTGCCTGATGTGTCACACTGCTTTCTGCAGCACAGACCTGCCCTATTAGTAAAGAATTAAGTTAAAGCAACCCCAAACCGACCATACAATTGTATAGGTTCTGCTGCTGGGTGCTGCAGGTATTCCGCAGAGAAGATGAGTGTATTTCAAGTCAGTTGATATCAGTGGTAACATGCCATTTCCTAGCTGCTTAATTTAAGGTGCTTTAAGGCAACCTGGTATGTAGAGGGTGAGTGCTTATTGCTTCCTCACAACCAACTCCTTCTGCAGCATCTCAAGCTCAGCATAGAATCCCAGCCTGGTTTGGGTTGAAGGCACCTTAAAGCTCATCCAATTCCAACCCCCTACCATGGGCAGGGACCCCTTCCACTGGAGCAGCTGCTCCAAGCCCCTGTGTCCAACCTGGCCTTGAGCACTGCCAGCATCCAGGAGGACTCTAAAATCCCAGCCAGATCCTTGGCACCACATTGCAGATGAGCAGAAGCAGAGCTAGCAAGGCTCAGTGCTGTGCTGGAGCATAGAAGATGTTGGAGTCATGCAGGATAATGGAGTGATCGCACCTCTGGCAGCCCCTTCCCAAGCAATTCCCTTGTGCTATCCAAAACCAGGTCTGAAGTCTTTCCAATCATCATCTTGGAGCAATTGGGGAAGTAGGAGTTCCCATTTCTATCACTACAGATGAAGCTGAAGGACCTTCCACCACCATTTAAGAGTTCTGGCTTAGTGGCATTGCCATGATTTGTCACTGTATAACTTGTGTCAGGAAGAGAAGATGCCTTTGAAGAAGCTGAGAGGTACAGGCTGTGTTTTCAAATGCTCTGTAAGTCCAGATCTCCGTTTAGCATTGCTGCCATCCGAGTACAGATCATTTGTGCTTCTGGAAACATCTTTGCTTTGTATTCCTTAACTTCTAGGGATGTTTTCCTTTGGAAGCAGTTGAAACCTCCCCGTGTTTCTTAACCACTTTTCTGGAGTAAAAACCCATTTTCCATGAACTGTCTTTTTCTTCTTTAAGGTTGCATAGTTTTTTACACCGGTGAAACCAAGCACTTCAAATCCTTATCCCAAGGTTTCGAGTTGATTTTCATGGCAGATACAAGCAGCGATGCCTGCACTGATCTCAGACATGGTTTATTTTTATTCCTCTCTATCAGCAGCTATTTGTCACGCTACCTGGCAATGTGGGACTCGCATTTATATGGTTTGGGGAGATGTAACTCATTTTCTGTTTAATCCACTGTCTGTCAAAGGGAGAGATTTAAGATAGAATACTGTGGGCTTCCTGACATGGCTCACCATTCTTTTCCTCTCTGTGTATTTATTTATTCTCCACGCACACTCTGTCACTTGTTAGGCTGAGTGCAAAACAAAGTTGGTTTTCCACTAGGTATAACTTGGTAGAACTCTGACTGTAGATGTGGTTGTGCTGGGATAGTGAGCAGGTTGCATTATCGCCCCAGTTCTGCCTTGGGGAAGGTCTTAGCAAGTGACTCCCCTCTTGGTTTTGCTGTGGTTAAAAGAACCCAAACCATAATGTCAGTGTTGTCCTTGGGGGAAAGCTTTGGGATCCATGGACCAGCAGGTTGGTTCTTGTGAGAAAACAGCTATTTCTTGTTATATGGTGTGAGCAAAGGTGGACAGGGGTGAGGTGACTTGAGAACAGTGATAAGAGACAGCAATAGCTGAATTCCTGCATCCCCAAGGCTGTGCTTACTCCATGGAAGTGGTAGATGCTGCTGCTGGGTAGCAAAGTGGATCACGCAGCATCCTGAGCTGGAAGGGACCCACAGGGATAAGGGATGCTGTCACTGTTTTGTCCCATGGATGCTGTCAATGTTTTGTCCCATGGAGCAGCAGGGAGAGCTGGCGTTGGGACGGATGCTGCCACGTAGCACCCAGCTCTGCATCTTCACCTTGTCATGTCTGGCACCCACGGAGAGGGAAGAGCTCCTGTCCTGATGGGCTCAGGCTAAATCCGTCAGGCAGGCAAGAGGCAGGAGGAGGATCCAGGCTGTGGGAGCTCACTCGCAGTTGGCACCAGTACTCAGAGGTGGAGCTGAGAACCTGCAGCCTGACACCCATGCACCCAAGCTGTCACCGTGCCAGGGGAGATGGCTCACACCTAAACACCTTGGGACAGCATCCTGCCTTAAGGAAGTGACTCCAGACCCCTCTCACAGAAACAATAGTGTGCATGAGGGTAGGTGTCCTTCTTCCAGCAAAGGAAAAAGCCTTCAGAAGGCAGGTGTCAGCTGGAGAAGGACTGATCTCCACAGCCCAAATGGTATCACAGGAAGCTTTGCAATGGGTGAGAACATCCTGTGTTAGTTAGGTGGTGGTTATTTCAGGCAGTCTCCTTCTGTCTGACGTGACTCTAACTCTAAACAGAACTTTTGTCTTTTTGGAGTGAAGTCTGGAAAACAAATGGCATGACAAGAGACTTTAGTTTCCTTAAAGGGGATGTGGCTTGGGAAATAGTCCTTCCAAAGGGCTGCTTGGTATGGTAAGGAAGGAAAACGTACTGCCTAGTGCAGTCAGTGGGCTCAGGGCTCGGTGCTTAGGACACGATGCAAGGGGTGTAATATAGAAGGAGGAAACTGTCGTGGTCCCCAAGTGTTAAAAGGATGAAATGAAATCAGATGCAAAACCCACAGCATCCCTTAGGTCTGGTGGTGAGGGCAATGGGAGGGTCTTGAGCATCAGTACAGCTCAGCTGATGCTGTTAAGCTGTGATGAATTAATGATGAACCAGTAGCTTTAAGGCCACTGTGGGTACTCTGTGAGGTTAGTATGGGAGAACAGGTATCTTGGAATGAATGTTGTTCCTTAAGATTCTGGTTCCATATCACCTGATGGCAGCCCATAAATATAAAGGCTCCAAATGCCACAAACAGCAACTTTCAGGCGAGGAAGTCTGCAGAGCACTGAGGAGATGACAGGAAACAAAAGAATTAGGTTGCATTACCAGGAAGAGCTCAAAGAAGTGAGGTCTGAAATAGCCACCCATGGGATTTGCACCAGACAGTGATATAAAGAATGCTCTTGAGAGCATTCGCTCATTGTCGAAGGGTAGACTATGGCAAGGCAGCTCTGAGAGCTCTTCTCCATCATTTCTATGAGTCAGTATGGTTAGGTGCTGTCAGAAGTACGTCAGAGGAGCATTTCTTTTGGATGAGACACTTGGCATCAGTCTGGAGTATGGGGCGATTGATGATGTGAATTCATTGATGCACTGGACAAGGTACACGAAGGATGAGAGAACATTTGTCAGTCTCGGATGAGGCTCTTCCCTGACAAAACTTTGTCACTTTAAGGGAGTTTATTACTTCTTAGTGAAAAGCAAGGCAAGAAATGTAACAGATGGGGCTTGTGAGGCATTGCAAGCCCGGCTGCATGCGGCAGGTAAAACCAGAGCAGATGAACTTAAAACTAGGGCTTGAAGTCATTGTCACTGGGCATGGAAAGCTTGTGGGGTTCTGAAATCACTGCATTCCCCTATCACCTCTCTCTGGTTTCTGCAGCCCCAGTGTGGCTGATATGAAACTCGACTGTGATTATTCAATGTTAGTTCCTTACCTTTTGGGAAATTAATATTGTTTAGTGGATTTAACAGTATTATTTCAGTCAATCAGTATTTACCTTTCAGTAACTAAATGTGACAAAGGAGCTAGTCACACATCAGCAAAAGTGATGGGACAAAACCAGCATGGAGCGAGCTGCCCAGATGGGTATGGCAATGGCAGAGGGCAGCACAAGCAGCTTTAGGTCCAGATTTCACTCTGCTTTAGGTGGGGATTTTAATCCAAAGCCCTGGTTCTTGACAGCATAAACCTATGGTGGGACTGGGTAAAACTCAGGTCTGCCTTTGAACTTCACCTCTGACTTCACATTAGATTGACTCTGGCAATCTACATCATGCAAAATGTGGGCTCAAGCTTTAGAAGAGCTGAAGCTTCTCATTCTTTAGGTTTGGCTTTGTATGAGCACTGATGACTTGCAGTAGCTGCTCATTGTTTGACAAAGGTAGGCTTATGGCAGTACATGTGGCCCTTTGGCTTTTGCTCCCTTTGTAATTAGGCCTCTGGATTCTTATCCTGGGACTAAGCTGGTTTGGAAAGTCAGGATGTGCCAGAGCAAAGCTTTCTGATAGAGAGATGTTCAGGAGGTTGCTGCTGCACCAGTGTGAATGAACCAGAGGGGATGGAATAGTATTTGGCAAACACCAGCATTAAATAAAGACCAGTAGCAATAATAGCATAGCCTGGAAGATAAAACCTTATAGTTGTGAGGAGGAAGGAAAATGGCTTTGTTGTTAAGGTGTTAAAACAAGGTTTGGTTGCTCTAAGGTCCTGTGTGACACTGAGCTAATCCTGAATCTCCCGTCTCTGTTCCCCATCACTTACATAGAACTTGATGCCTTTTATTGGTAAAGAATATTGACTCCTTATTTGCACTCTACTATATTTCATTGCAGTACATGTAGACAACACACCCAGAGACCTGAGACCCCTAAATGCAGCTTCAGTGCTAGTGCAGACCTTAAGCAGCTTGTAGATATTGCCTACATCTTGGGCAATACATCCCATAAGTATATTAGTGATGTGACCAATGACCACTGTATGTGATGGTTTAGGGCTAGGAGAATCACCTAAGAGCTCATGACCCCCAAAACCTGCCTTTCCTTACTGACAGCATTTCTAGGTTTAGGCTGTGGTTTAAATGTCTAACCCAGGTTTAATGGTTAAGCTGACACGTCTGATGCTTGGAAAGGGCTAGAAGCATGAGCACCATCAGTGTCAGTGGCTCAGCTGTCAAGTGTTACCTTTTCACGCTGCATTTAGTCACTTGTCATTACCTCCTCATGTTTTTGACAGTGTTTCTGAGTGAAAAAGAGACAAAACCCTGGATGGGAGGTCAGGCAGTTTTCTTAGGGAGCTTAACTAGTGCCTTACTTGATCCTTTGAGTGAGCTGAACGAGACACCCACATCAGGGGCTGGAAGATGAAGGCAGGAGATGGGCCAGGAAAGAAGTTCCTAATGCAGCCTGTGGGAAGCTCTGCAAGGCAGAGCAGCCTCTTGTCCTGAACCAGAGAGCTCCTTGCTGCCAGTGCTCCTCTGGTTTGGGAAGGTGCCCACTGCAGACACTGAGCGGGTGGTGGGCAAGGAGAACCTGGAGCAAGGAAACTGCTACCTCTGTGTGAGCAGAGCTCCTGTTGGACTCCATAAGGAAAATCCAGATGAGCACCAGGATCACGGTGTGTGGCTCTGAGGCTACAATACTGTATAAAGAGCTTGGGTGGCAGGGCAGGTAAAGGAGATGGGAGGATAGAAGAAACTGGTGTGGGGGATTGCCTGACCTCTGGCCCTGCAATGCATAAGGGATGTGTTTTAAGGGAGGGATGGGATAACTCAGGGCTCCAGCTGGGCCTGGAGCAGCAACACTGAGCTCTAATCACAGCTTTCCAGTGGCAGCTGCACAGATGTGGACAAGCCAGCTGTGTCCTGATCCCCCAGATGTGTCTGCCTATCTAACAGGGTGCTCGAAGGTAGGAGCAGAGCTTTGTTGCCTGCGTGTTTTCTGCCTCTTAAAGCTGGATTAGAAATAATGCTTCCTTGCTCCACACAGCTGCTCTCACTCTTCATTCATTAATATTTGCCTAAGGCTTTGAAGGGAAATACCAAGTCCTACGCAAACACCCTGTCTTCCCATTGAATCCCTGTCCCTGCACTCCACCCAGTGGGGCATCAGGACTAGCCCAGCTAAATCTGATGAGTCCACAGTTGGCTTAGGCCACAGAGACTGAAGATAAAAGGTATTCAAAGTGTGATGTTAGGTGTTTATGAAGCTGGTGAAGTGTATTAATTTGAATGGAGAAATAGAACAGGTACCTGTTCAGATTGATGCATCCCTTTTGGGCTGGAACAGTCGGGAGTTTGATGTCATCTGTCATTTAGATTCATTTTTCTCCTGCCCCATGACCTTGACTGTTCTCTCTGATGGGAATTAGGGATTAAGACAGTATATACCACTGCACCATATGAACTCTGTAATATATTAGTCTGGTTTGGTTTCTTTCATAAGGTCAGAGGTGTTTCACTGCTCCTCACTCCTTATTGGGTTTGGCTGTGGATGACATGGAATTGTGCAGGTATTTTAGGAGGATATGGGACTTGGGAGCTCAGCCACTGAACGCTACACTTGTCAGGTGGGAAGCAAAGTGTGCCTGTAGCATTGGAAAGGTGCAGAGCAGATGTGAACAGCACCAAGTGGCTCTGGATGGGACACAAAGAGGAGAACCAAGTGGGTGTTTGATTGCTTCATTCCCATCTGCTGGAACAGGGGTGCTGAGGGTGACAGAAACCACTCATGAGTGACAGAACCTTCATCCCAGGGGTTATAAAACAACATCATTTAGCTATGATTTCACCTGAACTTAGAGTTGGGAGGTGTTGGCCTCACTTACTGTGACCGAACTTCCTACTGCTCACTTGGAAAGAAGATCCAGGCTCCTTTTCATTGGAATGATGTTAAAATTGCCGACTTCCACCTTCAGGAGTGAGTCAGAGGAAATTGTGACAAGGTTTCAGTGTCAGTCACACTGAATACGTTTCAGTTGGGAACATATGGGTAGCATCTTCTTCAAGCCCCTGCTTCAGCAAGCAGCGTTGAGTCACTCCAGTGAGGAAGGGCTTGGGCTATTTTGGTTGTGTTTTAACAGCAAATGTTCCTTAGGATAAATTTAGGCTGTTTGATAGGAACCCTGTGGCTGTTGAAATAATGCTAGTCAGGTAGACCCAGGTGAATCAGCCTTTCTGCATTGAGAAGGGGATCAGAAACCTGTTGGTGAACTCCATCTCCTTCACATTCCAAATGCCATCTGTTGTGATGGAATGTTTGCTGTAGGTTGGGGCTGCAGTTGTGCATATTCCTGCTCGCAAACCAGAAGCCTTGGTTTGGGCAATAAAACGGGATGCGCTCCATCATCTGCTGAAGTGCTGGGGTCATTTTGGTCTGCAGGAGTATCAGACTTAGTTAACCATAAAGTTAGTTAAGTTAAAGTTAACTGTAAGGTTAACCATAAAGTTAGTTAAGTTAACAATCATGTTAGTTAACCATAAAGATCTGAAATGGTGAAACCCCAAAGCCTTGTATCTAGAGCTGCCTTTCTATGTTCCACAGACAACACAACTGTATCATAGGCCTCCAGTCTGTGGTGCTTGCTGTTACCCTCATATACAACAGCACAGGTATCTTCAGCCTGGCTTTGACAAGATTGCACTAAGGGTCAAAGGCAAAGGCATTAATACAATAAAACACATTTCACCTTTCAATTACAGCTTCTAATTCACATCAGATCCTTATGGAAGAGTCTGGAATGGGGGGAATGAGGCGTTCAGAGGGAAACCCATTCCCAAAGTCTTCAGTGCAGCCCTGAGCTCCTGCCCTGCTCTTCCTTGCCAACAGACGTTTTCTTTCCTTGTGGATAGTCTGTATAAGTAAAAAGGTGAATATTCCCTGGCTCCTTTGAGCGTCTCACATGTGAATTCTTTGGAGCCAGGATGATGTCTTACCATGTGTTTAAGCAGCACAAGAAAGAAGGAATCATGGGTTGGAAGGGCTGACATAATAAATGCTTGTGACATTCTCAGACGCTTCAGTAATAGCACTCCTCTCCTTGGGGGAATCTGTATGGTTTTAAAGGAAGCACAGATTTCCTCCCCTGATGTTTCTGTGCTCCCCTCAGTCATCCCAGGCCCCACTCCCGACTGGGTGAGGCTGGAAGTGATTCACTGAGTGCAGTGTGCTGGTATCAGGTGTAAATGGCTCTTTCCTCCTCCTGCTGTGGCAAGTTGTGATTCTCAGTCTGAGCTGCTTAGTTAAGATTGTCCCTAAGAGTCATCTGTCAGGGGTCTTCTGCCCCAATGAATCTGTGCACACCCAGAACGCACCAAGAGAAGGATCAAATTGACTTCTTCTAATGGGACATTCATGATCATCTGGAACAAAATCATCTGTTTCCTTTCTCTTTTCCTGCCTCCCCATCGTTTGCATGGGAGGAAAAACAACAGCATCCTTTCAGATGGTATTTACAGTGCCACTGTCTCCAGTGCAATGGTGACATTTCATCACAGAGCAACACCTCCTCCCTTCCCAGCTACTCTGATGTCTCAGAGACAGCCCAGAGCAAACTAGATCAGATGGATGCCTGGCTGCAAGTACTTCCAGACCCCTTAAAGACCTGTGAAGGATTCAGGTGTCTTTAGACTAAGCAAAGCCAGACAATACATTTATGCTACTCTCCCTGTGCCAGTGAAGTCCCCGGGACCAGACTGGAAGGGAGGAGAGGCAGATGGAAGAGGAGATGAAACGCAGCCATCCGTAGGGCAGCAATGGTTGAAAACACTAAACCTTTAATTACATGATAAAACCTCCCTCTTTCCCCTGCAAACAGGGCTGTCAAAGGTAGGATTGGGGATATCCATCTTGGGCTTCACTTCCCCCTTCTCTTTCTTTCAGTTCTCTGTTCAGGTTTGTGCAAACTGATGTGGAAAAGCATCTTCTTTGGCTATCTTTTAGGATAGGGGTCCTTTTAGGGGTCCTCTCGCCTTGTCTGCTGGTGCACAAGAGCAAGCATGGGGAGGAATTTCAGAGCAACAGCATCCATCCTCAGTCGACCATTGGGATGCGCATCCCAATTCCTGCATCCCTGTTCTGATCCTGAGATGCACCAGGGAGGAGAGAGCAAAGAGCATCTCTGCGAGTCGTGTATGGTTTGAACACTGTATGGATAGGACCTGCCACACATCTCACCTGCTCTGAGGCATTTGCTGTGCTTTCCACCTTTGAATTTGAGCTCCAAACCCTACCTTAAACCCGCATTCAGCCTTTGCTGGCCTTGATCATGTTGTGGTTCATGGGTTTTATTGATAATGCAGGACTGGCAATGGGTTTACTAAAGCTGTTTATGGGTCAAATTCATTTAGAAGCATAAACCTGCTTGAGGCCTTGGGGCTGTCCTGGCTGTAATTATTGTTGCATAAAAAGCAAGGGAGTTTGGATCTATTTCATCCTAATATTAAGCAATAGCTTTTCTTTTAATCTCACCATGCTTTCCCCAGGCTTTTTGGAGGTGATGAGGAAGATCCTGAAGCACGAATCTAATGTGCTAGCAGGAAAGGGGAGTATCTATGCGATGTCAGCATTGCTTTGTCTTAGATGCTTAGCAGTAATGAAACATGGAAAAGCTTTATTTAGACTGGGGTGATGAACACCCTTGTGTCAGCCTGACTGCATATCCAAAGCTGTTCACATCTGCAGAGCTCCTGGGCTCCCATTGCCCTTCCCATGCAGGCTCCTGTCAGTGCTGTCCATGCTTATGGGATATCTGCTTTCATGGGAAAACTGCCTTAAACTGCCTCAGCCCTATGGAAGCAGCTGCAAAGAGCCAGGTTGACTTAGGGACAGGCTGTCCTTCACTAGCCCAGGGCAGCACAGGCTGCTGTCAGCTCACCAGAGCTGTTTGCAGATGGATCTTTGGCTGCACGGTTCTGGTGCTGTGAACTGTGGACATCAGTGATTCAGAGCAATGCAAGGCAAGGACATGCTGGGAATCAGGTCTGCCTGTCAGGTGAATAGATTTGTATCTGCAGAGGCCAGCTCAGAGCAGAGCAATGGAGCAGCTGTACTTGGAGCTGGGGCCAAGGGGAAGCCAGCCCTCCTCTGGAGCGCATGATCCAGGACATGCATCCAGAACCTTACTCCACAGCTCACTAAGTCCATGCCTTCGGATGTGCAAAAGCAATGGTTTCCTATGGTGGGAGCGGTGAGAGATGCCCCAAAACGTGGCCCTTGGCACTTGTTTCCTGGAGGAGCTATTGAAGTCGGTGGCATTGATCAAGGTGGGCTCCTCCCATCTGTGATGGGCACTGATAGAGCCCCATAGATTGTTCTGTTACAGGTTCCACGCTGGTGGTGCTCCTCACAGTGAAGGTGATTTCCACTCCAGTAAGCTACCATGGTTTTCCATGGATGAGATGAGTACCTCTCTTGGTTTTCCATGCATTTCCTTCAGAGAAATGAGTCCATTGTTGAAGCAGGAAGAGGTACAATGGCATTAACCAAGGGGAGCCCACATTGCAGAGATTCTCTTTGGGCTGATTAAACTTCCCTCAATAAGTCCACATGGGGGAACTTATAGAGGGTACAGGAGTTTTATAATGGGTCTGCCACCACTGAAAGGCCTCCAGTTGCTGTTCCACAGTGACCACATCCATAAGGAATAAGGAAAGGAGCACTCACTCAAGAAAGAGGAGTATTTCTGTCCAGGTTCAGTGCTTGGGAAGGGTTAGAAGCAATGTATTCAGGAGCAAAAGGGTGGAATGAGTAATGTTGGCTTGGAAGTGTCCGTGCAGCCATCTGCCATAGCCGTGTGCCAGCCAAACCTGGGTCACTTCCCATGGGGAACAACCACAGGGCAGCTAGGAGAAGCCAACGCTTGCAACCTCCAGGTGGGATTGCAGCCCAACAAAGGAGTCCCGCAAGGAAAACCAGTGCCGTGCTGGGAGCCAGTGGAGCTCTTGTGCCTGAGGATGCACCATGGGTTGGTCCGGGTAGAACAGAGTAGAACAAAACCCGTTTCAGGCAGAAACTGCTTTTCCACACCAGGGCAGTGCTCTGGGAGGCTCCTTGCTGTGGTGGGGGATTTCATGCAGAAAGGAGTTACAACCTATAGCAATGAGGCATTGTAAAACCCCAAAATAGGTATTAATTGTTCCTGTGCAGGAATGTAATAGCATCCGGGGTGGGAGTTATTGATCCTCATGGAGTTTGACACAGGCAGAGGCAATTTTGGGTGGAAATCTGGGAAATGAATTAAATATAACTTCCTTTTAATAGGAATTTATAGGTCATTGAAGGCTCAATGATCTCTATCCAGAGCTATTGGCTTTGGAACCCTTAGGAGGAAAATACACACAGGGAAACAGCCCAGCTTGCTGCCTGGGGAGGAGGAGTAAGTACCCCAAGGATATCTGCTTAGGAGCCAAACCATGTGTTGGGAAATAAGCTTTGGAATAGCAAAGGATAAACAAGTGCTGGAGGAAGAGGATGCGACAGGAATCCTGCTCGGTTGGGCCCCAATGGGGAAAGGGCAGTAAAGACCATTTGCATCCCAAGTAGGGATGTAAGATCCAAGTGGGGATGTAAGAGCAAGGAGTTTATGTTCATTTTGGAATACATAGCTAACAAATCTGAGCAGCCTTGTGGGGCGGTGAGGTGGGAGACATCTGTGTGTAGTAGCACTGTGTCTAGTATGGAGCTAGAGGCAAGGAAGGAATACCAAGTGTAAGCTCATGCCAAGGATTTCAGCTCCCAAGAAATGGCTTTTTACACCTCTGCTCTCTAGGGAGAAAGGAAAGAGAAAGGAGAAAGGAGGGAGGGGAATACAGCAATGACACATTGATGCCAGTGGCTTTGCTTCCTACCAGAGAAAATGGACCAATTCCAAAGGCAAAGCTGAGGTGGTTGTTGATGCTGCTGGGAAAGACACTAAACACTAAGCATGGGATGTCGTGTGAGATAAGAAGCTCTCCAAATACATAAAGGGAAGGTAAATGATGGATTCTTCATGATGGGGCCCCAGATGTTGCAGAGGTGAAGCTGCGATGGGATAAACGTGAGCATGTGTTTATGGAGAAGAGCTTCTCCCCCAAACCAGTGTCAGGAATGGGAAGGAAACTGGAAGTGATCAGAGCTTTGTCAAGCTCTTTAGATGACAAACCCAGTAGTGGCAGTGCTTTGTTGAGGTATTCCCTTGGCTTTGGTGGTAGCCTGCAAGACCCAGTGTTCTCAATGAATGTATTCAAGCCTTCAAGGTAAGAAATGCAGAGCTCAGATCCAATGGTGTGGGGTGTTACCTGGATAGCACGGTTGGTTTGCCCTTTCTGGTTTGCTGTTCTTATTGCTGCAGTTTGAGGTGTGGATGATAGCTTTGATCAGTTTTTACTTTGCTGTATACCAGAACACAGAAGGAAACAGCTTTAGAACATAAAGCAGGGAACTTGTGAATTAGGGTGCTCATAGCTCTACCACAGGCCTTGACCAGGGCCATCTCCTTCCTAAATGGGAATGGAAAGCATAAAATGTCTCTTGCCTCACACTACTATGAGTGTCTTAATTAAAAGAGATCATGGAGTATTGCAGATGACTGACAGGGTGGAACTGAATCAGTTTGTCACTACAACTTCCATAGGCGTCTCTTTAAAGCTGTTCATTGGATACCTTCTAATAAGAGTCTGGTCTTACCCAGAAGCAAATGCCTTAAGAGCTGTAGTATCCTGCTGGATGTTCCCGACCACAATATTCCATACGGGTATGGGAAGGCTGTAAAATGATTTTCCTTGAGAGAAAGGTTCAATGTTGTCTTATTTGTTGCTCCAGGCTCTGCATTTCCCAAGTGCAACATGACTGACACAAAGTGACCCCTTTCCCCCCCTTTAGATTGATGATTTTCCCAGAGTCTGATGTTAACAATGAATTCCCATTCCCGGAGCTCTGTATTTATCAGGACTGGCAGAGGAGTTAATTGCATAGCCAGGGAGCTGTGCATTAAACAAGGCCTGGCCATTTGTTTGGAGGGCTGTTTGTTGTTCCTCCTCTGATCAAACACTGCTGTGATTCCTTTCATGCTGTTTCAGCTTCTCCTTCACTTACTATAAATAGTGGCAAACACACCAGAGCAATAGTACCGAGGGAATCTTCTCTTTTCCCACCCCAAGAGCTACTTTCTGTAAAGAAATATTGTTTCTTAATTAATCATTTATCCACTTCATTAGGTATTGTCAGCAACGGAATAAGAAATAGGGCTGCTAAGAGGATGCACATTTGTATTTATGTTGATTTCTGGGGAGTTAGAGATGGTTTAAACAAGCAGATGTGCCAGAAACATGGAAAGTGGAGTTTCCTGATGGGCTGGGGCAGGCTGGGTTTGGAATAGATTCCATGGGCTTGGGCCCATCGTGTGGGTCCGTCCACGTGATACCCCAGCCTGGCACTGGGGCACCCTCTGGAATGAGGATTTCTCTTCCTTTTCCCACCTCTTGCCTTTTCAGGCCTCTGTTACTGCATGGATAGACTCAGCAGAAACCGGTTTCAGTCCATCTTCCTCACATGGGCTCAATGGATGCTCTTCTCTTCCCTCTTTCTGCCCATGGGCTATATCCAAGCTTGAGTTCTTTACTCCCATTTGCTTTGCTCATCTGGATCAAAGGTCTAATGGGTGGAAAACTCCCCAGCAAGAGCCATAGGTAACAGTAGTGACAATTCCAGTTCTTTGCTGGCCTCTAATCCTCTGTCAGGCATTAACGTGGGGCTATTGCTGCTCTCCCAGCCCCAGGACCACTCCATAGGGGACCTTCTAACCTGTGCACTGCCTTCCATTGACAATGGCTCCTATTTGTAGAGTCACCTCTCGCCTTGTCTCTGTTTCATGAATAAACATCTCTTCTTGTTATTATTTCACCCCTTTTTCTGTTCTTTGCTGCTGCTGTCACTCTGTCAGTCTGTTCTGTGGCAGAGGCAGATGTGGAATCCATCTCACGAAGTAGGAATGCAAAGATAAGGTGGCCCAAAGGATAAGCTTTGGGAAAACCCAGGGAGGAAATGAAAGAAAATGAGCCTTTAATGCTGAGGGTCCATTCAGTGAGTTTTAGATTCCTTTAATGATTGTCTAGTTCCATAATGTTTCATGCAAATAAAAGAGGACAGGGTACAAATGAAACATGAACTGCCTTTTGATGCGTTCATCAGCAGCTGTTACTCTGTGCACCGTATATGCCAGACTTACACCTAATGACAATAGCTGAACACACTGAATTGATTATCATCAATTAGGAACTCTTGTTTACCTAAGTAGAGAATTCTTATTCATGATGGGGTTTTCTAATCTCAAAAGTCCTTATTTAAAATGAAAAATCAGGAAACTTTGGCCCAGAAGAATGTGGGTTTTAAAACATCAAACGTAGAAAACCCAGGAAGATGACTTAAAGCAAACCAAATAATAGAGCAATTTAAGTGTCATGCTGCCCATCAATCTTTGCTCTTATCCTCGAGGATGCATAGTTCAGGAGGAGATGCACATTTCTTCTGTTGAGGAGGCAGTGGTGACAGGGATGCTCCTTGGAAAGACCTTGTCAGAATCCATTGTGTGGAAAAGGTTAGGGAAGAGCCAGGCACTTGCAGGTTGCATTCCCCTGTTTGATGCTGACCCTAGAGAGAACCAGCACTGCTTTAGTGTCACTTCACAGTGGGAGACGTGGAGCTGCTACAGTCTGAGTGATCTCCATCATTAGCCCCTGCAGTCACAGCCCATTGCTGCTGTGCTGCAGGGGATACTTGCTTGGTACCACGCTCTGCTTTCAGGGCCAGTGTCTGAGCATCCCTCAAACAAGGCTTTTCTCCCTGCCTGTGTTCCCTCTTGCCCAGTGGATGGATGGGGCTGGATCCTGGCTCTGTACCACCCAGCAGACCCGATACCACTAAGAACAGGCAGCATTCTACAGGCAGGGCTGGGAAGGTGGGGCTGTTGTGTCCTCCTGTTCCCATGTCTGCCCTCATTACAGTCTCTCCTCTTCCTCACCTCTTCACTTATTGAATTCCCTTTGCCTGCGTGGGACCTGAGTCCCTGTAGCCTGCATCCAGTTCAAGACACAAACCTTGGGAATGGCAATGCAGATTCACCCCCATCCCAGCCTGTGGCGCTCCCTCCAGTCAGAACCAGTGCTCTATGTGTCATGGTTGCCTTTGAATCAGCCTGGGAAGGTCCTTTCAAAGCCTTGACACAGCTTTTGGCTCTATTTAAATGCTATCTTTAACCTGGATCTTCCTTGACACTGTTCCCATGCCCTGAAGCGCAGCAGCAACAAACAGCCTCTTTCAGAGCCCAGCTTTGAAACGGACACCCAAAGGATTTAATGATTTCCCTGGGTCTGATGCTTGACAATTCCCAGTGCAGCTCAGGCTGCTCACCTATTTAGTTTCAGTTGAGGTTGCTGGCATGCAGTAAGGAAGTGTAGGGATTAATAATAGGCCTGGCTTCCTGCTTCACCTACCACAAGCTCCCTTTCACATTGGCAGGCTCCATCCTCATGACGATGGAGGTGGAAGTGGGCTTGTAACGATGCTGCTTCCACCAGCATGATAAATTCTGGATGCTCTGCTCAATGGTCTGCAAAATGGAAACTCCAAAGTAGAATTTGCTCATTAAATCCATGTGCACTTCTGGAATGGAATAGGGAAGATGTGATTGGATCCCACTCAGCCTCTTCCAGCTCCCATTCCCATGGGCTGTGATGACTTACTTAGGGAGAGCAGGATGGTTTGGGGTGGGAGAACAGGGTGGTAGGTGAATTTGCATGTTGCCAGGGCACTTCCAAGGAAAGCAATCACTGCCAGCTTCTCTTATTGAGGTACTTCTCATTGTCTGCTGCCTCCTGTCCCTCTGGCTTGTTGTAGGTTAAAGGGCTGAAGTGGATGCAGCTTTGCTTGCCTGTTCCATGTTTTCTCAAAGCTTCTTTCTCAGGACACTGAGTTTCTCTATGCCTTAGTTTCCCATTCCAAAACGAGTACAATAGCTCTTATTCCTTCTTCTGTCCTTTGCCTTTCATACAATTGAAGTTGGAAGCTCCTTGGGGGTAATGAAAGTTCTCACTGTGCCAGTATAGAGTGCTTATAAATGTGCTGTAATCTTGTCCCGGGCTTCTAAACCCTACTGCAATGGAAATAATATAGTGAAGAAGAGTCTGGAAAGCAGTTGGGATTCAATGACGACCTCTGTAATGCATGTTCCCTGTATCACCACAGGGAACAAATCAATCAAAGAACAAGAAGTAAGGAAATAAAGAGGCTCAACAAAGTTCCCTTAAGGAAAAGACCTCACTGAAGTCTCACCAAGAAAGCAGCAAAGGAGGCAATCTTCTTTCCTTCCTCAATAGAGGATAATGCACTTGGTTTTCCTGACAAATTCAATAAGGTTCACCACTCCTGAACGCTTCGGAGCTTTGTTATCCATAGATTTGAAACCCTTTGTCCAGCCTTTGCTATTTACAGCTCTCTGAAACGGGGTTTCACAGGAGACAGATCCTGTTTGTACAAACCCTGGGTTAAAAAGCACAGTGTCTCTGTTATAATATGATTGGAATGGGTCATTTCTTGCCACACACAGGAATTCAAAGGGGGATGCCCTATTTGTAAGAGGGTGGAGATAAAAGGTGCTGGAGTCTGATGGTTGAAATGCAATGTAATTAAGCTCTCTGCTTCTTTATGGCAGCCTGGAGTTTGTTTTGCCATCTGACAAATCATTATTAGACCAGTGATTTCTGATGAACATGGGCTAGGAAATGGTGTCAATTAGAACTGTGTAGGACTCTGTTATTTCAGTCTATTACCTGTAAATGAGTTATTCAAGGACAAGAAGTTCCACTGATAAAAGGCCAAAAATCAATAGGTAAGATTGTTGAGATTCATTCGGAGTTCCTAATGGATTTCCCCCCCACTGAGGTCTCCAAAAGCTTTTGCAGACTATTTTAGACCTAAATGGGAGTTTCTTAGGGCCAAACTTGTGAGTTTTACTTTTGTAAATCCTTAGTTTTTGCATTAAGCTTGTAAAGAAGCTTCAAACTTTTGAGTCATTGGGGTAAATGATGGCAGCTGTAAAACCACACTGGACTTTCCTTAGCAGACATCACAGGGAGTTTTCCGGATGCAGCACACTGATGGAGGGGCTAATTCAGGTTGATATGGATGGGATTGTGTGTGTCAAAGATCAGGATGCTGTTGTGCAAGGAGACTCATTCAATCAGAGAGATTCTCATTTAAATAGAGAGGAAAAGACAATAGCATTCTCATTTTCTAGCTGGGGATGAGGAACCAAAATGCTTTGCTATGGGGGATGTTGCAGCAGGCTCCAAAGCTGAGCAGGATTATTCCTGTGGTTGTAAAGAGCAGGTCCCACCATTAGGCTTTGGTTCCGAGGCACCACTGCCTTCGAAGCGAAGGGGCAAAGAGCTTCATTGTACTGCATCCAAAAGGGAGAGGAATAGAAAACATCATTCCAAGTTGTGGAGGGAATGGTGAGAGCTGTCAGGATGGGATTCCTGAGTGCTGAGGCCCAGACGTGGGCTCATTCCAGCATTACAGTCATTACCTACATGTAAGTAAATAGGGTTTCTTCTGAAGCCCATCTTCTACACACAGATGTGAGGTGCAATGGGCAGAGAAGCCATTCCAGGCTTAGCTTTGACTGTTTGCTTGCTAAGCAGTGTGAAGTGAGGTTACCTGAAGACTGGAGAAGGGTTGAGCATCCTTGAAGAGTCTTTGCTCAGTCTTTTTCATCTGAGCAGAACAGGCCCCTCAGGATGCTAGGAGAAATCTGCTGACTCCAGTCTTCTCCTACCAGCGTTTGACACTGATGCCCCTCAAGTTCCTCATTTCCTTTCACCTCTCCCTGCTGAGCCAGCACTTCCTGGCTCTCCATCCACCCACCTTTCATTGTGGCTGGTCGGAAGCTTAAGAGCCATCATCTGCATCTCCAAGCCCATCAATTAGTTTCTGTTTCCAGCAAGGAATCCTGTCTGTCTCTTCAGGCCCATCCATCATCTCTGGCTCTTTGTGGAGCTGCAGTCATCCATCCTGCCTCAGTACTGGGGCTGCAGTGGTGGGCAGGGAGGTTGCTGTGCCAGATATCAATACTTCTGCCTTTCTTCCTCTTTCTTCAGGGGGCTCAAACCACTTGGGATGAGCTTCTTTCTCCTGCAGTTCTAGCTGAGTCCTTCTTATGCTGGGCAAGGAACCCCATGTGGGATGCTGTGTGGTGGCGCTGATACCAAATAGGCTTTGGCAGCAGCTCTGCCTCCACAATGGGGAACAGCACAGACAAGAAACCCTCTCCAACAGGCAGTGTCATCCGTCAGATCTCAAATGGTGTGTGTCTAATTAATTAAGCACATAGTAGACCTAATTAAATGGGAAACAATGCCCAAAGTGGATGCTGTTATTTCTGTCACTCATTGGTGTCGTGCTGCTGGGGGGGATGCTCAAGTGCTACTGTGGGGTTTAGGAGTGTGTAAATCCTTTGCTAGGGTTCAGGAGAGTATGAGGAGATGCTGTCAAATGTCCTTCCATCTGGAAGTCCCAATATCTGGGATATGTGAAGACATTGTCACTATAGAGAGGTGTCCCCACACCCCGATCCCTATGGGAACCTCTTGTTTTGAGCAGGGCTCACACTGCCTTTGGAGCGACAGCAAGGCTGTGACACTGCTCGAGGGGAGGAAGGTTACCATCACATCCTCTGCCTCACACACAGAGGTGCAAGCAGAGAAGGAGCAGATAAGACAAGCGTAGCGAGGCGTATTTCTCATTAAATACAGCAACTGGAAGCACAGCTCCTGGAAAAGGGAGCTCATTTATCATATCTTATGGATGACACTGTGTTTTATTACCTCCGGGGCTGCAGGTAAACTTCTGTCTCGCTGAGTAACACATGGAATTGGAGAGTTGTAGTTGCTGAGGTTTCAGCTCCTGCTTCAATCCCTGTCTGCTCCTGTTAATTGTGTGCTGTGATTTGGTGCAGCATCAGCTGAGCTTCTTGGGACAAAGCTCTCTCTGTGCCCCATGGTGCCTCCTTTCCCATGTGCAGAGACCTCCTTTGCCTTCATGGGTATGACTTATGGACCACGACACTTTGGAATTGCCCCTCTCCCCCCTTGCCTGCTCTCTTGCCTCAAGCCCATCCATACAGAAAGTGATTTGTCAGTGCTGACATGTGCAAGACTGACAGTAGCTGCTGCAGCATCTCTTTCTTTCTTTCACAGATAGCAGCAGCTACAAATTTAGGCCTTTTCAGTGAAGTTCCTGACAGTCTCTGTCCTATTAAATTTGGGGGGGAATCTTATATTGAAAAGTTATCAGTTCATGACTAAATGTTCCACTAACATCTCATTCCTATCAGCTGTTGGGCTTCGCAGGCATTAGCATGCCCACGCAGTTGTACAGCCTGTGCAAATGTGTGGAAACAGGCTGAATAGAACAGACCACTGCTAACCCATCTGATGTTCAGTCCCAGTTTGTGCTGCTGTTCACAGCTGGGCAGCTCACATCACTGTGCATCCTTCTGCTAGCACAGCTGAACCCAGGGGGGTTTGCCATCTCTGCTGCAGAGGCTCCAGCTCATTGAGGAGCACCTCTGCAACCCAAAAGCATGGGAGCCCTTTGGGGTTCAGCTCTGGAGGCTGTTCCATCGTGTCACCTTATTTGGCTTGATAAAGGGAGAAGGATGAAGTAGTGATGGTGATTTCTTTACCAGAGATCCTGCCTGCGTCAGTGCCCTCCAGAAGGGACACCCAAATCTCACCCTGGCAGTACATGAAACACATCTCTTTTTAAAGCTCATATATGAATGCATGTTTCAGTCTAGGTGATGCAGAGCGGCCAACAGCAAAGCTTGTCAGCATCAAAGGCTGACAAAAAGCTGTCTCTTTGCATGTTAATGCCTCGAGGTGTGTTAATTTGCTTGAGATGTTTTCTAACCTTGTGTGTTCCTCAATCTTCCCTGATTTGTATATCAAATGCACAGCTTGTATTTATGCTGTCACTTCACACATCTTACACCTTCGCATGTGAAACACCTGATTCCTTCTTTCCTAGGGTGCAGTCGGATTGATTGCTCCCTTTTCCCTGTGCCTAGGATTCACACAGGCAGGGAGCTGTTCTTCCTTTGCATTAAGCCTTGGGCTAGCCCAAGCTTTGCCCTGCTTATTGCTTCCTAAACATACCTAAACATTTCCACACCACAGAAATGGCCATCTAAATGATGGCCAGATCAAAGTGGTACAAGGTAAGGTGATGATGAGCCCACTATAGAGCTTCACTGGCTGTCTCTGTTCTAAAGCCCAACCTTTTTTAATGTTCAAGATGACAATGATCTGCTCTTTAGTAGTGTTGTTATAGTCAGTCAAGTTAGAGTAGTATAGTCAGTAGTTTAGTTGGAGTACTCATGGCTGGTACTCTTCATTGGACAACCATCCTGCTGCTGTGTCTGAGGGGTTGGTACTTATGGCACTGACCCTCATGCAATGGAGATACAAGAGGCTGGAGAAACAGTGGTGATAACTTCTTCATGGCTCAGTTCACGTGTTCTTACAGCTTCCTGGTGAGGGTGAATTACGAAGGCAGAAGAGGTCTTCGTGCACCAGCTGCAGCCCCCTTGGAAGTGGGAAACTGTAGGGGATGATGATAAATTGATGAGGCAAAACATCAGCCCCTGGTGGGCTTTCTGGTTAAAACTTCACTGCTGGTAAGTGTCATGTGGAAGGGCATCACTCTCTGCATGCCATATAAAACCTCTGAGGTCTCAGAATGCTACATAAACCAGGCAGAAAAATCTGTCCTTGCATTCAGTGTGATAAAGCACAAATCAGTTCTACTGATGGGAAACGCCTGCCCAAAAGGGGTTTGTGAGCCAGGTGATAGGAGCTATGGGAGGTGGCCTTTAAAGCACCAGGACATCATGTCTGAATAGTGGATGGACTCTTCATTAAGCCCTGGTTTTATTGCAGGGAAAGAGCTTGTCCATGGATTTGATAGAAAACACAGTGGAATGGATAACAGAGTAATTACTGTATTGTTGCTTATCATTATTACAGCAGGTCACAAGGAGGACACGACAGACCGGGTACCATAAAGGTCACATTTGTAGTTTTAATGGCTTGGATTTGCTCTCTTGACCAAGGTCAAAGATGGGTTTAGTGCCTGTAAAAAGATTTGGTGTCGTTTCATCTTCTTGTTTCGTAAGGAAATGTGTCCTGCAGGTAGAAATGAAACCATTTGTTGTTCTTTATTATCACATCTCTGCAGCAAATACCCAGGTTATTGGTAGCACTTACAAAAAGCTGGATTTCTTCCTTGACTCTATTCAGTGCTGAGACTCAAGCAGAGCTTAGATGATTTCTAACTCTTATATGAATATAACATGCAAGTGGCTTTCTCTCTAAGCTGTCAGTTTGCCAATCTCAGCTGGGGAGTGGGGAAGTGAATTTTACACATTAGGGGTCTTTATAGTGGGACAAAAGGTGCAGGATAGAGCCTGAAGAAGATGGGTTTGGGGCTTCTTTTCCTGCCCTTGAGGGTTTTGCTACATCCTCCCAGGAATAAAGAATCGGGTGTTAGAGCAGAGGGGACCAGGAGGAATAAAGGAACCTGAGTGGCCGTTCCCAGAATCCCTTCTCCATCACCTCAATAAGCTTGTTTCAGTTTGTGCCATTATGCAGAAGTCAAGATCATTTTCAGCCCTTCTGTTCCTATACAGCTATAGAAAAAAAGCCCCTTTCATTCTTCTCTAAGTCTGTTGTTGGACTTGAAATCTTTCATCTCCCCATCCCCTCTCGAGTGGCTACGGGGAGCCCAGGAAACACTTTTTGTTCTAGGAACAGTCTTTTAAATGGAAACTAAACCGTATGACCAAAGGCAAGCTGTGTACTAGCGTTTTAAGGAAATGAAGGCAGGAAAAGCACATTTTCCCCTTGAGGAAACAGTGAAAACACAGGATGCTTCCCTTCATTTTTATTCTAATGCTCTCTCTGTAATAAATATATTGTCTTTTCCCTGCTACGGTTGCTTTGCTCAGCTTTACCACGTCTGACCTGGCTTTGTGGCCTCTTCCCATTGCTGTATCCGTGTCTTCTTCCACACAGCTTTCTCTACCCACTGTATTTCCCCCCTCCTTTAGCATTTCTAAAAGGGCCTGAAACCTTTTAGGGACTGGCCTTTACATAGAGCTGCATGATGGAAGCTGCTTGTGGTTGGTAGTTGGTTGGCTAATGCATAGATCTGGGAGTCCATAGGCACATGCATTGTGCTTTGTTTGACCCAGAATGTGCCAGGACACAGACAGATTTCTCTGCTACAGCCTCAGGTTTCCCTCTATGGAAATCAGGAGCAACAATAGTTCATCTATACCAAGTACTCCAGGAGAAAATCAATGTCTAAAGGCTGAGCTTGGGTCTTTAAAAGCCCATCAACCTCTCCAAACTGGGACTTGGGCACGGAGATCCCCAATGGCCAACCCCATCTGTGTTCTCTGCCTAACCCAGGGATACCACAGTGGTGGCTGCAGTGATTTACAAGGCACCTTCTTGCACACGGAGGGGAATACGTTGTCAGTGAGTTCCCTCTTCATTTGCATTCTTCCAATCTAATCAAACCTTTGTAAACACCAACTCCCTGCAAATAATAATCACCAGCAAGAGACACATTGGCAGGCTAAGGGAAGGGGAATTAAGATGCTTTTCTTTCTCCTATGCTAATCTTTCTGCTAATTATGTTTTATTAATATTATGATGCAGACGCTCCCGTTCTTGTTTCCCCTCATCTTGTCCGTCGTTAAAATCAAATTGCAAATGAATGAGCCCGGTAGTTGACTTAATCACTTAAGCCTCTGACTTTCAGCATTCCCATCAGCAACCCTTACAGTCACAGCAGCGCTTTTTGGCTGGTTTTTGGAGTATTCCTGCGTGCTTATCCCACGGGTGACATTGACAGGTTGTTGTGATGAGGTGGCTGAGTCACCATCAGGAGATGGTTGGGTTTTCTGGGGTTTCTAATAAGGCGCTTTTCATTCCAGAATTGGGGGGGAGGGATCAACCCCTTTTTGTTTTAAAGAATCTAATATTGCAGCTTTTATGTCAGAATTGCCATAGAATAAGGTTATCTTCTTCCCTTTTGATTCTTGAGGGATGCTTTCAAAGGCCTAATCAAAAAGAGATTGGGAGTCTCGAGCTTGGTTCTTCTCTGTAGATGAGCAAGTCCTTGATGAGTTGGTAATTCAGGCTGTCCACAATACCTAATGCAGGATGTTGGGTTTATAGGGATGCATGGCTGGACCCCAGGTCTTCAGATGCAGGCTGGTATCCAAAATCAACATCATTTAGCATATAGGCTATTGACTTGGTTTGGGATGCACTGATGGGTGGCAATGGCTACGCAGGGTACCGCTGCAGCTCTGATAACACATTTTGGGTTGTTTATATGTTATTATTCAGGGGAAAAACCCTGATAAAAGACATGTAAGTGTGAGTCAGGCTGAATTTAGAAGCTTTTCCTCAAGATGTGTTTTGATGGAAGTGCCAGGTTTGATCAGCTTAGTGTATTTCAGGTGGCTCTTGCAAATCCTCCCCCTGGCTTGTCCATCTGTTGATGCTGGTGTGGTTTATTCTCTGGGTTTAATGGAGAAACGAGGATCCCCTTCTCCACTAGAGGCAATGTCTGGTCTTCCATAGCTCGGCAAAGAAATGTCAGCCCTTGAGTTTGTCTTTTCCTTAGACGAAAGCAAAAGAATGCCTTGAGAAGAGAACATATTTCTCGGTTGACAGAAGCTATTTAAATACATAATTATCACTGGGGGGGAGTCATTAGGATGATAGAGGTTTGCTTATAATTCAGAATGACTGTATTGAATTATTAGTTGCATCAGACCCATTTCTAGATCGAGCTTAAAGACAGATCTGTAAGGAAGATGTGGGGGCATACGCTCACCCCCGCTGCAGTTGGGTGATGGTTAAAGTGTGATCCCACCACTCCTAAAACCAGATTGAAATCCGTTGTTAATCCACTTTTCCTGTATTATTTCCCAGGAATTACTGAGCTGAGCCTATGGATCTGTGTTTGCTAGGAGAGGATCCGTTCGAGTCCTGCACGTGCTTAAACACGACTCAGTGTTTGCCAATCATGTTTTAGGGGCTGAAGTGGAGCTGAAGAGGCACAGAGGTCTCCAGCAAAGGACTCTGTCTTCACCCTGGTGGCAAGGGGGGGAGAGCACCTTCATCAGAGTGCTCCTCAGTGCGTTCTCATTCTCTCCTCCACACCGTAAATCCGGATGATGCTGAAGAGTCAAGGAGATGAGCAAGCTGCAAAGAATGGAGCCATTCTTAAGGGAAGGCTTATTCATGGCTGAGGAGCAAAGACTCAGATTAATGTACAAAGAAAAGAACTGATGTCAAGGAAGTGCAGCAACAGTAAAAGCCGAGTTAAACTGAGGCGTGTGGAACCTGTTTCTCGTCTGACACTAACTGCCATAGTCATCAGGTTGCAGGAGTTGACCCTGGAGGGTTCTTATGCAAACAAATTGCTTTATTCATCCTTTTTGGCTGTGCATTTTCCTTTATCTAACCCAGATGGGGGGGTTGCTCTTACATCCAGCTTCTGTCTCATTGCAGAGCTCCCTGGTTTCTGTCTGCACTGAGCTGCGGTCACAAGAAGAGAGCAGTCCCTAACAAAGTTAGAGAGGCAGGGACTCAAAGAGACACGTAATGGAATTGTGCTCCAGAGAAGGTGTATATTGCGATAAATGGCCAACATCCTTGATTAAATTGCCTCCATTGATGGAATGGAGCGTGTGTGTCTTGCCAGAAAACTTGATTTTCCTCCTGCTCTGCACAATATATTTGCTTTCAAAGATGCAAATACTTTTCAAGAGGAGCAATTGAATATGCAGCCTGTCAAACCGACCTAGGGACATTCTCAGCCTGATCTATAGCATAACATGTTGGAACTGGGAACCTCTTCCTGTTACTCATTAATCTTGAAGTGCTGAGAAGAGATGCCCTGTGCAGTGTGACAAAGCACATCAGACACGTACAGCCAAAGAGCAGGAATTAGAGTCACGCCTGGCTCTCCAGCTATTCCCTCAGCACTTCCCTGCACACACCAGCTTTCCATGTATGTTTTCCCCACTGATAGAACAAGTGACGTGGTTGTTTGGGTCAGCTACAACTCAGGTAATTCCTTACAACAAGCTGCACGTACAATTCCAGTTGGTTTTAATTGTGAGTAGGAAAAGATTGCCTTTAAGGAGCAGGATAATCAAGGGGCCTGTGATGTGTATTTTTCAGCCAGACTTGAAGTGGGTGGGTTTTAATATTGTCGTTGCTCATCTTAATTGCAATTACTCTTAATGGTAGCATTCTTCTTTGGTTTCTAGATCATAGCCATGAGTCACTCTTAGGCCAGAAATGACTGTCGGTTGTAAAACAGTTGATGGATGATCAGGGCCAGCATAAGATGATTTGGTCTCAGTCCAGTTCCCAGTAGGCTTGTATCCACATTACAAAAATAGAACATTATTAAATGACCATTGAATTGATGGAGTCAGAACAAAGACTCAGCAGGTCATTAATAGTGAGCTGGGATAGTGGATGCCTCAGTGCACAGGGTACAGCCTCCCCACTCGGGAGGCACTTTGCAATGGGCATCTCTTCGTGACTTTGACTGGGTCACTGGCTGGTCTCCCCATCCATAAAATGCAGATTGAGGGAGAGCAGCAGAGAGGATTTTAAGGCCAGGCTGGATGTGGCTCTGGGCAACCTGATAGAGTTGAAGATGCCCCTGTTCATTGCAGAGGGGTTGGACTGGATGAGTTTTGCTGATCCCTTCCAACCCAAACCATTCTGTGGTTCTATGACTTTATGATTCCATGATCACCTAAAGGTTGTGATGTGCACTCATCACAAAGGGAACTGTGCATATAGATAGCTCCTTATTTCTCTTTACCATGATAATGCTTTTGGTCACTAAATGGGTATGGACCCGTGTCTCCAGCTACGGTGTCACTGCCACATCCTGCCATAGAAACACATAGGAACATCTTCCCTGAGTGCTACCACCTACTTTCCTCCTTTCTAGCTGTGCTTGAACGTATGGGAGCGGGGCTGGGAAACGGTGGATGCTGGCATTCTGTCCTCAATTCCAGCTTTCAGGATTCATCACGTGGAGCTGAGCACTCAAAGATGAGGCAGCTGCAGTGGTGGTGAGGAGCTTTCACAGGAACCTTAATTGCATGTTGCTCAGCATCGTCAGCTCGACACGCTGACATTTGGAGATATTGAGCACCTCTTTCTGCAGCGCAGTGGAGCCCTACCAGTGACAATCAATTATGCTGGAGTCGTCCTCCCCTATTGCAGCAGGAACATCTACTCTGTAAATTAAAGCAGAAACTCTATTATTGAAGAGCCAAAGAGGGCTCCCATCTCCCTCTGAAGACACGTGTTCATCTCTGCACGCACACTGCAGGTACATGGGGGCAACTGCCTGGGGTTTGTCCATCTGGATCCAGCTGAGGCTCAGGGGTTGAAAGCCTGGCTGCTCGCTATTACAGCGGAACGAGTTCTCCTTCATCCTTAGCAAAGCCTCCGAGGGAAAGCAGGGATAAAAGGAAGAACCTGGTGAGAAGAAAGGTCACAGCGAGAGACAAGGGCTCAGGATGAAAAGCCTCAGGAGGAAACAATTGGTAACAGCTCCCTGGGTGCTGGAGAGAGGAGAGGAGGGAGGTTCGTGCTGCAGCCTCTGCTGCTGTGCTGACCTGAAGTGAAAAGCATCCGTGCTGAGAGGAGTGTTTGCTCCTTTGTGTCGGGATCAGAAGGTGACGGCAGCAGCAGCGAGGGCTGCTGTTTGCAGGGCAGTGATCAGGGAGCATCCGCTGGCTCAGAACCTGATGGAAAAGTGGGAAGATGCAGGAGAAGGGGTTGAGAAGTGGGATGTTAGTGATTGAATTTGATGGCACTGTTATTGGCTTTCTGTTGTATTGGGAAGTGACAGCTGGTTTGCTTTTCATTTCCTTTTTATCTGGCTTAGGTACCAATGGGAAGGCTTTGAAGGATGGGACAGGGAAGGATTAACAGCCCAGATTGTATTGGGGGTCTCACCTCCTGGCTTTCAGACACTGAAGGTGTAGCAGGGATAAAGCAACCCCTTCATGAAGCTTCATCCCTATTCCTTCATGGCAAGGGAGGGATTCAGGGCCTAAGTCACAAGGTTCTGTATCCATTGTGATACAAAGGACTCAACTCAGCTGTGAGTTAAGGGTTATTGTGGTACCCCAGGCCACCTTTACCCTTTCCCTTCATATCCAAGAACTGGAAGCAGGGTTTAGGGGTGGCAGGATGGACTTTAGAGTTCTGCTTTGTGGTCGAAAAGGTCGAAGGTGCCCCATGGAGAACTTGAAATGCCAATATATTAACCCTGAGATGGAAACCTGAGTGTAAACCCTCAGTGCCCAGTCCATGGTGGATGTGTTACTGTTCTTTGTCAACAGTGGGCTGAGCCTAAAACACCTCTGGAGTGTGTGAAGCTCAATCTGACTCTGATCAGGGCTGATGGGAGCCCTTGGTGGGCTCAGTCAGGTCCCTGCTCCCGCAGAGCATGAACCTTCCCAAAGGAGCACATCCCAACTCAAGTCCTGCATCTCTGTCACCCAGGACCTGGATCCCCCCCATGGATCTCCGGGCAGTAGCTGCCAGCCTGTTTTGTTGTCTGTTTACTCTCTTCCCGTCTCTGACATCCATGAATATTTATGGGAAGCTCCAAAATAGCCAAGAGCACTTTAATCAGAGGACTATCTGCAGCCTAATCAGGGATAATGCTAATCAGGAAGTTCGGAGCAGGCTTTAACTGTTACTGCAGGAGGGGAAAGTTTGCTCCCAACTCCAGGACAGAGTTTTGGTGCTGAGTCTTCTGTGTTTCCCCCCATTACAGGAAGAGCAAACAGAGATTTACTGTTTACATCTGGTGCTTTAACGCTTCACAGCAGGAGCAATGGATGCTGGATATGCCATAGGAGCTGGGGGTGTCATGATGCAAACAGCGCGATGCTGATTTAGATCCCATGCCTCTTGTGTTTCCAACCAGAGGATCTCACTTTGCAAGGCAGTCTCTCAATATCCCATCTTTTTTGTCCTTGGATACACGCTCCAGCTTGCAGGAGGAGGGTTTGAACACAGAAAAGCTGCTGTGCTCCTTCTGTGGCGGTTTCCTTTCAATCACTGACTTTACAATCCTGCTAACTGGGATCTTCCGACAGAGATTGTCATCAAAAGGGAAGGGGGAGGAAGAGAAAAAGCTCTGATATAAATAAAGGGAAAACTTTGTCAGGTTTAGCAAACTTAAATGAGTGCTCAGAGGGGTTTTCAGGCCTGCCAGGCACTCTCCTACCTCTGTTCCAAAGCCCTTTCCGGAGCTGAGCTACTTTTCATCCTCCCTTAGCCACTGAGTTTTGCAGAGGAACCTTTTTGACATGTTTCACATGAAAGTCTCTGCTTCCTGAAGGCTCCTCAGGAACGAAGGACAAAACTCGCCTTATCCGCCCTGTTTTCCAAGCAGCATTACGGGATGAGGAGCCCTGGTGCCACCGGATTAGATCTGGGATGCAGATTTTCCACCAAGGTTTGGTTTCTGAAGCCTTCATCTTTAGAAAGCTGTGGGTTTAAGAATAAATAAATGGTGCCTTAGGTCGCAGTCCTGCTTCAACTGAAGCCAAAGGAAGCAGCGTTAGGCAATAATTCCTGTCTCGTTAATGTGCATCTCCGCTTGCTGGATGTCTTTCTCCCCTTTCTCCTTGGATAATAAGAAGCCGTGGGCCCAATCCCCCTGCGGTGCTCAGCACATGGATGGAGCTCTGAAGCCATGTGTGCCTTAGGATGCGCAGCACTGAGATGACAGGGTGCTGACCCATAGAGGGGGATGCTTTTCCCTTCTCTGCTGTTGGGAAGGACGATTCTCAAGCCGAAAGGGAAACACAGGCATTTGTTTTACATGGTGTGACATGAGAAGGACATGGAGCTGTTGGCCCAGAGGAGGCCACGAGGATGCTCAGGGGCTGGAGCAGCTCCCGTATGGAGCCAGGCTGAGAACATTGGGGCTGGAGAAGAGAAGCTGTGAGGAGACCTCAGAGCAGCTTCCAGTGTCTGAAGGGGCTACAAGGATGCTGGAGAGGGGCTCTGCATCAGGGACTGTAGGGATGGGACAAGGGGTGATGGGTTCAGACTGAAACAGGGGAGTTCAGGTTGGAGATAAGGCAGAAGCTCTTCCCTGTGAGGGTACTGAGGCGCTTCCCCCCAGTGGAAGGGGTCCCTGGCTTGGAACTGGAGGAGCTTTAAGGTCCCTTCCAACCCAAATCATTCTGGGATTCTTTGTTTCTATGACCTTTGCACCACAGCAAATGGGGGGGGGCTGAGTTTGCAAGGGGCAGATGGGCCACATAAAACCAAAACCACCCGAGCTGGCGACGAGCGCTGATGCTCTCAGACAATTATCCCATCCTCTCTCTTGCTTTAGTGCTGATGCAGTGATATGAACACATTCCAAGCAGCAGTTGTGGTAGATTTAAAGCCATTGCAGTCCTGATGAGCCGATAGTTTATAGCCCCAACCACAAAGGGCTTTACTTCCAGTTGTTTTAATCGCTAGCACAAAATAATTACATTCCTTTTCTTTCCCCCTCCTGCGAAGCAATGAAATGACAAAGCAGCAAAAATAAAACCTGGTGTGATCTTCACAGAGGCAGCAAAATTGGGTTTGCAAAATAACAGAGAGGAATCCATCACTTCCCATGCACAAAGACTACCCTCATGTAATTCTTGAGGCAGGAGATGGTTGAGGATTAGGCAGTGGCTGTAATCAAAATGCTGGGGGAAAATGGGATTCATTTAGAAAAGTAAGTACCTCATTAAAAATCAATTCCTTTTCTCCTCATTCAAATGGTGGAGTGATTATAACAGAGTTGTCTTCATAGGTACGTTTGCTTGAGAAGGGGGGAGAAAAGACCCTGTTGTGTCATATGTACATTTAGCCATCTATAGATGCAATCCAATACTCCCAAGTGTATGAAGTACTTTAGTTGCATGGGGGAGGTTGGTTTTACAAGGAGTTTACCTCCATTGCTCAATTCCTAGTGTCACGCTGAGTTGATGCCTACCTGGCACTGCTTGGATCCTTCACTCCTCAGCATCTCCAAGGAAAACACAGATCCTTCTGGTCTGGCTTTGGATTTGCAAGTGAAAACAGGGGAGCAAGCAGCGGAGGGGGAAAGGTTTGTTATTCCAGTTCCATTTCCTCATCCCAGCATTCCAGCTCTCTCAGTTTACAAGCTCCCTCATCACTTACTTGTCTTCATTCACCAAGCAGAGCTCACCCAGCAGGTATGAGCAGAGGCTTTGGAGTTGTAAGCAACATCATGGTCCTCCCTTTCTTTACTGGGAAAGCCTTAGTGTGAGTCGAGATTAGGGCATCCACCTGAGTTAGGCTTTGAATTGTGTTCCAGAATTGGAGTGAGCCTAAGTATCCTTATTTAGGATATACTTAATACTTATCCTAAGTATTCCCATCCATATCACAGAATGGTGATCTCTCTTCCAGGCAGGTTGGTGTCTGCAGTGTGGCTGCTCCCCTGTTCAGTGTAGCAGACACGTTCTTCACTTCCATTTGCCTGTTCAGTCATCAATAATCACACTCAGTGCTGTTGAAAACTCCCTTCTTATTCCCTATCCCCTCTCTTCTTATTTCCCTTCTCAGCTACAAGAGCCTGGAAGATCTGACAGAGCTGGTGGTGTAACCTGCTATGGATCTACATTCACAGATCTAATCTAGAATAAACTCAAGCTTCCTTTCAGTGCCAGTTGGTACATTGCTGGGATGCAATTGCCTCACTGGAAAGCAAGCTGCCAAAGTGGTGAGGCCACATCTGGAGCACTGCATCCAACAGCACAAGAGACAAGGAGCTGCTGGAGATGGTCCAGCGGAGGCCACAAGGATGCTCAGGGGCTGGAGCATCTCTCTATGAGCAGAGACTGTGGGAGCTGGGCCTGGTTATAGTCTGGAGAAGAGCAGACTGAGAGGGGATCCCATTAATACAGATCAGTAGCTCTAAGCTGGATGGGGACAGACTCTTCCCATGGTGCCCAGTGACAGGACAAGGAGCAATGGCCATAAACTGAACCACAGCAAGTTCCACCTCAACACGAGCAAGAACTTCTTTATACTGAGGATGGCAGAGCCCTGGCACAGGCTGCCCAGGGGGGTTGTGGGGTCTCCCTCTCTGGAGCCATCCCACAACCATCATGGACACGTTCCTGTGTGCCCTGCTCTAACAGGGGTTGGACTTGGTCATCTCCAGAGATCCAAACAGTTCTGTGTTGTTGGGACTGCAGGGCTGAGCCCACAGCCCATGGGAACAGCAGCTGCATCCCTGGGAGCACAGATTGGTTACAAGGGAAGATGCAAACGCAGCCTGGAGGAGCAGCCATGGCAGGGGCTGGGTTGTGTTAGACACAGGTTCTGATCCCTGGGAGCTGTTTCCTGAGCCATAGCAGTCCCCTAAGGGGAAGGCTGTGGGAGGCATTATTTTCCATCTCATCTGTTAAATTTAGAAGGCAGGATGGCTGCCACCTGGGAGACCCCTGTGATTATTGACTTAGGCAGGCACGCTAATTCCCATTGCTACCTCCTCGCTGCTCTCCTCCCACTGCATTGGCTCCATTTAGATGTCAGCTGCATGTTGCCCAAGCTGTAGGCTGTTTATTTAGTACTCCAGGAGCCCTGGGTTGAGATGAGGTTTTCTTGCTCCGATGAGCTGCACTAAGGACAAAGTCTGTGTCTATCCAGGTAGGGAAGAGCAGGAATGAGAATAAGCCCAGCTCTGGTGTGCCTGGGTGTACACAGGGTATGGTTGTGAATGGTTCAGAGCAGGGACTACCCCATGGGTAGTGTCACAAAGAAAAGGATACCTCACATGGATTTGCAGTCACAGACCTGAGTCATGGAACACTGCAATGGTTTAGACTGGAAGAGACCTTAAAGCTCACCTTCCACTTGCTCCAAGCCCCTGTGTCCAACCTGGCCTTGAGCACTGACAGGGATGGGGCAGCCACAGCTGCTCTGGGCACCCTGTGCCAGCGCCTCAGCACCCTCACAGGGAACAGTTTGTTCCTTATCTCCAACCCAAATCTCCCCTGTTTCAGTCTGAGTCACCTCCAGGTTTCTCAGCCTTGCTATACAGAAACCAAACCATTCAAAAGTGACTTTCCTGTTCTTATTCCACACGTTGCTCCCTGTAAGATACAGAAGTTTTGTGAGGCTCTTGTGTGTTGTATTGAATACTGGGAAGAAGCAATGGTGGATAAAAAGCAAACTGATGTTAAGACCCTTATTTTAAGCCAGAGGTGTGCTCTGGTGACCATCCAAGCTCTGTACATCCCTATCAAACACAGAGACAGGGCACAGCCACTGTGGAGGAGCTGCCATGGAAAGAGCAGTGCCTTTTTCCATCCCCCAGTGCTTCAGATGTGGCTCAGGGGACAATTCACCATCCCTTGCTCTCTGTAAGCTTGCTCCAGGTGGACAATGGCCTTGGGGACCCTCACAGCCACCACAGCACCGATCATCTTCTTTATCTCCTGTATGTTGTTCCTATACCTATCCATGTGCTTATCCAGCCCAAGGTGTTGCCTCCTAAGGTGACCAGCTGTGTAGCAGGAGATACCCATGCTCCACAGCACCAAATAGACCTCTAATAGCTGGGTAATGGGCTTCAGCTCCATCTATCACTGTGCCATTGATTTCAATGGGCTTTGGATTGGACAGTAAGTCTTTACAATGTGTTTTACTTCCCACTTCCTAGCTCCTGGCTTTCCTTGCTTTAATGCAGGCCTTCCCACGTTACTTTAACAAAGTTTTATGTGTTTTAATTTTCTTTTATGACTTTGGAGCCCATTTCCAACTGCTTCACAAGACAAGTCAATGAGACAGAGCTCCTAATAAACCTGCATTCATCAATGCCTTGTTTTACGCTCATCTCTAACTACTACCCAATCGCTTGGACAACTGATGCTTCTGAGCTGGCAATTAGACCCGTGCTTTAAGCTCCTGATGAAGGAAGATTAATTAAATCAGTGCTTTTCAGGACTAGAACAAATGCAGGCACATGCTTGGCAATTTTCTCCTTCCTTTAAGCCTGTAGCCCATTAGTTTAAGACACCTGCATAGAACGAGCAGTTTGTCCTGATAGAAAACAATAAACTGAGATTTATACACTGGAGCCTTATGGAAAAGCTTCTTTTTCCTTCCCCAAAATGCAAATTGCAGGCTAAAACAACGGGAGATGAGGGGAAAAGTTGATAACTTCCATTCAGAGAGTACAACAGACTTCTACAATGAACCTTTCATTTTATAACCACACCTAAGAGAGAAAGAGATGGTGTGGAGCATTCAGACTGCTCTGTTGTCTGAAGGCCCATTATTGCAGTGCTCTATGTGTCCACGTGCACGTTTAAGGGTGTATCTCTGAGAGGCTATAGCATAAACAAGATAAAATGGATAAAAGAAAGAGATTAATGCAGTTCCTATTGTATAAAGAGCTGAGTTGCAGCAATATTTTAGATGTAGAGAATGAGAAACATGGGGAAGGGGCACTGTCAGTGATGGGGGGGGATTTGCAAGAGGACAATTCCCCTCTGCTGAGCCTGAGAACAGCTCCTGCCTTTCCATCCATCACATTCCTAGGACAGGGTTTTCTGGGGAGGAAAACAGAGCTCCATTGATCTTTTTTACAGTCCATTTGTGTGAAGGAGCATCAGAGATAACAAAAGACTCATTATTTTCCTACGTTGGCAGTTGCTAAGAGGAAAGTCCCAGACAGCACAATTAGCTTGTGACAGGTAGTCTCTATTTACTAATTACTGTATATTTAAGACCTTTGTTCAGGGCTCGCTGTCTGTGTCCCAGCTGCTGATGGAGAGTCATGGAATCATGGACTAGCTTGGCTTGGAAACGCTCATCCAGTTCCAACCCTTACCATGGGCATAGACCCCTTCCACTGAAGCAGGATGCTCCAAGCCCCTGTGTCCAACCTGGCCTTGAGCATTGCCAGGGATGGGGCAGCCACAGCTTCTCTGGGCACCCCACTCACAGGGAAGAAACCATGGACTTATTTGTCCCTAGTGTGGGCTCCTTCCCTTGCTGTGGTCACTGTTACAGGCCCAGTGAGTCTCTGCTGAAGCCAAAGGGAAACCCGACTTAAACACAGATGGAGCCATCACATTGGGTGGAACTCACCCC
Source organism: Melopsittacus undulatus (assembly GCF_012275295.1). NCBI lineage: Eukaryota > Metazoa > Chordata > Aves > Psittaciformes > Psittaculidae > Melopsittacus > Melopsittacus undulatus. The sequence continues at coordinate 1,578,986 of NC_047544.1, forward strand.
AGCTGGGTTCAGTGCATTTTCTTGTGTGTTGTTAAGTCACCTTGATGTGAAGGGCCTAAATCTTCCTGTTGTTGTGTGTTCTATTGAGTGGTGCTTATGAGCCATCCAGAGCCAGGTATTGGGTGAGATGGTTTCAGCTATTGGGTTTGGGTGGCAAATTCTAGCGATACCTTTAGAAGCTACATCTATGCAGCTCTGCATGGATCCAATAACCTTGGCTGGGTGGTTCCTTGGCTGATGTCATTGTATTGTTAATGGTTTTGCATGCAGAAATACATGCTTTAAATCATCTCTTTAAGTACCAGTGACTGGGCATCTGTACTGAAGTCCAGGTAAGGGACTGCAGATCATTTTCATTGTATTAAATATCTTTGTATCAACACTATAAGCTCCATAGACTGCACAAGCCTTTGTGAAACATTCCCAAAAGCTAATACTATGCATTATGGTGCCCTTTCAGCAGTAACCACCTCTTCATTATCAGTCTCCTGGTTGGTGTGGATGCAGTTGGCACAATTCCATGGGCTTATATCCATTCATTTTGGGAGCTCAGAACACCTTTGGGTGCTGGTTAATGCATCTCTAAAGATGCAAAGTCTCTGTTGGCATCTCTCATCCACCCATAACCTGCACATTGCAAGGCTTGGCTCCAAGCACCACTTGATGGTGGCCCGTGTACCGGGGTGCTTGGCCAAGGCAGTCTTTGGGTTGGCATTAACACCCCTCTGTTCGGAGCCTATTTGTCGAAGGCAGTCATTGCATTTGCAGAGGCACAGATGGTGTGTGGATCCCTGCCATTCCAGAGGGCTCACTGAAGCCTTCCCTCCTTGTCCACACCACAGGAACAGTTTGCATAAGATTTAGGGCTCCTTTCTTCATAGGTTTGCAAACGTTTGCATGCACCATTGAGGGATGCAAGGACATGGGCACTTAAATCAATGCAGACTCAGTCTGGATCTCTAAAAGTTAAGTCATATTTGTGCATTGAATAGGAGAGGAGGCTTTGTAGATGTAATAGTTCAGTTCTCCATTCCTATCTTCAGCCAAATTGCCAAAGGGTTGCTTTGGTTTAAATACAGTTTACTCGATACAGGGTGGAAGTGGGAACAAAGGGATGTGTTGTTGCTCAGGGTCCCATCCTGCTTGTGCTTATTCACTCCATCCATGTCTGCACCCCATAAAGGACTGTGCCTCTCTGGTATGTGTAACAGGGGTACTGGCAGCACTGCTGTAATCCATGAATGGACCGACATGAGAAAGGCTTTGACCCTCATTCCATCTCCTCCATGGCCCATAGGGAAGTTCACGCTCCAGAACTGCCAGTCCAGCATGGAATTCCCATTCAAACACATACAGCTCCATGAACCAGAGGGTATTACCCTATATTTAAGCAGGTTATCCTCACAGTGGAGTTTAATAGCAATTCAAATCTCTCTTGCTCCGATGCAGAGATAGGAACACTTTGATCAAGGCTGTTTCAGCTCTTCATCAAGCATGGGCAGCTCCGATTCTCTCATAATGAACACAGGGACCCATGTGTCTAAGACATCAAAACGAAGCAAATTTCCTCTTTCTTTCATATGAAACCCTCCAGTCTCCGGTTCAAACCTTCCCTTTTCATCTTCCTCACAGTTCTTGTTAGGAATGAGTAAAGCAATTAGGGATGTTGTGTTTGCAAGGCTAACAATAATTAATGCGTTGATTAAAAGTGAGGAATGAAGCAATTGGAGCAGGGAAGAAACCCAGAACTCTTTCCTACCGGAGCCTGTTCCCTAGGAGGTTTCCTTCTGCTCCCGAAATATTTACTTGCAATCAGGAAAACCTGTCCTATGGAAGAATAAAACATCATTTTCTCTGCAGCCTAATGGGCAGAGACATGTTTTTAATAAACATATGGAAAGATGCCTTTCCTGCAGTCAGGAATTAGGATTCAGGAGCTTTCCAGTGTTATAAATCCCTGTGCCTTTGCTTTCCTTTTATTTAATGAAGGCAATTTTCAGTCTGTCCCCTCCGAAGTCCTCAGTTTCACTGCATCTTTCCACACTGTGCGAGTGGTTTTAGCATCCCAGCTTTAATGGGGTTCCCCTGCTCTGCTTGATTTCACTCCTTCCCTATCATGGCAGGGGTTTAATATTCACTCTTTAGATGTCATCTTGGATGCAGGGAGTCTGCTGTGATCCTTCATAGTGATGACTTCACGTGATGGCTTCGTCCCATCGTCAGAAGAGACCCTGTGAAAAGAGATCCCATCCTTTGGGATCTGGTTCTCATCCATGGTGTAGGTGGTTTTCCAGAGGTGCTGGGATGGGTGGATGGGATCCTGCTGTACCTCCCCCTCCTTATTCCTTTGTATTCTGAGCACAGCCTTGTTATTAGCAATGAAGTTTTTATACTTCACAGTTAACCCAGGCAGGTCATGATGTGTCACAAATCTTTGCTAAGTCAAGCACTGCTTCTTGCTGGGTACAGTGTATGCTTGGCCCCATTAAGAATAATAGCATGAATAACCATAAGCCATTAATTTTGACGAGATCAGGCCCGTTATCACCTTAAAAAAGGATGCACAGATGCCATGGGAGACATTTGGCTGTTTCTGCTGCTCACTCCCTTAATGAATAGAACTATGGAAGTGGCTGAGGTTTGCCTGGGGTGTTCATCCTGTCACTGCCAGTGCACTGAGAAGCTGCAGGCATGGCAAGAGGCACTGACTGCATCCCGGATGCACATCCCCAGGGCCTGGGAAAGGCTTTTGGCAGGGTGAGCAGGTTTATTTCCTGCAATAATAAGGTAATAAGGAATAAAACTCCTCCTGTTGTCATTTGAGATCAGGCAGGGATAAATCCATCCATATTCCCAGCTTTTAGGGATCTTTATGGAGAGCCAGCCAGAACCCCCTGTCCATCACTGAGGTGTCTCCTTCCTCAGCACCCATTCCCTTTAGCTCAGTGTGCTGGTCACTAACACCTTGCTTTGACCTGTGTCTGGGTTTGGGTGCTTGTAGCTGTTTTCACACTTGCCTCCAGGAAAAGATCCCTTTTGTGGTGTTTCTCATGTTCCCTTGGCTTCCAAACACTCGGAGTGGGAACAAGACAGACAAAAGGTGGAGGGAAGGCAGGAGAGTTGCTGGTAGAGTCCCATGGGTAGACAGAGTTCTTTGTAAGGCTGTGGGCATCGTCATTTAAAGCAGGGCTTTGGTTTGTGCCAGAGCATCATCTTCCCTCATGATTGGTCTCAGTGCAGGGCTGTTGCTGCGAGCTGGATGCACCGAGCTCCTCATCACAGCAAACCCCATTGCACCGGCACCGAGGGATGCGACGTGCAATTATCGGCTTCTCTCATCCCATCCCTCCTTGTTTCCAGAGCTCCTCCGGGATCTGCAGTGGAAATGAGGAGGGCAGGAATGCATACAGTGTGCGTGCTGGCAAGGCAGGCTTTGTGCTTGCTTCAGAGGATGCTCTTGTAGCACAGATGTGGATCCCTCTTTCTGTTCTATAGGTAAACCCAGTGGGCTGGGGATGTGTGACCTTGTTCTGGGGCTTTTTGGATGGGTGCTGCTCCCACCTCTGTGCTGTTACGCCTTGTGCACAGCAGAAGCCCTCAGGACCTTCTTTTAGAGGGCTGTATCCCAAACCAGCCAGTCTCATGGACATGAGAATACATCAGCCCTTGGGTGTAGGAGCAAGTGGGATGCTCACTAACCAGGCGCCTGCTTTCTCCCTTCTTGTTTTTGCTTCTGTGCAAGATAAAGGCATAAATGTCTAAATATTTAGGCTCTGACTCACTCTTTGTGTGCTTTCTCACAAACAGTGTTTCCAATGAATGAGGAACCAGGCTTAAGGCAAAGGGGAAAGGATAGAAAGGTTTCAACCTGTCTGCTGCATACCAAGCCTCTGGCTTCTGGGCTTTGGTTTGTATTTGTTCCTGTTATTGCTATCTATGAATATTAGGGTACAATTCTTCCCTGTGAGGGTGCTGAGGCGCTGGCACAGGGTGCCCAGAGAAGCTGTGGCTGCCCCATCCCTGGCAGTGCTCAAGGCCAGGTTGGACACAGGGGCTTGGAGCAGCTGCTCCAGTGGAAGGGGTCCCTGGGTTGGAGCTGGATGAGCTTTAAGGACCCTTCCAACCCAACCCAGCCTGGGATGCTGTGATGAGCTGAGCAGTGGCAATGGTCTCAGGTGGGCTCCTTCCCCTCCCTTTGTCGCAGTGCTCCACTGCTCTCTCCTTAGGTTATGCCAGAATGCATTGGGTTTCCAGGTAGTTTCCTATCCAAGCTTTTGGCACACCACGAGCAGCTCATCTGGGATCAGACACAAAGTTGGTCCTTCCCCTCCAGCGTGGCTGTCGTCCAAGCATTTCAATGTGTGGTTTCCACTCATCTGCAGAACTGTGCTGTTAATTACATGAGAGATTTACTCAGAGGTGTCCCTTCCATAATGTCCTTAATGTCTGCATTAACTGCACTGCTTCTCGTCTGTTAATTCTCAGTCCCTCAGTGAGGCCAAGACCACAGAATCCCAGCCTGGTTTATGTTGGAAGGGATCTCAAAGCTCATCCCATTCTAATCCCCTGCCCAGTTCAAACATGGGCAGATCAGCTGAGGCCATCACATCCCTGTGGATCTAAATGGGACAACCCAATAGGAAATCACTCATAGCTGGGAGGCGAGGACTCTGCAAACCACCTTTAAGCATCTCCTGCATGGACACAGCCTCTTGCACCTCTGATTTCAGCAGCCTCAATCTTCCTAATGTCAACCTTTCCCTTCATTGTTTTCCTCTCCATTTCCCAGAAAGTGAGGGCAGATTCCACTTTAAGGGAATTCTTGCTCCCATTCTCTGTTTTTCCTGGGCTTTGATGAGAGCATCCTTACAGGACATGAGTTATTGTGTTCCACCTTGTGCACCACAGATCCCCTATGGCAGAGGAGCTGGAGCAGTTACAAGCACAGCATGGATGCTCTCTTCAGGCTTTCCCAGAGCTCAATGGAATTTGGGATTGACAACTTATGGAATGAGTAAATCTTCCTCCTGGTCTTGTACTGAGCCACAAAGAGCTGCAGCCAGGGCCCAAGCAACAGTTCAGGGATGAAGCTGTGAGATGAGGTCCCACCTCAGGACCCAATGCAATGGCCCAGGGAGAAGATGCTGAAGCCCCTTTATGGGACCCTTCAACAAGCATCACTCCAGGAAGGCCAGGGCTGAGTCTTCCTCATAGTAGGAAGAGCAGGACAACCTTGGGGCCGAGCCATAAACACTGAGGGCAATGAGCATCAGAAGAGCTCCCTCTGTCAGTGTGTGTCCTGCAACAGGGAAAGCAAAGGGATACTTCTGGAGAAGCCTTGTATTGTTTCAGGACAGCATTAGCATCCTTAGCACTGGAGAAGAAGCCGTTCTGGGAAGGGGTGCCAGTTGCTGTCAGTGTGAGGCACTCCCCTGCTTTCTTACCCACCGAAAAAACCCCAAATCAGCATAAATGAGACAAAGAAAAGTAATTAAATCTCTCCAGAAATGCTGGAGTTTGCATTTTGTGTATGACAGGTACAAAAGATGCTGAATGGGAGTGTTTCCAGTAAGCAAACCCCAGCCCGTGATCGGATGCTGATTGCTGGATATCGTGACCTTTTCTTGCTGTTGAGCAGTGAACAGAGACAGGGATGCCAGCCCTGCTCCTCCCTGCACATCTCTCTGCATCCCTTTGCAGCTACAAGGGGGAGCAAAAGGCAGCAGCAGAGCTTTGACACCATCCTCGCACCCTTCCTTGTGCCCAGGTCTTGTACACGGGAGCTTCCTTCCCTTGGAACCTGCACAGCATCAGGTAAATGTGAGTTTAGACAAGAGAACAGGACATGCTCTGGGATATTCCTCATGGATCTGGCTCAGATTTGCTGGGAATTCGGGCTGGTTGCAGCCACCCCGAGTCCCCATCTCTGCAGGGAGTAAGAACGCTTCACATTGGGATAGAGGGAAAACACCTTTGGTTCTTGATGGTCACATCATCAACCTGTATGGAAACCCCTCTTCTGTTATCACATTGATCCCAGGGAATCTCTCCTGGTCGCTTGGTATGGACAGAAACTTCCATTCAAGCCTCTTCCTGCTTACAGAGGCAAAAGCTTCATTCCAGCCTCAGCATCAGCCTCTCCAAGGCATTGCCATGGGGGTCTCACCCCATCTAGGGCCAGGCTGTCCCTCCCTGCCCCACCACCCCTTCCATGGTGTGTACGTGCCATCTGGTGGCAAAGGGAGGGAAGAAAGGATGTTTTACGTTCGTTTTGCCAAGAAAAAGGCTATTAAAGGGACCCAAAGCTTAAATGTGGCCACTTCCAGGAGAACAGGCTCTGGTGAGCAGTCTAAAAGCCCTTGGTCCATCCTCCATCACAAGCTTTAGTGTGTTACAAGCCTGGTTGCTGGTAAATACTTTGCCAAGAGGCTGTTTTCCAATGGAAGCAGCAGTTTGTCTCTGTAGAGGTATTCTGGTTTCTTATTGTAAGAGTGGAAAAAGGAGGAAACCTGCAAGGTCTGGCCATTAAAACTGCTCATTTTCTTTGCTTTCAGCTGCTCTTTTTCACCATTACTTTAGCTTTTTCACCTTCTTTCCCTTTGCCATCCCCTCAGTGGAGAAATGAACCAACAAGAAAGAGAAGAAACAATCCAAACGGGCAATCAAAGCCAACAGCCAGAAAATGACCCCGTATTTTTGCTTTCTCATAGAGGGAGAACACAGGGAAATGGGTGTCAGGGGATTGGGATGTTTCTCTGTACCATCAATTTGTCACTTATTGATTATAATGCTCTAATATTTAAGCTCAGAGTGAAGTACGGAGATTTATGGGGGGTTTTATTGCATAGATAAAGTTGGTTGCCAACAGCCCAGTATGTACTGACTTACTGAAAACACAGTGACAGCAGAGGGGGAAATGCAATAGATTATCCCCCACTTGGTATTGGACAGGATCTCAAGGCGAAGGGACATGCTGAGACCAAGGTTTCATAAGGCTGTACTTCACCCCTGTGTAAAGGGACAGTGCAAGGCCACGCATCACTTATGCCTTATTTATAGGTATTAAATAAGACTTCTCTGGAGCACAGCTCTTGAGCTGACCCCTCTGCAGAGGGGTGAATTGCACCCTAAAGCAAATATAGGGAACTTGTATTATTCATCAGCCTCTGTTACTTGAGGTTATTGCAGGGGGAGACGTTGCCTGTCTTGACTGAAGAGCAGACGCTGGCCTCGGTGCCTTATGCTTGCATAATCACACTGTGCATTCTGTCCTGCTGTGTCTGTCTAATCGCAGTTTTAACTAAGGAAAAGCAGTTCTGTACATGCAGGGGTTTCTTTCCAAAGCTTTCCAGTATTCAGGAGGAAGAGTGGCTGCAAAACAACAGGAAAAGAAGGAATAGCAGAAAGAAGCCGGATGCTTCTCCTGTCTGGGTTTTTAGGATGCTCAGCTGGGATGAAACAGGCTCCTTCCCTACCAATCAGCCTTTGTGGTCTACTTGCACTTGATCCTACTCCCAAACCATTGGGAAGGAAAGAGGTGCAGTCTCCCAAGTGGCATTTTGGTTGTGTGGGTTTAAGGGGAGCAGCTCGCAGTAAGTGATGCTGAGGACCATCAGAGCCAGGCTTTGTTTGGCTTTATGCTTGTATTGATGACTTCAGGCACTGAACCAGTCATGGGGAACCCGACAAAGCTTCCTGGCAATCAAAACTAAACCCAGGAGAAAGCAGAAGCCCAGAGGAGTGCCCTTAGGAAGGTATTAAAAGGGATAAGGATGTCAGTGTACACAAGCTGGGTTTGCTGCCTGTGTGCTCAGGAAGGAGCTGCAAAGGAAGAAGCCAGTGCATGGATCAGAGGATAACACAAGAGCTCTGCCAGGGACCAGGGAGGCTGCAGTGGGAGGAGGGAGGCTGGAAACTGGAAGAAGGCATCAGAAGGGACAAGTGCCTGGGATAGTGAGGGTCAATCTCCCTGTTATAGTCAGGTCCTTTCTATACCAGCCTCCCTGTTTGAACTTGATACACCAAGATTGTCTTGGGTTTCTCTCTTAATTCAATAGGGTGTTATCCTGTAGCATAGTTGCCTTGTAATCAATGCACTGCTGTTGCCACAGCCAGAGGGCAGAGCCAGACTCAGGCATGATCACAAAAGGACAAGAGGCAATGGGCACAGACCGAAAGGCAGGGACTTCATTTACACACAGATAAAGCTTTTCCTTGTGTTTTCCCTTCCCTAAACATGCTAGCTGTTTAGGAATACAGCTCTCTTCAGCCCTGGAAGGGGTTGTGCAGAGTTTGTGGTGTGTCTCTCCTTGGTGATGCTCAGAACCCAGCAGGACACGGCACTGAATGGATCCTGCTTTGAGCAGAGGGGTTGGACTGGGGCAAACCTGAACTGTTCTGTGCTTTAACAGCAGAATCCCCATCTCTTGTTTCCCTTCCAGATGTGAGCCACTGATGTATCACCACCATCGGCCCTGCTTCGTGACTGCCTGCATCTCAACACCCCGATCTCCTCTTTGCAGGTAAGGAAAACCAAACCATCCACGTCCTTCTTGTCTGTTCCCCTTCAGGGAGCAGAGCCTGCTTGAATGTCAGTGCCTGCAGCTGCAAAAGCAGTTCTCTGCAGCCCTCTAGTGCTTATCAAACACATGGAAACAGCAGAGTTGGCAGCAGCCATGGGGAAAAGGGGTGAGGAGAGCTCAGGTTCTGTGTCCTTCACCCTCTGTGGCCATGGGGAAAAGGGGTGAGGAGAGCTCAGGTTCCGTGTCCTTCACCCTCTGTGGCCATGGGGAAAAGGGGTGAGGAGAGCTCAGGTTCTGTGTCCTTCACCCTCTGTGGCCATGGCTTTGCAGCCCAGCAGCGGTCCTGAGCCTTGGGAAGAGCCTCACCCTGCAGCAGGTAACCTTGAGCAGGCAGGAGGAGGTTTAGATGCTCTCAAGGCCCTGTACCACCCCTAGTCCTGTATCCCTTGTCCAAAGCCCCTCTCCAGGTTTCCTGTAGGCATTGGATCCCCATGGCTCAGCTCAGAGGTGATGCTAGCAGGGATACAGCAGTTCAGCAGGAGCCTTTCCCCAGTTCACTGTACCATGTGTATTTGTTATTTCTCTTCCATGGGAAAGCAGTGTAACTGTTTAAACATCTCTCCTCTTGCCACGCTGATGTGAAATAGAGCCTTTTGTTTGCCAACAGGACAGAGCATCCGCTGGTATTTACCTGAACAGCCTCAGTGTTTAAACAGGCTCCTGATCCACAGAGCATGTTCCCATCAGAGGTGTGCTGGGGTACAGAAAGAGCACGTTGCCCACACAAAGGGGAGATTGGTTTGGTATCACCAACATCTGGTATGGAAATGATTTAATAACTTCACCCCATGGAGCATCACTGTGGGTTCATTATAAGTGTCATCCCAAAGCGCATCCTCTCTCCCCTTCTATGTGCTCTGTTAGCTCCATGGACCCTTATCTCATGCCTTCATCCTTCCCTTCTTAGGCACATGCTGTAGCTCCCCACATCCTACAGAATCGGGGATGAACACCATGATTTGGCCCAGTAAAGGGAATGGATTAGGAATAGGGTACAGTTTATTAGTCCCTTTTCCTGACAGCTTTTGCCTATTCGTGTTAGGCTCTTGCTGTGACAAAGATACCCAAGTTGGGGAACTTTCTGCCTCTGTTTCACCAGAAACACTCATCCAATTCTCATTAAAGTAAAAAATCAACCTCTTTTGCCAAATAACAGATAGAAAACCCCTAAAAGTTAATTAAATGACAGTGGCTTTAAAGGCTCTTTCTGATAACATCCTGAAAAGCTGCTTTAGAACAGGATTTCTCCCACCAATCTCCAGCAAAAGAAGTCGTCTGCATACAGGAATACTTGAAAGGATTAATTCTCTGGAGCTCCAGAGACAGATGAACTGACACCAGCTCCATTGGGACAGGTCAGCTGGGCCTCGTAGCTGTAGGATTAAGCCCTTCCCCATCCCCACACTGAGATCTCCATGGGGCAGGCAGCGTGAGCCCCATTGCAATTCCTACTTTTCCCCACAATCAAATGGAATAGGGTTTCTTTAAAGTGAATTGCATGGGTTTTGACCCATCGAGGCTCTGAAAAGCTGCTTTTATCCCTGCAGAGCTCAGAGGCTCAGCCAGGATGGAGCTGAAGGAACCAGGACTTCAGGATGCTCTGGCTCTGCTGGTGTTGGGATCTATGTTGGTGGAATGAGCAGTAAAGGTCCATAAGCAACAAACCTCTCCATTAAGGGGCAGTGATAGATGTACAAAGGCTTGGAGACAGAAGGTAAAAACTAAGGTAAAAACTGGGTTATGCCCATGAAGCATCAGATTTGGTCCATAGATTGAGGAGGGCTTTGGGGTTTCAGAAGATGCTGAAATCCCCCTTAGTAAAAGAGGGATCTCAGGCATGCTCCTTCACCAGCCATCCAGGCTGAAGCTGCCTTTAAGGAACAACCTGAATAACCTCAGCTCCATTTGCCACACGTTTTTCCATGCTGTGTGTCCTCGGGATCTGGGAAGTTCCATTTTCCCAGCACGAGCGCCAGAGGCTGCGAGTCCCTATCAGGGCTCGCTCAGCCACATCAAAGGGAGCAGGACACATCAGAGAGGAGCAGAAGGGCTGCAGTCCCATTATCCCAGGGGGTGAGGGGATGCTGCAGGCTCTGGAGCATCCCTCAGGCTCTGGAAGCAGGGTTGGATGAGCAGAGTTACCCAGCTCAAGCTGAAACCAGGGCAGTGCTGTTGTGTGTGCTGGGTTGTAGGTGAGCAGTGTTGGGGGATCACAGTGAGACCCTTGTCAAGGTGGTCTGAGATGATGCTGTTCAGAAGTCATTGCTCTTCCAAAAGCAGCAGGAGGACACCTGTGTGATGACAGCCTCTGCCCTCACTGCACCAGCATCATCTCATCATAGAAAATGGGTAGAAGTGAAGAAATCTGGTCCTGGGATTTGATGATCTTAAAGGTCTTTTCCAACCTGATTGATTCCATGATTCTATGAACTCAGGAGCATTAAAAAGCTCCATTTCCCTGATTTCCCATTCTCAAACACTAAATGCAAACCCTGGCATTGAAAAGCAGCTTTCCCTTACCCAGCAGAAGCCAGAACCTAAGAGTTTGCCAGCCTAGAGTTTAGCAAACCCTGCCCAAACCCATTGGAGCCCCCAGCACCAGGGCTGAGTCCCAGGAGAAGACTAGCAATGGCACTCAATGAAGATGCAGGCATTCAGGAGGGAGGGTTGTCAGCTCCAAGCCACCTAATGAAAGAGGGCTGGATGCCGAGGGAAATTTGCATCCCTTTGTTTATCCCAGCTGTGTCTTTCCAGAGCCTCATGCAGTCAGCAGCAGCGTTTCCCTTTGATTTAAAGCAGGAGGGGGGCTCGCTTTGAAGCCTTTGCTTGCATAGGAAATGAGCTGCTTGATTCCTGTTGACGTTTGCAGGCAGGTGGAGGTGGTGCTGGTCGGATGCTCCTGTGAATGGGATAACACCAAGCAGTGGGTGGAAGGAGCAACGTGAGCACATCCCTTTGGAGACAGCAGGTTTCCATACTCTGCATGTGAGGATGACTCCTGTGATGGTTTGTTCCTCTGCATTCCCAGTAAAAGAGGCCGAAATGAAGCCTTTGTTATGGCAAAGCAGGGATATTCACACTCTCTAGGCTACAAAAAGCCACTGCCCCAAAGGCACAGTGCAGCCTTCATTGGAGCTATAGGGAAGTCCATTAGCACTGACTTTCAGGACTAGCTCTGAGCACTGTTGCTGGTCCAGCTCTAATCCCCAAGCACCAACTCCTGCAGTCAGTAAGTGGGGAGATTCTGGCTGGTGTTTGGTGAGGAGCATCTGATGTGGGGCCCAGAGCTGAGCACAGGTTTCCAGGTGCAGCCTCCCCAGTGCCCAGCACAGGGGCACAATCCCTGCCCTGGCCCTGCTGCTGCACTGGTGCTGATCCAGGCCAGGATGCTGGGGGCTGCCTGGGCACAAGCTGCTCATGCTCAGCTCCATCAGCACCCCCAGCTCCTTCCCCATGAGCCGTTCCCAGCCACAATTCCTCAAGCCTGGAGCGTTCCATGGGGTGGTTGTGTCCCACATTTACCATCCTTCTGTGCACCGGATCACGCTCCGAGACACTGAAGGAAGCTTCTGGGTTCTGCTGTCCCAGAGCAAACCAAGCTGTGTCCTACAGCCGGGAGCACACTGACATCTCATGGCATTCCCTGTTACTGACAAGCGTTTCCAAGGGAAAGGGAAGTGTCCCCCCTGGATCTCATGATAGAGAAACAGGAACACTTTCCTCTTTAGAGAAGCTTCTGTCCTGACACCCTCCTTAAAAGCATCCCTAAGTGGCACCGTTCGGGTTGGGTTTATGCTGTTTGTAACAAGCTCCTGAGTGAAGCTGTAGTTTAGTTGCTATAGGAAGGATTTAAGTGGGATGGGAATCAATGGTTCTCCTGCTGTGATGGTTTTGCTCTTCCTTTACCCGAAGGTTATTTCCTGCCCGCATTGATGGTGCTGCTGTTCACTGCCCTCTTCACACTCTGGGTTGCATGCACAGATCTAACAAGGGGGAGAGGATTTCATTGCTTAGATAGAACCAGGACAGAAGCTCTGCACATCTCTGAGGGATGGAACCTGGGGAATGGAGCCTCTCTGGGAATGTAAAACAGCCCTTCTGGTACATGCAGGGGTTGCGTGAGCAATGGGAAGTGTTCCTGACCATGGCTGGAAGTGGATGATCTTAAGGTCCCTTCCAACCCCAACCATCCTATGGGTCAATGTAAAGCGTGCTTAGACTCCCCCATTTAGGGAAATGGAAGGAGCAATCTGCAAACTGGAATAGCGATGCTAATTCCACCAGCACTTCCTTCAGCATCCCAACCTGCCCGTATCCAGCTGAGGTTTCATCACCTGGATCCTCCTTCAGGCTCATTGCTCCCCATGGTTACTAGGAACT